>NC_138962.1:152457336-153082336 GCF_055761805.1 Camellia sinensis
TAGGTGAAAATGTAGAGAGAAAGTGAGTTTTAGAGAGAGAGAGGGTCCCGATCTAGATGTGAAAAAGTGATGTAAAAAGGTGCTGCTACGAACTGATATACGCACAGTCTGCTCAAGCGAAATGAGTTGGATTTAATGGATAGGACAAGCCTTAGCCACCCCTAAAAGTGAGGGGTTTGTTGAAGATTATCCTAATTAAGTGCCTTATCTCCAATCATGAAGGCTTAGATTGAGGCCCTATCCATTTTGGTGCCTTATCTAATTCATAAGTGATGAAGATCTTCCATATCCATACTATTTACGAAGGTGGTGTCGTTTCTTCCAAGGATTAAGACAAAGGAGATTCCATGGACACGTGGCAGCTCATGGGGCGTGGAAGATCAATATATCCTACAATTAAGGAATTAGTTTTCCTAAGCAAAGCAAGGCAAGACCGATTTTGAGTTCCATGAGGATAGGAAGATTCATGCAACAAGCAATGGATTTGTTCCTCAAATCAAGTGGAATAAATTCAAATTCAAATGAGGAGTACACTTGGCGGCTTTCTAGAGCTCAATGGACCAAGTCAAAACTACAAGGATAAGCCTTAGCCTAAATCGTTCCTACTTTTAGGAGATCAAGCTTAGCATCAAGGACACATATCAACATGAAGGACTGTCACGTTTCTGGCAGTTGAGCAGAATTTGGGATTTCTCCAACACTATATAAAGGGCTCCAAGTGCAACATTGAAGAGGTCCCTGACCAAACACTCAACCAAGAGTCTTTCAATACATTTATCTTAGCCTCATAGCTTATCTACCTTAACTTCATAGCTTAATTACCCTAGCTATAGCTTCAAAGCTTAACTTAACTTAGCTTCATAGCTGTAACTTAGGCCTCGTTTGCTATGCAACACTTTTAGCCTAAAAGTTAAAAAATTACTAAAAAAATTAAAAAGCGTATAACCTATACCAAAAAGTTAAAGATTCTCTTTTCTTTCTACTTTTTGCTCATCTTTTCATAAAAAATCAAAAATTCATTCCAAATATACTAATTTTTTTTACCTCATATTTTATCTAAAAAATAAAAAGTTACTAAAATAGCATGTTCCCAAACAAGGCCTTAGTCTAGCTTCTTAGTTTAATTCTTTTAGATTATCAATTGTACTTCATTTTCAGTCAATGCAAGTTACAATTTCTGTGTAATTGCCTTTCGACACCTTCAAATTTGTTTAAAGTCCTCTTCATTAGGGCAAGATCTGAATTAGTGGCAGTTTCTCTTAGCCACACATAGTCATTTCTCTGTGTTAAAAGTCAGAAATGGTCAACAATTCCTCTACCCTGAACTAAGTACACAAGTTCTGGCACGCTCGCATTTAGAGGTTGTTTGAGATGTTCTAAATAGGTGCACTTTTTGATTTTTTATGAAATATGGGTTGTATTTGAAGTGATGTGGTAAAAAGGTAATGTAACTTAAATAAAATGATGTGACTTAAATAGGATAGTGACTTTTGAATTTTTTAAGAAATGCCAAACCTAGCCTTAATCAACAAGTTTTTCATTGTTAACACTTACAGGATTTCTTCAGTGGCAATAGGAATTCCTGAAAGGTGTCAACACAATGATTTAACATTTGTGAGGGAGACTTTCAATTTGCAGTCAATTATCCATCAAATAGACAATTTGAAATCAAAATCACAAAAATGGGACGTTGCACCCTTATTGATACAGTTTCCTTGATCAAAAAATTTCAAACTTCGAAACCTCTGATTTCAATCCATTCCATTTGAATCAAGCATAGTCCTCACCCATATTCGCAAACCCATCCAAACACACCAGCCTTTTGTCTCCATCCCTAAATTCTTCTTTCACTCTCTTCAGTCTCCGCGAATCAAGCCGCCAAGGCTCGGCGACACAAACGCGAGTGATGGAAGGATCAATGGGCTCCTAGTCCTCCTTGAAGCAGTTGATTCTGGAAGAGACAAGGGCCTTAGCTTTAAGAGAGATGTTGCAGGTGGGTTGACGCCGAAATAAAAACAGAGGCTGAGGGCGGCGAGGTTCGAAGGCTCTGTTTAGTTTAATTTTGCGCTGTGTATATTTCAGAGTTGTATTTTCAAAAATAAATTCCAGGTAGCCTGAAAATCTTTGGCCCAACTTAGCTCAAAACCCAGGTGGAAGACCAACTCAGCAAGCCACATCAGTAATAGATTTCATTTAATTATAAATTAGCCCCAACAATTTGAAAAAATTATAAAAAAATAAAAATAAATAGTTAAAAAAAATTATATTTTTGTATAAACTTGGAATTAGTATTTAAATGCGTTTAATTACAGCACTTAGAGCTGAAATAAAAAATAGTTTAGATTATATTTCTGAATTAGAAAGTGAGTTAAATAGATTAAATTCTCTTTTAGCTATTGCTTCAGGACAGTCTATAATAAATTATAACCAGAGAATTACTAACATTAATGATAAATTTCCTTAGAAAAGGTCAGTGTAGATTACCAACAAAAGTGTTTATAAAAGTTAATATTTAAATTAGATCCGCAAACCTGACGCAATTTAAATTGGTATTAGAGCCTAGTTTCTTGGCCTTACCAACAACTTTTGCATGTGTATTAAATATAGTGAAAAGGTAAAATTTGATAATTTAAATAGTAATACTTATTTACAAATAATAATAGAACAAAATAATACTTTAATTAGGCTATTAAAAAAATTAACGAAAAACTTAGAACTAATCATTTAGAAATAATAGACAAAATTAGACATTTTATACCAGATCCATAAAATAAGTAGCCATTTTTTTAGAAAAACAAAAAAGGATTAGATCTATATCCCTATCCGTATAAAGGAAATAACCCGAAGGTGCCATTTGAATTAGTTTCGCTTGCAAACCAAAAAGATAATGGAGCTAAGTAATTATAGCCTAAAACAATTAGAAGAAATGGCTAAAAAGGAAAATAATAATGAAATAAAATAAAATACAAAATAATATTAGAAATAACTGAACAATTAGTTATGGTAGATGGAAAAATAATTGAAGAAATTAAATAATGAGAGACTAGAAATACAAGAAGATATCTATAAACAATTAGGATTAATCAGCTTGGGACATATGGAGCACATTCCCCGTGAAGATTTAGAACAAATAATGGTAAAAGATGACGCATAAAATGAAAATGAAAATAATACTCTAGAAAACTTCGAAGACATAGAAAAAGAAAATGAAAAAGAAAATGAAAATAATGACTTACAAGGATTCGAAGAAACTAATAATAATAATGATGTTGATATGGGAGTAGTAAAATAAGAAGGAAGTAGCTCATCTGTCCCACCTAATCCAAATCATCCAGATTTTAGAAATTTTACTAGGCAACAACTGGAAGATGATACTAGAAATTATGACTATAAAAAAAGAACGAGAAACTACAGTTATATATATAGAGGATCATTTGCTTGGGGAAAACCCAATTATGTAAACTTTACCTCTAGAAAAGAAGTATTTTTAAGAGAAATACCACTAAAACTAACAAGTAATACACAATATTTATTAGATATTGATTGTGCTACAAATACAAGTGATGTAATAAAACAATGGAAGAGAGGTATGCACCCTGTCCTAAATATCCATAACAGCAGCTGAAGCGCGCAGAGTTTTCAAAATTATATTGAACATAGCTTCACGAGTATAGTAGCTAGTTGGTATGACAGCCCGAGAGAAAGTGATAAAGAAAAATTAACAAAAGAAACTACCCCAAGAGATATGTTAAACTTATCTGTAAAATGTATTGAAGATAAATTCTTAGGAAAAAAGTAGGATGAGAATGAAAGAAAAAGAGAATGGATTAGAAAATTAAGTAATATACAAATATGTAATATGGAATACATAGAAAATTATATATGCGAATAATCCTATTACTACTATCCTATAGGAAGAAAAAAAAATTCATTTAACTATTTTTTTCATAAATTATCGTATCCTATAATGTTAATATAGAAAAAAATATATATATGAAAAAAGGTTAAAAGAATTAGGAGACACTGCAAGCGACACCTTAGGTTATAGAATTAGATATCTAAGAGAATCGGTGGAATAAGAATGTATGAAAATGAAATAAGGAAGAAAAATGGAAAGATAATATTTACATTGCTGGCAAACATCTAATTCGTAGAGATGTGAGCCTTCAAGAAGAGAAAAAAAAGAAAAAAAAAAAGAAAAACATACAATAAGAAAAATAAAACATTTTATAAAAGAAAAAAATTTAATAAACAAAGAGGAGAAAAATACCAAAGAAAATATTATAAAAAAAAACCCCCATAATTTCAACAAAAGAAGAAGATTTTTTTAAAAAAATAATTATTGTCCAGAAAGAAAAAAGACTTGTAAATGTTGGGCATGTGGAGAAATATGTCATTTTGCTAATCAACGTAAAAATAAGAAGAAAAATAAAATAATAGAGGCCTTAAGAAATTTGGATTATGTAGAATTAGAGGAAGAAGAAGCTTTAGAATTGGCGAAGAGGTGGTGAGGGAGAGAGCACGTGAAGGTGAGGGAGGGGGTACGGGAGAAATGGAGTGGGGCTCCAAGGAAGACTTGGGCAACAAGTTGGGATTTAGTACAAAAAATGTTACATTTTAATGTAATTCAACCCGAGAAAAATACAGAAAAAAATATAATAAAAATACCATAATGTTCAGAAAATAATGTTAACTAATAATATAAGGCTAATTTTTTTTTTTAATAAATTTTCAATATAAAAAATATAAAAAATATTAAATTAAAAAATAATGTGAATAATAAAACAAAAAATTTGAAAAATATATTATTTTTATTTTATAACAACATGGGATTTTACAACACTGAAACTTCTTTTGATGTTTCATTATTTGTAGCTATCGAGCTTACTTGCCAGGAATATTTTGTTGTGATCAAGACCTTCAGCCTGATATAAGCCCTTATGGCATTCAAATGTACATTTCTTTCTTTTATATTTCTGTGTATTGTAATTTAATGTAAGTAGTCTTATGTAGAAATTATGAGAAATGGGTGAATTTGGTTTATAATATTGTTGTATTTTATTTCTTATTCACATATATGTTATGGAATTGGATAATAATAACGAATTGTTAATTATAAAATAGAATATAAATATCGCAATGTTACATATCATATAATGATTGTATATGAGATATATTAAATTATAATATAGTAAAATAAATACTCATTTTGAGATTAAAAGTAATAGTTAAATTAAAAAGGGAATTAGTAATATAAAACTATAAGTGATTCTAGTTATTTTTTATTTTTATTTTTATAATGTAGAAAAAAACTACACAAAATTTATTTAAAAGATTAAATATAAATATGTTGTGATTCAATTAAGAACAAAATACATAAATTAATTATGTAGAGTGTTGATTATTTCATTAATATTCTTTTTGAATTATTCATACATATTGTATATAGATACTTAAAATTTAAATTAAATATAAATATTTTGTAAAATAATTTTATATTAAATAAAAGATTAAATATTAATTAGTATTAAGACATCAATAAGATAGATTAAAAAAAATATAAAATATCAAAGAAAATTAATTTGATTTGTGCAATGCACATAATTTGGAAAATTCTATATTATTTATTTATTTCTATATTGAGATAATTTTTTTTTTCAAATATCATAATAATTAAATTAAAAATACACCATGAAAAATATATAAAAAAAAAAAGTTTTTCTCAAATAAAGTTGATATAAAATTGGTTATTAAAACTAAAATTAATTTGTGTAGTACTTTATATGTAAATAGAAAGGGTATGCTGATGTGACTTTTTAAATAAAATGTAAACCTTAGAATGTGCCACATAAGAAAGAGAAAAATACTACGCATTTATTTTATTTTATTTTTTAGTTTTGTGTATCATTGTGCTACAATATTAAAACATATTATAAGAAGAAAAAAGAAAGAAATATATACCTATTTTCTTTACTTGTCTCTATATAGTAATAATAAATTCATAACCTAATTAATTGGAATGCTATTTTTTTCCTTAAAAGCCTCTATTTTGAGGTAGGTTGCTATGTGGGTAGAGGAGAAATGACAGTAATAATGGAAGTAGAGAAGAATTGAAAACGGAGAATCAATAACTACTTAAGAGTGAACATTTTCGTTATTTAGAATCAATTATCACGACGACTGAGGAGATTGGACCGGATGTGACCTATAGAATTAAGGTGGAGTGACTTAAGTGGAGGAGTGCGTCTGGAGTATTGTGTGATAGACGAGTACCCAGTAGACTTAAAGAAAAGTTCTATAGAATAGCTATTAGACCAGCGATACTGTATGAGACGGAATGTTAGGCAACGTAGAAACAACATGTAGATAAGATGAGTATTGTTGAGATAAGGATGCTCAGATGGATGTGTGGCAAGACTAGAAATGACATTGTTAAGAATGAGTATATTTGTGAATGGATAGGAGTAGTACTAATAGAAAATAAGTTGAGAGAGAATAGATTGAGATAGTTTGATCATATACAACGGAGACCAACAGAAGTGGTTGTAAAGAGATGCGATACAGTAATGGTAAAGGGAAGTGTTAGGGAAAAGGGTAGATCTAGATTGACGTGGGCTAGTGTAGTAAATAGAGATACGAATTTTCTTAATTTTACTAACCAAATGGTCTCTGATAGAGTCGAATATGGAAGAAAGATTCATATAGCTGACCCCATTTGATGGGACTTAAGGCTTGGTTTGGTTTGGTTTGGTTTGCCAATAATTTCCTTAGTGTTTGAGCGTTGAATACATTTAAAGTAAGGATGTTTTGGACAATTAACCTATCTAAGCCCTCAAATCTAATATGTGATGTGAAATTTTCAACATAATTACTTTTTTACCCTTTTATTTTGTTGACATTGAAACCAAAGTTTTGCTTCATTCACTATTTTCTAGGTCCTTTTTTGGTACTTTAGTTTTTGGGAAATTGGCTAGTTTAGTGGAGTCTGGATCCTCTGTCGTGGCTCTCTGCAGTGGTTCTTATCATGCTCCAAAATAAGGTCGTTTTGGTGTTTTCTTTCTTTCTTTCTTTCTCTTTTTTTTTTTTCTCTCTTCCTGACCTCTCAAAGGTTTGTGAACTCTCACCTGAACCACTAACGAAACCCAAATTTGAAACAGACTCAGAAGAAGAAGACAAGAAGTGCATTCTACTTGAAGCTCACATTCTTCATCAACAAAGCATTAGCTCTCGACTCACTAATCTGACTCTCTCCAATTCATTTTCCTCTATACGAGAAAGTAATATAGGTGTCATAGAACTCGAAGGGGCTGAGATTCGGGTTCTTCACTGCGTACATAATGGCAAATCAAATATCAAATGAGACTGAAGTGGTGAGATTGTCGATTATGGAGGAGTCAGTCAGAATTTGGGGGTTTTGGGGCGTAAGATTGTGAGATCGATGGTGACAAAAATGGCGGTTTAGAGGACAAAGCGGAGTGCGATGATGATTATGCATTTTGTGATTTTGTTGGGATTTTTTTTTTTTTGCCTTGATTTTGGTAACAAATAAGTATTTGTTCTGAAATCTGAGTTGTAAAATGTATTGTAAGTGCTTATAAAAATGTCTGATTGAATATAGTTAGTGTGAAACCTAGGTTGTGTGATGTACTTAGTATTTGGTTTGAAATCTGAGTTTGTAAAATGCACTGCAAATGCTAGTAAAAATGTTTCATTGAATATAATTGTTTCACTTTGGTTGACAACTTCCTTACCCTCTCTTGTTTATTTTCTTCATATACAAGTGGTGATTGATCTAATCATTTTGCTCTCAATTGGGGCTTTGGTTATTCAATTTTTAGGGCATGAATGGTGTTGTTTGATAAAAATTCCAATTGACTTCTTTAACTTCTTATCTACTTTCGGGTTGATGTAACTATGATATGGGTGGATAAGGTGATGATGTGAGTTTCAGGGATGGAAGCTAATGAATGGTAGTGCTTGATAGTGCACACGGATTAAAGTTCATTTTATAATTGATGGGAGTCAAAGTTCAACAATTTTTTTTTTCAAATTTATATATATATATATATATATATATTTGAAGAGAATGACACTTAACTTCGCCGGGGTTGGTTAACAACTCTACCGGTCTCAAGCCCTAGTAAAAGAGGACAGTTGTGTGTTAGGTAGCCGACAGTTAACACATAAAAACCCTGCTAGGATCCTTTATAATAATGAATCATACTTTGAATCGATTTGATAGAGTCGAATAGAGAAGAATGATTCATGTAGCCGACCCTATTTAATGAGACTTAAGGTTTGGTTTAATTTAGTTTGGAGATAATGATACTTGTTTCTGATTTTTTCTGGAAATGTTATTCGAATAAAAAAAAATAAAATCATATTATCCAATTTGTGTTGTGACCAAATGTTGTGCTTATTAAAATTTTGATGAGGTTGGGCAAATATTGTATTTTGTATGCATCAGCTTAATTGCTTTCTTTATATTGAATTTTGTGGTGTATAGTAAGTTATCTTGCAGAGAATATGAATGCCTCAATCTTGAATTACTAAGAAGTGTTAGATCAGCTTTCCATCTTGTGACCTATTATTTGCTTCTAAGATCAGACATATATGATTTTAAGATTTTTTTTTTGAAGTTTGTGGTATATAAGTTGTTGGAAAATTTGAATTACAATTTATTCCAATGGTTGTGTCTCTTGAGTTGGAAAGGTGTGTCCTTTCGAAGGGTCACAACCTTTCTAAAGAGTCATGGAGGAATCTATATATTCTATCTCTCTCACTTCAATTTGAGATAGAGAATTCATCATTTCTTCTTCAGTTTGCATTTTATTCTTCATATTTCCTGAGTCTAATTTTCCTATAAAGAGAGTACATGCACAACGAAGTTCGCTAGGCTTGCAGTAGTAGTATTGCTAGTGCAAGACATTGATCGTTGTATCCTGGGAGATAGACGTCCATTGAATCCTAAGCACCCGTGGGAGGACGAATCTGTCTTAAGAAAAGAGTGTCGCACACTTGACTCAATTAGGTTTTATCTATTTATGTACTGTAAAGTTACGTTATTATGTCATTTTATTTCAGTTTTGGTTTTGCCCAAAAACTGTTTACATATTTTTAAATTATATTTTCCATATAGTTTGGTACTATTTTTCTCACAATCTTAAGATAGATTCGTCCATGTTTATGATTTTTGGGAAAATATTGTTTTGTGATTCAGAACTGTTGTTAAATAGATTTATCATTGTTAAATCAGTTTCGGTTATAACTTATATGTGCTTTTGAATCGATCAGAAATCAATTTATTTTGGGAATCAATTGAATTATGACTTTTGTGGTACTTTTGTTTTGTTAAAGGCAGTTTGTAACTGTTATAGAAACAGAAAAATGCTTTTGTTTAATCAAGTTAGAAAAAGAACCAAACGTAAGAGAAGATAGATTTGCATTTAATTGTTCAAACTTTCAAGCACATTTTGACCCTTTTAAGCACTTTTTATTTAAATACATTATTCAACATGTATTGCAAGTTTGGAAAATCAAACCTGCCCAGTACTTATTTAATAGAATGCCTGAGAGGTATGGAGTTTCTTGGAACACCATGGTGTCCGGGTATGTTCGAGGGGTATAAAGGCACATTTGCTGGGTTCCAAGGAAGTAAACAAGTACTTTCTCCCATTCAGTCGAGTAGCCCCACTTTTCTGGCTCACTTACCGTTGTAGGCTAGGCCGGGAAGCCCTTGACCTTGCTGAGAACAAGATCATTGACTTTCCACTACTTGTGAGCAACGGCAGCGGCCGCTGCAGATGCTTTGCCACCACCCTTCTTGTGACTCGGCACCTTTCGAAAGATAAATTGTAGAGCTTAGAGTCATATTAGGGGCATGCGTTCTTCAAAGAACAAAATCATAAGTTGTGTCGGTGAAGTGGTGGTGTCGAAATTGCCAGTTCCTTCGTTGAGAATGGAGAAACCAATCGGCATGTTGATGTTCCGTTCAAAGGTGTCGTTTCATTCTTAACCCAAACTATTTGGAACTTTAAGTTGGGTCTTTAATCGTTGAATTAAGTTTGGATAATCCTATCATCCAAATATCAAATCTAATGGTTTATTTATTTATAAGGGAAATTCTTTTGTCGTTTATTAGTTGAACATAATGATCAACATTTTGGAAAGACAATTGGAAATGTTTTAAATTAAATTTTTTAATTTAAAATAAATATATAAATATCGCATGTTTGTGTGTTTGGCACAATGGTTTTTTCCGATATTTTAAAAAAGGTATTTGATGATTTTGAAATATTTTTAACAAACTCATGACATAAATTGGTGAGACTCACTAGTTGTCAATAGACTAATAATGGAATTTAATGTCAATGCTTTTGATGCAAAACACCGAACCGATTGGTCATGGCAATTGCTGCACAACTGGAGAAAACTATCAGTGTGATGGTTTGTTATAAATCGCTGTTTCTTTTTGTCATTAGATTCTGGATATGGGCCAATCTATTTGGTACCATTCAAAGTATTATGGGCTTAGATTTGGGTCCAATAGTAATGACATATTATCGGGTTAGTGTTATGATTCTAAATGTTCTGATTGGGTATGGCCATGATTAACTTTTATTTGAGGAATACTATGCGTTTAAATTTTATAATTGTTAGAATTTCAATTATGTATATTTGTTTATAAGTTAGTATCTCAAGTTCCTCTTAAGGAAAGGCACAAATATTTGACAAATATTTTGTGGAAGTTTTCAAGAATGGGTTTTTAAAATCAAGATATAATTAATAAAATCTGGTATGATTTTTGGTTTATGAATTCTTGAAACTTGAGAAAATATAGAGTATATGTTATATACTTGGGAAAATTTTCTGAATATAATTTGATGTCTTTAATTGATATATTTGATATATCAATTTGGTATGTGGTGTATTATAAATGGATGCCAATTATTTATCAAAGTGTTGATAAAAAAATGTGAACTTATATGTTTTGACATAAGAGGAATTCTAACTATTCTTTGGAATAATGACTGTGAAATTGGTGTGGTAACCGATAACTCAATAATGAAATATTATATGAGTTAAAATATTTCATGAGTGGAAGACGCTTTGGTAATTGTCGACGTAGTCACTAATACCGGATAAGACAAATAAGATGTAAATGTAATATTTCTATTCCATGTTAAGATTGGAATTAAAGGTTGCAGTATACAAAAAGAAATAATGCATGGCTAAAGAAATGTTATTTGACAAAGTGTTGTGGCCACATAACCTTCATAACCTTCTATTTCGATAGGCTTTCACTAGGGAAGGTTCACAGCCGAAAGCTACATATCTCGATGCAGGGTATTTCCTTAATGTACTCTCTTTTTGTCTACATGTTGTTGCATGTCCTTTCCGTAAATTTCATTCATGCGGGGGATTGTTGGAAAATTTGAATTACAATTTACTCCAATGGTTGTGTCTCTTGAGTTAGAAGGGTGTGTCCTTTCGAAGGGTCACAACATTTCTAAAGAGTCATGGAGGAATCTATATATTCTATCCCGCTCACTTCAATTTGAGATAGAGAATTAATCATTTCTTCTTCACTTTGCATTTTATTCTTTGTATTTCATGAGTCTAATTTTCCTATAAAGAGAGTACATGCACAACGAAATTCGCTAGGCTTGCAATAATAGTGTTGCTAGTGCAAGACATTGATCGTTGTATCTTGGGAGATAGACGTCCATTGAATCCTAAGCACCGGTGGGAGGACGAATCTGTCTTAAGGAAAGAGTGTCACACACTTGACTCGATTAGGTTTTATCTATTTATGTACTGTAAAGTTTGTTACATTATTATGTCATTTTATTTCAGTTTTGGTTTTGCCTAAAAACCGTTTACATATTTTTAAATAATATTTTTCATATAGTTTGGTACTATTTTTCTAACATAAGTCATAGCTGATTTATGAATGGGAATCTCATTGATGCACTACCGAGAATGTTTGGAAAGTCTAGCAAATTTTCTTAGTAATTCCTTTTAGAATTTTGTCCTCAATACTAGAAAAAGTGAGATAATGTATACCTTTTTATGGCTTTCAAAACTGATTGTAGTTTCATCCATTGTTTATAACATTTCTTTGTCTTGGCCAAAGATCAATGCAGACAATTTGAGTGTTTTATTATTTATCAAATTTTAGCACCCCCTTCTCTCACAATCAAAACCTTATACATTTTTGCATCCTATTTCCTTTTCTTAACTTCCTTGCATTTTTCATGCTTCACCTCCCTACACCTCCCAGGCCCCAAAAGAAAAACAAGAACACCAATTTTTTTCCACTATTATAGTTAATTATATCTCCATTGCTAGCACCATCATCATCAACACTAGCACTAAAACAGTCAAGACTACATAAAAAATTAAAAATAAATAAATATTTGTATATAAAGAAAACAAACAAGAGAGGGTAAGGAACTTGTTAACCAAAGTGAAACAATTATATTCAATCAAACATTTTTACAAGCACTTGCAATGTGTCTTACAAGCCTAGGTTTCAAACGAAATACTAAGTGCATCAAACAACTCAGATTTCACACCAACTATATTCAATCAGACATTTTTACAAGCACTTACAATACATCTTACAACCCAGATTTCAAAACAAATACTTATTTGTTACCAAAATCAAGGTACAAAAAATCCAAAACCCCCCCCCACCAAATGCATAATCATCATCACCCTTCGCTTTGTCCTCCAAACCGCCATCGTCACCACCATCGATCTCATAATCTTATGCCCCAAAACCCCTAAATTATGGCTGAGCTACACCGCAATCAACAATCTCACCACTTTAGCCTCACTCGACATCCGATTCACCATTGTGTACGACATGAAAAACCTAAATCTCGGCCCCTTCGAGTTCTATGACACCTATATTACTTTCTCGTATAGGGAAAAATATAGCGACCCCGGTCTTTTCCCATTTGATTATTGTATCCGGACTTAGGTTCCGTAGATTCTGTCATTGTATAATTGGTGTTGTTGTCCTTTATTTTCTCTTTTGGAATTATAGGATGTGTTGGGCAGGTTTGTTTCAGGTTGGTTGGGATTAGAAACCAAGAGTTGCTGTCCAGGTTTTTGGTTCTTCGCTCGAGCGAGGAGTTGTTCGCTCGAGCGAGAGGTAGTGTTTGATTTGGACCTGTAGCTGTGCATTCTTGGCTCGAGCGAGATTTTCTTCGCTCGAGCGAGTTAGTTCATCCTTCGCTCGAGCTATAGTTCCTTCGCTCGAGCGTGAGTCTGGTTTCAGACCTGAGGGTTTGAGTTCTTCGCTCGATCGAGCTTTCTTTCGCTCGAGCGAGCTTTTGGGTTGTTGGCTCGAGCAAGGCTTCCTTGGCTCGAGCGTAGATTCTCTGTGTCTGGTCGCTCGAGCGACCAAGTCTTCGCTCGAGCGAGCCTGTCCAGTTTAAATACACAGCAGCGGGATTTGATCAGTCTTTTTCATATTCTTTTGATTCCAAACCCTAGGTTCGACCTTTCTCTTTCCCTACTCACCTTCTCTCTTAGGTTTGATCTGTTTAGAGAGTGTTTCAACCCTAGTTGCTTTATTAAAAAGATAGAGGGAGTCGAGAGCTTTCATTTAATCTGAACATTTGGCGATTTGGAGCACTTTGGTATTTGGGCACTCATCTCTTTCTTCACCTTTTGGGTTGTTTTCTTTGAGGTAGGGATTTCCTACTCTATTTTATAGGTTATGTTCTAAGTTATGGTATTTTAATATGTTGGGAATACTTTGGTAAATTTTGGGAAAAACCATAGTTGAATTATTGAATTGATTTGTATAAGTAATTCATGGAATTGGGAAATAATGGTTAAATTCATGAAATTGGGGAAATCATTGATTAAATGGCCTAATTGGATAATTTGAATCATTTGTCTATTGAATTGTGGACATTGTTATTTTCAGTTTAGAAATAACTGTTTTGGGCTATCGGTGGAGGATAGTCATGATTGTTGTAGACATTGCATGTGGATTAGGAATAACTGGAACTAATCACATTGGTTAAGTCATTAATTTTGACTGTGGCATTGATACAGAAAATACGTGTATTGATTGAGCATTGCATTTGCATACATTGTTTGTGTGTGGGAGGAGATAGGGGATGTACTCCACGGTTTAGGGGAAGATAGGGGATGGACCTCTAAACCGGATTTTGTTTGGGAGGAGATAGGGGATGGACTCCATTAGCATCACTTTTATGTGTGCTTATTGATATTGAAGTGTTTTGATGATACAGCACTAAAATGTGTATCAATCTGGAAGTATGAAGTGTTTTGATTTGAGCTTGAGTCCCATTTGTTTATTGATATTGGAAGAATGTGAATTTGATATATATATATAATTCACTGTTGTAAGTTGGGCCAGGTTCTGAGCCATGTTGATAAAATTGGAAAGTTAAACGTATCTTAGACAATAGTGTCATAAGACAGTAAAATGAAGTAATTGATTATCTTGGTTAACCATCTGTTGAATGCCATTGCTTTATTCATTGCTTATATGTGGTTTAGTATATTTCTACTGGGCTGTGGCTCACCCTTTATGGGAACATCATTTTCAGGTTCAGGTGATAAGATACCTCCAAGGACTTAGCTTGGAAGGACTTGGAATTCTGGAAGACTACTTTTAGTTGCTTGTTTTTCATTGTTAATACATGTAAACACTCAAGCCTAGGGCTTAATTTATCTTTGAGTTAGAACTCGTACTTTGTGTCCAAGTGTTGGCTTGGAAAGATGTAAGCCTGTAGGGCATTTGATTTGATGTTACATGTATTACTTTTGTTTTTGTAAAACTCTGATGGGTATTATAATGAATTAATAGATTGTCTTCTTTAAATAATGAATGTCAATGATATATATATAATGGGTTAATTTTGAGGGCGTTACAACTTGGTATCAGAGCGTACCGGGTTTGAATACTTTGGGTACGTGGGAAGTGATTAGTATCACATTGGGTTCGTCTCGTTTGATAGAGACTTAGTGTAATGTTATATGCTTATGTGATAACATGTTTATGTGATTATGTGGGTATGGAATGTAGTTTCTAGGATGTTGATTGGACCTTTGAGTTTCTTGTAGTCTTGTTGGAAAGGCACTTGATCACTGCTGCTTCCAACCGGAACTATAGTAACCCTTTGGGACTATCATTATCCGGGAATGAAATTCGTAGGTGCTTATGTGATTATGTGCTTACGTGGAATGAATTATTGTTGTCCATTGCATTAGGACGCGAGTGTTTAGCTTCGGCACATTGTTTAATGTGCTATTGTCTTTGTTTCCTTTATTAGGATGTCAGGACGAGGACGAGGACGCGGTAGGCGTGGTAGGCCGGGTAGGCAGGAGGTGCCTGTGCCAGAGGAGATTCCGGTTGTTCAAGAGGGAACTGGTCAGGCTAATGTGGCCGAGCCAGTAGGCCAGCAGGCTATGGGCGCTCTAGCCCGAGAGATAGCAGGGGCATTCAGGGAGTCAGTAGGCATTCTTAGAGCTGAGAATCAAGCTCAGGCTGGTATTGCGGATGCAGGACCTTCCTTTCTGAAGAGGGAGTTCTTCCGGTCTAATCCGGATGAATTTGTGGGTGATCCTAAAGAGCCACTTAAGGCAGATGAATGGCTCGAACAGACAACGAAGACGTTTGAGATGCTTGGCATCGAAGACGAGGGGTTGAAAGTGACCTTGGCATCTTTCCAGTTGAAGGGGGATGCAGGTCAATGGTGGAAGTTTACTAAGGGGCGTATAGGAGGTACATGGGAGGCTTTTGTGAATGCTTTCCAGGAGAAGTTTTTATCTCCAGCAGTCAGGGAGAAGCTCCGAGACCAGTTTTGTCAGCTTAAGCAGGCGAGTTCTTCAGTGGCCGAATTTGAGGCTGCATTTACTAGTTTGTCCAGGTTTGCACCTGAGTTGGTGGCGTCTGAGGAACGCCGTTGTATTGAGTTTGAGAAGAAGTTGAGGCGTGGCCTTAAGCTGAGAGTTGGGGGAACTATGATTCAGGATTATGGGCGTATGGTTGATGCTGCAGCCCATATGGAGATAATGATGCAGGAGGAGGAGGAAGGGCAGAAGGGCTCCAAGAGGAGTCAGGATAGTCAGAGTGATGGTAGGAGACAGAAGGGTTTTAATCCCCAGCAGTCTCAGGGTAGCTTTTCGAGATCGACTTTTCCTGTACCGAGTGCTAGTTCGGGGAAAGGCAGTCAGGGAGACATTACCTGTTTCAAGTGTGGCCAGCTGGGCCACAAGTCTCCAGTTTGTCCTCAGAGGGGAGGAGTGCAGAGAGCAGCATCATCTTCGGCTCGATCTCAGAGCCAGAGTCTGGGTAGAGGTCAGCCACTCTCGTGTTATCAGTGTGGTCAGCCAGGGCACATGAAGAGGTATTGCCCACAGTTGGGTGGCACACCTGGTGCATCTGGTTTGAGGCCGATTCAGGGTCAGCAGCCAGCTCAGTCGGGTCAGGCCTCGAGGGCTAATCAGGGGGCTTCATCGTCCCAGACAGTGCAGCAATCTTATGTTCCTAGGGGTGAGCAGGTTGATCAGAGGTCGTCTGGGCGCGTGTACGCTGTTACCGCGCAGGATCTTGTACCGGCTCCATCAGTTGTGAGAGGTACCTTCTTGTTTTGCAACTCGGTTGCTAATGTTTTGATTGATACGGGTGCATCTCATTCCTTTGTGTCTGCTGCATTTGCATCTGTTTTGGAATTGGAGTTAGCACAGTTAGCATCTCCTATATGTGTAGTGTCACCTCTTGGGGGTGAATTGATTTTGAAACAAGGTGTTAGGGGTTGTGATATAGAGGTTGATTATCATAGAATTCCATTTTCCTTTGTCGTTATGCCTATCAGAGGTTTCGATGTTATTTTGGGTATGGACTGGTTATCGTCATACCGGGCAGTTATTGATTGTTACCGCCAGAGGGTCACTTGTTGTACTGTGAGCGGAGAGTATTTTCATTTTCTGGGGGACCGGGTTGGTGATGTGTTGCCACCGGGGTATGTTCCACGAGGACGGAGTGAGCTTAGTAGTTTACTTGCTAACCTTTCGATTAGTGAGGATGAGGAGACACAGATTGTGTTGCCAAGGGTGGTTTGTGAGTACTCGGACGTCTTTCCTGAGGATCTTGTTGGTTTGCCACCGCATCGGGAGATTGAGTTTTCCATTGACCTAGTGCCAGGCACAGCACCGATTTCTATGGCACCTTATCGTTTTGCCCCAGCCGAGTTAGTTGAGTTGAAGATTCAGCTCCAGGAGTTATTAGACAAGGGTTTTATACGTCCTAGTGTTTCGCCGTGGGGAGCACCGGCCCTCTTTGTTAAAAAGAAAGGAGGTGCTTTGAGACTTTGTATAGATTACCGGAAGTTGAATCGGGCTACGGTCAAGAATAAGTACCCTATGCCCCGTATAGATGACCTGTTTGACCAGTTGAAGGGTTCCCGTTGTTTCTCTAAGATAGACTTGAGATCGGGTTACCACCAGTTGAGGGTCAGGGAAGAGGATATTTCGAAGACGGCATTCCGTACGCGGTATGGCCATTATGAGTTTTTGGTGATGCCATTCGGACTCACCAATGCACCGGCAGTCTTTATGGACTTGATGAACCGGATTTTCCGGGAATTCTTGGATCGGTTTGTAGTCATTTTTGTGGACGACATCCTTATCTATTCGCCTTCTGAGGAGGAGCACGAGGCACACTTGAGGGTGGTGCTTGAGTTACTTAGAGCCCATAGGCTGTATGCCAAGTTTGGGAAGTGTGAGTTCTGGCTGAGAGAAGTTAAATTCTTAGGCCATGTGGTATCCGGTGAAGGAGTGTCTGTTGATACATCCAAGGTAGAGGCAGTGCAGGATTGGGCACAGCCTAAGAGTGTATTTGAGATCCGCAGTTTTCTGGGATTAGCTGGGTATTACCGTCGGTTTGTGAAAGATTTCTCCAAGTTAGCATCACCGTTGACTAGGTTGACTCGAAAGGGAGTCAAATTTGTATGGAGTGAGACTTGTGAAAAGTCGTTTCAGGAGTTGAAAGTTAGACTGACTACCGCTCCAGTATTGGTTATTCCAGAGAGAGGGTTGGGTTATGCAGTCTATTGTGACGCCTCACGAGAGGGTCTGGGATGTGTGTTAATGCAAGAGGGAAAAGTAGTTGCCTATGGCTCACGTCAGTTGAAAATTCACGAGCAGAATGACCCTACGCATGATCTAGAGTTAGCAGCTGTGATATTTGCCTTGAAGATTTGGAGGCATTATCTTTATGGTGAGAAATTCGAGGTGTTCTCGGATCATAAGAGTTTGAAGTATTTGTTTACACAGAAAGACTTGAACTTGAGGCAGAGGAGGTGGATGGAATTTATAGAGGATTATGACTTCGAGTTGCATTATCATCCGGGAAAGGCCAATGTGGTGGCCGATGCCCTTAGCAGGAAACCTGTTGGTGGCATAGCTAGTATTGCCATCCGAGAATGGGAGATGTTGGGTGCACTTGGGGAGTTTGATTTACTTCTGGGCGAATCCGTTGAGGCTGCGGCCTTGTTTTCTGTTATTGCACAGCCTTCACTTGTGATTCGAGTGTTAGAGGCTCAGAGAGGTGATTTTGAGGTAGAATCTCTCCGTGAGAAGATTTCCGGTGGGAAGGTTGAGAAGGGTTTGACGGTGTATTCCGACCTGACTGTGAGATACCGTGACCGTCTGTTTGTGCCGGAGTCTTGCCGAGAGGAGGTACTCCGAAAGTTTCATCATTCACGCCTTGCGGTGCATCCGGGAGGTACTAAGATGTATCGGGATCTGAGTCGCCAGTTTTGGTGGCGGGGTATGAAGAGAGATGTGGCAGCTTTCGTATCGAAGTGCCTTACTTGCCAGCAAGTGAAGGCCGAGCATCAGAGGCCAGCGGGTTTGTTGCAACCCTTGCCTATTGCCGAGTGGAAGTGGGAGCATGTCACTATGGACTTCGTTGTAGGTCTTCCGAGGACTCAGCGGGGTAGTGATGCTATTTGGGTGGTTGTAGACCGGTTGACTAAGTCGGCGCACTTTATCCCTATGCGCGTGAGAGATACGGTGGATCATCTTGCCGACTTGTATATTCGGGACATAGTGAGATTGCACGGGGTCCCAGTGACGATCGTCTCAGATAGAGATCCTCGTTTTACTGCCAGGTTGTGGCAGAGTTTGCAGAGTGCCTTAGGCACTAAGTTGACCTTTAGCACGGCTTATCATCCTCAGACTGACGGACAGTCCGAGCGTACTATTCAGATACTTGAAGATATGCTTCGGGGTTGTGTTCTAGACTTTAGTGGGTCGTGGGAGAGGCACTTACCGTTGGTGGAGTTTGCCTACAACAACAGTTTCCAGTCTAGTATCGGTATGGCACCATTTGAGGCCTTGTATGGCCGACCGTGTAGATCTCCTGTTTGTTGGGCCGAGGTGGGTGATGCACCTCTGTTGGGTCCAGAGTTGGTGAGGGAAACGACGGAGAAAGTTGAACTTATCCGTAAGAGGCTTGTTACAGCACAGAGTCGTCAGAAATCTTATGCCGACCGTAGGAGGAGACCCTTGGTGTTTGTGGAGGGTGATCATGTCTTTCTGAAGATATCACCTAAACGAGGTTTGATGAGGTTTGGGAAGAGTGGGAAGTTGTCCCCTCGATTCATTGGTCCGTTTGAGATCCTTGAGAGGATTGGCGAGGCTGCTTATCGTTTAGCTTTGCCGCCGCAGTTGTCTGGAGTACATGACGTATTTCATGTGAGTATGCTTCGGAAGTATGAGCCAGATCCATCACATGTGTTGGATTGGACCGATTTAGTGGTTGATGAGGATATTTCGTATGAGGAGAGACCGGTTCGGGTTTTGGATAGGCGGGATCAAGTTTTGCGAGGCAAAACCATCCCTTTGGTCAAAGTTTTGTGGAAACACCACGGAGTGGAAGAAGCCACTTGGGAACGTGAATTGGAAGTTCGCGAGAAATATCCGGACATGTTTGTTGATTTGTAATCTTATAATTAGATTCTGTTTTATTGTTGAACTTAAGAGCTTTACATATGTCTTAAGTTGTAAAACATTGAGTATGTTTTTGGTAAATGGGTGTATCTTGGAACTTGTTTCATTATAAAAGATTAGTGTAACATTGTATATGTTGATTACATTGTTGGATGTGTTATATATATCATGCAATTGAATATGATATGGAAATTGTTAACATTGAAAGAATTAATGCATAATAACGATACAGATTGAGATATATGTTGTGAGATGCCTCTTGATAAAGAGATGAGGTGACCAGCATTGGGTCAAGCTGTCTATTATTGTTTTATAATATCATTGGGAATTGAAAAAGAAATCTGTTTTCAAAAACTTAAGCTTAATTTCGGGGACGAAATTCTTTGAAGGGGGGGAGGTTATAGCGACCCCGGTCTTTTCCCATTTGATTATTGTATCCGGACTTAGGTTCCGTAGATTCTGTCATTGTATAATTGGTGTTGTTGTCCTTTATTTTCTCTTTTGGAATTATAGGATGTGTTGGGCAGGTTTGTTTCAGGTTGGTTGGGATTAGAAACCAAGAGTTGCTGTCCAGGTTTTTGGTTCTTCGCTCGAGCGAGGAGTTGTTCGCTCGAGCGAGAGGTAGTGTTTGATTTGGACCTGTAGCTGTGCATTCTTGGCTCGAGCGAGATTTTCTTCGCTCGAGCGAGTTAGTTCATCCTTCGCTCGAGCTATAGTTCCTTCGCTCGAGCGTGAGTCTGGTTTCAGACCTGAGGGTTTGAGTTCTTCGCTCGATCGAGCTTTCTTTCGCTCGAGCGAGCTTTTGGGTTGTTGGCTCGAGCAAGGCTTCCTTGGCTCGAGCGTAGATTCTCTGTGTCTGGTCGCTCGAGCGACCAAGTCTTCGCTCGAGCGAGCCTGTCCAGTTTAAATACACAGCAGCGGGATTTGATCAGTCTTTTTCATATTCTTTTGATTCCAAACCCTAGGTTCGACCTTTCTCTTTCCCTACTCACCTTCTCTCTTAGGTTTGATCTGTTTAGAGAGTGTTTCAACCCTAGTTGCTTTATTAAAAAGATAGAGGGAGTCGAGAGCTTTCATTTAATCTGAACATTTGGCGATTTGGAGCACTTTGGTATTTGGGCACTCATCTCTTTCTTCACCTTTTGGGTTGTTTTCTTTGAGGTAGGGATTTCCTACTCTATTTTATAGGTTATGTTCTAAGTTATGGTATTTTAATATGTTGGGAATACTTTGGTAAATTTTGGGAAAAACCATAGTTGAATTATTGAATTGATTTGTATAAGTAATTCATGGAATTGGGAAATAATGGTTAAATTCATGAAATTGGGGAAATCATTGATTAAATGGCCTAATTGGATAATTTGAATCATTTGTCTATTGAATTGTGGACATTGTTATTTTCAGTTTAGAAATAACTGTTTTGGGCTATCGGTGGAGGATAGTCATGATTGTTGTAGACATTGCATGTGGATTAGGAATAACTGGAACTAATCACATTGGTTAAGTCATTAATTTTGACTGTGGCATTGATACAGAAAATACGTGTATTGATTGAGCATTGCATTTGCATACATTGTTTGTGTGTGGGAGGAGATAGGGGATGTACTCCACGGTTTAGGGGAAGATAGGGGATGGACCTCTAAACCGGATTTTGTTTGGGAGGAGATAGGGGATGGACTCCATTAGCATCACTTTTATGTGTGCTTATTGATATTGAAGTGTTTTGATGATACAGCACTAAAATGTGTATCAATCTGGAAGTATGAAGTGTTTTGATTTGAGCTTGAGTCTCATTTGTTTATTGATATTGGAAGAATGTGAATTTGATATATATATATAATTCACTGTTGTAAGTTGGGCCAGGTTCTGAGCCATGTTGATAAAATTGGAAAGTTAAACGTATCTTAGACAATAGTGTCATAAGACAGTAAAATGAAGTAATTGATTATCTTGGTTAACCATCTGTTGAATGCCATTGCTTTATTCATTGCTTATATGTGGTTTAGTATATTTCTACTGGGCTGTGGCTCACCCTTTATGGGAACATCATTTTCAGGTTCAGGTGATAAGATACCTCCAAGGACTTAGCTTGGAAGGACTTGGAATTCTGGAAGACTACTTTTAGTTGCTTGTTTTTCATTGTTAATACATGTAAACACTCAAGCCTAGGGCTTAATTTATCTTTGAGTTAGAACTCGTATTTTGTGTCCAAGTGTTGGCTTGGAAAGATGTAAGCCTGTAGGGCATTTGATTTGATGTTACATGTATTACTTTTGTTTTTGTAAAACTCTGATGGGTATTATAATGAATTAATAGATTGTCTTCTTTAAATAATGAATGTCAATGATATATATAATGGGTTAATTTTGAGGGCGTTACAAAAAATGAATCAGAGAGAGTCGGATCAATGAGTAGAGAGCTAAGGCTTTGTCGATGAAGAATGTGAGTTTCAAGTGGAATGCACTTCTTCTTCTTTTTTTTCTTCTTCTGAGTCAGTTTTGAATTTGGGTTTTGTTATTGGTTCATGTAACGACCCATCACGTATAATGATTAGTACTTGATTAATTAAGAGGGTTTGAAATTTAATTGCCGAGTATTATAATTTAATTTGAGATTTATGAGAATTGTGGGATCTGATTCATATATGATTCTATTAAAGAGTTATTTTGAAATTAGAAATTAAGGGTCCAAATGGCTTAAGGAAGTAAAATTGAAAAGTTGAATCAATTTAATTTTAATTACGGACCCATTAGGGAGTTTAATTAATATTCGATTCAGTTTAGTAAAATTGAGATTCGATTAATTAGGTCCTAATTGGAGTTGATTAAGCCATGAGGATTGAGAATTGTGGTTATTATAAATTAAATTTAATTATGATGTGTCCAATTTGAATATGTAATTTATTGATGAAAATTTGAGTCTGATCAGAAATTGAAGGCCTAAATGATTTGGGAAATCAAAATTGATAATGATAGTAAATTTAATTTAATATTTGGAGCCTTTCAGAAGTTTGATTAAAAATCTGATTCAGATTGATAAATTTAAATATAATTAATTAGGCTATAATGGAAGTCAAATTAGACTAATTAAATTATGTGAGATTTGTTATTAGTTATGATTAACTAAGTTATGTGCTAATTATGATTAATCAAGACTAAGTTGTTCTTAATTAAGCTAATGAGTAATTATGTATTAAGTTAATTCTATTTATGATTCAATTATAGGATTGTCTAGAAAGTGCAAGTGTGTATACGTGTACCATGGCCAAGAGGTGCATTAGTGAGTATAACTAATGAGTTAAAAAGTGTTTGGGTTAGCATTTGTTGGATATGTGTAGGAGTGGCAACGGGGCGGGGCGAGGCCGGGGATCACACTCCCCGTCCCCGATCCCCGATGGTGAACATGGCCCCGTCCCTGGCCTCGATCCCCGACGGGGAACCTATCACTCTCCCCACCCCCGCCCCCGATTGGGGATCGGGTTTCCCCGACCTCGAAAATTCCCTGGCCAAAATTGATGGCAGAAATAGGCAAGTGAAATCCCACAGAGAGAGAGAGAGAGGTCATTCTGTATGCATATAGATCTAAAGAGAGAAAACTAAATGGTGAGAAATAGTACTACACATATATGTATACATCTGCAGAGAGAAACAATTGGTGAAGAAAACTGTTTTCCAAAGCACATAGAGTTTAGATTTTAGAGTATATGCCAACACTTCAGACCTGCTTTGGTGTCAGATGTGCCTTTTATTTGCCAAGAACTTAAATGGTGGAGATTAGTTTAAAGTGCATATATTTATTTTTATTTATTTATTGATAAATTTAATGTGCATATATTTATGGAAGAAATACTTAGTCTGTGCATCATCAACACAGATCTGGACTGTGCATCATCAACACAGAAATATTTTACTCCCATGTCTAATAGTTGGACTATGCATCATCAACACAGATCTGGTGGAGTTCATGGAGGAGGACGATCGGCAGCGATGGACGATCTGAGAGCATCATCGGCGTCGTGATGGGTGGCTGTGGCTGTGACTGCGTCCCGACAGTGGCGATGGACGACGGAGGACTCCTCCGGCGTCGTGGACAGTGATGATCGATGAGCGAGAGTGAGAGAGAGAGAGTAGAGGGAAGAGAGAGAGACGTGACACAGAACTGGAGAGGAGGTTTGGTTTGGTTACTATGTGTGTGTATATATATATCTAGGGGTAAATTAGTAATTTCCTTTCGGGGACAAATTGGGCTGGGGAACGGGGACGGGGACGGGGACGGGGACGGGGACGGGGACGGGGACGGGAACAGGCCGGGTACGGGGCTGGGACACTTATCCCCGTCCCCGGCCCGAATCTGTTCGGGGATTGATTTTTAAATACCATCCCCGTCCCATCGGGGGTATTTTTCGGGAAAAACCCGCACAATTCGGGATCGGGGGGTCGGGTCCCCATCGGGCCGGTTTCAAATTGTCATCCCTAGATATGTGCTGTGAGAATCCTAGAGGGAGAGAGAGAGAGTCGAGAAAGAGAGAGAGAGAGAGGGCTCAACTTTGTGAAGAAGAACCCAGGTTGCTGGAAATTCTGAAGCTAACTCAAGAGATGAACTAAAGGAAAAAGAGAGGAAGTGAGAGGAAGTGAAGAAAAAAAAAAAGGATTAGGAAGAAGGCTCAAGAATTCAACAATTTTAGGTAAATATTTGTCTTAATTTTTGTAGATAATTTAGTTAAAAGCTAAAATTAAGAAAGTTATGGAACCAATTCCATGGGTTTGTAAGAAATTGGGTTTTGAGCAAGAAATCAAATTAGATTCATGATTAGGGAAATTAATTTAGAAATTTATTAGTTTGAGTTTGATTTTTATTATTCTTCATAAATTTGAGGTTCATCCTTACATGCATGTTAGAATTTCAAGGTTTTAGATTTAATTCATGTGTAAAAAGACTTATGAGATTAAATTTGGGTTTACATGTAAAATCAAGTTAGGACCAAGAGTATGAATTATGATTTCTTAAATTTGTTTAACTTGGGTTCAATTTCATATAAATAGGTGAAGTTAGCAAGATGATGAATAAATGGAGTTATGTTCAATTTATGGAAATTAAATTAGAAATCAATTATTTTGACTTTAATTTTGTAATCTTGCATGAGATTAAGTTCTATTTGTTACATGCATGAATAAATTTTACAAGTTTAATACTCTAATGATACATACATCATGGATTTTGAAGAATTTGGATTAATTCAATCTCATATTTTGAAGAGAAAAAGGAAATGTTTTATGAACATCAAGTTTATGGAAAATTAGAATTAATCCTAATGCTAGATAAAGCTTTGATTTTATAATTAGATTTTTAATCCATGCGTGTAATGTAATTTAAGATTTTATTTAAATTAAACATATTTTGATTATGAATTAAGTTGAGATTACAAATTAAGTTGAGTTTAAGATTATGGAAATTAGTTGGAAAATTTATAAGAAGTTTCATGACTTCAATTTCATGATTTCAAGGAAAATAGAAAGAACTTGACGCCAATTTTATGTAATTAAAGAGAAAATGAGAAATTGAAGCTATGATCAAATGTATGAAAATTAACTTAGAAATTAATTACTTTTGGTTGAATTTATTTGTCCTAACATGAAATTGAGTTCCAATTGTACGTACATTATGAATTTTTCAAGAGTTTTGAAAGTTTAATTCGTGTTTTAAAATTTGTGGGCTTGAAATTGGGTTTGATATGGAGAAGATGAGTTAAAACTAAAATTGGACAATTGGAGCATGATTTTGAATGAATGATTCCTAATTGAAAGTGTTTACTAAATTATACAATTGTTCTCCATTTTTGTGTACCAAAAATATATGCTTTGAGGCTTTGAATATCAAATTTGAATTTCAATTGCAATTTTGGAAATTCCAGAATTTACGCTGTCCGCTCGAGCGAGGAAAGTCTCGCTCGAGCGTGAAAATCGAGCTCCCATAAGTTTTTCAAATTTTACAATCCGCTCGAGCGACCAAAGTGGCGCTCGAGCGGAGGCCCCTTTTCAGCATATTTTGGAAAATTGCATTTAGTTCACATTTTTATTCTCATCTCTTTCCAAAGCATTCTAGACATGATTTATGACTCAATAAAGATTAATAAGCTACCAATCAACATAAATTAGTTAGTTAAAGAATGAATCATTGATCTAGTGGTAATTGTTTAAGAAGCCAAGTAAAAGATCAATCTATTTGGAAAAGAAGGACGTAGTAATGACAGAATATGTGAAATAAGAACCTGGTTTATTTAAATGAGAAAGAATAAGCGTAGTAGAACTTCGGACTATTTAGACGGAAAAAAACTAGAAAAGTCAAGTTTGATCAAGGAAGTAATATTGTATTTCAATGTGTATATGTTATGTGCTTGTGTAGGTCACCTGCCATTGTCTACCTGGTTTATCTGATATGTCCAATCTGTCTGATTTGCTTCTACAGCTATTTGTGAGTAATAACTTAGTAAAGTTATGTTCAACTGTATTTATTTGCTGTGCGATAAAATAAGATCTGTTTTTCTAAAGTGCTATGTTCTGTACAATGAATGACTGTCTAATTTCTGAAATATGTATTCGTGACATCCTTAGCATTCTGTGATATCTGTGGCTGTTACCCGGTATCGGAGGTTCCTTTATGGAACTTAATCTGTCTGCACTCTTTACCCGTACCGGAGGCTCCGTCATGGGAGCTCAGCGAATCTGTTCTCTGTTACCCGGATCCGGAGGTTCCTTTATGGAACTGGTTATTCGTAACCCTCACGTGTCTGTATCTGTTATGTATCTGCTCTGTTAATGCTAATGGATGTATCACGTATGCTTACGCATGACTTATAATTTCTGTATATGATCTGGACAAATTATGAATTTGATATGAAACTGAATTATGATTTCTGAATCTGTACGGACTTATTCATTGAAACCCCTTTACTCTATTATTGTTCACTGAGCTTTCGCTCACAGTTTATATTATGTATGTAGGTGAGCCGGCGCGTGATCAGGGCCAGAGTTGACGGCCTTCATTTCTGTTTTTGTCAGCCAACCGTTGTGCCTCCCGTGGAGGTTCCAGATATGTCAAGTGATTGTTGCTATGTGATTTAAAGTTTAAGTTCTGTTTTCTTGTTTGGTTAAACAAGTCCTGTGTATTTTGTAAAAGGGGCTAAGTCCTTTTTGTCTGATCTGTATATGTATTTTGACATAGGGATGATGTGTATATATGTATATAAAAAGTTTAAAATTTTTCTGTCTCATATAAGTCTGCACAGCTCAATGGACGTTGTATATTTGTTATTTGCTTCCGCTAGCTCATAATATTATGTTAATCTGTCTCAGAGGCCTTCGGTAATCTCAGGATTACTGGCCGGTTACGATGCTAAACCTATAGGGGCGGATTTAGGTCGTGACAGTTCAGGTGAGAGAGCTCACAAACATTTGAGAGGTCAGGAAGAGAAGAAAAGAAAGAAAGAAAGAAAGAAAGAAAGGGGAAAAAAAAAGGTACCAAAATGACGATGTTTTGGAGCATGGCAGGAAGCACTACACGAGTCATGATAGAGGATTCAGACTCATTTTAGTTTAGTTTTTGACTATTTTAATAGACTAAAATAATTGTGTTTTGGAAGAGGATTGATTTTTTTTTTTTTTTTTTTGTAGTTGGATGTGATATTTGTGAAAGAAAAAAATATAAATAATTATGAATTTGATATGACATTTTATCTTATTGACTATTTTAGTAGGTTTTTATTTTTTATTTTTTTTAGTGGTATTTTAACTCAAAAAGCCAAAAAAAATCTTTTGCCAAACACTCCCATTGTCTAAACCAACTCTTTCTGTTGCCTAGATGCTATAGGCCATTATTATATTTCATTTCCTTTGTATTAGGAAAATCCATCCATTGAAAAAACATTATACAAAACAAAAAATAAAATAAAAAAATAACACTACAATATTAATGTGGTAATTTTATTGTTTAAATAAAAAGCATTGCCATGGTATGTTGTTCTAACATGTGAAGTTTATATTGTGCCATATTCAGTCTTTATCATATAAATTTTGTATCATTTTCTTATTTGTAATATCATTATTAATAATGTTGGTACATAAAATTAAAATATCAAAAATATATATTATGTGTCGCTAATATTCATCTTGAGTATTAATATATCATTACTCAATGCCAGTGCTCCTTCTCCAATATATAGACAACCAAGTGTATTTGAAGGTTTTAAACCTGGATTTAGTTTGCTCGTTGATTTACATAATCTTCTACCTTTTAATTTTAAGATTTTTTTTCTCCTATAATTCATTTGAGAAGTGGTTGTTTTAGTATTGTTTTTTTAATTTCTCGTTTTTTGGCTAAAATATGAGATAAAAAAATTGATATATTTGAAAAATTATATTTTGACCTTTTACTAAAAAAAACATATAGGAAATAACAGTTTGGTTTTGTTAAAGTAGAAAATCTCAAATTTACTAGTGAAGTTCATGCATTATAATATCAATTTGTACTTTCTCAGTGATTTAAACTGTTAATCTTCTATGACAAGTTAAGAAAAATATATATGTACGTAAAAAATTAGATTGATTAGGCATAATTAATCATATAATCAAATCACATATATCATATAACAAATGGATGATCTATTTTTAAAAACATGTATTACTATATAGATAAAAATAATTTGATGAAATGACAATCGATATTGGATCTTTTTAATTTTTTGCATTAATAATTTTCTTAGTTAATTGTATAAGATGAATGGTTTAAATTACCGAAATGAGTCCAAATTAGTTTCATAATGGGTCAATTTCATCTTAAAGTTGAGATTTTCAGCTTTAGTAAATTTGAACTCATTTGGTTTTTGGTTAAATCTTTACTTCCCAAATGAGGTCTATAAAATTAGCCGGTAAAATTAATTATCTAAAGATCTTAAACTTTGATTCAGCATAGAAAATATATATATATATATATATAAAGATTCAACTTTCATTGAGTTATTTTTATTTTTATTTTTTTATAGCAATATACATTATCTATGAATTTATCCACAATATTTAAAATCTTTTCACTCTATCATTAAATATGATTCCTATACTTTTACTTTTATTAACACATGAATTTAATAACTATATTTTGAAATAATTTTGTATTGTTATCATCTTAACATAAATTTCTTGTATCATGGGTATAGTAAATCATGTTCGCACGATGTTGGCACTAGCATAAACCAAAAAAAAAAAAAAAAGTGGCCACGTGAACACTGATGGCATTTGTGAACAATGAGGGCGGCTGGGCATGCAAAAGTTATTGGTTGGTTTAAAACCAGCACTTGATTATATCTTTTATTAATTATAATTTATCATTTTTTTTCTTATTTTTTAATTAATTAATATAAATTTGTGAATTTTATCTTTTTCAACAATCATAATACTATTAAGACACTATGTGGCGATATCTTAAGACCAATTAATAATTTCTCCTCCACATGGCAATCTGACATGGAGAGTTGGCCTCGTGTTCCTCGAGTTGAGCATCAAATTACATGAATATAATATATATAGTGTAGATTATATGTTGGAACAATTTTCTATGTAAGAGAAAATTAAGTGAAACAAATTAAATAAATAAAAATAAATTACTTACATAATTTATTTGCCGAAACGAATAAGTACAAAAATGATCAAGTCGAGTGCGTGACTGTAGCTCGACTTTTCGTGCTCCTTTCGAAGGACGACTAGCCCTACAGTATCAGACTCCCATGGTTTTGAATTTGATATCACAAGTGCAATGTGAAATAGATAAATACCAAAGAGTTCCAATCCGGTAAATATTTTGGAAAATCAATTTTGAATCAAATTGCAAAAAATGGACTGCTTTGAAAAATATTTTTGACAGATATTTAAGTGTCGCCACTTAAATATTTTTGAAAAATTTAGGAAACCCATGACTCATGCCAAAGGTCACGTATCTGTCATCACCAAAATTGTCTTGGCTCGGAAACTTGGGTACAAGAGGGAAAGGTCATGAATTGAGCACCCCCGCTCGCCCGATCAAAGATCGACCTCTACTAATCATGATATGAATCTTATGTATATTATATGCTCTTGTTCTGGTTTATTAGGCTAGCATTATTATGTGATGCGCACACACACAAGTATAGACTAACTTGTAAGAATTGGAACACTTGATTCATGTTTGTTTTGAAAAGTGTTTCGAATATGTACCACTTGAAAAAGTGATCGCATATAAACATTACTCAAATTATTCCAATTCAAGCAATTAGCCTTCATCCACAGGCATTCAAGCAATTATAGCACTTAAGCAATTAGCCTCATGGCAAGCATGCTAGACATGGCAACATCAACATGCGATATGCTAAAGCGAGTAAAAGCTCACCGAGTACTCCAAGCCAAAAGTGAAATGAGTTAGAAAAAAATGCATGATTCCTAACTATGCAATATGCAATTTACTAGGCTCGGCTACTAATATGGCCTATGAATCAAGTTGATAGCATGCGGTTTAAGCATGTATTCAAAGAAGTATTTAAACTAATAATGTAAGTTAGAATGATGCGCTGAGCCTCGGTGCATGCAAAAAAAATGGATATAAACATGGGAAATGCTAAACAAAACATGATGTCCCTAAACTAATCATCATAAGCTAATAAATAAAAGGGAGAAAGGCGTGGGGTTGGAAGACATGTACATTATTACAACATTACGCTCTCACGAAGGAGAGTGCGAATGAACTAACTAGCTAACTAGCTAAGCTAAGCTAATTAATTAACTATTACAAAACGAAATGAATAAATAGCTAAACTACTTAACTAATTATTACAAACCGAAGTAATTAACTATTCTAGCTAATTAAAATAATTACAACACGAGACAAATTAGCTATTCTAACTAATAAAGTACGAAGCCAATATTTTAAGCACAACACTAATATATATGACACGGATCCTGAGGATTGATGGAAGGCTTATGTATGAATGCGGTTTCCTCCCGAAAAGGCACTGTTTCTACTACTGAATGTCTCTCTTGCACAGTAGAACACTGGCATTGATTTCCACCTCCAGACTAACTCTGTTCTGCTAGGGGAGTACACTATTGGATCTCGCACTGGTGGGTGGCAGAGTGCCTGCCGTTCACTGATGATGGCCTGTCAGCCACTAATAGTGGCCTGCCGACCACTATTGACAGAACTTCCCTGCTGCAACAAAGAACAAATAGAGCCGAGACATTGTATTCTCAAGGGTTTGTTTGCACAAGTTACCCCTCCTTATCATGTGAACAACTCAAAGGAGTAGCAAGTTTGATTCACAAATCACCAATGGATGCAATTTCATAGCATGATAGCTTATGAATCAAGTGTGCAAGTTCAATGAATGCAACAAAATAAGACTCTCAAAATCACCTCCCTATCATGAAAGATAAAGGGAAGTAGTTAACGATGAATCTTGAACCGTTTTCATCATTAATGAGTATGAAACGACTCAAGACTCAAGGGTTCAATTAACGTCTGATTGAACCCAATCAAGTTATTATCTTGCACTTTTTTTAGCCTCAATTTTATTACTTCAATTTAAATTACTATCCATTCTTTAATCAATTGAGTCGAAAGGTGAATTTAAGTCCTCTAATGGAAAGAGGGCTCAAACCAGGAGTTGTTTTAGGCAAGAAAGAGACATCATATCGTTGGTAATGAACCTCCAAAGGGCTTAAACCATTAAGCATGACATCTCAATCTCATGCTTAAACAAACAAGTAGTTTGAAACCACTTTCAAAGCAAAACAAAAGCCAAGAAATGAGGGAGGTTGCAGAGGTGATTAAAGGTGAGAACAAGTAAGAACAACACTAAATAAATTCAATCAACTCAAATAAGGTGGTGTCTAAGGCCTAAAACACCAAACTTATAAGGACAATTACATTACAAGCATGCAATACAAAGCTTAAATGTAATAAACACTTAAAAATAGTGCTAAAACAGGTCTAATACAGTCCTAAAACATGCTGGAATTAAGCTAACAAAAGATAGAATAATAGGCTAAAACATAGAGCATGCTAGGCTAGTAAACAAAACATAAGGAAGGGAGGCTAACCCCTCTAATTTTGGAATTCAAAAAGTGTTTTTAGCCATTGAAATAACTCTGAAATTCAGTATTTAAAAGCTCAAAAAAAGATGACAAGAAGGTGGGAAACACAAGGGTAAAGGCCTTGGAAGCTGGGTAGAAGGAATGGTGAGCCACACCTCCACCCTTATTGGCCTTAAACCACAAGTTTCAGCCCAAAATTTCAGAGTTTAGACAGTCCAAAAATATCCAAAAAATAGTACAAAAATGTGCTAGAATGAAGACAAAAGTAGCTAAAATAACAAGCTAAAACATTGAGCAATTTAAGCTAGAAACAAGCCAAAGGAGGGGTGGCTAACCCCTCCATTTTTGGGACTTCAAAACCAATTTTTTTGCCTTTGAAAACCTCAGAAAATCAGTGGTAAAAAGCTCAAAAAATGTTGATGAAGAGATGGGAAACACAAGTGCAAAGGCTTAGAGAACAAGGTTCAAAGAATGGTGATTAACCCCTCTATTTTTAATAGCCTTGAATCACAAGCTTCAGCCCATAAAAATAGTTGAAAAATAGTTCAAAATCAGCAAGAAAAGAAAGGAAATAAGTAGTGCAAAGGTGCTCAAAATTATACCTCTTGAAGAGGAATAACACTTTTGTTCACAAACCAACAAGCTCTCACTCTCAAGGGCTGAAATTTAGACTCAATAATCTCAACAAGGAGAGCTAGAATATTGGTTTAGGAAGTGTAGAGAGAGAGTGTATAGGTTCCAAGATAGAGATGGAGAGAGAATTTCAAGTTTTGGCCCTTAAGGATTTTTTTGTAACCTTAAATCATGAAGGAAGGCCCCCTATATATAAAAAAACAGCCCCTTTGGTCGAAAATATCAAGCCTGGAACAACTGGAGCTTTTGGGGGATAGCTGGCCAAAAATATCTGTGTTTTTCACTAGTGGCCTGCAGGCTAGAAGTGTGAATTCCCAGCCACCAATGGTGGCCGGCCGGCAAGCCACCAAAAATCTACTTCCAGGCCCGACTTCAAACGAGCATATCGCCTTCATCCGAACTCAGTTTTAGGTCATTCTTGAGTCTAAATTGAAACCCCAAAAGTCTACTTTCCAAATGGTGGTAGCCTCACATATAAATTCTAAGTTTTAAGAGAGATATGCCTATTTTAGTGAAGGTTTCTCATTTCTATCTTAACCGAATTGATGCCTAACTTCAAACGGCCATATCTCCCTCATCCGAACTCGGCTTTAGGAGATTCTTGAGTCTAAATTGAAGCCCCGGAAATCTACTTTCCAATAGTGGTTGCCGCACAACTAAATTCCAAGTGTATAAAGAGATAGACCTGATTTAGTGAAGGCTACTCAATTCTTGTCCTAACGGATTGATACCTAACTTCTTCCCCAACTAGTTTTCTTCACTCTCCTTCAATTTTCTCCAACTTCAAATCTCTAAATAAGATGTTTTTAAAAAAATTTCAAAGAGTTCACCTCTTTTTCATTTATTTCCACTTTGTCCTTACTCAGTTTACCGAAAAAAGTAATTTTTAACGAAATGTGAGCCTCGGAACATCATAGATACATTTTTAAAAATATTTTGAAAGAGAAGGTTTTAAGGTCTAAAATAGTTTTGGTCAAAAAAATGGGGTGTAAGATTGGGATTTAGAAGCTCTTGTTGTTGAAGAAATCAAATAGTTATATAGCATAACTTTCATCATCGAGTGATAAACCTGAGGTGCCAAAGTCTTAAGGGCAGTCAAAAATGGGGTGTCTACAGTTGCCCCTCTTTGACAGAGCCCGAAGTTATGAAATGATGTGAGTGAATGTCAAGGCCCAAAGACGACCCATTTTGACAAGGCCGTAAGACTTGGGCAAACAAACAAAATGCAAATGTAGTTGGTTGAACCCGAGGGTTGCCTACATATCCCTTTGCAAGGAATCAAACCAGCGTAGTTCAAAGGTAAGATGCAAATGATACACAATGTAACGAAATAATACAAATGATATGCAGTGCAATGCAATAATATAATCAAACCACAAGTAGTGCTAAACAACACAAATACCATAAAGGGATGGAGATGCAAAATCGAACTACGTTTTATTTAGAAAAGAAGTGGGCACAGCCAAACGACACCTAACACAGGCTAAGTGCCTACATCCTCAATACTGGCCTCAGCGCAACATGGATGCTTACAAATAATAGAACTGTGTTTTAACGTGAAAGGGGTGCGAGCACATGCAAGACTATGTTTTTTGTAGAAAGAGAAAGAGTACAAGTAATTTGGGTGGTATGATATAAGTGAGGAATGATCTGCTGGGAAAAGATAATGATCCTAAATGTTGAATGCAACAAGACAAAGTACAATGCAATGGATGCAATGGATGTAGTGAATAAGGAACGAAAGCCAAACTATGTCTTACCTAGAAAGGGCATGGACACAAAACAGACCATGTCTAACACAAAAACGGTGCCGACACCCTCGATACTGGTCTCAGCGCAACATGGGTACTTACACATGACAGAACGATGTTTCAACAAGGGAAAGGTGTGAGCACATGCCAAACTAAGCTTAACATGGAAAGGATGCAAGCGATAAAATGGATAATGATGTACTGGATGCGATAGATAACGTAGTAGATGCATGCGATAGATGTAATAGGTAATAATGGATATGATGTAGCAACTAGGAAGTGGTGCCTTAGAAAGTACCTGGTATGGGCAATTTGCGATGACTCACCTCAAGCTGCTGGGGATCTTCCGCTTCTTCTTGGTTTCAAGACTTCTTCCTTCATCTTGCACTTCCAAACCACAGGTACTACTTTTCTCCCTGGCTATGTTCACAACTTTCCCTATTCTCCAACAGGGTGACAGACTAGGTTGGTTCAGTATCTAGAATTGAGGCACATACAAGCTACCTCAACTTATGGGGGATGCCATACAGATTTCAAGTCGAGGATACACCCCTGGGTATTTAAACCAGACTTTAGTCTCGAAAATCTAGAACCTTTGCATTCTAGGCCTCGGCCACTCAAACTCTAGTTTCCACTGTCTCAGTTGATCTCCTAGGAACTCACTGCAAACACAGGCAAGTGGCTTTACCAAACCACCGGAAGTCGTTCGGGCACGACAAACACCAAAGGAATTGCACCTTTAGAGGATTTAAGGTCTCCTAAACGAAGAGAGTGCACAAGATAGTGCGATGTAGAGTGAATGCATAAAACAGTGCTATACTGGTGCACAAGACAGTGCGAGTGAGGGTGAATGCACAAGACAGTGCGATGCAGGTGCACAAGAAAGTGCAATATGGATACACAAGACAGTGCGATGCAAGGTGCACAAAATAGTGCGATAGACAGGAATGCATGAAATAGATGCGAATGCACAAGACAGTGCGATACGGGGTGCACAAGATAGTGCGATGCAAGTGAATGCACAAGATAGTGCTGTAGAAGGTGCAATATGGGTTAAATGCACAAAACAGTGCGATACAAGTTTGCACAAGACAATGCGATACATGTGAAATGTACAAGATAGTGCGATGTAAGGGGCACAAAACAGTGCGATATAGGGTAGAATGCACAAGATAGTGTGATACAAGGTGAAATGCACAAGATAGTGTGATACAAGGTGAGATGCACAAGATAGTGTGATACAAAGTGCACAGGACGGTGCGATACAGGGTGCACAAAATAGTGTGATGCAAGTTTGAACGGTATGTAGAGGAAAATGAGCAGTACATAGAGTAGTGCATCATGTATATCATGAAATAAGTGCTGGGCAACTTGCGACAACTCATTGAAATATAACACAAAGAGAGGCAACTCGAGATAGCTTTGTTAAGTGCAGAACAAAGTCAAGAGCAAGAGCAACCAATCACGCAGTTCAATTCAACCAGAGTATAGAAGCATGCAGGCAGAATACAAAACACATGCATTAATCAGAGGGAAGATGGCAATCCTAAGAGAGTTTTGAAGTGGTCAGAGACAACTTTTGAAAGCTGAATCATATCAGAATAAACATGGGGGTAAACTACCCTAATCTAGGGAAAAGTGCCCAACAAATGGCTCTGAGCGGATGGAGAGAAATGTAGGTTCATGCCCCTTGTTCAAATGATGACTCGATCAAATACACTGAAAATTGCCCCTAGTGTCCAGTCATTGGCCACTGGTTGGGTTCATTCCCCTTGTTCGATGGATGTCCCGATCAGATGTACTGAAAAATTGCCTCTAGTGTCTAGCCACTAGTCACTATTTTCAACATTATACAGGCACATGTAATGGGGATCATCAGATCCTGGAACAGTTGTTAACCAGCCAGACTCATGCTTCTTTTCTGACATATTGAGAACTTACTCCAGTCCCCTCCAAAGCAGGGATAGATTCCTCATATACACTTTGCAATGATCATGAATGCGATGCCTCTTGTATGGCCACTCTCAGCTCGTTTATGAATTCCACACATGGACTTGTTTTCAAGTTCGGAGCGAACATTCGTGTATGGAATTTTGACCATGCCACTCTGTTAAACTTTGAGCGACATACATGCTATGGTGACTTGATGAAGAACGCTTTTGAGTGACAGACACGTTATCATGACTCAATGAAGAGCACATGCTGAAACAAATACTAGACATGATACAATAGAACTCACAACTAAACCAAAAGCATAAAAAAGACTCAAGGTAACTGATCATTCATAGTGCCCTTAGCATTACTTATGCTCCCTTTAAAACTCAATTTTGATTCCCTTTTTGCTCAAGATAGAGATTCTACTGATAAGTTCAAGTATCGAAAATTGCTCCACTGGTTGATTCAAGTTAGTTCTTTCTTACCCAGCGCAAGTATATGATATACATAGCAATTGGTGTAGCTCATGGATTGATGCAAAGTTGACGACGTGAATTGGGCAAGATGATTGAGCTAAGATGGATGAGATAGATATGGTTAAGACCGAACTTTAGGATGAAGTTGCCTATGTATCCCAAGAATGGGAATCAGGTCAACGTAGTTCATGGCTGAGGTTTACTCGGGTGTTAACACTCTCCTTTTGCGCTCTAACTTTTGCCAAAGTCGCCCCTTCGGGGTTTTCAACCTTGCGAGCTATATTTTTTGATTTCTCATTTTTCATGCTCTAACTTTTGCCCAGGTTGCCCTTTTAGGTTTTCGGCCTACCGAGCCTCTCAAGGATAGCGTTACAACGCTTGTGGCGAATTCGATCAATAGTCATTCTTGCCCTAACACTGGAACCGGCATCGCCTTGATTTGAGCTTGGTTCTCCATTCTCTTATATATGTCTTCTTCCTTTCATTTGCTCCATTTTTAGAGTTGGTTCTTCTTGCAATGTGGTACCTTATTCTTCCCCGACTTCAAGCAAAAGTTCCTTTCCTCACAGTTGATTGGAATTCATTCTAATGGATACCCCTGGCTTGATGGTTGATTTCTTTTCTCTTTTCTTTTTTCTTTTTCTTTTCTTTTCTTTTTTATTTTTCTTTTCTTTTCTTTTCCCTTTCTTTCTTTCTTTTTCTTTTCTTTTTGGTTTCTCTTATCCTTTTCTCTTTGAAATAATGAAAACACCAGAGGAGAAATTCTATGATTTGTGAGGTCTGAAAGCCGCCTTGTACTTGCAACAATGATTGCCTAACGGCGAAGAGAATCCCCAGGACAATGTAGGATACCACGCACAAATTTGAACCTATCTTCGCAAGTTTTGCAAAAGAAACATCTTAAAATTTTTGAAAGCATGAATGATTTTGCGCAGATAAGTCAGAATTCACTCAAACCATTCAGGGGATCCTTCTTAACACTCGAGCTTATTAACAGAATCTCATTCAAAAAAATAATTTCAAAAACAAATTCAAAGCCTTTTTCTATTTGTAAAAGGTCACACATGCATCACTATAGGTACAATAAAATGATCAGAAACTTGACTCCCACTTTCTTATAAAGATGAAGACCTAAGGGTACACAAGAGCGACTCAAAGGAAAAGACTCGACTGACGCAACAACGCAAGAAAAGATAGAAAACACAACTCAAAACAAAATCAGTACTCCTGAAACAAAAGGGGTTTTCCGTCTCCAAGTCCATCTGCAGAATTTCAAAAAAAACTTCGAGTAGCCCACAGGAAGGTCCAGACCTGCCTTCAATTCAGCAATACACATCCACACCCAGAGGGATTGATTTTTGACTTTCAAATTGGGTCTCACAGATTGAATCCCACATATCTTCTTGCCCGAAACAATTGCTTCTCCACACCATCCCGCTACTTTAGAAGGTTCTTAAGTGCTTGACAATTTACCCTAGCTGAGATTGAGATTCATCATTCCAACCACCAGTGCTGGCATCACTGCTTCATCAAGCTGAAACTCACCAAGATCGAGCAAACTTTCTATCTCTTCAAAGATTTTGTTCCTTTTGCTCAAATCAAAATCAGAAGACTTAGGAATGAACACAGTGGGTTTGGGCTCATTGGCGAGTATGCTTTGTTGGCTAGGGTAATAGTTGGTTGGTGGCAAGCTGTGTATGGGTTTTATGTTATGGAATGGCAATCTATTGTGGCCAAGGAGAGGGTTATTGACAGCTTTGGGATTTTCAGGTGGGGTGTTGACTTTGTTGTCAATCAAGTCTTGAATTTCATGGAGAAGACGAAAGCAACAGTTAGTATGTGACCGTACTACTGATGATATGTGCAATATGGGGTAGAGTCGTGTGTAGGTGGGAGAGGATTAGGGAGAGGTCGAGGATTGAGCGGTTCGACATACCCTTTCTTCATCAGTACCTTTAATGCACATGTTAGGCTCATATGGAGTTGGGTGAAGGTTCATTTTTTGGAGGAGGGAGCATTAGGTTTAGAAACATTGGCAAATGGGTCGGCAAGTGCTGGTCAAGTATTTCTGGGCTTAGGACTGGGATCAGAATGGGTGTTTCTAGCAAAGCATCCATTTTCATTGTTTGCCCCCTGATTCAAAGTGCTGTCATCCTGAGTGATAAAAGTGTTATCCACAGTCTTTGCAACAACTGCGAGCACTTGCTGCTTGTTCAACCCTTTGACCTTCAAAGTCTTGATAGACCACTGAAGTTGGGCATAGGGATTAATACTTGTTTCGACCTTATTCTTGCCACTTGCTTCTGTTTAGCAAAGGGATTGGGTGGCTATATCAAAGCAAGACACATTTGTTGTTGATCTGTCATCACCCAAACTTGAGATAGTTTCGGGTTGGCCCTTTTCAACTACAGCTCACCCCAAGATTGGGGAGCTTTTTGACAGGATCGAAACCCCAAATGTTAAATCTGCCACCGTTCCTTGAATGTCTTCAATGATTCTCAACATCTCAACAGTAGTGGGTTCGGCCTTTTGGCGCTCTTGATGTTCTCGAACTGGATTGGGTGCATCCATCATGCACAAGTCAGTGCTTTCTGGAATAAACACCTCAGGCTTGGGTAAATGGACAGGGGTGATGTATATGCTGGGGTTGAAGGTAGCTGATAGCATATGGATGAGGTTAAGGTGAGAAGAAGGTACTTGGTCATGGATGTGAAGTGGGTTGGTGGTAACATTGGGTTCTTGAGGTGGGACTATTATCTAGTTGTTGATGAGATTCTGAACCTCATGACGAAGAAGGTAGCAATGATCGGTGCCATGACCGTGTTGCTAATGATACACACAGTATTTCTTGGGGTTATGTCTAGCAGGGAGCGAGTCAAGAAGAGATTGGGGATCGAGGGGTTTGAGATACCCCCTTTCCATCAAGACTTGTAGTGCATTGGTTAAGCTCATATGGAGAGGGGTGAAAGTTCTGCCCTGAGCTCGAGTTAGGCTAGCTGTTTGTGGATTGGTATTGGCAAAAGGGTCGGCAGTTTTAGGAGTGGCGACGGTGTTGATTTCAGTAGGTTTGGGAATAGTGCTACTGCTAGCATTGGTACTCCTTGAAAACACTCTCCTTGTTGGTTCGCTTATTCTGGGAATAATCCCTTTGTTGAATGCACTCTCAATCTGAACTCCTAATTCATGCAAAGATTTGAAAGTGAATAGTGAAGCAATTTTCAATTTTTGCAACATATCAGGCTCAAGGTTCTGCACTACGTTCTGCACTTGGTCCCTCTTAGAAGGGCGATCTGTCATTTGTGCTGCTGTGATATCCATGTTCCGCAATGTATTAATTAGTCCTTAATATGAGCATGATTATGTGTTTAATATGATTTTGTGGGCCATTATGTGAATATATGTGGTTTTGAATTTCTATCTGTTCACCGTAGGAATATCTGTTTGATTATCTGCTTTGGGAATTAAATTGAAAACCCTATCAGCCACCGAAACCAAAATTGATTACACCATTGTGATTGGCATAATTTTTAGAGCATACGGTGAAGTTTAATTAGAAACTGATTCAGATCAAATTAATTTGATTAAATTAATGAATTAGTGCCCAATTGTTATTATTATTATAATGAAATTAGTGGAGTTTGTTGTAAAAAGGCACTACACCTCAATTCTTCTCCTTAGTTGCATTTTGGCTGATCTTGGACTCAAAATTAGAGAGAGGGCCGGCTATAGAGAGGGAGAAAGAAGGATTGTGCAATTTTGGTCTTGAGGCTTGGAAATTTGAAGTCTAACTCAAGATTTGATCTTAAATTGGGAAGATTAAGGCTCCTAGGTGAGTGAATTTGTGTATCTTAGTTTGTAATCCTTGTGAATTCAAGTTAAATGTTGATAAGGAACATAAAATGAATTGATCATGATGAATCAAGTTGGCCTGTTGATTTGGTAGTCTATATGCACATGCATGTGAGAAAGTACCTTGAAATTGCATGTTTGAACATAAAAATGTATAATCCATGTGCAATTTTAATTGAAACTCATGTTTTGGTCACCTCTTCACCAATTAAGTTGTGAATGATGAGCATCTCCCAAATGCATGTACAAATCATGGGGGTGTAAGGCTTGAATGTTTGAATTTGAGCATGTTGGTGTCGAGTTTGAGGTAATTTGAGTCATGCATGTGATTAAATTGTGAAATTGAGCTCCATTGTATTGTAATTGGGTGTTGGTATCATGTTAGCATATGATTATGTAAAGTTTGAGCCAAAAACATGCATTTGGAGCCTTTGAACATCGAATTGAAGCTCAAGAACTTGATCTGGAAATTCCAGAATTTTGATGTCCGCTCGAGCGGGGAAACCGCCGCTCAAGCGTGGAATTCATGCTCCCAGCATATTTTGCAGACATGACTCCCGCTCGAGCGGAGTAAGTTCACGCTCGAGCGGGGAGCCATGTAGAGAGGCCTTCCACTCGAGCCCCAGAATGCACACTCGAGCGTAAATTCGTCTTAACCAGCACTTTTGCAGGCCTTAAGGGTCCGCTCGAGCGGGGAAGTCCACGCTCGAGCGGGGGCCCTGTTTTCTGAAATTTTGAAAATGCATTATGTGTTCTGTTTTCCGTTCTCTTTCACTTCTAAGCACTCTTAGGCATACATTGAGCATTGTAATTGAATTAAAGAGATAAGAATGAAGCCTAAAGAGGAATATGTGAATTAAAGAACGGATTAAATTTTTTGTAACCCATATATGTTATGTGATATGTAGGATCAAACTCCAGGGCAAATCCACAAGCCGATCACTGTGAGTAACATCTGAAATATATTGTTGTCCAATTGCTTACTTCTACGTAAGTTTTGTAAAGTTCGTTAATTTGAACGGTGGACAAAGTTTGATATGAAAGTTTGAAAGGCCTAAAAGGCCAGTTTGATATGAAAGTTTGAAAGGCCTAAAAGGGCCAGTTTGATATGAAAATTTGAAAGGCCTAAAAGGCCAGTTTGATAGGAAAATTTGGAAAGGCCAAAGGCCAGTTTGACATGAATGAATTGGGCCCAAGGCCGTCTGATGTATGATGTTCCAATGCATTTTCTTTATTTGATATTATTCACTGGGCTTTCGCTCACGCTCATTCATGTGTTTGTAGGTGAGCCAAGAGAGGTCCAGATACAGCCTTAGTGAAGTTTGTACGGAACAACCGGGTTTTGGAAAGTCAGCCCATGTGTCTCACGCACGAGACTCGTCTTCGCCTTTTTGTCATTTGTTCCATGTTTTCATGTTGGTGAAGTCTTTGTATATGTCTGTGTATAGTTTTCATGGATGACTTAGTTATGGATGATCCTGTTTGTATAGAACCTTATGGTACTGTATTTTTGTTGTGATTTACTAATGTACATATGTGTGGTTTATTTTAATGTGCCATGTAAGCACAACTCTATGGACAAAGTTTTAAATTGCTTCCGTTTGGCCTCCATTAACTCTGTTAAAATACACTTGTTTTGGTTACAGGCCGTAGGTAATCTCATGATTACTGGCCGGTTATGTCCTTAACCCACGGGGGCGGGTTCGGGGTGTGACAGAGTGGTATCAAAGCACGAGTTAGTAACTCACACACTTGTCCAAAAGAGCAATAAGCGTCTAGAAAAGATCTAGGATGCATTCATATGATAAGTTTGAAATCGAAAGCATCAAGAATACGTTTAACTATTAAACGTGAACAACTATGTGTTATAAGTTTGTGAACTGCTTACATTTCAAATTATTTGATTATGTATGCTCTTTAGTATATGCATACCTGTGTATCTTTTGTATAAAGTATAATGCAAGTTTAATCAGATGGTGAGAACGAGAGGTGATGAGATAGAGGAATCTTCTACTGCCAGACTGGATAGAATGGAAAGACTGATTCAGGAAATGGCAGAGACATTGAGGCAACAACAAGAATGGCAACAACAATGGCAGCAGCCACACCCTCCACCTCCGCCTCCGCCTCTGACACCTCCTGTGTCAGATAATCAGAATGATGACCGAACCATAGCTCTCACCAAAGAGTTCAAGAAAATGAAACCACCACAGTTTCATGGTGGATTAGATCCTTTGAAAGCTGAAGCTTGGGTCCTCGGCATTGAAAAACTGTTTGAAGCGTTCCCGTGTTTGGAGACACAGAAAGTGCTTCTAGCCACCTTTATGCTAGAAGACGAAGCAAGAAGATGGTGGATGTTAATGCGTGAGAGTTACAAAGATGCTGATTGGGCAAAATTTCTGGAAATTTTCTACGACAAGTACTTCCCGCAGTGTGTCCGGGATATTAAAGTGGCAGAATTTATGGAACTAAAGCAAGACAGTATGACTGTAGCCGAGTATGAGGCCAAGTTCACTGAATTGGCCAGGTTTGTGCCACACGTGATCGATACGGACTATAAGAAGGCGACACACTTTGAAGGTGGGCTTCGAAGTGACATATTAGAAAGGGTGAATGTCTTGAAGCTAGAAACCTACATTAGGGTGCTAGACAGGGCCATAATATTAGAGGCTAACATAGCCTGACAGGCTAAGCCAACAACAGAATGGAAAGGCAACAAAAGGCAAGGCTTCTTTTCGAAGAAGAAATTTTCGAAAAAGCAGAATACGGGCTCCTCAAATACTTCGAATTCTTCCCAAGACACATCTCCCATGTGCAATGTTTGTAGCAAAAGGCACCGTGGAGTTTGTTACCGTGTGTCAGGAGCCTGTTTCAAATGTGGGAAACAAGGGCATATGGTCCGAGATTGCAAACAGAACAGTGGAAAATTTGCTGCTAGTTCGACAGCGTCAGTCCCAAAACCAGGAAATGCTATGAGATCTACTTCCGCCGGAGATACAGTGAGACAGGGAAGAGTTTTTGCGCTTGTTCCGATCGATACACGGAATGCCAACGCAGTTGTCTCAGGTACTATTTCTATAAGTAATCAGGATGATTTTGTGTTAATTGACTCTGGATCCACACACTCTTTTGTGACATATGCATTTGCATCTAGATTGAATAGACCCTTAGAATTACTGCCATATCTGCTATGCGTGTCTGCCCCATCTGGGGAATCTGTATTGTGTGAATCTATATACCGGTTTTGCAATATGCGTGTTGAGGATGCTATCCTATATGTGGATTTGTTGCCCTTGAATTTTAGATACTTTGATGTAATTTTGGGCATGGATTGGTTGACCAAATATTGTGCCACCATTAATTGTGTGACAAAACGGGTTGTGTTTAAACTACCAGAACAGAAAGAGATTGTGTTTGTGGGTAATGGGGTAGTACCTCCACCTTATTTGATATCTGCAATGAAAGCATGTAAACTGATCAGGAAAGGGTGCTAGGGTTATTTGTGTTATGTGTTGTCTGAACAATCTGTGAACGTTGAATTGAATGATATCCCTATTGTTAGAGAATTTCCAGATGTGTTTCCAAATGAATTACCAGGGGAATTGGTAGATAGGGACATAGAGTTTACTATTGAAACTGTGCCAGGCACCCAGCCCATTTCTAAAACTCCCTACAGAATGGCTACTGCCGAAATGAAAGAATTGAAAGAACAGTTGCAAGACCTGCTTAACAAGGGGTTTATTCGACCCAGCACTTCGCCTTGGGGTGCACCAGTATTATTTGTGAAAAAGAAGGATGGGACCCGACGCCTGTGCATCGATTATCGGGAATTGAACAAGGTAACAATAAAGAACAAATATCCCCTACCCCGTATTGATGACCTATTTGACTAGTTGTAGGGATCACAGGTGTTCTCTAAGATTGATTTGAGATCCGGGTATCATCAGTTGATGGTTAAGGCAGAGAATGTTGAGAAAACCGCATTCAAAACGAGGTATGGGCATTTTGAGTTTCTTGTTATGCCATTTGGAGTGACTAATGCTCCGGCAGCATTTATGGACTTAATGAACCGAATTTTTAAAACCCACCTTGACGAATTTGTTGTGGTTTTTATTGATGATATTTTGATATATTCTAAAGATAGACGTGAACATTAACAACATTTAAGAACTGTCTTGCAGATACTTAGGGAAATGAAATTGTTTGCTAAACTAAAGAAATGTGAGTTTTGGTTGGATGAAGTTGTTTTCTTAGGGCATGTGATCAACAAGGAAGGGATCTCAGTGGACCCATAGAAAATAGAGGCAATTGTGAATTGGCCTGCACCGACCAACGTAACAGAAGTTCGCAGTTTTATGGGTTTAGCTGGATACTACAGGAGGTTTGTGAAAGATTTTTCGAAAATAGCTGTGCCCCTTACCCAACTGACACGCAAAGGGCAACCTTTTGAGTGGAACGATGAAAGAGAATCAGCCTTTCATGAATTGAAAACAAGATTGACCACTGCACCGATTTTGACACTACCATCAGGTACGAAAAATTTTGTAATTTTCAGTGATGCGTCTTATAAAGGTTTGGGTTATGTGTTAATGCAAAACGGAAAGGTTATTGCTTATGCTTCCCGACAGTTGAGGCCACACGAGAAGAATTATCCAACACATGACCTAGAATTGGCCGCGGTTGTTTTTGCTTTGAAAATCTGGTGGCATTATCTGTATGGAGCAAAGTGTGAAGTCTACACGGATCACAAAAGTTTGAAATACTTCTTCACGCAAAAGGAGTTGAATATGCGACAGAGGAGATGGCTGGAATTAATAAAGGATTATGATTTGGAGATTCAGTATCACCCCGGGAAAGCTAACACAGTTGCTGATGCCTTGAGCAGAAAATCAATGGGGAGTATGGCTTGTTTGCTTACTGAACAGAGAGAGATTTTGCAAGATTTTGAGAAGTCTGAAATCGAAGTGGTAATGTGTGAACATGGCGGATTAATGGCCGCTATCACAGCCGAACCGGCGATCTTTGATGAAATTAAACAGAAACAGAAAGAGGATGAATTCCTCAAGAAAGTGATTGACGAATTTGAGACAAGTCCGAAAGCAGAGTTTGGCATTAAGAATGAAGTGTTGAGATTTCGGAACAGAATGTGTGTCCCAGATGTTCCGGAACTGAAGAGGAGGGTTTTAGATGAAGCCCACAGATCCGTATTTGCTATGCATCTGGGTAATAATAAAATGTATCGGGATTTGAAACAAACCTATTGGTGGCCTAAAATGAAGAAGGAGATTGCGGAATATGTGTCCAAGTGTCTTCAATGTCAGCGAGTCAAAGCTGAACATCAGAAACCAGGCGGTCTACTTCAACCTCTCCCTATTCCTAAATGGAAGTGGGAGCATGTGACTATAGATTTCGTTGTTGGCCTACCTCGGACTTCCCGAGGTATGGATTCTATTTGGGTTATAGTTGATAGACTAACTAAATCTGCACATTTTCTGCCAGTTAGAACTATGTTTAATGCTTATAGATTGGCTACCATATATGTTTATGAGATTGTCCATTTACACGGAGTTTCGGTATCTATTGTGTCAGATAGAGATCCGAAATTTGTATCTAGATTGTGGAAAAGTTTGCAGAAAGCCATGGGAATGGAACTAAGGTTCAGTACTGCATTCCACCCACAGGCAGATGGGCAATCAGAACGAACAATACAGACTCTGGAAGATATGCTTCGGATGTGTGCCTTGGATTTTCAGGGGAGTTGGGAAGACTATTTGCCACTTGCAGAGTTTGCTTATAATAACAGCTTCCACTCCAGCATCGGTATGGCACCATACGAGGCTTTGTATGGTAGAAGGTGTAGATCACCAAATTGTTGGATAGAGGTCGGGGATAGAGCTTTACTTGGGCCTGAAATTGTGCAAGACACTTCTGAGAAAATCATGATTATTCGGCAAAGGCTCAAAACAGCTCAGGACCAACAAAAGAACTATGCAGATGTTCGAAGATGACCTCTTGAGTATGAGGTCGGTTACCACGTGTTTATCCGTGTGTCCCCAATGAAAGGCCAAGTTAGGTTTGGAAAGAAGGGCAAGTTGTCGCCTCGTTACATTGGGCCATTCCAAATTTTGGAAAGGCTTGGTCCGGTTGCCTATAGAGTTGCTTTGCCACCGGGATTCGAACAGATCCACAATGTGTTTCATGTGTCAATGTTGAGGGGTTACCTCCGAGACCCGCTCCATGTGATTGATTATCACCGGGTAGCTTTGGATGAAAATATGGAATACGCCGAATGGCCGGAACGAATTGTTGACCGGCAAGTGAAACAATTGAGAAGTAAGTCCATCCCAATGGTGAAAGTGGAATGGAAAGAACACTATGGGATGGATGCTACATGGGAAAAAGAGGAGGAAATGTGACTACGCTACTCACATTTGTTTCCCGACGAAGGTAAATTAAGTTTGGAGGACCAAACTTCCTAAAGGGGGGAAGACTGTGATATCCATGTTCCGCAATGTATTAATTAGTCCTTAATATGAGCATGATTATGTGTGTAAATATGATTTTGTGGGCCATTATGTGAATATATGTGGTTTTGAATTTCTATCTGTTCACCGTAGGAATATCTGTTTGATTATCTGCTTTGGGAATTAAATTGAAAACCCTATCGGCCACCGAAACCAAAATTGATTACACCATTGTGATTGGCATAATTTTTAGAGCCTACGGTGAAGTTTAATTAGAAACTGATTCAGATCAAATTAATTTGATTAAATTAATGAATTAGTGCCCAATTGTTATTATTATTATAATGAAATTAGTGGAGTTTGTTGTAAAAAGGCACTACACCTCAATTCTTCTCCTTAGTTGCATTTTGGCTGATCTTGGACTCAAAATTAGAGAGAGGGCCGGCTATAGAGAGGGAGAAAGAAGGATTGTGCAATTTTGGTCTTGAGGCTTGGAAATTTGAAGTCTAACTCAAGATTTGATCTTAAATTGGGAAGATTAAGGCTCCTAGGTGAGTGAAGTTGTGTATCTTAGTTTGTAATCCTTGTGAATTCAAGTTAAATGTTGATAAGGAACATAAAATGAATTGATCATGATGAATCAAGTTGGCCTGTTGATTTGGTAGTCTATATGCACATGCATGTGAGAAAGTACCTTGAAATTGCATGTTTGAACATAAAAATGTATAATCCATGTGCAATTTTAATTGAAACTCATGTTTTGGTCACCTCTTCACCAATTAAGTTGTGAATGATGAGCATCTCCCAAATGCATGTACAAATCATGGGGGTGTAAGGCTTGAATGTTTGAATTTGAGCATGTTGGTGTCGAGTTTGAGGTAATTTGAGTCATGCATGTGATTAAATTGTGAAATTGAGCTCCATTGTATTGTAATTGGGTGTTGGTATCATGTTAGCATATGATTATGTAAAGTTTGAGCCAAAAACATGCATTTGGAGCCTTTGAACATCGAATTGAAGCTCAAGAACTTGATCTGGAAATTCCAGAATTTTGATGTCCGCTTGAGCGGGGATACCGCCGCTCGAGTGTGGAATTCGTGCTCCCAGCATATTTTGCAGACATGACTCCCGCTCGAGCGAGGGAAGTTCACGCTCGAGCAGGGAGCCATGTAGAGAGGCCTTCCGCTCGAGCGCCAGAATGCACGCTCGAGCGTAAATTCGTTTCAACCAGCACTTTTGCAGGCCTTAAGGGTCCGCTCGAGCGAGGAAGTCCATGCTCGAGTGGGGACCCTGTTTTTTGAAATTTTAAAAATGCATTCTGTGTTCCGTTTTCCGTTCCCCTTCACTTCTAAGCACTCTTAGGCATACATTGAGCATTGTAATTGAATTAAAGAGATAAGAATGAAGCTTAAAGGAGAATATGTGAATTAAAGAACAGATTGAATTGTTTGTAACCCATATATGTTATGTGATATGTAGGATCAAGCACCAGGGCAAATCCACAAGTCGATCACTGTGAGTAACATTTGAAATATATTGTTGTCCAATTGCTTATTTCTACGTAAGTTTTGTAAAGTTCGTTAATTTGAACGGTGGACAAAGTTTGATATGAAAGTTTGAAAGGCCTAAAAAGTCAGTTTGATATGAAAGTTTGAAAGGCCTAAAAGGGCCAGTTTGATATGAAAGTTTGAAAGGCCTAAAAGGCCAGATTGATAGGGAAATTTGGAAAGGCCAAAGGCCAGTTTGACATGAATGAATTGGGCCCAAGGCGATCTGATGTATGATGTTCCAATGCATTTTCTTTATTTGATATTATTCACTGGGCTTTCGCTCACGCTCATTAATGTGTTTTTAGGTGAGCCAAGAGAGGTCCAGACCCAGCCTCAGTGAAGTCTGTACGGAACAACCGGGTTTTGGAGAGTCAGCCCATGTATCTCACGCACGAGACTCGTCTTCGCCTTTTTGTCATTCGTTCCATGTTTTCATGTTGGCGAAGTCTTTGTATATGTCTGTGTATAGTTTTCATGGGTGACTTAGTTTTGGATAATCCTATTTGTATAGAACCTTATGGTACTGTATTTTTGTTGTGAGTTACTAATGTACATATGTGTGGTTTATTTTAATGTGCCATGTAAGCACAGCTCTATGAAAAAAGTTTTAAATTGCTTCCGTTTGGCCCCCATTAACTCTGTTAAAATACACTTGTTTTGGTTACAGGCCGTAGGTAATCTCATGATTACTGGCCGGTTATGTCCTTAACCGACGGGGGCGGGTTCGGGGTGTGACAGCTGCCTTTGCTCTCCACCTTGTAACAAATTCCAAAAAAGGTTCTATAGGATTTTGGTGGGTTGCTTCAAGCTTTTGAGTGGTCATTTCAATTTGGGTATTGTAAGACTACTGATTGACAAACGTCTCAGCCAATTCTTCCCAGTTCTGCTTCACTTTATCCTCCAACTTGGCATACCAAATGGCAAGGTTCTTCCATATAGAGAGAGTTTTTGAGGCTTAGTCAGACCCATCGGTTTTAGGACGTCCAAGAAAAGCCGGATATGTACCATAAGATCTCCAGACCCGTTGAAACGGTTAATGTGTGGCATTTTGAATCTATTTGGGAGCCTTACGACAGCCTTGGTGTACCCATTCTTAATGTCGGGAATGCAGTTGAATCCTTGTGCCTTTTTGAATTGCCTTTAAAGGTTGACAATTTTTACTAAGGTTGGATCGAGATCATTAGTATTAAGGGGATAAAGCCCCTCATTAGGCTGCACCAGGGGTTTGAAAACTCGAGCTTGAGCTAACCCTTCTCGAGGATCCGGACCTTGCAAATCTTCAGTTGGCGGAGGTAGATCAAAGCTCGGCTGGGGGCTCGGGATTGGATGTGTAGTAGATGCCCCAGATGGGCGTTGTATTTCAGCATTGGTCTCATCTTGCATGGAAATTCCTTGGTTTAACGCCGCTATCATGGCCATAACTTCTTCTGGACTCTGTGTCATCACGGGTCTACTGAGTTGGCAATCGGGAAATGGATGGGTGTAAGCTGAGAGCTAACTGATAAGGATTTTGACCTTATTATACTTGATGTATCTGAACTAGATTAGTCTTGACTGGTTTGACTAGATTGGGCTTTTTTAGAATTGATCTTTTGGCATTGGATGGATCTTTTATGAGCTGGCCTTTTTGGGGTGAAAGGGACTGGGCCTTTGCTGAATGGGGTTTTTTTTTTTTTTTTTTCCTGGAATTGGATGGACTATGATGGGAGGCTTTCCAGGTTGGATTGGATTGGGCCTTTGTTGAGTTGGGTATTGCTCCTTCTCTGGCTTAGACAAACCTGACATTAAAAACAAATGCCCTACCAAATCGGGATATCGAGTATGCTGGTCAAAACAAAGCAAGATACAATTTTGGCCTTGGTTCTGGTTTTGCTGAAAATTCACCCATATCAAACACAAACCCCAGGATTTCGACCCAAATCTAATTCCACTACTACAAAAATAGTTAAAGATAACACTTTGACAAAAAAAAATATCTCACTTTTATTAGAAATGTGATAAAAAAATTAGATTGATATTTTAATCACACTTAATTTGATTAAGTGTGATTATATATATATTTTTTAATCACACATTCTAATTAAAGTGTAATTATTTATATATTTTTTAATCACACCTTTTAATTAAAGTGTGATTATATATATATATATATATAATCACACTCCCTAAATAGGTGTGATTGTATAAAATATTCTAATTTGATTTTTAGATAAAATATACAATTCCCAATTTTTATTTTTTATTTTTTTTATTTATTTTTAATAAAAAAAAGCCCCAACACCAAAACAAAAATTTAAAAAAAAAAGAAATTCAAAATACATTTAACTCTTTGGCTACTTCTAATCAAAAGGAAAGTAGAAGGATATGGTTCATCCCAAGGCACATAAGAAAGAGAGAGAGAGAGAGAGAGAGAGAGAGAGAGAGAGAGAGAAAGAGAGAGAGAGAGAGAGAGAGAAAGAGAGGAGATGGAGTGCGTTCAATACTGTTAGGGGCAGAGTGTTTCTTATGGTCGCCGTCTTCGGAGGCCTCTCTCTCATCACCCCAAACCAACATACACTACAACAAAACTAGATTTTTACGGCTTCATATCAATGACATACAGTAAATGCAAACTATGGTTTCTCAATTTTACGACTTGTTTTTTTTGCATGTCGTAAATAATTTCCCAACCACGACGTGTCTATTGCGTAGATCGTAAATGCTAATAACGAAGATTTTTTTACGATTTGCAATGTTAACCGTAAATAATAAAACTTTCTATGATGTGCATATGGCATGTCATTAATACATTAACTATACATGACACGCATACACTAGTTGTTAAAAATATTAAATATTTCACGATATACAAAAAATTAACCGTTAAAAATTATATTTTTCACGACACACAATAAATCAACCGTTTAAAATTTTAAATTTTTCACGAGACACAATTATCATCATAAAAGGTGCTACTAAAAAAAAAGGCGCTAAATAAAAATTAATTAGCGCCAAAACTAAAAAATACGAAAATTTCAGCCAAAAATATTAAAATTAAAAATTAAAAATTAAAAATTAAGAAATTTTCATCTCTTTCTATAGACTATCTCGCCCCATCTTCATCCCTCATCACCACCGACATCCTTCACTCTCCTACCCTAAACCTTTCTCTCACTCACGCTCACTGATTGACCTTTCTCTTCCTCTTCTCTAACCCTCTTCATCGACCTCATAGCTAGCGCACACTAATCGCCACTTCGGTTGCCCCTGGTGAGTGGAAAAAGAGGGAAGCAACGATGTAATGAAACAAAACGATGAGAGAGTGAAGATTGGAAGGTGGTGTGTTTAGGGTTACAAAGGAGGCCATGGTAGAAGAACGATGATGGCAGTGGAGGAGAGACTCTCCCCTTGTTTTCACAAACAGTCAACTCTCTCTCTCTCTCTCTCTCTCTCTCTCCATCCTTCCCCAGGTATTTATTCCCTCCAATTTTCTTCATATTTATTTGCTTTAGATTACTTGAGATTTGTTGAAATCGCCTATTTTTTTTTTAAAAAAAATACTTGATTGCTTCTGTTAATTGCTTCAGATATGTTGATTTATGGCATAATATATGTTGAAATTTCTGTTCAAAATTGGTGAAACAATTTCTGTTTAAAAAAAAAAATATATTTTAAACAATCTGTTTCTGTAAAGAAATTTTTGCTTTATATTTGTATCCTTTTGTTTTTGTTTTTTTAATGGATTTAAAACTAATATGGGTGAGAGTATTTTGGTATTTTTGATGGTTTCTTAGTAATTTTGATGGGTTTATGATAAATTTTGTTTGGCTTAATTGACATAAATCCTTTTAAACTCTAGATTTATTTTTAGTGGGTTTATGATTTTTTGTGCTAGTTTTGAATGCTGAGTTCAATCTTTTGTATTGGTCATTTTGGTATTCTGTTTTCTAGATGTCAACAATTTACAATCTAAGATATTTAGGAGCAAACAATGAAATATTAGCAGGACTTTTGAGAGCTTTATGCTGTGTTTGGTTGGGAAATTTGAAGAGAGATTTGGAAAGGGAAAGGGAAAAGGCGTGTGAAACTAGGTGAAATATAGGCATGTTTTATTGACATTTCACCTACCTTTTCTATTTCCTTTTCCAAATCCCTCCCAAAATCTTCCAACCAAACACAGCATTAAGTGGGTCACGGTCCCTTTTCCACCCGCAGTTCTGCCTTTGTACATGTTACTACTAGAAAAAGGTGAGTTGGAGAGACAGAGAGGCCTCCATAGATGTCAAAATTAGTGAAAGATAAGATGTGTTTGCCTCAAGGCATCAGTAGAGGGGCTATTTATAGATATTTTCACTTTTGGCTTTGGCTGATGAAATGGTGACACCTGTTTTATGTTTATTAAAGTGTTGTAATCTTTTTCCCATCTGGCATCCCCTTGGTGCCTTCCAGTCACTAGCATTACCCTCTTATTCCCCCTAGATGATTAGCTCCTTGAAGCCCCTAGATCAATCCCACAACATAACATGAAAATGGCTTCCTAGTGCTCGCACCTACCCCTTTGATGGACCGTACTAAAAAAATTGTCAATTTGTCTAAGGTTCCATTTCATCTTTTGGATGAATTTGCATCACTAGTCTAGGTGATCATCTGTTGGCTGTGCTAGTACCTGTGATAAGTAGTTGCCTTGTTAAGGTAATGTCTGTGGGTCTTAGTATTAAATTATTTCTTAAATGAATGCACTTTGTTTTGATCATATTAGATGATATGATACTTGGTTATTAGCAACCATTTATTTTCGAATTGTGGTGCTGTAATAAACTTTAGTTTAATGTTTGTGTGTTTGGGCATCCCTGCTGGATCTTCTACATGTTCAAATGCAAAAGATTTTGAAGGGCCCTCTTTTGAATTGTCTAGGCATGGTGCACTACCTCTTAGTGCAGTTTGGATCTTTGGATCCCTTTTGGTGTATATTTTCTTTGGATGGGTGCTATATTTGTGTTTTGTAGTTATTGCACCTTCTCTGGTCTTAGTCTCAAAATTGGCAAAAAAATTCAGGGATCTGCTAGAAGTCGTCTATAGCTTACACAACAAACATGGATAAATATAGTCATTTGGCAATTCAGATACATATCACACAGAGAAAATAATGTTTGCTGTTACATAGACACTCATCTAAATTTTAAAGTAATTATTTTTTAAAACTTTAAAGAATTAAGTAATTATTTTTAAAATTTTTAAAAGAATTACAATTGAGACAGCCCGATATGACTTCTAATTTTAACATTTTTTCTTATTAGATAGATAAAGACATTATCAACAAACTTTCTGTAATAAAGTGTGCACAAGTTTTTCTTTTTAAGGTTGCCATGGGAGGGTTTTTTGGTACATGGCTTTATCTCAACACTCTTGTGTCTGGAGTTTAAAAAGTCTCTCTTGAGTTCTCTCCCTAGAAGCTCACCTGTCCTAGAAAAATAGTTTGGATTCTGGTTACTAGATTTATTTCTTTAGTAACAAATATAAGAAAATAAATAATGTCCAACTCTCAAATAATATTGATCCAGGCATTGTTCAGATTGATTGAGCTTGTAGACGACAAAATTATTATAGACAATATTGATATTTCAACAATTGGTCTTCATGACCTCCGTAGCTGTCTAAGTATTATACCCGAAGATCCAAACTTATTTGAAGGGACCATTAGGGGCAAACTTGATCCCCTCCACGAGCACTCAGATCAAGAAATTTGGCGGGTCAAACTCAACTTGTTTACCTTTTTTGTCTTAATTTTTCTTAGTTTTGAAAAAGAAAATCTTAAACCATAACAGTTCATCCAAGTGAAGTCCATAAAATAAACTGTTAGAAGAAATATCCCAGATATTATGGATGGCCACAACTATTTTAAATTGTTCTGAAATCACAAGTGATCCCATTTTTTGTAATATGAATTCCTTAGTTCCTTCTATAAATTCTTGCCAAAAATTTGTTGTTAAAGTTTGGCTTTCCAGTGTTTATTCCCAAACTTTTTTGCCAATTTAATGTATGGGCATGTTATGATTACCAGAAAGACTCACCTTCTTAGTGATTCTATTTTGATTTGGAACAGGCACTTGAGAAGTCTCAGCTAGGGGATTTTGTTTGTCGGAAAGAGAAAAAGCTAGATACACCAGGTGTTTGCACTAAATATTTGAGCATTAAATTTAAGCTCTATTATTAATATTACATCTTGAAGCTTTTCTTTTGGCATTTGCCTAAGACCAGTCAATAAATTGTATTTGTCTGAAATTCGTAGTTCTAGAGAATGGAGATAATTGGAGTGTGGGCAGCAACAACTTGTTTCCCTGGGCCGGGCTTTACTAAAACAGGCAAGAATTTTTGTTCTTGATGAAGCCACTGCTTCAGTTGATTCAGCTACAGATAATCTTATCCAGAAGATCATCCGAACAAATTTTAGGGACTGCACCGTGTGCACTATTGCTCATTGTATCCCAACTGTTATTGACAGTGATCTAGTTCTGGTCCTCAGTGAAGGTGCGTACACTAATACTTCCCATTTCTTCTTCCATTTAGTGGACATAAGTGTTGCTGCAATCTGTAGAACTTTTTCCTAAGAATTTTAGTGTATCTTCTTTTGGTAATGTTATTAATTTTCACGAGTATCCAAAAATTTGTCATTTCTTTTTCTTTTAAACTTTGGACAAGATAAATTTAGTAAAAGGCTCTAGAAGAGAAAGTTGCCCTTGTAGATCTATAGGAACAATATCAACAGCCATAACTCTTTAGATATCTTACGATGAATAATTCCCTGACTCAGTATCTTCTTTTTCACTAGTAACAACAGCTAAGCACAATGCGTTTGCATTGAATCAAATTTTCCAAGATTCATCAATTTTTTTTGATGTTCTTGAAATGATGAAAACTCAAGGAGATTATAGTATGCAAGAGTATATATCTAATCTTGATCCTCAGGATATGCAGGTGAATATGTATCTTGATTAAGAGTTAACTTTTAGAATGTAAATAAGGGTTTGAGAGAGTTGTTGGTCTTCAAAGTCAAAGTCTTAGGTTTGATATTTTACACTGTAAAAATATTTGAGAGTTTTGCTTCTCATTTCTCAACTTGAGTGTGATGGTATGGCAAGTATTATCTAAAAATGATTCTCTCTCTTTGGCTCACGGTAATTGTTGGAACCTGAATGAAGGTTGTTGCTTCTTGATCCTCTTGTGACTTGTCCCATCAAATTTATTAACATAATGTTTCTACAACTCCAAGGTTGTTTGTACGGTCGATCTTTATTTTTATTTTCAGAGAAGTGTGATTGCTTTGTATTGTTGTTTCAAAATTATTGTGGGTTTGCGCAATCCATATGTTGACATGATTTTGGCTGATGGCATCACACTCCTTTGCAATGATCTTCAGGTAGCTTTACTTGTTTATAACTAATTGCCTTCAAAGTGATTGGTTGATCAGGTTACTGGAATTTTTAGTTTAAATGATTATATGAGGAACATCAAGCATTATGCTTATAATTTTAGTCGCGTGTTATGGCTCATTATAAATTCATTTTTCAATGGTTTTGGAATTTTTATTTCTTTTTAGAAACTATAATTATCTCTTAACTTGGTTAAATGACATTTGAATATTTGTTTTCTTGGTAGGTGGATCCCCAAGATATTGTTATGGTATGTGGATATATTTAGATACTTTGAACCTGCTACAAATCATAAAACACAAAATGATTTATATAATTACACTGTGCTGAAAATTTTGTCATGTAGGATTAAATTTTTTATCCTTTGATCTGTGATAAACTCTAAAATTTCAAAGAATTTGCAAAATTCCTTGGAAGAGTGTGGTAGAAGTAGTTTTTTATTTTTTATTTTTTTGAATATCTTAATTTGTTGTTTTAACGTAAAATTTACAAAAATAATCAATTTATTGTCCTCAATTGCTCTTGATTGGACATATCGCATCCAAGAGTTCACAAATAAAACAAGGTGCTTTCGTCTGTTTTGAAGTTGTTGGAAAGCTAATTGCATAATTTGAAAATGCTGCCTCTGGGGTTTTACATACTATTTGATATTTTAACTTGAGTTTATATGCAGGTAATGTTGTTTTTCATTTGGGGTTTTGGTCGTTCCAAGGTTAGTTGCAATTTTTTTTCCTTGATTTCTTATCAGAACTTTAGTCTTACAATTGGTGAGGCTTTTGGTTTTGTTTCTATTATTATTATTATTATTATTATTATTATTATTATTATTATTATTATTATTATTCTATGAATCTGCATCTTTGTGAGGCTCTTTAGCCTTTTTCCTTGGGAATCTGCATCTTTGTACCATTGGACTGTTATCAAGGTAAAGCTCTATAGCCTATAGTGTAGGCCTAATGGAGAATAATGCCACCAATCGAAATCAAATAATGGCCTTCATGAACTTCGAACCAATCTATGACTGTCCGTCAAGTCCCCTTTTAGTCTATATCTTTAACCAAATGTTATCTATTCATTCCAAACATTTTGTACACTGGATGATTGTTTTTACACCAGAACTGCAGGATATGGCCAAAGTTCCTCTCGCTTACATCTTGCTTCCTTTATTCCAGCTGTAATGATAGCAGGGTTTACTTCTTTGACCACAGTGTTGCTTCACAGATGGCGCAACAAAAGGAGTTCAATCTCAAGAATCCTTCTGCTTACCATTATGACATCTTCTTGTTGGGATTCATGGTATATACAATTGGACTTCTCCTATACCTAGCAGTTGTTCTTATCTGCTTTGCTTTACCTAGAGCTTATGTTCTCTTCTAATTTATGTGATATCAGACTTTGCTTTGTGGACTGATTGGACTTCCTCCTTGAAATGGGGTCATCCCAGTCTCTGATGCACACCAAGAGCCTAGCTGTTCTCAAACGGAAGGTAGACGTAAAAAAAAAATTAAAAATGGAGGAATTATTTACTTATACCCTAATATGCTTTTAGGTCCGATTGTTAACGTATTCTCTCGTGTTTTTGGGATGTTGAATTGTGCATTTTGTCTATATATGTCCTAAGTTTTCCTTATATGTCCTAAGTTTTCCTTATCTGGAATATGCTTGTTGGCATTTAGGTTTATCCATATGCCAAACTTTAGGATCGGCATCAATTACTCAATTGTTGTGGAAATTAATTCTTGAAGCATTAGAAAGAATGCTGGAATCTTGAGAGTTTATTTTCCTTCCCTGTATTTCACTATTTCTTTGCCATAGTATTCTTGGAATTAGCAAATGGATTCCTCCTAAATTTTTTTTCTGATTTATGGGTTATTTTCGAACCTATTACAGCTATGGAGAAGCCTATGATAAGATTCAATATCAACCAAGTGAGCAATTACAGCTATGGAGAAGCTGAGGCATTAACTAATGATATTGAAAAAGAGTGTCAGATTTTTGGGGAGGTCTTGAGGATCAAAAAGATTACTGATAATTTTCAAGATGAGGTTTATCTTTATAACTTTTACTGAATTTTTCTCTTTTATGTGAATTTAATTTTTATTTCTGTATTTTGTTGCTTTTTAAATTTTTTTTTTTTTAAGAACTTTGACTGATTAATGGGGGAGATTAAGCAGAAATTCCCTGTTACATTCTGATCCCAGAGTGTGCAACTCATCAATGAACAGAATAATGGCCCTTTTGCTTTGCTTAACTTCATCAACCAGTAAAATGCTGAATAGAATCAAATAGAATCAAGCGAAGTAATGGGGAAAAGAAGGAAAACATCACATCAATTTCAAACGACAAAATCCAGAGGGAGGAAAATTCTGATAGGTAGTGTTAAGATTTACAACTCTTGAAAATGCTTTGTCACTTCCCATCTCTTGGTTTAAAAACTCATCTTCATTGCTTCTATCTGTTGTAGTGAGGAACATTTTGAACATGCTTAGAAGGAAAAGTCTGGTTCTCAATGAAGATCTGGAAGGACAAATTAAGGGTCTATATGAAAAGTGAGTGTCATTTCATGCATATGTTTTACATTGCAAATATTTGATCATGAATTGCCATTGTAATTATAACATATACATTTTAATCATGATAGAATTTAAACATATTAAGTTGCATTTTCAATTATTTGACTTGTATTATCGAAGTGATTGAGCAGTTGCTCTTTGAAATTCTAGATGTACTCTCCATTATGTTGGGACTTAGAATTAGTAGCATTAGCACTGATTAATTCCTAAAATTGAAGTGGTTATATATATTTTTCTTTCTGACGACTCTTTCCTTGAGCTATGTTATACGATTCTTTAGATTTATTCCATTTTCATAATGTATTTTTTGATTCTAGCGGTTTTTGAATTAATTTGTGTTTTTATTTTTCAAGTTAGAAATTTCTTGGAGAGATGCACAATATGGTCAAAGAATTCAAGGATTTAGTTTTTTTAAGTTTTTTTCATTTTTTAATATATGTAATCACAGTTAAAAATATTTTATTAATTTCTTTGTATATACTTTTGAACATTTAAGTTTCATTTATGAAATATATGGCATTATTCTATTCAGTATATGGTTGTGATTCAAAATATAGTATATATTGTGTATTACATTCTTCAAATGCGCGTACAAAAATAATATTGATTATTTTTTAAATATGTCGAATTCTTTTTTTTTTTTTATCACAAGTTTTATTAGTTATTAATCATACTTAAAAGATGTGATCTAAATGTTGTTAATCACACTTAAAAGATATGATTTAAATGTTTTTAATCACACTTAAAAGATGTGATTTAAATATTATTAATCACATTTAAAAGATGTGATGAATTATTTTTTAACGACACTTAAAAAGTGTGATTAAAATGATCATTTTTATTCTCTCAAAGATCACACTTTAATAAAACTTAAAAAGTGATTAAAAAACATACATCACACAAAAGAAGTGTGATCTTTATCTGTATTTGTAGTAGTGTTTTGATATGATCCTCAAGTTTGAAAGGAATCGTCTCAAGATTAAGACTCTTCTAGGATTGCATCACGCATTTCCAAAGATTTTACATTTTGCACAAAAGCACTCAAAACACCTTTATGAGAGGTTAGGGTTTCCCTGTCCTAGCTTTGGAGTGATCTACAGGTTTACAACTCAAACAAACGGTATCACATCATCCTGCATATGGGATAGTATCTTGTCCTAAGTTGGAACAGTCTCTATGGCTTTACTATATGCAACTAGGCCAAATGGTCAAAAAGAGTGCCTCGGCAAGACTACCTAATATGCCTCTCACACCTAACACCGAGAAGTGAAAGGAGGATCAAGCGGTACAACGGTAGTCCAGATCCTAGGGTTGTGTTCCCATCATGGCAAAGCCCGTGACCAATCAGCCTTTTGGCAAGCTTTTAGGCAAGCCTCTGGTAAACCGTCCAAGAATAGCAGATGACAAACATAGTAACTTAAACGCACCAATGAAAATGCAAGGCAAAGAAACATATAAGTGTAGATAAAATGTCACATCATGAAGTTCAGGTCAAGTTCTCTAATTTTCCCAGCACAGTCACCAGAAATTGTAGCTCGACTTTTCGCGCTCCTTTTGGAGGACGACTAGCCCTACAGTATCGGACTCCCGCGGTACTGAATTTGATCTCACAAGTGCAATATGAAATAGATAAACACCAAAAAGTCCCAATCCAACAAATATTTTGGAAAATCAATTTTGAATCAAATTGCCAAAAATTGACTGCTTTTCCAGATACAAAGTCGCCACCTAAATATTTTTGAGAAATTTAAGAAACCCATGACTCGTGCCAAAGGCCACGTGCCTGTCATCACCAAGATTGTCTCGACTCAGGAACTTGGGTATGAGAGGGGAAGGTCATGAATAAAGCATCCCCGCCTACCCGATCAAAGATCGGCCTCTACTAATAATGATATGAATCTTATGTACATCATATGCTCTTGTTCCGGTTTATTGGGCTAGCATTATTATGTGATGCGCACACACACAAGTATAGACCAACTTGCAAGAATTGGAACACTTGATTCATGTTTGTTTTGAAAAGTGTTTCGAATATGTACCACTTGAAAAAGTGATCACATATAAACATTACTCAAATTATTCCAATTCAAGCAATTAGCCTTCATCCACAGGCATTCAAGCAAATATAGCACTTAAGTAATTAGCCTCATGGCAAGCATGCTAGACATGGCAACATCAACACGAGATATGCCAAAACGAGTAAAAGCTCACCGAGTACTCCAAGCCAAAAGAGAAATGAGTTATAAAAAAAGCATGATTCCTAACTATGCAATATGCAATTTACTAGGCTCGGCTACTAATATGGCATATGAATCAAGTTGATAGCATGCGGTCTAAGCACGTATTCAAAGAAGTATTTAAACTAACAATGCAAGTTAGAATGATGCGTCGAGCTTCAGTGCATGCAAAACAAATGGATACAAACATGGGGAATGCTAAACAAAACATGATGCCCTAAAATAACCATCATAAGTTAGTAAATAAGAGGGAGAAAGACGTGGGATTGGAAGACATGCACATTATTACAACATTATGCTCTCACGAAGGAGAGTCCGATTGAACTAACTAGCTAACTAGCTAAGCTAAGCTAATTAATTAACTATTACAAAATAAAATGAATAAATAACTAAACTACTTAACTAATTATTACAAACCGAAGTAATTAACTATTCTAGCTAATTAAAATAATTACAACACGAGACAAATTAGCTATTCTAACTAATTAAGTATGAAGCCACTATTTTAAGGACAACAGTAATATATACAACACGGATCCCGAGGATCGATGGAAGGCTTATGCATGAATGCGATTTCCTCCCGAAAAGGCACTGTTTCTGTTGCTGAATGTCTCTGTTGCACAGTAGAACACTTGCATTGATTTCCACCTCTAGACTAACTCTATTCTGTTGCATTTTCCATTGGTGGTCGGCAGAGGGCTTGCCGTCCACTGATGATGGCTTGCCGGCCATTGTTGACAGAACTTCCCTACTGTAACAGAGAACAAATAGAGGAGAGATAGTGTGTTCTCAAGGGTTTGTTTGCACAACTTACCTCTCCTTATCATTTGAACAGCTCAAAGGAGTAGTAAGTTTGATTCACAAACCACCAATGGATGCAATTTCATTGCATGATGGCTTATGAATCAAGTGTGCAAGTTCAATGAATGCAACAAAATAAGACTCTCAAAATCACTTCCTTATCATGAAAGATCAAAGGAAGTAGTTGACAATGAATCTTGAACTCTTTCATCACTAATGAGTATGAAACGACTCAAGACTCAAGGGTTTAATTAACGTCAAATTGAACCAAAACAAGTTATTATCTTGCACCTTTTTAGCCTCAATTTTATTACTTCATTTTAGATTACCATCCATTCTTTAATCAATTGAGTCCAAAGGTGAATTTAAGTCCTCTAATGGAAAGAGGACTCAAACCAAGAGTTGCTTTGGGCATGAAAGAGACATCATACCATTGGTAATGAACCCCCAAAGGGCTTAAACCATTAAGCATGACATCTCAATCTCATGCTTAAACAAACAAGTAGTTTGAAACCACTTTCAAAGCAAAACAAAAGCCAAGAAAGGAGGGAGGTTGCAGAGGTGATTAAATGTGAGAACAAGTAAGAAAAACACTAAATAAATGCAACCAACTCAAATAAGGCCTAAAACACCAAACTTATGAGGACAATTACACTACAAGCATGCAATACAAAGCTCAAATGTAATAAACACTTAAAAACAGTGCTAAAATAGGTCTAATACAGTCCTAAAACATGCTGAAATTAAGCTAACAAAAGCTAGAATAATAGGCAAAAACATAGAGCATGCTAGGTTAGTAAACAAAACACAAGGAAGGGAGGCTAACCCCTCTAATTTTGGATTTCAAAAAGTGTTTTTAGCCACTGAAATAACTCTGAAAGTCAGTGTTTAAAAGCTCAAAAAAAGATGACAACAAGGTGGAAAACACAAGGGTAAAGGCCTTGGAATCTAGGAAGAAGGAATGGTGAGCCACCCCTCCCCCCTTATTGGCCTTAAACTACAAGTTTTAGCCCAAAATTTCAGAGTTTATACAGTCCAAAAACATCCCAAAAACAGTACAAAAATGTGTTGGAATGAAGACAAAAGTAGCTAAAATAACAAGCTAAAACATGGAGCAATTTAAGTTAGAAACAAGCCAAAGGAGGGGTGGGTAACCCCTCAATTTTTGGGACTTCAAAACCCAGTTTTTTAGCCTCTGAAAATCTCAGAAAATCAGTGGTATAAAGCTCAAAAAAAGTTGATGAAGAGATAGGAAACACAAGTGCAAAGGCTTAGAGAACAAGGTTCAAAGAAGGGTGATTAACCCCTCTTCCTTTAATAGCCTTAAATCACAAGCTTCAGCCCGTAAAAGTAGTTGAAAAATAGTTCAAAATTAGCAAGAAAAGATAGAAAAGAAGTAGTGCAAAGGTGCTCAAAATTATACCTCTTGAAGAGGAATAACACCTTTGTTCACAAACCAACAAGTTCTCACTCTTAAGGGCTGAAATTTGGACTCAATAATCTCAACAAGGAGAACTCGAATATTGGTTTAGGAAATGTAGAGAGAGGGTGTATAGGTTGCAAGATAGAGATAGAGAGAGAATTTCAAGTTTTGGCCCTTAAGGATTTTTTTGTAACCTTAAATCATGAAGGAAGGCCCCATATATATAGAAAAACAGCCCCTTAAGTCGAAAATATCAAGCTTGGAACAGCTGGAGCTTTTGGGGGATAGCTGGCCAAAAATATCTGTGTTTTTCACTAGTGGCCGGCAGGCCAGAAGTGTGAATTGCCGGCCACCAATGGTGGCCAGCCGGCAAGCCACCAAAAATCTGCTTCTAGGCACAACTTCAAATGAGCATATCTCCTTCATCCAGAGTCGGTTTTAGGTCATTCTTGAGTATGAATTGAAGCCCCGAAAGTCTAATTTCCAATGGTGGTAGCCTCACATATAAATTCTAAGTGTGCAAACAGATAGGCCTATTTTAGTGAAGGTTGCTCATTTCTAGCTTAACCGGATTGATGCCTAACTTCAAACGGTCATATCTCCCTCATCCAGACTCGGCTTTAGGAGATTCTTGAGTCTAAATTAAAGCCCTAGAAGTCCACTTTCCAATGGTGATGGCTTCACAACTAAAGTCCAAGTGTACAAAGAGATAGGCCTAATTTAGTGAAGGCTACTCAATTCTTGTCCTAATAGATTGATGCCTAACTTCTTTCCCAACTAGTTTTCTTCCCTCTCCTCCAATTTTCTCAAACTCCAAACCTCTAAATAAGATGTTTTTAAAGATTTTTCGAAGTGTTCACCCCCCTTTCATTTATTTCCACTTTGTCCTTACTCAGTTTACCGAAAAATGCAATTTTTAATGAAATGCGAGCCTCGGAACATTGTAGAAACATTTTCAAAAATATTTTGAAAGAGAAGGTTTTAAGGTCTAAAATAGTTTTGGTCAAAAATAGTTTTTTTCAAAAAAAATGGGGTGTAAGGTTGGGATTTAGAAGCTCTTCTTGTTGAAGAAATCGAACATTTATACAGCATAACTTTCATCATCGAGTGATAAACCTGAGGCGCCCAAGTCTTAAAGGCGGTCAAAAATGGAGTGTCTACAGTGATACTCTATCCTTAAGATAGATTCGCCTGCTTCAGTGCTTACAGATAAAATGACGTCTATCTCCCAGGATACAATGATCTTACACAGACTGTTGTAGCACTCCAAAAAAACTGTACGGCGAACTAGAACTTGTGTTCTATACTCTAAAAAATTTTTGTGAAAAACTAATATGAAGAATATATATGCAAGAGAGCAAAAATAGAATGCAACCAGTGACTTTTCGAAATGAACAAACTGCTGGAAGAGGGTCTTAATTTATAGGTAGATTGGTGACTATTGGGAAAGGCCAAACATGTATAATTTGAACTGAACAAATACAGATTCAAATATGTAGAACCGAATAGGTGTAGATTGAAGTGAATAGGTGCAGATTTCAAATTGAATAGATATAGAATTCAAAACTGTTTGAAATCTGTTGGAAAATGGAATCGGAGAAGGCACTGTTTGGATAGAAAATTTGAATTCAAATTTGGCACAAAATTTGAATTAATTTCGTTCAGAAAAAATAATTTTCCTACAAGAATTTTTAAAAAAAAACTTCAAATAAATTTTGTCCAAAAAATTAATATTAGGACCGACTTGACCCACAACCCACAATCGCGCCCGGTCCGGCTCGGCCGACCAGATAGACAGACTGCGGCAGCGACATGCGCATGCATGTAGTGGTTTGAGCCAAAGCCCATTTTGCTTATAACTCCTCCCTTCTACAAACTTGGGGTGCCCCTTGGTGCCCAACCCAAGTTTTTCCAGCTAGACTTAGATATACAAACAAGCTCTCATAAAGTTTCAATGTGGACAACAATTTAAAGGAAACCCACTTTTGACTCTTTAATTTCCCATTCCACAAACCCGAAAACGACGTCAACTTCCTATTCACTCATAAATGGTTTTGACGAATAGTTTGCACCGTGTGACTTGTCATGCAGCAATGAGCACATCACCTCTTGGACCCACCCCAAAAGACATGTGGGCTCTACTCAAATTTAGGCTCAAAGTTGGCCCAAAATAAGCCTATAAAAATCATAATTTCCAACAATCCCCCACATGAATGGAATTTGACGGAGAGAAAATACAACAACATGATATTATTACAGAGAGTACAGAAATCGGTGATATTCTGCAAAGGATAGGTAGATTTTAGCTTTGAACCTTCTCTTGTGAGACACTATCAGATTTACTAGCTAACCAGTGAACATGATATCTTGAACTGTTCAGCTATTTGTGTAAACCAAGACAATAGAACCCACACCGAATATTAGCAGACACAGTTTAGTTCTTACTATTGTGTTCATTTTGGCCCTGAATAACCTGGCCTTTCATGAGTGCTCTGGAGAATTGTAGCCCTTGACAAATCTTATAGAATCGGCCTAGTTCACACTCATGTAGATGATTCTTATGAAAAGTATCTTGCCATACTCCACTAGGTATTCCTAGATATAAGAATCATTAAAAGTATTACTTAACCTAAAACGCTGCAGACATCACTATTTTATCATAGAAATGGGTAGGAGTTTGACTCCCAAATGATCTTTATGAGTCATACACAACTCGGTTGTCCCTTTGAATCTAGATCTTGGGATCTCCAGTCAACTAGGTTAGGTTGTCGTTGTGGTGACTCTTATTTAATAGGCTCAAGTCCCATTCCCCTTGATGAATTCTCAACTAATTCTTTTTCTTACCCTTTGGTTAGTGGATCTACTATGTTGTCTTTAGACTTCACATATTCAATGGAAATAATTCCATTAGAGAGTAGTTATCTCACGGTGTTATGTCGACGACGAATGTGTCGTGTTACCGTTATAGATATAACTTTGTGCTCTACCTATTGTTGATTGACTATCACAATGTATGTATGTAGCAGGCACCGGTTTTGGCCACATTGGAATATCTTCAAAGAAGTGACGAAGCCATTCTGCTTCTTCCTCGGCTTTATCTAAAGTTAAAAATTCTGATTCCATAGTAGACCTAGCAATGCATGTCTGTTTAGAAGATTTCTATGAAAGAACCGCACCACCAAGAGTAAAGACATACCCATTGGTGGATTTTGAATCTCTAGTATCCGATATCCAGTTTGCATCATAGTATCCTTCAAGTACTATAGGATATCTAGTATAATTTAAGCCAATGTAACGCGTAAACTAGAGATATCTTAGAACCCTTATTATAAGCTTCCAATAATTTGGGCATACTCTAATTGAGAAATACTTTCCTGTACATTCTTAGAAAGAAACAAATTAACATCCACAGGTGTTCTAGCAAGATGATCACCATCTTTGCTAAATTTGTCAAGTGTTTTCTCAATGTAATGTGATTGTGACAAAGTATATCCTTATGATGTTTTGATAATTTTCATACCAAGAATTACATTAACAATCCCCATGTCCTTCATGTCAAAATGTTTATTTAACATTTTTTGGTAGTTTTAGTCATGTCATTATTACTACCTATGATGAGCATATCATCTACATAAAGACATACTATTACATAACCTTTGTCTGTGTTTTTAATATAAACACATTTGTCACATTCATTAATTTTAAATTCATTTGACATTATTGCCTTGTCAAATTTCTCATGCCATTGCTTTGGCGCTTGTTTTAAACCATATCATGATTTAACCAATTTACACACTTTCTTTTCTTTTCCTGGAAAAGAAAATCCTTCTGATTGTTCCATGTAAATTTCTTCATTTAACTCACCATTTAAGAAAGCTGTTTTCACATCCATTTAATGAATTTCTAGATGGTACAAAGATACAATGGCAATTAGCATTCTAATGGATGTTATTCTAGTAATAGGTGAGTATGTGTCAAAGTAATCAAGACCTTCTTTTTGTCTATATCCTTTAACCACGAGTCTTGCCTTGTATTTGTCAATTGATCCATCTGCTTTCTTTTTTCTCTTAAAAATCTACTTGTACCCAAGAGGTTTACAACCTGGTGGCAAATCTACCAATTCCCTTTTGCACGATAGATTCAACTTCGCTATTTATAGCCTCTTTCCACAAAGGAGCCTCAGGATTGGACATATTGGACATAGGTTATTTGAAAGTTAAATGATCATTTTCTAACAAAAAGTTTTCTGGACCAAAAGATTTTGAGATTCTAGCACGTTTACTATGCCTAGGTTCCTTTTCCTCATTTTGATCTATCTCTTGCTCTTGCTCTTGTTCTTAATCTTGTTCATGATCATTACTAGTAATAGGATCATAAGATCTTTTATTAGTATTAGTCTCTTGTCCAGTTTTATTAGGAAACACATATTCAAAGAATGATGCATTCCGAGATTCGATAATAGTATTTACATGCATTTCAGAATGTTTTGACTAATGAATCAAAAACCGATATGCACTACTATTCTTGGCATAACCAATGAATATGCAATCAACAGTTTTAGGACATATCTTAGTCTTTTTAGGACTAAGAATAGCCACTTTAGCCAAGCACCCCCACACTTTTAAGTATTTGTAGGATGGTACTCTCCCATGCCACATTTCATAAGGTGTTTGATTCACTTTCTTTCAGGGTACTTAATTTAGAATATAATTAATAGAAAGTATTGCTTCCCCCCACAAGTTCTGAGGTAATTCAGAACTTATTAACATGACATTCATTATTTCTTTTAAAGTCCTATTTTTCCTTTCAGCAATTTAATTTTGTTGAGATGAGAAAGGAGCGGTGGCTTGATGAATTATTCCATGTTCTTTACAAAACTCACCAAAAGGTGATTCATATTCACCACCTCTATCACTTCTAAATTTTTTAATTTTCTTACTAAGTTGATTTTCAACTTCATTCTTATATTGAATGAAAGTTTTCAAAGTTTCATCCTTGGTTCGAATTAAATAAACATAACTATATCTGATATAGCCATCTATGAAAGTGATAACATATTTTTTCCCACCTCTAGTTTGAATTGATTTAAAATCACAAATGTCACTATGAATTAATTCAAGTGGTTTCGTACTTCGTTCAATTGAATGAAAAGGAATTTTAGTTAATTTTGCCTCAATACAAATTTCACATTTATGATTTAAATCAATGACAAATTTAGGTAAACATTCCATATTAATTAATCTACGCAAAGATCCATAATTAATATGGCCTAGTCTACCATGCCACAAATTTGAAGATTCAAGCAAATAAAAAGAAGATGCGTTTTTATTAATAGCAGAGAGCACAATAGTCAGTACATTCATTTTGAAAAGGCCATCAGATATGTAACCTTTTCCTGCATGTATCCCATTTTTAGCAAGTACAAATTTATCACTCTCAAACACTAGCCTAAACCCATTCTTGCTCAACAAAGATTCGGAAGCAAGATTCTTGCGAATGTCTGGTACCTGCAACACATTGTTGAGAATGAGTTCTTTTCTAGATGTCATCTTCAGAATTATCTTTCCTTGTCCTTCAACTTTAGAAGTCGAGGAGTTTCCCATGAAAAGTTGTTCCCCATTGTCCACCACATAATAAGATGTGAACATCTTTTTGTCATTACCGATGTGGTGAGTATCACTAGTGTCCACCACCATCTTTAGGATTTTCGACAAGGTTTTCCTAAAAAACAACTGCTGAAAGATTTATGTCATCTACGATATTAGAAATTTTCTCCACTTCGGTCATATTGGCTTGAGTAGGCTTCTTGTTTGATCTCTATTTGCCTTTGCACTTGCTTCGACAATCTTTGGCTCGATGTCCCTCTTTGTCACAGATGTAACATTTGCCATTGAATCTGTACTTCTTAGTTTTTCCTCCTTTAGAGCCTTGTGAGGAACTTTCTCCAAAATACTTCAATTTCTTTGCTTTTGGTGTATGTTCCTCCACATTTACCTTCAACTCCATTGGATGCTTACCAGCCCGCTTCTCAGAGTTGCGGTTGTCCTCCTCAATTCTCAAACGCGCAATCAATTCATCTAAAGTAATTTCTTTGTGCTTGTGTTTGAGGTAGTTCTTGAATTCCTTCCAGTCTTGTGGTAATTTTTCAATTAAGGTAGCAACTTGGAAGGATTCACTTAAAGACATGCCTTCTGGATGTATGTCATACAAAATGTGTTTGAGATCTTGAACTTAGCTGATCACAGTCTTAGAATCAACCATCACAAAGTCCAGGAATTTGCCAACCACAAATTTCTTTGAGCCAGCATCTTATGTTTTGTACTTTTTGTCCAAAGACTCCCAAAGTTCCTTTGCCGTCTTGATAGGGCTATAGACATTGTACAATGTGTTATCAAGTCCATTCAAGATGTAGTTCCGACAAAGGAAATCATCATGTTTCCAAGCATCGACCGCAGCAACCACTTGTCGGTCAATTTCATCTTCTTTCAGAGTAGGAGCATTCTCATGGAGAAAACATTCTAGGTTGAGAGTAGTAAGATAGAACAACATTTTCTGCTGTCATCTTTTAAAATTAGTTCTTAAGAACTTCTCTGGCTTTTCACCGTGATTAATTGGCACAGTCACAACAGGAAGAGAGGTTGGAACAATTGCAATCACCATACCAGTACTGGTCTGAACATTAGTTTGACTGGTTTCAGTAGCCATGAATTCTAAATTATAAAACAAAATTATAATTAGAATTTTAAAATACTACACAGAAAATTAAACCATAAACATAGAATTTTAATTCTGTGAAAATAAAAGAAACAAAAATTGTAACTTTTATTTCTAATTAATTTGAAAATAAAATTTTATTTAAACAAAATAATTCCACACAGAAAATTATTTCTGTAACATTTCAAAAATTAAAATACTGAAAACATAATTTTAATTAATGAAATGTCAGAAATTATTTTTGACAATCAAAATTAATTTCTGACCAACTTCACAAATGAATATTCTGAAATTGTTAATGATAACCAGTATATTACTACTAGTCGTCAAAGAAAATAAACAGTATATTACTACTATTTGTCAACCAGTATATTACTACTATTTGTATTTTCCAACCAGAATATTACTTTGTATAAGCACATAAAATAATTTCTGTAAGAAGAAGAAAGGAAGAAAATGAAACAAACGAAAAATTCTGTATAAATAGAATAATTCAAATCTATCTTAATGTTGGAACAATCTTTTGTGTAAAAAATTTTGTGAAACAAATCAAACAAATAAAAATAAATTACTTACATAATTTGTAACGCCCTCAAATTAATAGCATTAAACCCATTAAATAAGACAAGCATTGAGATTCAAAAGTCCCACATTCTTCCATTACATCAGAATTCTATTACATATGTATTACATGTTAACAACAAAAGCAATTGCCCTACGGGCTTACAGCTTTCCAAGTTAACACTTGGTTACAACAAAAGAGTCCTAACTCATACACATTAAGCCCTTGGCTTGAATTACATGTAATACACCAAAAGTAATACACCAAAAAGGTAGTCCGCCTCTAGCCTCCCAAGCTATGTCCTTGGAGGTGGCATGCTTCCTGAACCTGAAAATGATATCCCCATATAGGGTGAGCCACAGCCCAGTAGAAATATACTAAACCAACCATGAACATTGACTAAAATATTAGCAATTGATAGATGGTCAACACTGATACAATCACATAAATCACATATTTATGCCATACGACTTATGAGTCCAAGTTACCTTTCATTTTCCCTTTTTCAACAGATAGGCCTATAAGCACTACCCACATTCTCACCAGATATGTATAACAACAATATCCACAGATAAGCATACAAGCTATATCCACATTCTACAACAGATATGTATAACTACAATATCCACAGATAAGCATATGAGCTATATCCACACTTCTCAAAGATAAGCATATAAGCTCTATCTTCACATTTCTAGACAAGCATATGAGCTGTATCTACGGAGTTCATCCCCTTTCTTCTCCCAACACTATCCGGTTTAGAGGTACATCCCCTATCTTCCCCTAAACCGCGGAGTGCATCCCCTTTCTCCTCCTCTACACATAACGTATACAAACACATTGGTTCTATATACAATCACACAATACATATAATTAATGTATTCTATCAACCGTCAAGTTCCATGACACATTCCATTGATTAGTTTCAGTTTGCCTAATCATCATGCATTGTCTACAACAATCACGACTATCCTCCACCGATAGCCCAAAGCAGTTATTTCTAAACAGAAAATAAATGCACAATGGATATTCAATCAACATTTCATTCCCTCATTCTTCTCCATTAATTATCTCAATTAATTAAACAATGTAATTAGGTCAAATCCCATAATTAACATTTCAACCCTTAGGTCCCGTTTTTATCAATGATTTAACATTTGATCCAATTCTCTATGCCAAACGTGCATACAGGTTTATTATGAATAAAACCCCAACTTTTGTAAAATTACACAAAAGCCCCCAACTTTCACAAAATTACCAAACCAACCCCAACATCTCAAAATACCAAAATTTAAAGACAAAATCCATAGAGAGGAGTAGGATATCCCTACCTCAAATTCGGAGCCCCAAAGGAGAAGATGACAAAACCCAACGTGCTCCAAAACCCGAGATTTTCAGATTAGAATGAAGCTCTCGACGATCAACAACTTTTTTGTAAAGGCCAAAGATGAACAAATCACTCCTACTAGATCAAAACCTAGAGAGAAGGTAGAGTCTAGAGTGAGAGGCTCAACAATGGTGATTTTGGAAAAGTAAGAGAGAGAAGAGAAAGCAAAAAGTGATTTGAAAAGTCACAAATTTCGGGACTTAAACCCAGTCTTCCGCTCGAGCGTAAAAACCCCGCTCGAGCGGACACTCACAGACTTCCGCTCGAGCGGATAACCTCCCGCTCGAGCGTAGAATGCACTCGCTCAGCACTTTTGCAGAACCAGACCTCCGCTCGAGCTCCCAACCCTACGCTCGAGCGTACAACACTGTACAACAAATACTGGATGGGTGTATTTCACGCTCGAGCGCTAACATCTCCGCTCGAGCGGACAGGCCAAAAATCTGGGCAACTAGTTTTGGTTTCTAAACTCAACCAACCTGTAACAAACCCGCCCAACACATCCTATAACTCAAACACGAAGTAAAAAGGATGTAAACAAGATAATACACAACTACTAACATCCACGGACACAAGTCCGGATCACTGTTCAACAAGGGTAAACCCGGGATCGCTATAACCTCCCCCCCTTAAAGAATTTCGTCCCCGAAATTAAGCACAAGTTTTCAAAACAAGTTTCCTCCATTTTAAACAATGTTACAATTTAACATTCCACACTTCGACCCATTACCGGTCATCCCCTCCCTTTAACAAGAGGCATTCACAATATGTAAACAACATATGTACTCTCAACATGCATTAACATTACGCATTAACTTTCCATTTTCAACAATATATTTAACAGATATAGTGTCACATTCAACTTCCGTATGAGGCAAGCCCCAAACCATACTTCCAAAATACCAAAACATTGTCAATGTTTCACAACTTAAGACATATATAAAAGCTCTTAAGTTCTACAACAGTTCAAAATGTAAATACAAGATTACAAATCAACAAACAAGTCCGGATATTTCTCGCGGACTCCCAACTCACGTTCCCAAGTGGCCTCCTCCACTCCGTGATGTTTCCACAAGACTTTTACCAAAGAGATGGTCTTGCCACGCAGGACCTGATCCCGCCTATCCAAGACCCGAACCAGTCTCTCCTCATACGAGGCATCCTCATCTACCTCTAAATCAGTCCAATCCAACACATGTGATGGATCTGGCTCATACTTCCGAAGCATACTCACATGAAACACGTCATGTACTCCGGACAACTGCGGCGGTAAGGCTAACCGATAAGCAACCTCACCAATCCTCTCAAGGATCTCAAAGGGACCAATAAACCGAGGGGATAACTTCCCACTCTTCCCAAATCTCATCAGGCCTCGCCTAGGTGATATCTTCAAAAAGACATGATCACCTACCTCAAACGCTAAAGGCCTCCTCCTACGGTCAGCATAAGATTTCTGCCGACTCTGGGCTGTAACAAGCCTTCTACGGATAAGCTCAACTTTCTCCGTCGTCTCCCTAACCAACTCCGGACCCAACAAAGGTGCATCACCCACCTCGGCCCAACAAACTGGAGACCTACACGGTCGGCCATACAAGGCCTCAAACGGTGCCATACCGATGCTAGACTGAAAACTGTTGTTGTAGGCAAACTCCACCAATGGCAAGTGCCTCTCCCACGTCCCACTGAAGTCCAGGACACAACCCCGAAGCATATCCTCGAGGATCTGAATAGTACGCTCGGACTGCCCGTCAGTCTGAGGATGATAGGCCGTACTAAAGGTCAACTTAGTGCCCAAGGCACTCTGCAAACTCTGCCACAACCTAGCAGTAAAACGAGGGTCTCTATCTGAGACGATCGTCACTGGGACCCCGTGCAATCTCACTACGTCCCGAACATACAAGTCGGCAAGATGATCCACCGAATCTCTCACGCGCATAGGAATAAAGTGCGCCGACTTAGTCAACCGGTCTACAATCACCCAAATGGCATCACTACCCCGCTGAGTCCTCGGAAGACCCACAACGAAGTCCATAGTGACATGCTCCCACTTCCACTCGGCAATAGGCAAGGGTTGCAACAAACCCGCCGGCCTCTGATGCTCGGCCTTCACTTGCTGGCAAGTAAGGCACTTCGATACAAAAACCGCCACATCTCTCTTCATACCCCGCCACCAAAACTGGCGACCCAAATCCTGGTACATCTTAGTACCTCCTGGATGCACCGCAAGGCGCGAATGATGAAACTCTCGGAGTACTTCCTCTCGACAAGACTCCGGTACAAACAAACGGTCTCGGTATCTCACGCTCTGGTCGGGATACACCGTCAAACCCTTCTCAACTTTCCCACTGGAAATCTTCTCTCGGAGGGATTCTACCTCAAGGTCACCTCTCTGTGCCTCTAATACTCTAGTCACCAGTGTAGGCTGCGCAACTACAGAAAACAAGGCCACAGCCTCAACAGATTCGCCCAGTAGCAAATCAAACTCACCAAGTGCTCCCAACATCTCCCATTCCCGGATGGCTATACAAGCAACATCACTAATGGTCTTCCTACTAAGGGCATCGGCCACAACATTGGCCTTTCCCGGATGATAATGCAACTCAAAATCATAATCCTCGATGAACTCCATCCACCTCCTCTGCCTCAGATTCAAGTCTCTCTGTGTAAACAGATACTTCAAACTTTTATGGTCCGAGAACACCTCGAACTTCTCACCATAAAGATAGTGCCTCCAGATTTTCAAGGCAAAGATCACTGCTGCTAACTCTAGGTCGTGTGTGGGGTAATTCTTCTCGTGTGTTTTCAACTGACGTGATCCATAAGCTACCACTTTCCCCTCCTGCATCAACACACAACCCAAACCCTCTCGTGAGGCATCACAGTAAACCGCGTAACCCAACCCTCTCTCCGGAATAATCAACACCGGAGCGGTGGTCAACCTAACTTTCAGCTCTTGGAACGACTTTTCACAAGTCTCACTCCACACAAACTTGACTCCCTTCCGAGTCAGCCTAGTCAACGGTGACGCTAACCTGGAGAAATCTTTCACAAACCGACGGTAATACCCAGCCAATCCCAGAAAACTGCGGATCTCAAACACACTCTTAGGCTGTGCCCAATCCTGCACTGCCTCAACCTTGGATGTATCAACAGACACCCCTTCCCCGGATACCACGTGGCCTAAGAATTTGACTTCCCTCAGCCAGAACTCACACTTCCCAAACTTGGCATACAGCCTATGGGCTCTAAGCAACTCAAGCACCACTCTCAAGTGTCCCTCGTGCTCCTCCTCAGAAGGCGAATAGATAAGGATGTCGTCCACGAAGACGACCACAAATCGGTCTAAGAACTCCCGGAAAATCCGGTTCATCAAGTCCATAAAGACTGCCGGTGCATTGGTAAGCCCAAATGGCATCACCAGAAACTCGTAATGGCCATACCGCGTACGGAATGCCGTTTTCGGAATATCCTCTTCCCTGACCCTCAACTGGTGGTAACCCGATCTCAAGCCTATCTTAGAGAAACAACGGGAACCCTTCAACTGGTCAAACAAATCATCTATACGGGGCATAGGATACTTATTCTTAACCGTAGCCCTATTCAACTTCCGGTAGTCGATACACAATCTCAAGGCCCCATCTTTCTTTTTAACAAAGAGGGCCGGTGCTCCCCACGGCGAAACACTAGGGCGAACAAAGCCCTTATCTAGCAATTCCTGGAGCTGAACTTTCAACTCAACCAACTCTGCTGGAGCAAAACGGTAAGGTGCCATAGAAATCGGCGCCGTGCCGGGCACTAAATCAATAGAAAATTCTATCTCTCGATGAGGTGGCAAACTAACAAGATCTTCGGGAAAGACATCCGAATACTCACAAACCACCCTTGGCAACACAAGCTGGGTCTCCCCACTCTCACCACTCTCACCACTCTCAAAGCTGGCAAGTAGACTACTAAGCTCACTGTACTTTCGCGAATCATACCGCGGTGGCAAAACACTACCAACCCGGTCTCCCAAGAAATGGAACCACTCCCCGCTCAAGGTACATAACGTAACCCTCTGGCGGTAGCAATCGATAACAGCACGGTATGACGATAACCAGTCCATACCCAAAATAACATCAAAACCCTTCATGGGCATGACAACAAACGGAAAAGTAATTCTATAGTCATCAACTTCTATATCACATCCTCTAACACCCTGTTTCAGGATCAACTCACCACCCAATGGTGATACCACACAAATAGGAGATGCCAACAATGCTAACTCCAATTCCAAAACAGATGCAAATGCAGCAGATACAAAAGAATGAGATGCCCCCGTGTCTATCAACACATTAGCAACCGAGTTGTAAAACAGAAAAGTACCTCTCACTACTGATGGAGCCGGTACTAAATCCGGCGCGGTAACAGCATACACGCGCCCCGTAGGCCCCTGGTCTACCTGCTCACCTCTCGGAGCAAAAGACTGCTGCACAGACTGGGATGACGAAGCTCCCGGATTGGCCCTCGAGGCCTGCACAGACTGAGCTGGCTGAAAACCCTGCGTCTGCCTAGAACCAGACGCTCCTGAAGTGGCACTCAACTGCGGGCAAAACCTCTTCAGGTGCCCAGGCTGTCCACACTGATAACAAGACAAGGGCTGCCCCCTGCCCGAACTCTGACTCTGCGGTCTAGCTGAAGAAGAAGCAGCTCTCTGACCCCCACCCTTCAATGGGCAAACTGAAGCCTTGTGACCCGGCTGGCCACATTTGTAACAAGTAAACTCTCCCTGACCACCTCTCCCGGAGCCTGCACTCGGCACTGGGAAGGTCGATCTAGCAACACCACCCTGCGACTGCTGAGGGTTAGAACCCCTCTGCCTCCTGCCATCAGCCTGGCCATCTTGGCTCCTCTTGAAGCCTCTCTGCCCCTCATCCTCCTCCTGCATCATAATCTCCATATGAGCAGCTGCATCTACCAGGTGTCTATACTCTCGAATGTATGACCCACCAATTCTCAACTTGAGGCCCCGCCTCAACTTCCGCTCAAACTCTGAACAACGGCGTTCCTCAGACACCACCAGTTCCGGTGCAAACCTGGACAAACTGGTAAAGGTAGCCTCAAACTCGGCTACAGACAAGCCCTGCTGATTAAGCCGGCTGAACTGATCCCTCAGCTTCTCCCTAGCTGCAGCAGACAAAAACCTCTCCTGAAAAGCATTCACAAATGCCTCCCAAGTACCACCAACACGAGCCTTCTCGTATTTCCACCACTGACCCGCATCTCCCTTCAGCTGGAAGGATGCCAAGGTCACCTTCAGTGCTCCATCCTCGATGGCAAGCATCTCAAAAGTCTTACTCATTTGCTCTAACCACTCATCAGCCTTCAGTGGCTCCTTCGGATCCCCGACAAACTCATCCGGATTAGACCGGAAGAACTCCCTCTTCAAGAACGAAGGCCCAGCCTCAGCTGCCTGATTCCCCGCTCTGAGAATACCCAAAGCCCCTGCTATCTCTCTGGCCAAAGCACCCATGGCCTGCTGACCCACTGGCTCGGCCACATTGGCCTGACCAACTCCCTCCTGCACAGCCGGAACCTCCTCCGGTAACGGTACTTCCTGCCTCGCAGGTCTACCACGCCTAGCTCCTCTTCCTCGTCCTGACATCCTAATAAAGGTAACACAGAACGTTAGCACATTCAAAAATGTGCCAAAACTAAACACTCACGTCCTAATGCATGGACAACTGTAATTCACTCCACGTAAGCACATAAGCACATAAGCACTTACGAATTTCATTTCCGGATAATGATAGTCCCGAGGCATTACTAGAGTTCCAGTTAGAAACAGCATTGATCAAGTGCTTTTCCAACAAGACTCACAGAAATCCAAGGATCCAATCAACATCCTAGAAATTAAATCCCATACCCAGATAAACACATAAGCATGTTATCAAGTAAGCACATTACATGTGATACTACATCAAAGTCTCTATTAAGCGAGACAAACCCATTGTGATCCTAATCACTTCCCACGTACCCAAAGTATTCGAACCCGGTAAGCTCTGATACCAAGTTGTAACGCCCTCAAATTAATAGCATTAAACCCATTAAATAAGACAAGCATTGAGATTCAAAAGTCCCATATTCTTCCATTACATATGTATTACATGTTAACAACAAAAGCAATTGCCCTACGGGCTTACAGCTTTCCAAGTTAACACTTGGTTACAACAAAAGAGTCCTAACTCATACACATTAAGCCCTTGGCTTGAATTACATGTAATACACCAAAAGTAATACACCAAAAAGGTAGTCCGCCTCTAGCCTCCCAAGCTATGTCCTTGGAGGTGGCATGCTTCCTGAACCTGAAAATGATATCCCCATATAGGGTGAGCCATAGCCCAGTAGAAATATACTAAACCAACCATGAACATTGACTAAAATATTAGCAATTGATAGATGGTCAACACTGATACAATCACATAAATCACATATTTATGCCATACGACTTATGAGTCCAAGTTACCTTTCATTTTCCCTTTTTCAACAGATAGGCCTATAAGCACTACCCACATTCTCACCAGATATGTATAACAACAATATCCACAGATAAGCATACAAGCTATATCCACATTCTACAACAGATATGTATAACTACAATATCCACAGATAAGCATATGAGCTATATCCACACTTCTCAAAGATAAGCATATAAGCTCTATCTTCACATTTCTAGACAAGCATATGAGCTGTATCTACGGAGTTCATCCCCTTTCTTCTCCCAACACTATCCGGTTTAGAGGTACATCCCCTATCTTCCCCTAAACCGCGGAGTGCATCCCCTTTCTCCTCCTCTACACATAACGTATACAAACACATTGGTTCTATATACAATCACACAATACATATAATTAATGTATTCTATCAACCGTCAAGTTCCATGACACATTCCATTGATTAGTTTCAGTTTGCCTAATCATCATGCATTGTCTACAACAATCACGACTATCCTCCACCGATAGCCCAAAGCAGTTATTTCTAAACAGAAAATAAATGCACAATGGATATTCAATCAACATTTCATTCCCTCATTCTTCTCCATTAATTATCTCAATTAATTAAACAATGTAATTAGGTCAAATCCCATAATTAACATTTCAACCCTTAGGTCCCGTTTTTATCAATGATTTAACATTTGATCCAATTCTCTATGCCAAACGTGCATACAGGTTTATTATGAATAAAACCCCAACTTTTGTAAAATTACACAAAAGCCCCAAACTTTCACAAAATTACCAAACCAACCCCAACATCTCAAAATACCAAAATTTAAAGACAAAATCCATAGAGAGGAGTAGGATATCCCTACCTCAAATTCGGAGCCCCAAAGGAGAAGATGACAAAACCCAACGTGCTCCAAAACCCGAGATTTTCAGATTAGAATGAAGCTCTCGACGATCAACAACTTTTTTGTAAAGGCCAAAGATGAACAAATCACTCCTACTAGATCAAAACCTAGAGAGAAGGTAGAGTCTAGAGTGAGAGGCTCAACAATGGTGATTTTGGAAAAGTAAGAGAGAGAAGAGAAAGCAAAAAGTGATTTGAAAAGTCACAAATTTCGGGACTTAAACCCAGTCTTCCGCTCGAGCGTAAAACACCCCGCTCGAGCGGACACTCACAGACTTCCGCTCGAGCGGATAACCTCCCGCTCGAGCGTAGAATGCACTCGCTCAGCACTTTTGCAGAACCAGACCTCCGCTCGAGCTCCCAACCCTACGCTCGAGCGTACAACACTGCACAACAAATACTGGATGGGTGTATTTCACGCTCGAGCGCTAACATCTCCGCTCGAGCGGACAGGCCAAAAATCTGGGCAACTAGTTTTGGTTTCTAAACTCAACCAACCTGTAACAAACCCGCCCAACACATCCTATAACTCAAACACGAAGTAAAAAGGATGTAAACAAGATAATACACAACTACTAACATCCACGGACACAAGTCCGGATCACTGTTCAACAAGGGTAAACCCGGGATCGCTATAACATAATTTATTTACCTAAACGAATAAGTACAAAAATGATCAAGTCGAGTGTGTGACACTCTGTCATTAAGACAGATTCGCCCCGCTTCGGTGCTTACAGATAAATGGCGTCTATCTCATAGGATACAATGATCTTACACAAACTATTGTAGCACTCCAAACAATTTGTATGGCAAACTAGAATTAGTGTTCTATACTCTCAGAAATTTCTTTAAAAAACTAATATGAAGAATATATATCGAAGAGAGCAAAAATAGAAGGCAACCAATGAATTATCAGAATGAACAAACTGTTGGAAGAGGGTCTTAATTTATAAGCAGATTGGTGACTGTTGGGAAAGGACGAACAGGTACAATTTGAATTGAACAAATGCAGATTCAAATCTGTAGAGCTGAACAGGTGTAGATTGAAGTGAACAGGTGCAAATTTCAAATTGAACAAATATAGAATTCAAAACTGCTTGAAATCTGCTGGAAAATGGAATCGGAGAAGGCACTGTTTGGACAGGAAATTTGAATCCAAATTTGGCATAAAATTTGAATTAATTTCATTCAGAAAAAATAATTTTCCCGCAAGAATTTTTTCAAAAAAAATTCAAATAAATTTTTTCCAAAAAATTAATATTATGACCGACCCGATCCATAACCCACACCTGCACCCGGTCCATCTGACAGCAGCTCGGGCGCGTGTGTGGTGGTTTGAGCCAAAGCCCATTTTGTCCATAACTCCTCCCTTCTATAAACTTAGGGTGCCCCTTGGGGCCCAACCCAAGTTTATTCACCTAGAGCTTATATACACACACGAGCTCTCTTAAAGTTTTAATGTGGGACAACCATTCAAAGGAAACCCCCTTTTGACTCTTTAATTTCCCATTCCACGAACCCAAAAATGACATCAACTTCCCATTCACTCATTAATGGTTTTTACGAACCGTTTGCACTGTATGACTTACCATGCAGCAAGGAACATATCACCTCTTTGGACCCACCCCAAAAGACGTGTGGGCCCCACTCAAATTTGGGCTCAAAGTTGGCCCAAAATAAGCCTACAAAAACCATAATTTCTAACATTATATATATATATATATATGAATATATATCCTCATAGAAAATAGCAAGTATAGCAAGATGAGAGTGGTAGTAGCAATATTATACATTGTTGTTCTCACAATTTGCAGCCTTCGAATCCAAGGTGACGTCTAGGCCTATTCCTCCATCTCCTTCAATGTGACAAGTGCTACCTAGGCCACATACAGAGACTTCATAGGGGAACTGCGAGAAATCATGTCATGGGGAACTCGCACAATAAATGGTTTACTAGTGCTAAACCTCGAAAGTGAAGTGCCAGTTGGGAACCGGTTCGTTCTGGTTGGTCTCATCAATGGCGACATAGTCACCTTAGCAATAGATGTGGTGAACCTTTATGTGGTGGCTTTTAGTGGTGTAACTAACAGATCCTACTTTTCCAATGACGTTACGGCACTTCAATACGACAATTTACTCGTCGGCACCCAAAAAGCCAATTTAACCTTCAACGGCAACTATATCAGCCTTGAGAAGCAAACAAGAGTTAGGGAGAGGGACCAAATCCCCTAGCTGAGGCCATCACAAGGCTGTGGTACGGTGGGAGCGTAGATGAATCGCTCCATGTGGTCATTCAGATGGTCTTGAAAGCGGCAAGGTTCAAATACATTGAGGAACAAGTTATTAGAAATGGATTTTGGAAGTTTTGGAAAAATCAGATTTTTCCTCAACTTTGGTCTAATTTTTAGGTGAGACCCATGCACCAAAGTTGGCAAGTCTAAGTGCTAACGCGTTCTATTCCACGTTGTGATTCATGTAGTATATTTGGTTGCTCAAAACCATTATCGGGTGAATGGGAAATTGAAGCCAATGTGAGTTCCATGGAAATAGAGTTTTTGGTGGAAATTCCTTAAAGGTTTGAATTAAAGGCTTGTCCCACATTGGTTTGGTGGGAAAGCTTTTATGGGTTTATAAGGCTTGAATTTGCAACATGGGGAGGGCCCCAAGGGGCACCCCAAGTTTGTAAAAGGAAGAGGCTATGGCAAAGTGGGCTAGACCCATTGGACCCAAAAATAAGCACACGAGCATGCCGCCGCCACCGTTCATCCAGTCGGGCAGGCAAGGCTGGGCTGGGCTTAGGTGAGGGCAGCGGTGTGTGGTGTGAGGTTAGGTTGGGTGTAACGCCCTCAAAATAAACCCATTATATGTATATCATTGACATGCATTATTTAAAGAAAACAATTTATTCATTCATTCATCAGAGTATTACTAAATAAAAACATTACATGTAACATCAAATTAAATGCCCTATGGGCTTACATCTTTCCAAGCCATCACTTGGACACAAAATATGAGTTCTAACTCAAATACAAATAAAGCCCTAGGCTTGATTATTTATCAAATAAAAGCAAACAACTAAAGCTAGTCTTCAAAATCCAAATCCTTCCAAGCTAAGTCCTGGGAGGTAGCTTATCACCTGGACCTGAAAATGATGTTCCCATAAAAGGTGAGCCACAGCCCAGTAGAAATATACTAAACCAAATATAAGCATTGAATAAAGCATTAGTATTTAATAGATGGTTAACCAAGATAATCAATTACATTATTATCCAGTCTCATGACACTAATGTCTAAAACACGTTTTACTTTCCAACATTATCAATATGGCTCAGAACCTGGCCAAACTTACAACAGTGAACTATATATATCATATTCACATTCTTCCAATGTCAACAAACAATTGAGACTCAGGCTCAAATCAAAACACTTCATACTTCCAGTTTGATACACATTTTAGTGTTGTATCAATTAAACACTTCAATAAAAATAAGCACACATAAAAGTGATGCTAATGGAGTCCATCCCCTATCTCCTCCCAAACAAAATCCGGTTTAGAGGTCCATCCCCTATCTTCCCCTAAACCGTGGAGTACATCCCCTATCTCCTCCCACACAAAACAATGTATGCATACACATAACATATACAACACACAATCAATACACATAATGTCTGTATTAATTCAGCAGTCAAAATTGATGACTTAATCAATGATTAGTTTCAGTTATCCCTAATCCACATGCAGTGTCTACAACAAGCACGACTATCCTCCACCGATAGCCCAAAACAGTTATTTCTAGATTTGGAAATAAATATACCATCAATTCAATAGGCGAGTGATTTACATTATCCAACTACACCATTTAACCAATAAATTTCCCAATTTCATGAATTTAACCAAATTCCCCAATTCCCTTATATTAATTATACAAATTAATTAATTAACACAACTAGGGTTTTTCCCAAAATTATCAAAGTAACCCCAACATATCAATATACCAAAACTTAGAACAAAACTTATAAATTGGAGTAGGAAATCCCTACCTCGAAGAAAATAACCCGAATGGAGAAGACGAAGATGAAGACCAAAGACCCACGTGCTCCAAATCCCAAGTTTCTCAGATTAAAACAAAGCTCTCGCGAAGCTCTACCTTTCTTCCAAAGGAACTAGGGTAGAAGACCACCGGAAATAGATCAAATCTTGGAGAGAAGGTAAGAGTAGAGAGAGAAACTCTCAAGGGGTGGTTTTTAAAAGTTAAGAGATGAAAAGTAGGTCAAAAAGTGATCCAAAAAGTGAAATCACGGACTGATGTAGTCGACTCTACGCTCGAGCGTAGAAAACCCCGCTCGAGCGTAAGACACAGACTCACGCTCGAGCGTGAAAAGAGCCGCTCGAGCGCCGATTGCACACTTCCAGAAGTTTTGCAGGCGATGGTATTCGCTCGAGCGTAAAACTCCCCGCTCGAGCATATAGACAAAATCAACGGATCACGCTCGAGCGTAAAAACTACCGCTCGAGCGGATGAACTGCAGAGTAAAATACTGAGAGATGGAAAATCACGCTCGAGCGTCAAAACTCCCGCTCGAGCGGAGAAGCAACAACGAAGGGCCCGCTTGAGCGTAAAAACCTCCGCTCGAGCGTGAAGGCCAAAATCTGGACATCACCTATTGGCATCCAAATTCAACCAACCTGTAACAAATCTGCCCCACACATCCTATAACTCCAAATAAGGAAATAAAGAATGGCCACAACAATTATACAATGACAGAATCTACGGAACCCAAGTCCGGATACAATAATCAAATGGGAAAAGACCGGGGTCGCTATATTGGGCTTGTCCAGCCTAATGCTTATCTTTTTGGGCCAAAAACTATTTGAATTTTATTTTTTCTAAAATTAAAATTCTTATATTTTTTCGAAATTTAAAATTCAAAATTAACTCCAAAATTCTGCCCGATTTTTTCCTCCACCAAATAGGTTTTTATCTGTTTGAATTTAATTTGAACAGATTCAATATCTACTCAAATTCAAACCCAAACAGTGCCTTACTGTTCATTCAAACCGAACAGCCACCTTTACACTTATAAATAGACAAGTCCCTCATTTGGATTTTTTACTTGAATTTTCGTCCTAAGTTATATTGTTCTCTCTGTATTTTGCTGCATTATTTTCTTGTGAGAAAAAGTGTAAACACAAAGTGTGTTCATTGTGTGAATAGTTTGTAGTGCCGCTACTATTCACTGTTGATCATTTTATCCTGGGAGATAGACGTCCACAATCTGAAAGCACCGTGGAGAGGACGAATCTGTCTTAAGGACACAGTGTTAAACACTGGACTTGATCAAAAATTTGTTCGAAAAAATAATAAGGTAAGTACCTTGATTACTAATTTGTTTAATTATTTTTCCTATTCCAGATTTTGATTTTGTTTTTGTAACAAAATAAAAATATGTTTTTATTTATTTATATATTGTTTTGATTTTTTGTAATTAAACAGTTTCTCTCATTTCTTTAATTCTTTGAATACAGTGAAGATTGTCTAACACAAGTCCGCAAAAGCATAATCGATGGAAACACTTTCACACCAAATGGTTTGATAGTGAGCATGGAGAACAAATGGTCGACTATGTCCAGGCAAATTCAGCTTTCGACAGATGGAGAACACATTATTAACAACGTTCAGCTTCAAGATGACAATTACGAGCCCCTCATAATAAACGACTTTACTACACTTAGTCGCTATACCATGATAGGGATTCTTCTCCACATAGACAGCGAGACTACTAGTAGTAGTTATAGCAATAGTGCTCTAGTCGAGGACTTCGTCAACAACGAATTGTTGAAACTCTGAAACTGCTATAACTACATAAAACCCCACATCTTACCCTTAAATTATTCTATGTAACCTCCTTTCTTCGCAAATTGGTTTGAGAGCATAAAATAAACAGTTACCCTTTGCATTTTCATTTTGGACTCTTTTTTTGTATTTCTTGATCAATGTGGGGGTTAATGTGATCGATTGGCATATGGCCTTTTTTTTTTTAAATTTATTTATTAATTTATTTTATGTTGAATCTATTTTAGTACATATTAGAGGCTGGGCACATGCGAAAAAAGTTATGAAAATAATATTGTGAGAAAGATATATGGAAAAAAAATAGAATTAAAGAGTAAGATTAACAATAACTTCAATCAAACCGAAAACATATACAAATATTTTAGAAAGCAGTACAATTTTACAAAATATATACACATATTAAAAAAATGATACATGATGAATCTATAGAAAATCTAATTTTGGTGGCATGGGACTAAGAATATAATTGGAAATCATGCAAGAAAATATATAAGATATAGACCAAATTAGTGTTATTTAAATTAGTATTATTTAATTTATTATGGAAAGATTAAAATAAAAATTTACTTCATTCAAGTGAGAAAAGACTATAAAGTGACTAATTTAGTTTTTTGTTTATGTAATTGATTGATTATGTTATGTATGAAGACAATGAATGTACATATCATAAAAAAAAAATTTAAATTAAATGAAAATTAAAAATTAAAAACTTACATTTTTTTTTTAATTAGCAAAAACAAACACTTTATTGATACAACAACTTATGTTCATATGAGACTTACATCAATAAAAAAGAAGGGAGTGCCACAAACAAATGCTAGCATCACCCTCAAGTTGGTGAGAAACCAACACGAACAAACAATAAAAAACCAGTCCACACTATGATCCACGCTTGTGACAACTATGTTCCATATTAAGCTTTTAATTCATTAATTATATATGTGTTTATATGCCTAATATGAATTTGGATGCTGATTATGTGTTCTATGTGATTTCTGGATGTCTATCTGTTGATTGTAGAATTTTTTTTTACAATCTCTGCTATAATCTGAAATTAGGGGCCGTACAGGCAACAGAAACCGAAATTGATTAATTTAGTGTGATCATCATAATTTTTAGGGCCTACTGTGAAGTTTTATTGAAATTTGATTAAGATTGAATTAATTAGATTAAATCAATTAGAATTAAGTGGGATTAGTTAACCTTAAGCTTACTTAATTAGCCTAAGTTAATTACAAGTATATGTATATATATATATATGTTGAGATGTGATTAAACTCATTTTGATCTGTTGGGAAAGAGAGCCTTAGAGAAAGAAAACTTGATTTTAGAGAGAGAAAAGGCTTGGAAGCTTGGAATTGCTTGCAAGATTGAAGGATTGTGAAGAACAACTCAAGTTTTTGCTAGAATTGATGCAATTGAGGACTCTGGGTATGTAATTGAACCTTAATTTGTGAATTGGAGTCTTCAATGTGTGAGATTTCAAAGATTACATGATTAAATGAAAGAAATGAGCCTAAGAAGAAGAATCCAAAGTCAATTCTTGCATGCATGCCTAATTTTGTTGTATTCCATCATTTTAAGTATGAGTTTTGTCATCCATGTTTAAGGATCATAGCTTACGCGCATTAATGAATTATGAAGTTTTGAAGATTAATTCCATGTTTTGAAAGTCTTGAAAGGGAATTGAAGTTGAATTGATGCATGTATAGAAGTTCTGATCTCAATTTTGGCAATTCATAACACTTTTGAGCTCATGGGTTCAAGTTGAGCTCATACATATGTATTTCCATGTAATTTCAAGAGTTTGGTACAAACATGCAAGCTTATACACTTTGGAGTGGAGTTTTGAGAAAAAAGAGTTTGAAAATCTTGCATACATTAGGGTTTGAAGCTCAATTTTGCCAAATTGATGAGATTATAAAGCAATTGGTTTTTAAGGGGTCATATATATGTATATATATATATATATATATATATGTTTTCTACAATAATTTTGTATTTTTGAATGATCCAAACGTAACCCAAGGCTTTGAATTTGTGTTTGGAAGGCGTTTTGAGTTCGTATCTTCGTTTCCATCTCTTTCTGGGCATTCTTAATCATGAATTATGATGGATTAAGGATTAATAAGCTAAGAAACAACATAAGTAAATGATTAGGAAAGAATGGAAAGATTCATACGTTTGAACGTTGAGTTTCATCCTTTGAGCATGAACCTTGTAATCTATGGCTTTGAAAGAATTTCTAAGTATTCTTTGAAGTTGTGGATAAGCCATATTTTGTTCCAAATTCCGTTCTCATTCCTTTTTGAACACTCTGAGGCACACATTGAGCATTCTAAATGAATTAAGAGGTTAGAAAGAAGCCTATGAGAATTAAGCAAGTTAAGGAGTGGATTGAATAGTATTGTGACCCGATTTTCGTATGTGTTATAAATTGTATAGGGTCAGCCGCGAGGACAAATCAATCAACTGAATACTATGAGGAATATCTTAGTAAAGATATTTTACTTATACTTTATTTTCTGATTGTCCTTATACTATAATAAATAGATCCAAGGTCATTTTGTATAATTGAACAGTGGACTCAAGGTCATTCTGTATAACTAAATCATAGAGCGATATTGCTCAATATATCTGAATTGGGCCTAAGGCTGTTTGGTACATCCGATAACGTGGACCAAAAGGTTGTTCTAAATCTCTAATATGTCTGACTGGCTGATCTTTGATATGTTTGACTGACTAATATGACATGACTGAATTTCTGATAAGTCTGATTGATTGGTATGTAAAGAATTTCTGATAAGTCTGATTGACCAGCATGCAATTGCAATGATTGGACCTCTTTTAAGGAATGATTGAATTCAATCTGCATGTTTGTTAACTGTTGGACCTATGGTCATTTTGTCAACTGTTAGGCTCAAGGCCGTTTTGTTGGAAATGAATGGAACTATACTGTGTATCTGCTATCCATTAGACCTAAGGTCATTATGTCATAAGTTGGACTCGAGGTCATTTCATTACAAATGCTTGTTGTTATGTATATAAGCTTATCTGTTTTCACAAAGGGACTCATTCACTTAACCTCTTTATTTTGATATTATTTACTGGGCATTAGCTTACTCTGTAATTATATATATGTAGGTGAGTGGTGGGATGTCCAGCCCTAGCCCTAGTGATCCTGTGAGAGATGTCTGCTTACATGGAGTCAACCAAGGTCGCCTCACGCAAGAGGCTTTACTTTTGATTTTTCTTTTGTTTTATTTTGATGGTCATATAAGACCAAGTTTGTATATAACCCTTGGTTTTTTGTTTGCCAGATTCTGAATGGTCTTGGACATGTATAATCTTTTATGTTCTATTGGGTATGAGTTATTATATACATGAGAAAAGTTTTTGTTATGCCATGTACGCACAACTCATTAGACAAAATTTAAAGTTCTACTTCCACATCTAGACCCATATTATTAATTTTTAATTGACTTCTGTCTGAGGCCATAGGTAATCTCATGATTACTGGCCGGTTATGATTCTAACCTATAGGGGCGGGTTCGGGTTGTGACAACACTGGTCCCCAACCCCCATTCATGCCTTAATGTAATGCACATCTAACGTGTTTCAAATTAGCCACCACATCATGCACTGAGTACTGAAACTCACTAGTAAATGCTTTAATCCACAATGTAACTCTAGTTTTAATCAGCTCACAAACCTCATCCAACATAGGTTGTTTTCCATTAAATATACACTCATTCCGCAACTTCCACACAGACCATATGATTGCCAAAGGAATTGCCTTCTAAATTTTATTTTCAAACTTTCTCCATTTGTATCCTCTCCAACAATTCAATACACCTTTTGGCTTTTCAGGGGTCACCCAATGCAAATCCCACCAATTCAACATATGTGTCCAAATCTTCCAAAGAAAAGGCCATTGCAACAAAACATGACACACTGTTTCTAACTCACAACTACAAAAGGAACAATTTGTCCCAGCCTCATGATTGAGACACCCCACTCTTTGTTGGAAAGCTTTTGATTTGATTCTACCCTTCCTAGCAAGCCATCCAAAGAATTGTACTTTTGGTGGAGAAATATTATTCCAAATCAACCTTGATGTCCCTAAACCCTTCTATTATAAGTTGAATTAATCGTGAACATACCTGAAGAAGATGCCTTCCAAGCCAATGAGTCAGCTTTATTTAATAAAAATGGCTCGTGTCAAATAAGGTAGGACTTTAGTCTTTCCACATCATCTTTCTCCCAAGCCCTCAGTCTTCTTTTGAAAATCAAATTCCATCTGGTTGAGTTATTCCTTCTTTCAATCATTTGTTGGAGTCACGTGATCCAAAATCATATGTCTGGTTCAATAATCTATTAAAATCGTTTTGATACAATTTTTGATATAAATCTGTGAAAATATTAAATTACATATAATAAGAAACAAACAGGGAATTGATCTTCCTTATGCGAAATTGGTATGTGTAATAAATAAATAAATAAATAAAGGAAAAATAGAAGTGGGAAACAAAAGAAACAAAAGTTTCAGTTTATGAAAAGGAAAAAATTCAAATAATCCACATTTTTAAAAGACAAAAAAATAAATAAAAAAGAAGGTGAATTAAAGGAACAAAAGTTTTAGTTTATAAAAATGAAAAGGGAAAATTACATTGATAGTCCTTACATTTTACCTTTTATGTCATTTTGGTCCTTACACTTTTAATTAGATCAATTTTGACCTTTAATTTTAGATTTTGTGTTAATTTGGTCCAATTGATAACATCGTTAGTGTTTTTGGCGCAAAATGATCACTGAATTGGTTAAAGTTAACTCACCAAGTTGAGCAAGTTTTATACTTTTTCCTCTAAAAGAATGTCATATATTAATTATATGTATATTTTTCATTAAAAAGTGGTAACAATTATAAGCAATTGGAAAATTGAGATAAAATCATAAATTCAAGATCAAAATCAAGTCAATTGAAATTACAAGTATTAAAATGACACAAAGAGTAGAATACAAGGATGTAGACGCGCCCGAACGTCCCGGGAAAATCCCGTTTTGTTCATTGGGCTCACTACAGTTCGGACTCAATGTCACGGTTCTTAATATGATCTTGCAAAGTGCAATGCGAGATTGATAAATCACCAAAGAGTCCAAATTCGGAAAATCATTTTGAAAAACTGATTTTTAGAAAGAAGTGCCAAACATGGACTGCTTCGCCAGATACAGAGTCGCCACCTAAATATTTTATTTTTGGAAAATTTAGGAAACCCTAACTCGTCCAAGGCCACGTGTCCGTCATCACCAAAGTTGCCTCGGCTCGGGAACTTGGGTACGAGAGGGAAAGGTCATGCAATGAGCACCCCCGCTCGCCCGATCAAAGATCGGCCTTTACTAACATGATATCTTGTTTTTGAAAACACATGTGCTCTTATTCTGGTTATTAACCTAGAATTACTATGTGATGCGCACAGCATACAAGTATAGACTGGGTTCCCTAAGTTGGAACAAAACATCTCATGTTTATTTTTGAAAGCGGTTTGCTACTCGCAAGTAGGCTAAAATGCGGATTTTGCCACCCTCAAGTGGGCTTAGAAAACATGGTGATTTGCTACTCTCAAATGGGCTTAAAAAAATCGTAATCAATGAATTGTTCCAATTCAAGTAATCCAACCTTCACCCACAGGCATTCAGGCAGTTGTATCACATAAGCAGTTAGCCTCATGGTAAGCATGCTATCATGGCAGTCACTCACACACATGCAAGGATGCTAAAGCACAAACACTCACCGAGTACTTCGAGCCAAAACAAAAGCTATGTTAGAAATCAATTCATGATCCTAGCTATGTCAAGAATGCCTAATGCAACACATACAAAATGCAACTAAGATAGGCTCGGCTATTCTAAAATGTCATGTGAAATGCAATTTGATACATGTATTCAAACAGGAATTGAAATACAATGCAGTTAGTATGATGCGCCGAGCCCGGTGCATGCAAGACAGATGAATGGATGCAAACACGCGAGCATAAGGATGCCAATTGAAACATGCCCTAAAACTAACCATTGTAAACTAGTAAATAAAATGGAGAAAGAAATGGGGGTTGGAAGACATGCATCACACACACGCACACTTACACTTATTTACAACAGTTGTGCCCTCTCGACGGAGGGTCCGAATGAATAATACAGAACCAACTAGCTAATCTAAACTAAACTAGTTATTACACAACAGAATGAATAACAAGCTACAGCTAATTATTACATAAATCTAACTAATTAACAGATTAACTAAGTTAGCAATTGAATAAGCATGTAAACTATATGAATTAGGCTGCCTCCAAACTGCCTTGGATGACGAAGGATGCGTGCTCGGTCACCTCGTGCCAAAATGCATCGTGATGTCTCGATTTGCCTCTATTTGCAACTGGTCTCAGAACACTGCAAAAAGCTCCAGAAGACTGAAACTCCATCATGGGAATATGTAGGAGGGATACCGACCAGTTGTTGGCATTGGAGACCACCTGCCGACCACTTTCTGTGCTGAAAACCAGAAAAAAGTGGTCGGCCAGCCACTTTATCTGGTCGGCCGACCAGTTTCTGCTGCCAAACTTTAGTTTGCTGCAACAGAGAGCAAGAAAGGGGCATGGCAAAGTATTTGCAACACATGTATGCACAACCACCCTCCCTCTCATTACATAAGCTCAAGGGGGTGTGGTTCTCGACCCTCGGGCCACCAATCACGCATCTTGATGCTTGATGGTCGAGGAGCCAAATTGCACAACTCAATATGAAATGAATGCACACACGAACACATAAAGCCTAAAATTCCATCATGTATAGTCAAGAGTGTCGGCGACCGAGAATTGAGGCACGTTTCATCACTTCGAGTATGAAACGTCCCTCGTTTTCCGTGTTTGGACTAACTCCTATTCCAAACACAATGCAACAAACAACATGGCATGGCATACACAATGCGGCTCAAGTATGCCAACATACAATGCAATAAAACAAGCATGTGAACAAGGTGCAAGGGACAAGCATGAAAACATGCAAATGCAACATGAATAACCTAACAAGGCTAATGGCATGCTCAATGCACATACATACATACTCAATGCAAGGCAACACAGGCATGCAATCAATGTGAACAACAACTAGCATACACAATGCAAATGGACGTGGCATACACAACGCAATGAACCACATGGCATACACAATGCTCGATGGACTTAAATCGAAATGGACTGACCTCAGTCATGCCCAAATCAGTGGCCATACATGCTAAGATAGAAACTCAAAATGCTATACAAACATGCATGCGCGTTGGCCCAAGCTCAAGGCACAAAATATAACTCTCCAAAGGCATTGAAAGGATGGAACATGGAGTATGATGGCATATGCTCCAGCACTGAAATGGCATGCAAAATGACTTAGAATCATGCGAACAACCCATGTAATGCATGTTGAAAAGCTCAAGTGTCGAAGCTAGTGAAGTGTATTACACTAAAGGCATGCAAGACAATGCTCAAATGGCCAAACCAACCCCAAACAGACCCTATGCAGGCCAAAACAGTAGCAAAGATGGGTTGAGATGATGGCTTGAAAGGCACAAAGATGCAGTTCATGTAATGGCTCACAAATAGGGCATAAAGGCACAACCCTCAAGAGCACTTAAGGAGTGGAAAATATGGAAGTATAACAGCCCTACATGCTCTGAAATATCATTCTCAATGATGCCAAAACATGCAAATATCTCAAGTTAAGTATGCAAGAGACCTCAAAACTCAAAGCTAGTCAAGGCTATTACACTACAAGCATGCATGACAAGCCTCAATCGACCAAGAAGCCTCAAAACAAAGCTAAGACAACCCAAAATAAGAACAAAATCATGCTAGAACATAGCCAAAATATGCTAGGATAATGAGCCAAAACATCATGCAAACAAAGCTAGTAAACAAAAATTGCACTACAAGTATATGAAGCATGCAAGAGGCTACCAAACCAGCCAAAAACAGAGTCATGACATGTCAAATAATGACCAAAAATCTACTAAAATGGAGCCAATACATGCTAGAAAGACATGCTACTTTGATGAGCCAAAAATGAGAATACACTACACCTACAAGAAGCAAACACAAGGTGGCCAAACCAGCCATAGATAGAGCTAAGGTAGGCCCTAAAAGTCATGAAAAAGTGTCTGAGCCAAGCCTTGAAAGTATAAAGATGCATGCTCCTTTGATAGGCCAAAAATGTAAGCAAACAAAACAAGAAGAGAGGGGATCACCCCCCTCTGATTTGAGGCCTCAACATGACATGCCTACCACTGAAAATCCACTGGATTTTGGTGGCTAGAAGGCTAAGCAAGGAATAGCTCAAAGGCCTTAAACCATGGCACAAAACAAGGCCAAACAAGACATGCAAGAGGGTAGAAGACCCTCAACACCTAAGAGGCCTTAAACAAACATCAAAAACACTTAAATACAAAAAAAAATTTAGTTGAAAGCAAGGCCTAAATAAGCATGCAAATGAGGCCAAGAGAGCAACCAAAATAAAGCTTAAAAGGGAGAAAAGAGGTTACCCTTGAAGCACTGCAAAACCAGCAGATTTCTTGAGCCAAAACCACCTCTTGAGCTCCCTCAAGACCCTCCAGCAACTCAGCAACAAGGCAAGAGAGGTTGTGTGCACAACTGTAAAGCAAAGCACCAATATAAAGAGAGAAAGAGAGGGATATAGAGAGAGTGTAAGCCTATCTCTTCAGCCCAAAATCAGAACCCTTGCAATGGAGAGAGGGCCCCTCTCTTATAGAAAAAAAAGGTTAAAGTTTCTTGGAGAAGCTAAAACTTGGATGCCATCCCTCCACGTGTATGGAGGATACAGTCTGTGCCCTCCAGCTGGCACAACTAGCATCCACACAGTCTACCAAAATAAGGAGAGAGCTGCCAACCAGTTAAAGTGGTCGGCCTGCTACTTGCAGTGGTCAGCCGACCACTTCAAGTGGTCTCCCAGGAAAAAAGGTGGTCGGCAGGGGGAAATGGTGGTCTCCACACGGAAAACAAGCCAATGGTGGGGTGGGAGACTAAAAAAGGTGGCCCAAAGACCAAGAAAACCAGTTTCCCGACCAGAAAATCAGCTAGCAGGAAGGAAAGTGGTCTCAAAGGGGAAAAACTGGTCTTCGACCCTCGTACCACCATCCAAACAAGGAATACAAGATTTGCACCAAAAACAAACCAAAACGGATGCAAGATGAGAGTTCGGGAGGCAAAGCGCGCAGCCGGGAGTCTCAAAAACTAGCTGTCGAGCACCAAAAGTGGTACACGACCCAAAAAGTGGTCTCTCGGACCACAGTGGCCCTCTAGGGAGAGGAAGCAAGGTGTGGTTCAAAAACCAAGCCAAACGGAGAACGTTAAGCGGTCCCGAGACAAGGCGCACGGCCGAAGGCTCCAAAAATCGAAAACTAGTCTCCAAAAGGGAAAAGTGGCCTACGATCACGAAAAGTAGTCTACGACCACAGAGAGATGGTCTATAAGACCTCTCCCTCCCTCCGGGAAGGGAAACAAGGCTTTGGTCCGCAAACTGAGCCGAAGCACAAAGAGTTCGGAGACCCGGAGGCAAGGCTCTCAGCCAAAACTCTGAAGCTCGAGACGAGCACAACACGCACTATCACCAAGCGCTCAATCGATGATGTCTGAGTCTTAAGGTCGGTCAAAAATGGGGTGTCTACAAAGGGCTATCAAAGTACTTTGTCCAAAGGAAAAAAAAAAATCAAATAATCCACATTTTTAAAGACCCCCCCCCAAAAAAAACCCCCTTAAAAAAAGAAGAAGAAACAAATAGTGAATTTCAAAAAACAAAAGATCATGGGACTAAGATTTTTAAATAAAAACTAATATCAATAATTATAGAATTTCAATTTCAATTATCTCAGCACTTTGTTTTCAATAATATGAATAATTATAAAATTCTTTCTACTAGTAACTTATAAATATATATATATATGTTTCTAGTTTTCTACTTGAAAATATTCCCCTAATTCTTGAATCTTTTACATAGTAAAGCCACATTAAAAAAAAAAAAAAGTGCAATATTTCTATCCTGTAATTAAGCTATTGGAAAAATATAGACTATTTTTTTTTTTTTATAAAAAAAAGTAATACTGATGGATACACTCTCAAAATCTTGTATATATCATACAAGTACACTTTCAAAATCATGAAAGAGTTATTTTTTAATGCCACAAGATTTTAAAAACAAAATAAAAAAAAAATTGCATAAATACTTGTAGTTGAAAAATTACCTCTCAAAAAGTCCAAGCTTAAGAATCACATTAGCTGGGTTAGAATTTGCCTTTCCTACTAATTGAAAAATCTTTTTCCTTTCCATTGTAATGGTTTCGCACGATTAATATCGGTGAATTCAGCAACTATCCCTTCAACTTACAAGAAGTGTTGTGGGAAAAACTTTAATATCAAAAACTTCACAATCTAGAAACCAATAACCTAATATGATATGTAGCCTTGTGTGCATAGTAATCAAGAGCAATACTTTGACCAAGAACACTGCCAATGGTATGGATTCCATCAATATTCAAGTACTGCAACATTATGTAATCAAATCCACTTTGCATCCAATATTTAAAGTGGGCTTCTCTCTCACCTCATATTCTACATTTTCAAACACCAAACAAATTTCATTCCACTGTTGCCAGTTGAAGTAAAAGGGAAAAAATTGAATTCACCCTAATCAACCTGTTGCCAGTTGCTTGATTTAATAGAAAAGTGGCAAGAAATGTACGAAATGCAAATAAAATAATTCACTTATATAATGGAAAAATTATTGGTTGGTCTAGGGACACCACGTGTATAACAACCCTCATTCTTGTCTTAGTTATGCTCATATAAATTTACATGATTTGGCCTTGTTAAGCTTGCATCTGCAAACTTTGATTCGTTTTGCCTAAGTAAAGGTTCTTGTCTTGTTTTGTGCTATTGTGTTTTGCCTAAGCGTTATATGCATGCTTTGTTCCTTGCTTTGAGTGTTGAACTTAGGCTATCTATATTTGCTACCTCACACCTAGGTCACACCTTTGAACCTCTTACACCTAAGCCGTTGAGCGTCAATACCTAGGATCATTTTGGAACCATTTTGGCTTATCTCCATCTTTACCTTGGCATCTTGGCTGAAATGCGCATCATCTAGGCCAAGGTGTGCATCACTTGGGCCAAGATGTGTACCATCTAGGCCAAGATGTTTATCATTTAGGCATTTGAGATCTTTGATCCTCGAACCTTGTAGCTTTATTGTGTACCTTAGCCAACACCTGACAATCTTGTTCCTTGACTTGTACATCCTAGGCCGAGGTGTGGCACACTTAGGCCAAGTGTTATCCTTCCCAGCCGAAATTAGGGAAACCTTACTTGTCTGAAGCCTATGTTTTGATTCAAGATCCTTGTCTTGTCAGAGTACCCATACCACCTTACTTGTTGTATACACTTTGACCTACCATTGTCTTTTCATTCTGGCACCTTTTTGATGAGATTTGATTAGAAGACACCACGTGTCCCAGTAATGGTTTAAGTCAGATTGTAGTTGGGAAACCCATATCATTTTCCATATCTTTGTCTTGTAGAGAGAGAAGCTCTAGGAAGAAGAAGGAGTTCTTAGAGTGAGAACTAGATTTCAAAGCTTGATTTTCATACCTTGAACCATTGGATTTGTATTTTTAGGTTAAATTCTTGATCTACTCTTATTGTTCTTTATGTTAATCTGATCACATTGCATGATCTAGCATGATTCATGAGCTATGCATTGATTTAAAAGTTTGGTTTTAGAAAGAGAAAGTGATGTTCTTGAAACAAAACCATGTTTTGATCCAAAAGTTTATATCAAGTTCCATGTTTTTGTGTATGTTTTTCTAAAATCTTCAAGTATGGGTACCTAGGTCAATGTTTTTGAACTTATATCATGAAATCCCAGATTTTGAATAAGAAGTTATGATTTTGGCATTCATGTTCTCCAAGAAGAAACCCAGATTTCCAGACTTCACTATTTCCCTAAGTGTGGTCACCAAGACCACTCTTGTCCATACCTCAGACCTAGGCCAAGCATTGCATCTCACATTGGCCTACCTTGCATGATCACTTACACCTTAGTCTATCTTACATGGACACCTAGGCCTGCACACCTAGGCCGGCCATAGTTCATCCTTGCTGGCACCTCGTAACATCTCGGTAGGCAGCCCCACACCTACGCTAAGGAAACCACACCTCGGCCAAGAGGTGTGGAACCTCTACCAAGACCTCCTGAGTTCACCCAGCTAGGCCATTTCGACCCAACTTATCTCTGTGCATTCTGAGACCTGGTTTGTACCTAACATGCTTTTCCAAGAAGCAAAATAGTGATTTGACTCCCAGCACATGTTTTACCTTGTCTTGACTTGGTTTTGGAAACAAATGCTAGGATCTATCTTCCTCATTTGAAGCTCGTTTTAAGAGTGCATTGCATAACCATCTTTGAGCATTCTTTCTTGTCTTCTTGAAGTGCATTAAATGGAATTACTATGTACTTATAGGTCTTGGATTCTTTCCCTATTTCTTTGCATCCAAAGAGCTATTGTGAGTGGTATTTTTAATAAAGTTATGTTATAATGTTTTGAAAAAAGCTTTGCTTTGTTTTGGAAAAGTATTTGATCAAGCGTGAATGATTATTTCTTAGCTTTTATATCAAGTATTATGTTTGTTTTGATGACATTCTTGAAAGGTCCTTAGTGCTAGGGGACTTTAATGCAACCAGCACCCTTGTTTGAGATTTCTCCCTTGGCACCGATAGGTGGGCTCGTCTGACCGATTTTGGGTCGGTTATTCCCTAGTTTTGTCAATGAATGTCATCTCTTGTATTACGTAAATGTTAGTAATCATCCCTTGAAGCTTTGAAAGACTTTGATTGATGGACTTGGTTCATCCCTTGTTTTGTTACATGTTATGATATGTATGGTTTTGGCAAAATCTCAAATATCATTCATTCAAACCTTTATTACTTATATCATTCACTGAGTTTTCAGCTCACCCCTCTCTCTTATGTATACGTAGGTGATGAGCAAGAAGGCGATGTCGCCTAAGCTTTATTTGGAAGATGTTTTGCTTTTTGTTTTTGTAGCATCTTGAAGATTATGCTTCTTAGCCTTATAAATCATTTGTTTTATATGTTTGGGTTTGAGAAGCCTTTTGATCAAAATGTAATATGAACTTTACTTCATTTTATATTCAAGTTGTACGCCATGTTAATATGCATGTCATTTCATTTGATCTATGCACAACTCTTATGGACAAATTAGATTTAAATTTATTACTTACGCACATGTATGTCCCATATATATACTCTGTTTGTGTGAATCCTTATAAGTTTTCCTTCGGTAATCTCGGATTACTAGCCATCATGACATCATTCTACTAGGGGCAGAATGGGGCCGTGACAACATGGTCAAGGGCGGAGCTAGGATTTCTCCGGTTAGGGGGGGCATTTTGCCAAAGCAAAGGCATAGGATATCTATTGAGCCGTCGATGGATCCATTGGAGTTTTATTTGATTAAATCATTATTAAATATTACTCAATAGAGGTCAATTGGACCAATTAAATTATAAGAGTTTAGTCTTAATTAAATATTTTCCGTATGAATTTTATGATTAAGAAGATCAAAATGCAAGAATTTATAGATAAACATTAAGGTAATATTTGGTAATAGTTAAAAAAATCTTAATATAATTAATCTATTATACAATATCCTTCGGTAGATAAAGTTTTACAACTGATTCCATTAAATACATTATAGAAACTCACAAATAAACCATATTGTTTTTAACATGGACCGGATTAAATTTTTTCAATAATGTTAGAATGATCATCTTTTTACCACAATATGTTTATTACCTTAACCACTCATATTTGATACTAATATGGCACTGACACATAAGAGGATAACTAATACATAATAAGAAAATATGATCACTATACCATTATTGTAAATGTTTTCTTTCAAAGGTAACTCTACTATATTGGGGTCTTTACAATTTTTTTTGAGTGTTAGATTGAAGTTGGGGGGGGGGGGGGGAGGGGATTATTTAATGTATATATAAAAAAAAATTGGCAAAAGCATACATATAAAATAGAGATTTCGCAAAAGTTTGGAAGGGCCAGGACCCCCCAACCCCTACCTCCACCCCTACACATGGTAATATCCTTGTGTAGACACTCTATTTTTGACCGCCCTTATGACTTGGGTGCCACCACTTGCACACCCAATGATGAATTTGTATATGCTTGTCTATTGCTCAAAGTCTTCAGCAGAATGCCATAGCTTTGAGCCTTCAAACCTTACACACCTTTTACCTTGTTTTGGACCAAAACCACAGTTTTTCAAGCCTAAAAATCCTGGGACCTGCAAGGACCCTAGTGTAGGCTGCCGGCCACCAATGTGGGCTGCCGACCATTTGTGTGGCCTGCTGACCAACATTAGTGGGCGGCTGGCCATTTATGTGTTTTTGTAGATATTTATGCCAATTGTGCCAGCTGTTTCCATAGGTGAATGCATCTGCATACACGTGTATGTATGGATATTTCTGAGGGAGTTTCATGTTTTTATATAAATAGAAGACCTCCCCTTTCATTTTTGGGGGTTTGAAATTTTGGAGCAAAAATATTTCTCTCTCTACAATTCCCTCTCTCTCTTGCAAATTCTTAAGCCTTTGCCTATACACTCTAAACCAAACCTTGTGATCTTTGAGCTGAGGTATTTTTGAGCTTACTTTGAGCTCTTAAGGGTGTGTAAGTGTTGATTTGTTGCTTAGAAAAGGTTCTCCTCTTCAAGAGGTATAAGTTTTGGCTTATTTCTTTGCTTTATTTGCTATTTTTCCTACTATTTTTGGACTGTTTTTGGGCTGTTTATACTCTATATTTTTGGGCTGAAACTTGTGGTTTAAGGTCATTAGGGGTGGAGGGGTGGATCGCCCTTCTTTGTACCTCATTTCTTAGGCCTCTGCCCTTATGTTTTCCACCTCTTTGTCAACTTTTTTTGAACTTTTTTATACTGATTTTCAGTGGCTAAAACCATGTTTTGAAGTCCCAAAAATGGAGGGGGTAGCCTCCCCTCCTTGTGTTTGTTTACTAGCCTAACTTGCTCCATTTATGGCTTACTTTTTTAGTTCTTTGTACTTCATTTCTAGCACTGTCTTTGCTTCATTTAGGATTGTTTTGGGGCTGGTTGTTTCATTTATGCCTTGTATTGCATGCTTGTAGTCCTCATGGGTTTGGAGGTTTAGGCCTTAGCCACCAACCTATTTGAGTTGATAGTATTTACTTCTTACTTTCCATACTTGTGATCACCTCTAATTACTTATGCAACCTCCCTCATTTCTTGGCTTTTTCTTTGTTTTGGAAGTTGTTTCAAAGTAGTTGCTTGTTTAAGCTTGTGTTTGAGGTTGTTGTGTTTAATGGTTTAATCCCTTTGGGGGTTCATTACCAACGACGTGATATCTCTCTCATGCCCAACACAACTCTTTGTTTGATACTTCTTTCCATTAGAGGACTTAAAGATCACTATTGGACTTAATGAACTAAGGAATGGTTGGTAATTAAAATGAAGTAATAAAATTGGGATTAAAAATGATGCGAGATAATAAGCAATTTGGTGTTCAATCGGACATTAATTGAACACATGGAAACTTAAGGCATTTCATACTTGCTAGTGATGAAATGATTCAAGTTTCCAAGGTCAATCACTTCCCTTGATCAATCTATGATAGGGAGGAGGTTTGAGAGTCTCTTATTGTGCATTTATTGAAATTGTATACCTTGGTTAATAGGCCATCATGCAATAAAATTGCATCGATTGATGGCTTACGAATTGAGCTTGCCACTCCTTTGAGTTGTTTGATGATAAGGAGGGGTAAGGTGTACAAACAAACCTTGAGAATATCCTGTTTGTGCTATGTATGCTTTTTGTTGCAGTAGGAGGAACCAGGCTTTAGTGGCCGGCAGGCCACTTTTTCTAGCTGGCAGGCCACTTCTTTTGGACGGCAGGCTACCTTTTGTGGCCGGCCGGCCACTACTTCTGGCCTGCCGGCCACTTTTATCAAATTGAGCAACAACTTTTTGGAACAGAATAGAGCAGAGGTTGAGGTGAAAAGATGTTCTAATTATGCAAGAGAGGCATTTTGGTAGCAGAATAGTGGACCTTTCGGGTGGAAATCCATGCATGCATAAGCATTTCCCTTACTTATCGAGGCCCGTTCTCTTGTGGACTTGTAATAACTAGCTCGCTTGTTCATTTGGTGTTGTAAATTAATTCAATTTGTGTTGTAATTAATTAGTTAGAATAGCTAATTAATTTGTGTTGTAATTAATTAAGTAGAGTAGCTAATTAATTTGTTGTAATTAATTAATTAGGTAGATTAATTAATTTTGCGTTGTTATTATTTAATTAGCTTGAATAGTTGGTTAAATTTTTTGTTGTAATAGTTAGTTAATTAGGTAATTAGCTTAGCTATATTCGAACCCACCTGCGCAAGGGCACAATTGTAATCATGTGTATGTCTTCCAACCCCACGTCTTTCTCTCTTTTATTTACTTTCTTATGATGGTTAGCTTAGAACATCATGTTTCTTTTAGCATTTCTCATGTTTGCATCCACTTGTCTTGCATGCATTGAGCTCGGCACATCATTCGAACTTGCATTGTTAGTTAATACTTCTTTGAATACGTGTTAAAATGCATGCTATCAAATTGATTCACATGTCATGATTAGTAGCCGAGCCTATTAGTTGCATCATTGCATGTGTTGCATTAGCCATGTTGCATTAGCTAGGAGCATGCATGTTTTCTAACTCTTTTGTTTCTTTTGGCTTGCCTCGGAGTACTAGGTGAGCATTTTTGTGCTTTAGCATATTGCATGAGTGTCGTTGTTGCCATGTTTAGCATGCTTACCATGAGGCTAAATGCTTAAATGCTATATCTGCTTGAATGCCTGTGGATGAAGGCTAATTGCTTGAATTAGAATAATTTGAACAAATGTGCATATGAGATCACTATTTCAAGTGGTATATATTCGAAACAGTTTTGAAAAAAAAAGAAAAACATGAATCAAAGTGTTTCAATTTTTGCAAATTAGTCTATACTTGTGTGCGCATCACATAGTAATGTTAGCCTAATAACCGAAACAAGGGCATATAATGTAGATAAGATTCACATCATGATTAGTAGAGGCTGATCTTTGATCAGGCGAGCAGGGGTGCTCAATTCATGACCTTCCCCTCTCGTACCTAAGTTCCCGAGCCGAGACAATCTTGGTGATGACAGACATGCGGCCTTTGGCATGAGTCATGGGTTTACTAAATTTTTTAAAAATATTTAGGTGGCGACTCTGTATCTGGCAAAGCAGTCTATTTTTGACATTTTGATTCAAAATCGATTTTCCACAAGATTTGCTGGATTTGGACTCTTTGGTGTTTATCTATTTCACATTGTACTTGTGAAATCAGATTCAGAACTGCGGGAGTCCGAACTGTAGGGCTATCGTATTTGAAAGGAGCACGAAAAGTCGAGCTACATCTTGGTCAATCACAAACCTTCATACTCCCTCATATTTCTTAATTATTTGACACAAAATTATGAATTTTACCCCCTCCACCAATCAGAACACACCTGGGGCACCACGAGGTTGTGTCCCAATGAATAACTTTCTATACAATGAGTGTGAAATTCAAAAAATAGAGGCAACAAATTGCAAATATCTTAGTGCCACATTGACATTATAAAGGCAAAAAAGTAATTTCGTTTGAACTATGGAGGTACAAGGTCACGTGAGGCCATCAAATATTTAATGACCAAAATACCCTTAGGTAAATGTATTTTAGATGCTTAAAGACAAAGGTCATTTTGGGCATAACATGACAAAATAGAGGCCTTCTCATAAACAGTGAAATCACTGTTTAAAGGACCTCAACTCCTAGTTTGGGGTTGATTGTGCACGGTGCTAGTGATGAATTTGGGGCTATAATGAGAACTATGTAATTGAGTCTTAATATGATATTATAAATATTTAGAAAAAGTAGTGCATTAGCATCAATAAAGGAATAGTCTATGAAAAATCATTATGTCATTAAACATGTAAGTCAATAGATGAGAAGATGAAAATATAGTTAAAGTGAACTACTTTAAGATAAGATTAAGATTTAACAACAATTTTCAAAAGGTACAACACAAATAGCTAAAGTTTTATATTGAATCCATTTAAACCAAAAAAGATGAATTCATGGAAGTGACGTGACTTCAACCTAAGAAGAAACTACATCACAAAAGGAGATAAAGATCATGACAAAAGGAGATAAAGATCCTATCAGCTAGTGTAGTTCAACTGTACAAGCCAAACATAATTCATCCTACATAGCAAAAGGCTGATTGTTTTTTTCATTGTTGTAGTTAGTCTAAGTTTTTTGTCATAGTTAACATGGTGATTTCTCACTTTGCATCTTCTGAAGTGACAAGTGGATTAGCTGATTCTGTTGGATCTATTGATGTACTTGATTGAGCTGGAAATAGTTTTGTACATGCTTTTTTTGAAGCTGGTGGAGAGATTGTTTCTGAACTTGAGTCTTTGGGGTTTGGTGAAGCAATGACGCATTCTCTATGCAGTTCTTTGATGTTAAATTGGCACTGTGATAGGCCACCAAAATCATATTGATATGCAGACAACTCTAACATGCGATTTTCTATTGTAGAGAGTTTTTTCAGAAGTTTCAAAGAAGTTTGTCCATCCTATTCAATTAAGAAAAATGTTGTTGAAATGATTAGTTAATATTATGAACTTCTAGAAAATGAAGAGCGCTGTAGAACTTACATCTGATGTGTTTTTCATTGATTCCTCAGCAGTGAAGTTTTTCAACATGATGGTAGACAATGTTTTTTGTGGCATCGGGGAATTCATTGTTTGAATTTGATGTATCTGTTAAAACTTTGACTTTGGTGGAAGTTGTAGCTCTAGATGCCAAAAGTATCTGGAGTTTGTCCTTGAGCTTTGTTAATTGTTATTGCAAAACATAGCCTGATTGGGAATCGACATCTAGTAAAATCAACTGGACACAATTTTTTAACCAATGGCTGCAAAGGTATTCGAGGTAAAAATACCATATCTCCTTTTCGATCACCAACAACAATTTAATTGAGAATAACATGTTATTCAAATTTGTGACAAATGAATCTTGTTCCATTACATAATCCCTTGGAAGGATTTATGTATCGAAGCATAAGAATGGGGCAGTTTTCTTTAAGCAACAATTTGTGCGGTGGTAATCCTGGAGTAGAGAAAGAGTTAAGAAAATCTTCATGCTAGCTCTGTTGACTTTTATCAACAATCTCATCAATGCTGTTATACATGTGTTCATCTCCAAGGAATTCTTCCATCAATATTTCATTAATGTACATTGTCATTTTTCGGAGTCAAGATAGCCCGATTCATCATTGAAAGTGGATCTTCATTATAATGATTGAAATTTGGGAAGACAAAAGTAATAAGCTCTTGAAGTGGATCAATGTTTTTATTATAAGGAAGAAGCATCACTTTAGGGATCCTTATAGTTTTACAAGATATCTGGTGTTCTATACCATTTCCTACAAAAAGCAAAAAATTACTAAACGTTAGATCATGCTTAGCCCATATATTTTCTGTTAATTTGATCTTCTCTAATGAATGCCAAATGTAACACATAATAAGGGTAGCATTAATGCATTAATTTCTTGTACTCTTTGGCACAATAGGTAGCACTTGACGAAAGTCACCACCGAATACTACAACCTTTCCTCCAAATAGAAGATTGCTATCCATGACATCTTTTCACAATTCATCAAGTGCTTCAATACTTTGTCGCCTTGCCATCGATGTTTCATCCCATATTAAAAGTGCAGCAAGTTTCAAAATTTTTGCTAGGCCACTCTGTTTGCTAACTTTACAACATATTTTGCTTTCAACATCTATAGAAATTTTGAACCATGAGTGCACAGTGCGCCCATTAGGCAAAAGTGATGTAGTAACTCCTGAAGTTGTAGTTGCGAGAGCGATCAATTTGTGCATTCTTATTGTAGCCAAGATTGCTTGATACAAAAAGGTTTTCCCAGTTCCACCAGGTCCATCAATAAAGAAATATCCAGGATTTTCCAGAAAGTACTGTATCAACAATTTTAGAATATGCAAGTTGTTGTTCTGTGTTTAACAATGACACAAACATTAAATCAACCTCAGACACTAATATATTGCGCTTATCTTCTATATCTTTGCAGCAATCATCAGTTTCATCAGAAGGGACCGATAGGTCTGAAAGATAAAATTGTTCAATATTCTTGCCCATGGATTCAAGAGCAGAATTTATATTCTGCAGAACTCTAGAATGAATTTGTTCTGTAGATAATTGTCCTTCTTTACAAAGATCCTCCGACATTGTTCTTTCAAATTTTAAGAATAAAGCTTTTGGATCATGTGGATTACAATACACAAGTATTGTTACGAACAATTGCCGTAATGAAGAAGGCATTTGAAAAGTACTTGCTTCTTATAAGCACTTTTCATGACTTTCATTATCCTCTAATAGACCATATTGAAGAGCAGCTTCTCTGAAAGAGTTGTATGTCACTTCTTTAACAGTTCTCAATTGACGGAATGAAGTTGGGCAATGTACATGATTCAACAATAATAGCAAATAGTATCGCTCGCTTTCTCTTGGATTTGCAGTGATTATTCTTCCAATCACATCCCTTTGCTTTCTTTCATTCCACATTCTATGTTGGCCATCCCAAATAAAGAATTCAGGAAATTCCTTGCATAAATATTTACCTTCTTGAGCTTTTTTGTTTGTTCCATTCATCACAAAAAACTCTGTCAACATTGTTCTTGAAAGAAATTCATTGTTAGCTGAAGAGCGCAAGTTATCTGTCTTTCGAAAGCTAACAATTTGGCAATCTTCAAGGTGTAGTTGCAAGCTTATCATAGCAGGATTAATTTGATTCAAAGGGAATTTGTATATTCTCCACATTGCTTCTGGAGGAGATATCCATCTTGCAGATTGAAACATTGTGATCTTATCAATAACTTCATTACTGTGTTGGCCTACTATGTGGAATTATACAAGTACTTGACAACCTTAATAGTAGAGCAAATTTCCACATTAATGTGACAATCAAACTTTGCAAGAAGATATGGGTTGTAGGGAACAACCCATCCATTGTCCAACATATGCCCTCGAACTTTAACCGTTTCATTATTGTTGTGCCGCCTATAGTTAGGGTATCCATCAGCTTTCATGGTTGTCATTGAAATAAAATCTCTAGGGTAATGGTTCTTACACAGGCCATTTTTCATACAAACATTATTACAATTCAAAGAACCACAAGGACTGTGCATCATGTGTTTAACAACCATCGAGTACAAGTATGGAAACTTTTCTTTGTCAGGCAACTCCGTAGATATGAAATCATCAAATTTTTCTAGAGAATCTAGTTTATGACCTCGCTAAAGAATAATAAGTAAATGAACATGAGGAAGGCCCCGTTTCTGAAATTCGATTACATATGTGAAAGCTGCAACTGGACCAAATAGTTTTTTTTCTTAAAAATTCATTTTTCAAGTGCTCAAATTTGCTTCTACATACTCGAACAAGAAGATCAGGTCTATTTTGTGGCTCTTCATTTGGTAACAATTCCGCTTTGATTTCACTCCAACTTGGATTGCAAGTCATGGTTAAAAAGATATCAGGCTTTCCAAATCGTTGCACTAAAGTCATGGCATCAATATAGCGCTTCCGAAGATCTCTTGGACCACCTATAAATGAGCCTAGTAAAATAATTCTTCGACCAATAGTAGAAGCTTTAGATTCTCTTGTTGTGATACTATCAACAATTCCTTGATACACATCTGTTCTTATTTCTTTCTGATTTACCCTTAAGTAATCCAACCTTGAAGTTTCTACCTTAACATACATGTCAACAACAGGCGACATGCTCGAAGTAAAATCAAATTATCGCTCTCCATATTTGAAACTTGAAACAATAAAACTTGCGAGCTGAAATCATGTTTTTCTTCTTTAAATTCTCTTCAAAAACTGAAATAAATAAAATAAATACTTTAAGGTTCTTGTTATACTATAAGTTGTGAGTAGGGTAATCTTTTTTGTTTATTGTTTTTACCTTGTGCTTCTGTTGATAATAAATCATCAGCATTGGAAGCTTCTATTGCCAACACAAAAAATTGACCATTGGAAAATTTGTTTTTGTCTTTTTTTAGTTTTTTTTCTTTATTCCTTGGTGCCATCTACTTCCACCGAAAGGAAATAAAAATGGATATTTTAGTGGGTCATAGCATTCATAATAATACTGAATTCTTTCAGAATGACCTTGATGTTTTTGGACAATATATCATCCTCTCTATACTCAACAACTTCATCATTCTTATGCCATATTGCAGCAACTTGGGATGCAGTACGAAGATTAAAAGTTCGGGGATCTAAAGATGGATCAACACATATATGTATATGATGAGTGTCCAGTTTAGAAACATCTCTTAAACTTCCAAAGAATATAGAATATGGATTTGAAGTGACAATATCAATTAAAAGAGCATTGATGTTTGGATTTAGATTGTTGGCAATCCTCATCCTATTCTGAACTTCGTGTTCAGTGTCAAAGGAATAAAGTTGTAAGTAAGAAAGGTTATGATCTAAAGGATAAAGCTAATTGATATAATAATAAACTTGTCCTTGCACATGAAAGACATAGATTCCTCTATTTCAACGCTCTAATTGTTTGTCAGTGGTAACCTCAAATGAAGTGAAAGCAAATGAATTATTATAGGCATGAATGTACTTCGAGAAATGAAGAGAACTTTTGGAATGACTTGTGAACAAGTCATATAATTGAGATGGAACAACATTAGGACATAGTGCAGTTTCACCAGCAGAACAACAAAAACCATCTGGCTTGAGATCTTTTTTTATTTATTTATTATTATTATTTTTTTTTGGGTGCATTACAGAAAGAACAACATGGTCTATTTGGTAAAACAAAGGCTTCAACTGGTATATCTCCTTTTGTGATTCTCTTCTTCTTTCTACAGCGTAGAACAAAGCCTATGGAGAGTATAAATAGAATTTAACAATTAGTTTCTATCTAGTTAGGTGTATAATAAAAATAATAATAAGAGAAGTTGTTTAACTACCATCTTTAGTGCCAGTGGGTTGTGTTATTCTGGAAATCATTAATACCTATATAAGATAAATGTATAAAGTCATAATGAGAAAGACTAATTATTATAGTCGAAGAATAAAATAAAAAGTCTATGATGATCTATAAACTGCAGAACTGTTGTTTCATCAAGTGTGTAGAACCTAAGGATTAGAAAGGGGGGGAAAAAAGGGTGTAATTATACATAAGTAATCGAAAAAGAAAGAGTGAAATCGGTTGCTATTTAATAAGGAGAACTGAATTTTTTTTCTCTAATAGAGATTCTAAAGAAATTATACCTATTTGAAAGGTGTTATGATTGATGGTTGCTCCTTCAAGACTAATTTGGGAAGGTTTCGAAAAAACTGATGTAAGAACAGGACGTTCAGATATTCCCAATGGTTCATATTCAAATAAATTGCTTATTAATTATAAAATAGAATATAAATATCGGGACGTTACATATCACATAATGATTTTATATGATATATATTAAATTATAATATAGTAAAATAAATACTCATTTTGATATTAAAAATAATAATTAAATTAAGAAGAGAATTAGTAATATAAAACTAAAAGTGACTGCAATTATTTATTTTTATTTTTATATTTATTTAGAAAATAGAAATATGTAGAAAACGAACTACACAAAATTTATTTAAAAGATTAAATATAAATATGTTGTGATTGGATTAAGAACAAAATACATAAATTAATTATGTATTCTTTTTGAATTATTAATACATATTGTATATAGATACATAAAATTTAAATTAAATATCAATATTTTGTAATAAATAAATTTATATTAAATAAAAAATTAAATATAAAATTACACTACAGGAAATATAGAATTCAACGGCGTTTATTTAGCGACGTTTTTTTAAACACCACTGTTTCTAACCTTTAGCGACGTTTTATAAATGTCGCCTTTTATTTTAATTAAAACTATAGCGATTCCGGGCTTACCCTTGTTGTACAGTGATTCGAACATGTGTCCGTGAATGATAGTAGTTGATTTTTACCTGGTGTACATCCTTTCTTACTTTGTATTTGGGTTATAGGATGTGTTGGGCAGGTTTGTTACAGGTTGGTTGAGTTTAGAAACCAAAACTAGTTGCCCAGATTTTGACCTGTCCGCTCGAGCGGGGGTTTTAGCGCTCGAGCGGGAAGTTCACCCATCCAGTATTTCCTGTGCAGTGTTGGACGCTCGAGCGTGGGATTGGCCGCTCGAGCGGGTTTGTGTGAGTTCCGCTCGAGCGGGGATTTGGACGCTCGAGCGGGAGACCTGTCTGCAAAAGTTCTGGGAGTGTGTATCCGGAGCTCGAGCGGGGGATTGGCCGCTCGAGCGGGAGTCTGTGAGTGCCGCTCGAGCGGGGAGTTTGACGCTCGAGCGGGGTGACTTTTATATAAATCCGAGATCCGACTTTTGGATCACTTTTTCAAGATCTTTTCTCTCTCTTACTTTTCCAAAAAGCCATTTTCAGAGCTTCTCACTCTAAAACCGGCCCTTCTCTCTTAGATTTGATCTAGTAGGACTTGTTTGCTCACTTTTGGTCTTCACGAAAGTTGTGTTGATCGTCGAGGGCTACATTTTAATCTGAAAATTTCAGAATTTGAAGCATTTTGGTTTTGGTCTTCATCTCCATTGGAGCTCAAACTTTGAGGTAGGGATATCCCACTCTTTTCTATGAGCTTTGTCTTTAAATTTTAGTATTTTGAGATGTTGGGGTTGGTTTGGTAATTTGGCGAAAATTTGGGGCTTTTGTGTAAATTTACAAAGGTTGGGGTTTTGGCTAAATAAAGTCTAGATGCATGTTTGGCATGGAAAAAGTGAAATTAATGTTAAGACATTAATGAAAATGGAACCTAAGGGTTGTAATGTTAATTATGGAAAATGCCCTAATTACATTGATCGATTAATTTGTATAATTAATTGTTGGAAATGAGGAATTGAATTGAGAATGTGGAAATTGGAAAGGGAAGGGGTTAAAGGGTGTAGTTGGATTATTTATCGCTCACCTAGTTGAAATGTTGATTATATATCCATTGTTGCATTTATTTTCTATATAGAAATAACTACTTTGGGCTATCGGTTGAGGATAGTCTTGATTGTTGTAGACAATGCATGATGATTAGGCGAACGGAAACTAATCACTGGAATGAGTCATTGAGTATGATGATTGAAAGAACACGTTAAATTTATGTGTTGTGTGATGATGTGTATAATTATTGTTTATATGCATTGTGTTGTGTTGGAGGAGATAGGGGATGTACTCCACGGTTTAGGGGAAGATAGGGGATGGACCTCTAAACCGGATGTTGTTAGGAGGAGATAGGGGATGGACTCCGTAGATAGAGCTCATATGCTTATCTAGTGATGTATTGACAGAGCTTATATGCTTGTCATTGGAAGTGTGATAGTGCTCATATGCATATCTGTGGAATTGAAGATATAGCTTGTATGCTTATCTGTTGGTTTGTGATATAGCTAGTATGCTTATCTATTATGAAATGGGAAGTGCTTGATATGAGTTATTGTCTCATATGAGTTGTTTGGCCAGGTTCTGAGCCATGGTTTTAAAATGAGAATTGAAAGGAACTGGAAAATGAATTGTAACATGGACTTACGTGTCATGAAACTGTAAAGTGTGATAAGAGAAAGTATCAGTGTTGGCCATCTATCAACTGCTAATCTTTTAGTCATTGTTCATATTTGGTTTAGTGTATTTCTACTGGGCTGTGGCTCACCCTATATGGGAATATCATTTTCAGGTACAGGTAGCATGCCACCTCCAAGGACATAGCTTGGGAGGCTAGAGGCGGACACACTTTTGTCGTTTTATTTTTGATGTATTACATGTAAATTCAAGCCAAGGGCTTAATGTGTAAATGAGTTAGTACTCTTTTGTTGTAACCAAGTGTTAACTTGGAAAGCTGTAAGCCTTTAGGGCATTTGCTTTTGTCGTTAACATGTAATACTTTTTGTAATGAAACTCTGATAAATGGAAGAATGTGGAACTTTTATATATCAGTGCATGTCTATATTGATGGGTTTAATGTTGTTATATTCCGGGCGTTACAACTTGGTATCAGAGCGTACCGGGTTCGAATACTTTGGGTACGTGGGAAGTGATTAGTATCACATTGGGTTTGTCTCGCTTGGTAGAGACTTAGATGTAGTGTCACATGCTATGTGTTTAAATTGATAACATGCTTACGTGTTTATGTGGGTATGGAATTTAATTTCTAGGATGTTGATTGGACCCTTGGGTTTCTGGGAGTCTTGTTGGAAACGCACTTGGTCAATGCCGTTTCTAACCGGAACTCTAGTAACGCCTCGGGACTATCATTATCCGGAAATGAAATTCGTAAGTGCTTATGTGTTTACGTGCTTACGTGGAGTGAATTACTGTTGTCCATGCACTAGGACGTGAGTGTTTAGTTTTGGCACATTTGTGAATGTGCTGACGTTCTGTATTACCTTTATTAGGATGTCAGGACGAGGAAGAGGTGCTAGGCGTGGTAGGCCTGCGAGGCAGGAGGTACCTTTACCGGATGATATTCCGGCAATATAGGAGGGTGTTGGTCAGGCCAACGTGGCCGAGCCAGCGGGCCAGTAGGCCATGAGTGCCTTGGCACGAGAGATAGCAGGGGCTTTGGGTATTCTCAGGGCTGGGAATTAGGTAGTTGAGGCAGGGCCTTCCTTCTTAAAGAGGGAGTTCTTCCGGTCTAACCCGGACGAGTTTGTTGGGGATCCAAAGGAGCCACTGAAAGCTGACGAGTGGTTGGAACAAATGAGTAAGACGTTCGAGATGCTTGGCATCGAGGACGGGGCACTGAAAGTGACCTTGGCATCCTTCCAGCTGAAGGGAGATGCGGGTCAATGGTGGAAGTACGAGAAGGCTCGTGTTGGTGGTACATGGGAGGCGTTTGTAAATGCTTTCCAGGAGAGGTTCTTATCTGCAGTGCTAGGGAGAAGCTGAGGGTTCAGTTTAGTCGGCTTAATTAGCAGGGTATGTCTGTGGCAGAGTTCGAGGCCACTTTCACTAGTTTGTCCAGGTTTGCACCTGAGTTGGTGGCGTCCGAAGAACGCCGTTGCTATGAGTTTGAGCGGAAGTTGAGGCGGGGCCTCAAGTTGAGGGTTAGTGTGTCTTACATCCGAGAGTATAGACATTTAGTGGATGCTGCAGCTCATATGGAGCTCATGATGCAGGAGGAGGATGAGGGGCAGAGAGGCTCCAAGAGGAGCCAAGATGGTCAGGGCGATGGCAGGAGACAGAGGGCTCCTAATCCTCAGCAGTCTCGGGGTGGAGTTGCTAGATCGACCTTTCCGGTGCCGAGTGCAGGCTCGGGGAGAGGTAGTTAGGGAGGCCTGACTTGTTTTACGTGTGGCCAGCTGGGTCACAAGTCTTCGGTTTGCCCGCAGAAAGGAGGGGGTCAGCGAGCTACTTCTTCTTCAGCTAGACCTCAGGGCCAGAGTCAGGGCAGGGGCCAGCCTTTGTCTTGTTATCAGTGTGGTCAGCCTGGGCACCTGAAGAGGTATTGCCCTCAGTTGAGTGCCACATCGGGAGCGTCTAGTTCTAGACAGACGCAGGGTTTTCAGCCAGCTTAGTCTGTGCAGGCCTCGAGGGGCAATCCGGGAGCTTCGTCATCCCAGTCAGTGCAGCAGTCATATGCTTCGAGGGGTGAGCAGGTAGATCAGGGGCCTACGGGGCGCGTGTATGCTGTTACCGCGCAGGATCTTGTACCGGCTCCATCAGTAGTGAGAGGTACTTTTCTGTTTTGCAACTCGGTTGCTAGTGTGTTGATTGACACGGGTGCATCTCATTCTTTTGTATCTGCTGCATTTGCATCTGTTTTGGAGTTGGAGTTAGCACAGTTAGCATCTCCTATTTGTGTAGTGTCACCTCTTGGGGGTGAACTGATCTTGAAACAAGGTGTTAGAGGTTGTGATATAGAGGTCGCCGACCATAGGCTTCCTTTTCCGTTTGTTGTCATGCCCATGAAGGGCTTTGATGTTATTTTGGGTATGGACTGGCTATCGTCATACCAGGCTGTTATCGATTGCTACCGCCAGAGGGTCACAGTTTGTACCTTAAGCGGGGAGTGTTTCCATTTCTTGGGGGATCGGGTTGGTAGTGTGTTGCCACCGATGTATGATTCGCGAGGGCGAAATGAGCTTAGTGGTCTACTTGCTAGCTTTGAGAGTGGTGAGTGTGATGAGACCCAGATTGTGTTGCCGAGGGTGGTTTGTGAGTATTCGGATGTCTTTCTCGAGGACCTTGTTAGTTTACCACCTCACCGAGAGATAGAGTTCTCTATTGATTTAGTGCCCGGCACGGCGCCGATTTCTATGGCACCTTACCGTTTTGCTCCAGCAAAGTTGATTGAGTTGAAAGTTCAGCTCCAGGAATTGCTAGATAAGGGTTTTGTTCGCCCTAGTGTTTCACCGTGGGGAGCACCGGCCCTCTTTGCCAAAAAGAAAGATGGTGCCTTGAGATTGTGTATCGACTACCGGAAGTTGAATCGGGCTACGGTCAAGAATAAGTACCCTATGCCCCGTATAGATGATTTGTTTGACCAGTTGAAGGGTTCCCGTTGTTTCTCTAAGATAGACTTGAGATCGGGTTACCACCAGTTGAGGGTCAGGGAGGAGGATATTCCTAAGACGACATTCCGTACGCGGTATGGCCATTATGAGTTTCTGGTGATGCCATTTGGGCTCACCAATGCACCGGCAGTCTTTATGGACTTGATGAACCGGATCTTCTGGGAATTCTTGGATCGATTTGTAGTCGTTTTCGTGGACGACATTCTTGTTTATTCGCCTTCAGAGGAGGAGCACGAGGCACACTTGAGAGTGGTGCTTGAGTTACTTAGAGCCCATAGGCTGTACGCCAAGTTTGGGAAGTGTGAGTTCTGGCTAGGAGAGGTGAAATTCTTGGGCCATGTGGTATCCAGGGAAGGGGTGTCTGTTGATACATCCAAGATTGAGGCAGTGCAAGACTGGGCACAGCCTAAGAGTGTGTTTGAGATCCGCAGTTTTCTGGGATTAGCTGGGTATTACCGTCGGTTTGTGAAAGATTTCTCCAGGCTAGCTTCACCGTTGACTAGGTTGACGCGGAAAGGGGTCAAGTTTGTATGGAGTGAGACTTGTGAAAAGTCGTTCCAAGAGTTGAAGGTTAGGCTAACCACCGCTCCGGTTTTGATTATTCCAGAGAGAGGGTTGGGTTATGCGGTTTATTGTGATGCCTCACGAGAGGGTTTGGGTTGTGTGTTGATGCAAGAGGGGAAAGTGGTAGCTTATGGCTCACGTCAGTTGAAAATTCACGAGAAGAATTACCCTACACACGACCTAGAGTTAGCAGCAGTGATCTTTGCCTTGAAAATTTGGAGGCACTACCTTTATGGTGAAAGGTTCGAGGTGTTCTCGAACCACAAGAGTTTGAAGTATCTGTTTACACAGAGACTTGAATTTGAGGCAGAGGAGATGGATGGAGTTCATTGAGGACTATGATTTTGTGTTGCATTATCACCCGGGGAAGGCCAATGTTGTGGCCGATGCCCTTAGTAGGAAATCCATTAGTGATGTAGCTTGTATAGCCATCCGGGAATGGGGAATGTTGGGTGTACTTGGCGAGTTTGATTTGCATCTGGGCGAGTCTGTTGAGGCTGCGGCCTTGTTTTCTGTTGTTGCACAGCCCACACTTGTGACTAGAGTGTTAGAGGCACAGAGAGGTGACCATGAGGTAGAGTCCTTCCGAGAGAAGATCTCCAGTGGGAAAGTTGAGAAGGGTTTGACGGTGTATCCCGACCTGAGTGTGAGATACCGAGACCGTTTGTTTGTGCCGGAGTCTTGCCGAGAGGAAGTACTCCGAGAGTTTTACCATTCACGTCTTGCGGTGCATCCGGGAGGCACTAAGATGTACCGGGATTTGGGTCGCCAGTTTTGGTGGCGGGGTATGAAGAGAGATGTGGCTGTTTTCGTATCGAAGTGCCTTACTTTCCAACAAGTGAAGGCCGAGCATCAGAGGCCAGCGGGTTTGTTGCAACCCTTGCCTATTGCCGAGTGGAAGTAGGAGCATATCACTATGGACTTCGTTGTAGGTCTTCCGAGGACTCAGCGGGGTAGTGATGCCAGTTGGGTAGTTGTAGACCGGTTGACTAAGTCGGCGCACTTCATTCCTATGCGCGTGAGAGATTCGGTAGATCATCTTGCCGACTTGTATATTCAGGACATAGTGAGATTGCACGAGGTCCCAGTGACGATCGTCTCAGATAGAGATCCTCGTTTTACTGCTAGATTGTGGCAAAGTTTGCAGAGTGCCTTGGGTACTAAGTTGACCTTTAGTACGGCTTATCACCCTCAGACTGACGGGCAGTCCGAGCGTACTATTCAGATCCTTGAGGATATGCTTCGAGGTTTTGTCCTTGACTTTAGTGGGACGTGGGAGAGGCACTTGCCCTTGGTAGAGTTTGCCTACAACAACAGTTTCTAGTCTAGTATCGGTATGGCACCGTTTGAGGCCTTGTATAGCCGACCGTGTAGGTCTCCAGTTTGTTGGGCCGAGGTGGGTGATGCACCTTTGTTGGGTCCGGAGTTGGTTAGGGAGACGACGGAGAAAGTTGAGCTTATCCGTAGGAGGCTTGTTACAGCCCAGAGTCGCCAAAAGAGTTATGCCGACCGTAGGAGAAGGCCTTTGGCGTTTGAGATAGGTGATCATGTCTTTTTGAAGATATCACCTAGGCAAGGTTTGATGAGGTTTGGGAAGAGTGGGAAGTTATCCCCTCGGTTTATTGGGCCTTTTGAGATCCTTGAGAGGATTGGCGAGGTTGCTTATCGTTTAGCCTTATCGCCGCAGTTGTCCAGAGTGCATGACGTGTTTCATGTGAGTATACTTCGGAAATATGAGCCGGATCCATCTCATGTGTTAGATTGGACCGACTTAGAGGTAGATGAGGATGCCTCGTATGGGGAGAGACCGGTTCGGGTCTTGGATAGGCGGGATCAAGTCCTGCGTGGCAAGACCATTCCTTTGGTAAAGGTTTTGTGGAAACATCACGGAGTGGAGGAAGCCACTTGGGAACGTGAGTTGGAGGTCCGCGAGAAATATCCGGACATGTTTATTGATGTGTAATATTGTATTTAGACTTTGTAGTATTGTTGGACTTAAGAGCTTTATATATGTCTTAAATTGTAAAACATTGATAATGTTTTGGTTTAATGGAAAAATGTTGTAGAACTTACCCTGATATGGGAGTTGATTATAATATTGCATATGTTGTCTATATTGTAGAATTGGAGTTATATCATGTATATTGATTATGGTATGAACTGTGAGCCATGCATGTTGGAAATGGTTGGAAATGGAAGAAAATTGCAAGTTGAAAATGCACTTGTAATATTTATTGTGAAATACCTCTTGAAAAGAGATGGAATTGACCGGTAATGGGTCGGGTTGTTTAATATTATGTTGTAATATTATTGAGAATGGATAAAACCTGTTTTTGAAAAACTTGTGCCAAATTTCGGGGACAAAATTCTTTAAGGGGGGGAGGTTATAGCGATTCTGGGTTTACCCTTGTTGTACAGTGATCCGGACATGTGTCCGTGGATGATAGTAGTTGATTTTTACCTGGTGTACATCCTTTCTTACTTTGTATTTGGGTTATAGGATGTGTTGGGCAGGTTTGTTACAGGTTGGTTGAGTTTAGAAACCAAAACTAGTTGCCAAGATTTTGACCTATTCGCTCGAGCGGGGGTTTTGGCGCTCGAGCGGGAAGTTCACCCATCCAGTATTTCCTGTGCAGTGTTGGACGCTCGAGCGTGGGATTGGCCGCTCGAGCGGGTTTGTGTGAGTTCCGCTCGAGCGGGGACTTGGACGCTCGAGCGGGAGACCTGTCTGCAAAAGTTCTGAGAGTGTGTATCCGAAGCTCGAGCGGGGGATTGGCCGCTCGAGCGGGAGTCTATGAGTGCCGCTCGAGCGGGGAGTTTGACGCTCGAGCGGGGCGACTTTTATATAAATCCGAGATCCGACTTTTGGATCACTTTTTCAAGATCTTTTCTCTCTCTTACTTTTCCAACAAGCCATTTTCAGAGCTTCTCACTCTAAAACCGGCCCTTCTCTCTTATATTTGATCTAGTAGGAGTTGTTTCCTCACTTTTGGTCTTCACGAAAGTTGTGTTGATCGTCGCGGGCTACATTTTAATCTGAAAATTTCATAATTTGAAGCATTTTGGTTTTGGTCTTCATCTCCATTGGAGCTCAAACTTTGAGGTAGGGATATCCTACTCTTTTCTATGAGCTTTGTCTTTAAATTTTAGTATTTTGAGATGTTGGGGTTGGTTTGGTAATTTGGTGAAAATTTGGGGCTTTTGTGTAAATTTACAAAGGTTGGGGTTTTGGCTAAATAAAGTCTAGATGCATGTTTGGCATGGAAAAAGTGAAATTAATGTTAAGACATTAATGAAAATGGAACCTAAGGGTTGTAATGTTAATTATGGAAAATGCCCTAATTACATTGATCGATTAATTTGTATAATTAATTGTTGGAAATGAGGAATTGAATTGAGAATGTGAAAATTGGAAAGGGAAGGGGTTAAAGGGTGTAGTTGGATTATTTATCGCTCACCTAGTTGAAATGTTGATTATATATCCATTGTTGCATTTATTTTCTATATAGAAATAACTGCTTTGGGCTATCGGTGGAGGATAGTCTTGATTGTTGTAGACAATGCATGATGATTAGGCGAACGAAAACTAATCACTGGAATGAGTCATTGAGTATGATGATTGAAAGAACACGTTAAATTTATGTGTTGTGTGATGATGTGTATAATTATTGTTTATATGCACTGTGTTGTGTTGGAGGAGATAGGGGATGTACTCCACGGTTTAGGGGAAGATAGGGGATGGACCTCTAAACCGGATGTTGTTAGGAGGAGATAGGGGATGGACTCCGTAGATAGAGCTCATATGCTTATCTAGTGATGTATTGACAGAGCTTATATGCTTGTCATTGGAAGTGTGATAGTGCTCATATGCATATCTGTGGAATTGAAGATATAGCTTGTATGCTTATCTGTTTGTTTGTGATATAGCTAGTGTGCTTATCTATTATGAAATGGGAAGTGCTTGATATGAGTTATTGTCTCATATGAGTTGTTTGGCCAGGTTCTGAGCCATGGTTTTAAAATGAGAATTGAAAGGAACTGGAAAATGAATTGTAACATGGACTTGCATGTCATGAAACTGTAAAGTGTGATAAGAGAAAGTATCAGTGTTGGCCATCTATCAACTGCTAATCTTTTAGTCATTGTTCATATTTGGTTTAGTGTATTTCTACTGGGTTGTGGCTCACCCTATATGGGAATATCATTTTCAGGTACAGGTAGCATGCCACCTCCAAGGACATAGCTTGGGAGGCTAGAGGCGGACACACTTTTGTCGTTTTATTTTTGATGTATTACATGTAAATTCAAGCCAAGGGCTTAATGTGTAAATGAGTTAGTACTCTTTTGTTATAACCAAGTGTTAACTTGGAAAGTTGTAAGCCTTTAGGGCATTTGCTTTTGTCGTTAACATGTAATACTTTTTTGTAATGAAACTGTCACGCCCCACTTTTTATTACGCGGAGTCATTACCAAGTTCATTAACTTAATTCAGTTTCAGAGATAACATGCGGAAATAAACTCATACATTCAATCCGTAGAAGTGATTAACAATACTCTCATTCGTATGCAAAGTAAATATTACATGAACATACTTAATAAATTGCCCTTGGGCTTACATCACTTAAGGTACAAGAAGAAGGGTGTAACCCTTTTACAACAATGGCATTCCGCCCACATAAGAAAGGCCCCATGGCCAACAGATAAGTAGATCCAAATCTTGCAGCTCAACCTGCTTAATACCTGAAAAAGATTCAACAACGTGGGATGAACATATAGTCCAGTAGGGATCTCAACATGATCCTCAACAATAACAACATTACAGATAGCTATGATCATGAACGCTCATTCTCATACTAGAATAATAATGTGACAGTTTATACAAATGTATATATATATATATAAATATGAACTTTTCTCGAAAATCACTATTTAATTCAACGCTATAAGCGATTCATCTTTCCTTTTTCCTTTCATTAACCCCCGTTCCCAATCTTTTATAACATTAACAACTACTTAGGAAAATAGAGTCACTAAGCCCATTACTCTCTCCCATTTGCCCCACATACAAGAGATGTGCCTTTTCAAAACATATTTCTAAAATGTTTGATTTTCTTTACACTTCCAAAAGATAAAAGGGCATTTCAGTTCAATCCCAATTCTATCATAGTTATCCATGCACACTTCTATAAAAAGGGAGATAACAACTCAACTACATGCATAAAATAAATCAATGAGGCAACTCGTCCCTCCACACTGTAACCAATACAATCCACAATGTTTCCAGATACACTGAAACAATAACAAAACAACTCTGCACTACTAGCTATATGCGTAGTAAGCCAAAGATACACTTCTCACAACAATCTACCAGTTTACCAGGCGCTAGCTGGAAGGGTATGGTACCTTAGATTATCAGCGCAGAGTATATATATATGAACACATAGGTGTGTGGAGTCCATCCCCTATCTTCTCACACACACTGGAGTACAACCCCTCTCTTCTCCCCAACCAGTATACAAATATAATGTAATTCAGTATTTCATCACATACGATGTTCAATCAACAATGGTGTAATACATACACAACCATTCAACGCAACCTTATCATCCTCCACCGATGACCAAGACAAATCTCTAGATGCATGCATATTGTACATCTATTAACAGACCCAACTAACATGAGATTACAAAACTCGACAACAACATGAACATGGTAGTTAAAGCTATACCCCACACAAGTGTGTTCAACACTCAAGATACAACATTCCAATTTTGTTATACTTGTTTCAGAATACCTTTCCCATTTCACAAAATGAATTGCACTTCCTTTGTTTTCACAAAATCATTCCCATGGACACAAGCCATAACTCATTTAAATTCACTACATTCTTTTCAAAGCCATTTCGAACTAATTATGCAAATTAAGTCATAAACAATAAATTAGGGTTTTTCCTTCCTCTTTCTCAATATTGACCAAAAATGCCCAATTAACATCAACAAACAACAATAACCACAATTAAGACTCAAAATACCTAAGTATTTGCCCAAAGATCAAAACCCCTCAATTAATTTATTAAATCAAATAAAAAAATTAGGGTTTCCTCTCCTTTCAACAACCACATGCTAATTATCACTCCAATTAGCCCAAACCACAACCAATGATAACAACGTAACCATTTTAACACCCAACCCTAGGTTTCTTCTCATGATTTCAAACAAATCCAACATGGATATGATTTTTATGCAATACAAAAACTACCACATGTCTATCTATAGACGAAGTATTGAAAAGAAACAAGGAGAATCCCTACCTCAAATGTAGAACTCAAATGGAGAAGATGACCCGAAATCAAAGAGCTCCAAATCCGAAATTTCTTGGATCACAACGAAGCCCTCGACGATCAACACACTTCTTACAAAGGCTCAAGGTGAGGAAAACACTCTAGCTAGATCAATCCTAAGAGAGAAGTTAGGTTTTAGAGTGAGGTGCTCTCCAATGGAGGTTTTGAATAAGTAAGAGAGAGAAAGGAAATCAAAAAGTGGTCAAAAAGGTGATTTCACGGACTGAAATTAAAACAGGTCCGCTCGAGCGTCAGACACAGGTTCACGCTCGAGCGTCCAAAGATCCGCTTGAGCACCGGATGCACTCTCCCAGAATTTTCTGCAGACGACCAAAATGCTGAGAGAAGGAAATTCACGCTCGAGCGTCCAAACTGCCGCTCGAGCGGAAAGGCAGCAACAAAAGCCCGCTCGAGCGTCAAACCGCCGCTCGAGCGGAGAGACCAAAACCTGGGCAAAATTTCAAAGCTTTAAAACACAACCAACTAATTCCCAACTTGCCCAACACAACCCAAAACTCTAAAACAAAGAGTAAGGGATAGAAATGAGAATAAGACAACAACGAATCTACGGAACTGAGTCCAGATTACAGTTAAACAACAACAGGGAATACCGGGATCGCTATAGAAACTCTGATAAATGGAAGAATGTGGAACTTTTATATATCAATGCATGTCTATATTGATGGGTTTAATGTTGTTATTTTGAGGGCGTTACAAAAACGGTACCGTTTAAGGAATAGAAGTCGTTTTTTTAACGCCTTCACATGTGTTACAATGTTATTCCTCCCTCTCTCTTAGCTTTGTGAGAATCAAAACCGTTCTCACTGTCTCTCTCTTCAGGCCCTCATTTGGAATCTGGAAACCTTCAGTTTCAGAGAAACCAATCCCCCAAATCTCTTACTCACTCCATCGCTTTCTCTCTCTCTCTAAACCCTTCAGTCTCAGAGATTAAGATTCAACCTTCTTCAGCTCGGTTTCATCTCAGATCCAATCTCAAAGTGATTTCGATTTCGAAGTTCTCTTTCTCTTGATTTCGAAGTTCTCTCTCTCTCGATTTCGAAGCTCCATCGCCATCACCATCACCACCGTTGACTAAGGTGAGCACCACTGTCTACAATCTCAATTTCGTATTCTTCTCTCTCTCAAGTCGATTCTTCTCCTAGGGTTTATATATGTTTAAGATTTCAGATCTGAGATTTCTCATTCAAAAATATATGTTTCAGATCTGAGATTTCTCATTCAAAAATATGTTTGGGATTTGAGATTTCTTATTCAAAAACATATGTTTTGGATATGAGATTTCTCATTCAAAAATATGTTTGAGATCTGGAATTTCTTATTCAAAAACACATGTTTCAGATCTGAGATTTCTCGTTCGAAAATATATGTTTATGATTTGAAATTTCTCATTAAAAATTTTCATTCGAAACAATATCCTTTTAGATATGAGATTTTCATTCTAAAATACATGTTTCCTCATAAATCCCTGTGGTCCTTGTAGTACGAAATTAACAGAAACCCTTAATTCAAAAATAAGAGTGTGTGAAGCTCATGCATTATTTAGGCATGTGGTGTTGTGCTGGAACTAATTTAAGGGGGCAAAATTGCTTAATGCTCTTTTCCAATATATATATTTTTTCATTTTTCATCTTCTTATCTGTGTTTCACTCCAACCTCCACCTCACCACCTCGCAGCCATCTCTGTGCACTCTGTCTCTCTCTGCGTGGTTGTGTGTGTGGTATGAGACCAGAGGCAAGTGGTATCATTGGAGATCTCTGGTATCATTTTTTAATGATTTGGTTTGTTTTGGTGTACTTTGGAGATCTGTCGTATCATTTTTTAATGATTTGGTTGTTTCTATTTCAGCTTTGACTTTCTCTTCTCAAGACTACACAGGGGCATCCTATGGTGAGAGTCCTGTCTTTTGAGAGCATTTTTATACTTATGCAGTCTTTGTTTGGTTGCTGAGAAAATGTAGATGTAAAGAAACTAGGGTTGAATTTAAATTATTGCTCTGCTTTGTTAGAAGGAAATATAGGAAAGGAAATTTATTGAAATATGATGTTAGGTTTGTCACGATTTTGGCTCCCAAATAGCCAAGAATCTAGCAGCCAACAAGTTTTGGCTGATTTGAAATTATTTTATTATTATTTTTTAAATCATGGAGTTTTTTTGCTTGTTGAAACAAAAAGAACATGAATTGTAGGAGTTAAGAGTTGACATTTAATTTATTATTTTCCTAGGAATTTCTAGTAATTGCATGGAGGGTCAGGTTTTGAGAGTTTAAGTTTGTCAGATTAGTTAGCAAGGGGTGGAGCTTGAAGAAGCGAAGCAAACTTATAGTAACAACATATTATATTTTTTTAAGCCCCCTAATTAATGCTATAATTTTGATAGTTGGTGGAACTTAAAAATGGGGAAACATACAATGGGCATTTGGTGAATTGTGATACTTGGATGAATATCCATCTTCGTGAAGTCATATGTACCTCAAAGGTATTTTTTGTTTTTTAATCAATTTTGTCCCTTTGCTTATTTATGAGTTTTTGTTGAACCTAAAACTGAAAATTCAATGCAGGATGAGATAGGTTTTGGAGAATGCCAGAATGCTACATTCGGGGGAATACAATAAAGTATCTTTGAGTTCTAGATGAGGTTTGTTAAATTTTGAACATTTTTTAATATCTGAAGTCATATGCTTTAGGTTCAAATCCTTATTTACATTTTATACAATTTTCCAAAATATGTACGTAAGTTGATTCTAGTGTTATTTTCCATTGGTTTTCTGTCTTAGTAAATGCTTGATTACGTTTCTTGTTTGTTGTAAAATAAATAATTAAAGCCTTTATTATCACTTTATCAGTGAACTGGAGAGGTTTATTTCATGCCATTTCTTGAAGTGGTTACTTTGAAGATTGTTTTTGTCATAGCCAAACATCCTTTTTTGTCAGGGTGGAATATCTTTCTGAAGCAGCCCCTTCTAAGTTTCTGTTCTTAATTTCACAGAATGGTTGTGGCATTTGCTATTTATTTATTTTTTTCTACAAATGATATAGGAACAATTTTATTTAATGGAAAAAGAACAATGATGTCAAGCCTTATACTGCAAATTTAATGCAAATTTAACTATTTTGAAATTTCAGTTTGATGTAAAATCTCCTTGCCCTCATTCTTTATTTTGAGTATAATTGTATGCATTGTTGTTTGTCCTTATATAACATGAACATATATAATTTTATTTTACCATTCTCTTTTCTTATTTTGGCCTTTTTCATATCAAAGCTATCCCAGTTATAGATTGTGTTCAAATTTTTTCGAACTTCATATATGTTGTTAAAAGTTTTATATCTCAAAATTCAGCAGGTTGACCTAACAGAATCTTGTGGAAGAGCATGAATTTGTTTTTGATGTAGTGCTGAATGAAGAGGTCTCAAATGATGAGGTGGGTACGCTGCACAAGAAAAAATAAGAAACTAAAATGAAAATACAAGCTACTTATGGTTTTGATGTGATGGAAATAATTTATTAGGCCATTTGGCATTAGTTAATCTTGGTTTTCTTATCTTTCCATAGGTTTATCACGAAACTGTGGAGCCCATTGTTCCAATAATTTTTCAGCGGACCAAAGCAACTTCTTTTGCATATGGGCAAATTGGTAAATATAGCTTTGTTCATATCTCTGATGAAATCTGTTGCAACCTTTCTAAATCGGGTAGTCAAGAGATTGTCATTCCTCAATTTTTTTGTACTAATCATTACTTACTGGCGGTTTACCTGGGCACCCTTGTTGTGGAACTTCATTCTAGCATATAGAATTGCGATTTTTTTTATGCTTGCTCATTATTGGGCTGCTTTACACTGCTTTAATCACAGTTTGCAACAGGTACTCAAATTGTAGAAGAGGAGGAGTTGTAGAAGATCGCCAATCCCACTTCCTTTAGGCACTCTTGGATGACCTTTTCTCTGCGAAACCATCTCCTTCATCTCCTGTGCTTACTCAGACCACCCTGAGACCTTCATGGACCGACGTCGTCACATGTATGTCTATGTTTGATAGAGTTTATCTGAGTTCTTTATTTTTTATTTTGAGAATCTATTTTAGATTGTTTAGACTTTTACTAATAGTTTAAATAAGTTTAAAAAAATTAATTATTTAAAAATTGATAGATGAGTTTCCTTTTTAATTATTAATTTTTAACTTACAATAAGCTGCACTAAACTGGCTAGACTCAAAACCCACATAATAGCTTGATTAAGATGAAACCAAGTTTGGGGATTACATGAATTATGATAGAAATTTTTATTTGTAGGTATGGGAAGGTGTTCAAGTCACATTTATTTGGAAGTCCTACAATTGTGTCCACAGATGCAGAAGTGAGTAGATTTGTTTTGCAAAGTGATGGCAAGGCTTTTGTGCCTTCTTACCCCAAATCTCTCACTGAGTTGATGGGTAAGTCTTCTATATTGCTCATCACTAGAAGCTTGCAAAGGAGAATTCGTGGCCTCATAGGGTCTTTCTTCAAATCCTCATATCTCAAAGCGCAGATCCCCCAAGACATGCACAAGTATCTCCAACAATCTATGAAGGATTGGAGAGATGATCACCCCATATACATCCAAGATGAAGCAAAAAATGTTCTCTCTCTCTCTCTCTCTCTCTCTCTCTCTCTCTCTCTTCCTAAAAGAAAAATGAGTGCTATTTCTCTAGTTTCTCTTGATGCTTATTCTTGTAATCAGAAATATTAAAAAGAATTTAAATGGATGGTGCAAATTTAATTTTTTTGATGAATGATGTGATGTGTCCTAATGAATTTTAAATTTATACATTTTAAATTTTGATAATTTGTTTGAGTAATTTTTCTGAAGAAGTAGCATTTCTAATTTACTGGCTTTTAGCTAATAATTTTACAAGGAACCCAATAACATGATTTCGTATGAATTATTTTACCTGATAAACTAAGATCATAATAACTATCCTTAATAGTCCAAAGTAATGATAAACCATATTACATACATAGTAATTATGTTCCCTAATCCTCATTAATATATTAGTAAGAGTAATAATTATGTTTCTAAACCCTTAAAGATGTTACTTATACTAAAGAAGATGTTCTATCCAGATTGCTTTTCAAGTACTAGTGAAGGCATTGGTTAGCATGGATCCAGGAGATGAAACGGAGTTTCTAAAGAAACAATTTCAAGAATTCATGGCTGGTCTCATATCTTTACCAATTAACATACCTGGAAGTAGACTCCACAAGTCATTACAGGCAAGTTAATTATATAGTCACATTAATTTCTTTATTTTTCTTATTTTACACTATTATGAGAAATTAATAATAAATTTGAAGATGGGTTGCTTCAGGCAAAGAAGAAAATGGTTGAATTAGTACATAAAATCATTGAAGCGAAAAAGAAGAACAGAGGTAGATCAGAAATTGCAAAAGATGTAGCTGATGTTTTGCTGAATGATGCAAGTGAAGAGCTAAATGACGATCTAATTTCAGATAATATGATAGATTTGATGATACCGGGCGAGGATTCAGTTCCGGTTCTCATCACTCTTGCTGTTAAATACCTTTCAGATTGCCCGGTCGCTCTCTAACAATTAATAGTATGCCATTTCTTTTCTTTTTTCTAACCAATTTTCATTAATGTGAATATATAAAAAGTTGTAAAAATGTGTGTTTTTTTAGTTGAATAATTTTTTGAAATAATATAATTTTGTTGTTGACCCAACTTGAGCTATTATTATTGTTGTCCACTGTAACATTCTTGGAAGTCTACATTTTATCAAGGAGTGTACTTAAATGTTATTTTGTCGAATCTCAATTCAAATTTTTTACCAGCTTCACTGTCTTTTTTTTTTTTTTTTTGGTTCCTTTGTCCTTTTAGAGCTTTCCACAAGTTTTAAAATTGCCCTCGGGCTCCACCTCACTTGTGTTGTTACAGTAATAATAAATAATCAATTTTAAATCAGTGTTCCTTAAAATAAATTTTATTTTATTTTTGAAATAACTTAGATGATATGGATTATAATTTTATAGTACCATCCTAATCACAATGTATCAAGTATTTGTTACAAATAGAAATAGTTGTTAATTAACTATTTGTTAGTTTCACATTATGCTTGGTTGATAATTGGCAGGAGGAGAACTTGAAACAGAAGAGACTCAAAGATGAGCTCAGAGAGCCACTGTGTTGGACTGATTATTTATCTCTTCCATTCACCCAAACCGTATGTTCTTCATTATTATTCACCAAAAACTAACTAATAATAACAAATTATCAATAAATAAATAAAAATTGTTTTCCCTTAGAGCATTTATATTAAATCATAGAAAAAATGTTAATTGTTAATTGAATAATTATAACAGGTAATTACAGAAACTCTAAGGATGAGAAACGTAATTGTAGGAGTCACTACAAGAAAAACAGGATATTGGTAAATGATATCCATTCTTTCAATCAACTAAACTTAAATGGAAGCCCACTTGGGAGGACAAGAAAAGGGTTGCTGCAACACATTGGTAAATGATATCCATTCTTTCAATCAACTTTAAACCTTGAGAAGTGCAGTTGACAATTCAAGTGCTAACTTTTGTTCAACTTTCTATGTCTGAAGTTGCAGGATTTGATGAGAGAAGATTTGAGAAATTTTTTTTAGAGTCCCTTTTGCTTTCCTGATCCTAAAATGGCTACAGTGCTCTTTCCCTCATTAAGGTAATGCTTTTGATAATTTTGTAGTTTGTTTTAATGCATACGGTTGGTCTTGTATTCTTGTATTTCATTTTGATACAGATTGGGCATCACCTAATTTGGCCAACATTTCCTCTCTCAGATACCTCTTTTCCCATTTTTGTAGCTTGGTTTAAGAATTGTTGAGCACATTGGACATACAGAGACTAATATATGTAATGCAAGATGGTAGTTTTGGTTAATAAGAAGTCATACCCCGCTCTTGAAAATTGAAAATAGTGAGGAATCTTAATAAATTTTACTTGCAGGTCAAGGTGTGATGTGTGTTCTTTGTATTTTGTGCTTTGTATCCCATTCAACACTGTTAGGGCCCAATGACTAAATTTTGTGCATTTTTTCTATTTGTGCCTTGGAATTTATATGAGTAAGCTTGGGCTTCATTTGGCCTCACTGTCTGTAGAGAGAGGGGATAATACTTTCCTTTTATGTTATGCTGCATTATGAAATGACACCTACGTTGCTATTTTTATTGATATGTGATATAAGTATTGCTGCCTGAATTATGAAAAAATCCACCAAAGTAACATTTGTTTATCGATGTGATGTGGCAGGCTCGACGCATGATATTGTTATTCTAACCACTAATTCTTGAGGTCGTAATTTGTGAGTATTATGATTGTTGTCACGTTAGGTCATAATAACTCGTAGAGACTTGAGTGTCTAGGAAAAATCTCCCCAACTGTCGATCAATTTTATGGTGGAACATAGAAATTAGTTGCAAACTCCTCGCAGAGGGCTTCTTCTATGTTATAAAAATTAATTGTCAATTATTTTCTTGTCTCCACATTGAATATTTTCACATGTGGTAGCTATACTTACTCGGGAGAAGCAAGTGAAGAGTTTGACAGGGATGATAATACTTTGACACTCATAAAACCATCTCCTATGCCTTCAAAGGATATTCGAAGTCCACTTGAAGTCGGATCAGTACACGGTGGAAACAACGGGGTATCGAACGTTGATTTGGAAGAAGACAAGACAGAATAATTTGAAACCCAACTCTGTTTGATTGTGAGAAGCTATTTAACTTCGAATGATCATCCTGATGGATATGAAGTTGCTACATGTAGAATTTATGTGAGAGGAGAGGGAAAAAGCCATTAGAGGGAATATGATGAAGCTTTGTTCTTTTACTTTTTCCCCCCCTCTAATTCTTTTTATCTTGTTTAATTGGATTATATCGTACTGTATGGTTCCAAATGTATCATCTGTTGCATATAGTTTAGGCTCATCTTTGGATATAGTTGGAAGACACGTGGTATTTTTAATATTATAAGCCATATTAGTGTGCTTTCTATTCCTTTAAATTTTTTTGGGCAAATTACACTTCTTGACAATTTTGATTTTAATTGATGTATTTAAAGTCTGAATTGTTGCTATTCTTAGGTATGCAATGCATTGTTTCTTATTTTTAATTTTGTTTTCAAGCTTAGTTTATTTATTATTTTAATAAACATCAATTATTAGTTCTTAATAATTGTTTGACAGGTATTTTTTTTGTTCAACCATATAAAATTAACAAAATTTAAAAATTAAAAAAAAAGGCTATGGCGGCATTTAAAAAACGTCACTATATCCCACCCCAATGGCTAGATTTTTAAAATGTATAAATGCCTATGCCGACATTTTCAAAAACGTCGCTAAATTTCATAGTGATGTCATAGTAGTTAAGTAGGACATTTGGCGCCGTTTTTAAAAATGCCGCTTATACTAATATAACGACGTTTTTCAAACGTCATAAAGTTATAGCGACGGCCGCGTCATCGGCGTTTGGTACTAAACGTCACCAAAAGAATTAGCTACGTTTTTAGTACTTAAAAAACGCCGCTAAAAGTGGATTGTCCAGCAGTGTTAGTATTAAGACATCAATAAAATAGATAAAAAAATATAAAATATAAAAGAAAATTTATTTGATCTCTGCAATGCACATAATTTAACATATTCTGTATTATTTATTTATTTTTAAATTGAGATAAATTTTTTTTCAAATATCATAATAATTAAATTGAAAATACTTTTCATAAAAAAAGAAGGTATTTCTCAAATAAAGTTGATATAAAATTGGTTATTATAATTAAAATTAAGTTTGTGTAATACTTTATATGTAAATAGAAAAGATATGCTGATGTGACTTTTTAAACAAAATGTAAACCTTAAAATGTGCCACATAAGAAAGAAAAAAAAACACTACTTATATATATATATATATATATTTGGAGCACATATTTATTTTATTTTATTTTTTAATTTTGTGTATCATTGTGCTACAATCTTAAAACATATTCTGAGAAGAAAAAAGAAAGAAATATATACCTATTTTCTTTACTCGTCTCTATATAGTAATAATAAATTGATAACCTAATTAATTGGAATGCTATTTTTTTTCCTTAAAAGACTCTATTTTGAGGTGGACATTGCTATGTGGGCAGATGAGAAGTGACAGTAACAATGGAAGCAGAGAAGAAGTGAATTGAGAATCAAGAACTACCTAAGAGTGAACATTTTTGTTATTTAGGATTGATTATCACAACGATTGAGAAGATTGGACCAGATGTGGTCCATAGAATTAAGGTGGGGTGGCTTAAGTGGACGAGTGTGTTTGGAGTACTGTGCAATAGATGAGTACCCACTAGACTTATAGGAAAGTTCTGTAGAAACATCTATTAGACCAGTGATGCCGTATGGGACAGAATGTTGGGTAATGTAGAAACAACATGTAAATAAGATCAGTGTTCTTGAGATAAGGATGTTCAGGTGGATGTATGGCAAGACTAGAAAGGACAGAGTTAAAAATAAGTATATTCGTGAATGGGTAGGAGTAACACTAATATAAGATAAGCTGAGAGAGAATAGATTGAGAGAGTTTAACCATATAAAACGGAGACCAACAAAGGTGGTAATAAAGAGATGTGATACAGTGATAGTAGAGGGAAGTGTTAGGGAAAGGGCATATCTAGATTGACATGAGCTAGTGTAATAAATAGAGATATGCATTTCCTTAATTTTACTAACCAAATGGCCTCTGATAGAGTCTAGTGGAAAAGAAATATTCATATAGCTGACCTCATTTGAAGGGACTTAAGGTTTGGTTTGGTTTGCCAATAATGCCCTTAGTGTTTGAGCGTTAAATACATTTAAAGTAAGGATGTTCTGGACAATTAACCTATCTAAGCCCTCAAACCTAATATGTGATGTGAAATTTTCAACATAATTACTTTTTTGCCCTTCTATTTTGTTGACATTGAAACAAAATTTTGCCTCATTCACTATTTTCTAGCTCTTTTTTTTTTGGAATTTTAGTGTTTGGGAAGTTTGCTAGTTTAGTAGAGTTTGGATCCTCTGTCGTGGCTCTCTGCAGTGGTCTTTGCCATGCTCCAAAACGATGTCATTTTGTTTTTGTTTTTTTTTGTTTTTTTTGTTTCTTTCTTTTTTTCTCTCACCGATCTCTCAAAGGATTGTGAGCTCTCACCTGAACCACAAACGAAACCCAAATTCAAAATGGACTCAAAAGAAGAAGATAAGAAGTGCATTCTACTTGAAGCTCACATTCTTCATCAACAAAGCCTTAGCTCTCGTCTCACCGATCTGACTCTTTCTGATTTGTTAGGACCCTACTTGTTATCGAATTCCGTGGACAAACTTGAGTGTCATTGAGTTGTAATTTTCTTATGTTTTTTGGTCTTCCCGCTCGAGCAGGGAAAGTGGTGCTCGAGCGGAGATTCCACCCTCACAGTGTTTTGGCTTGTCTGCAAAATATACTGAGTGCTGTGTTTTTACACTCAAGTGTGAACCCTAATTTGGAACACGTGATATAGAGTCCCCGCTCAAGCATCCATTCCCACGCTCGAGCGGACCTCACGATCTCAGCTTCTATAAAACCTCAAGTTGCTCCAAATCTAGGGTTACGTTTTCTAGATCTTCTTTAAGGGTTTTTGGGTTTTCTTTTGGGGATATTTTTCTGGTTTTCCTTGATGTTTGATTGAGTTTAAACTCATGTTTTTATAAGCACACATCAAGGAGTTTTTTTGATCTTCTTTGAGAGTACTTTTCTTTGGTGGAATCCTAAGATTCAAGCACAGAGTAATCAAAGGAGTTTGATGTTGTGTGCAGTCGTTGATTCGACAATAGATTTTGTGGATTCAACATCAATATAATCAATTCCAAGATGAAGGTTGCGGTGAAAGATATACAGAAGATTTGAAGACAAATTGAAAGCGTTTGGGTAATTTGTTTGGTATCCTTGTAATCTTTCTTTCTTCAGTAGTGGATTGATTTGTAGTGTTTCACCCGTGGTTTTTTTTATCACAATTGGAGGTGCTCCAATTGTGATTTTTTTCACCAAAAAATCGTTTGTGTTGATTTATTGTTTCAGAAACAATAATCTAAATCACATTCATATTTGCTTGATAATTTAGATTGTTAGTTTTAGTTGTTTGGGAATTGGTACAATTAATTCTTGATCTAATCACGAAACACTTAGGTTTTCCAATTGGTATCAGAGCGGGTCACTCTTTGTTTTTATCAAAACTGTAGTAGTATGATTTTGTGTGATTAATGATATGGATTCAATTCGCGAAGGTAACTTGACCCATAGACCTCCGTTACTTGATGGTACAAACTATTCTTATTGGAAAGTTCGTATGAGAGCGTTTTTAAAATCTATCGATGAGAAAGTTTGGCACTGTGTGATCTATGGATGGAGTGAACCTATTGTCACCTTTGATGGTGTTGATATTCCCAAACCCCTTGATAAATGGGATGCATTTGACTATCAAAACTCAAGTTGGAACAGTAAAGCTCTCAATTCCTTGTTTTGCTCTGTCATACCTGAGGAGTTTTTGTCATATTTGCACGTGTGAGGTAGCAAAAAAGGCTTGGGACATTCTTGAAATGATTCACGAGGGTACTACTTCTGTTAAAAGGTCAAAACTTCAATGTCTCACCTCTGCCTTTGAAACTCTTTTTATGCGTGATGATGAGATGTTTGATGATTTTTATGCTAAACTTAGTAACATCGTGAATTCCTGTTTCACACTCGGTGAAAAAATCCCTGAAGCTAAGGTTGTTAGAAAAATTTTGAGGTCTTTACCCGAGAGGTTCCAATCAAAAGTGACAGCTATTGAGGAGGCTTAGAATGTTGATACCCTCAAGCTTGATCAGCTGGTTTGAAACTTGTAGACTTATGAAGCCCACCAGATTTCCAAGAAAAAACAAAAAGATAGTGTGGCTTTCACTAGTGCTCATGAGACTGCAAAAACTCCTGAGACTAAGTTTGATCTAGAGTCTGAGATGATGGCTATGTTTACTAAACAGTTCAAAAAAAATTTAAAGAAAAGGAAGCCTAATTCTAGGGACCCTATTTCAAAAGCTAAGAGTAATGAAAAACCCAAAACTTATAGCGATCCCGGTATTCCCTGTTATTGTTTAACTGTAATCCGGACTCGGTTCCGTAGACTCGTTGCTGTCTTATCCTCATTTCTATCCCTTACTCTTTGTCTTAGAGTTTTGGGTTGTGTTGGACTTGTTGGGAATAAGTTGGTTATGTTTTAAAGCTTAGAAATCTTTGCCCAGTTTTTGGTCCCTCCGCTCGAGCGGCTCTTTTGACGCTCGAGCGGGACTCTGTTGTTGCTTTTCCGCTCGAGCGGGGTTGTTGGCGCTCGAGCGGGGAAATCACCCATCCAGTATTTTGTCTGCAGTGGTATACGCTCGAGCGGGGAGTTTGACGCTCGAGCGGGCATCTTGTCTGTAATAGTTCTGGGAGCGTGCATCCGCCGCTCGAGCGGGGGATTTGACGCTCGAGCGGGAGTCTGTGAGTGACGCTCGAGCGGGGCGACCTGTATAACACACCGAGATTCAGCGTTTTGAATCACTTTTCCATTTCCTTTCTCTCTCTTACTTTTCCGAAAAAGCCATTGGAGAGCACCTCACTCTAAAACCTAACTTCTCTCTTAGGATTGATCTAGCTAGAGTGTTTTCCTCACCTTGGGCCTTTGTGAGAAGTGTGTTGATCGTCGAGGGCTTCGTTGTGATCCAAGAAATTTGGGATTTGGAGCACTTTGATTTCGGGTCATCTTCTCTATTTGAGTTCTCCATTTGAGGTATGGATTCTCCTTGTTCTTTTTCAATACTCCGTCTATAGATAGACATGTGGTAGTTTTGTATTGCATGAAAACCATACCCATGTTGGGTTTGTTTGAAAATCATGAGGAAACCTAGAGTTGGTTGATAAAAATGGATTTAATGTCTTTGGTTATCCAATGGACTAGTTGTGGTGTAAAATATCATGTTGTTGTTGAAATGTAGAAAAGCCCTAATTTACATGTGTCATGTTGAATTAAAGGAGGGGTTTGTTCTTTGGGCAAATACTTGTGTATTTTGGGTCTCAAATGAGGTCCTTGTTGTTTATTGTTGTTGATTGAACCTTTTTGGTCAATGTCGAGAAAGAGGAAGAAAAACCCTAACTTAATAATTACGACTTAATTTGCATAATTAATTTGGAAGATTATGAAAGGAATGGAAGTGGTTTTGTAAAACAAAGGATTGAATTTGGTTTTGTAACAACAAAAGGGACGGAGTTGATTTCGTGAAAACAAAAGGGATATGGAATTTGTTTTGTGAAATGGGAAAGGTATTTTGAAATACGTATGAAAATTGGATTGTTGTTTTATGAGTGTTGAACACACACATATGTGGAATTGTATCTTGAACTACCATGTTAATGTTGTTGTCGGGTTTGTGGTCTCATAGTAATTGAGTCTTTAATAGATGTACTAAATATTTGCATCTAGAGGTTTTGTCCTTGGTCATCGGTGGAGGATGACATGGTTGTGTTGAATTATCGTGTATGCATTACACCATTGTTAATTGAACATCTTATATGATGAAATATTGAGATGCATTATATATGTATACTTGTAAGAGGAGGAGAGAGGGGTTGTACTCCAGTGTGCGTGTGAGAAGATGGGGGATGGACTCTACATACCTATGTGTTCATATACTTTAGCACATTGTTTGTATCTGGATGGTTTATGTATATATGTTGTACATGTTGGTTATGCCCTGTTGCATTTCGACTGGTGGTGTTATACCTTGCGCTGAGAATCAGAGGTACCGTGACCTTCCAGCTAGCGCCTGGAGAACTGAATGCGCTGAGAATATAAGGTACCACACCCTTCCAGCTAGCGCCTGGTAAACTGGCATGTTGTTGTGAGAGGTGTATCTTTGGCTTACTATGCGCATAGCTAGTAGAGCAAAGTTTGTTGTTGATATTTCAGTGTGTTTGGGAATATCATGGATTGTGTTGATTATGGTTTTGGAAGGCCGAGTTGCCTCCTTGGTTTATATTATGCACATTGGTGAGTTGTTATCTTTTTATAACAGTGCATGTATAGATTTGATTGTATCGGGAAGAAGCCAAAATGTCATCTTTGTCTTTTGGAAAATGTAAAGGAAAATGGATTTTCTTTAAAGAATTATAAATATTGAGAAGGGATATATGTGTATGTTTGGAGAACGGAAGAGAGTAGTGGGCTTAGTGAATTTATTTCCTAAGTGATTGTTAATGTTATGAAAGATTGGGAACGGGGATTTATGAAAAGGAAAAGAACAAAATGAATCGCCTATGGCGTTGATTGAAATGGTTGTTTTCAAGAAAAGTTCATACATATATATTTTGTATAAACTGTCACATTATTATTCTAGTATGAGAATGAGTGTTCATGATCATAGCTATCTATAAGTTGTTATTGTTGAGGATCATGTTGAGTTCCCTACTGGACTATATGTTCATCTCACGTTGTTGAATCTTTTTCAGGTGTTTAGCAGGTTGTGCTACAAGATTTGGATCTACTTACTTACTGGCCACGGGGCCTCAGTTATGTTGGCGGAATGCCATTGTTGTGAAAGGGTTACACCCTTCTTCTTGTACTTTATGTGATGTAAGCCCAAGGGCAATTCATTAAGTATGTTCATGTAATATCTACTTTGCATACGAATGAGAGTATTGTTAAACACTTCTACAGATTGAATGTATGAGTTTATTTCTGCATGTTATCCTTGAAATTGAATTAAGTTAATGAATTTGGTAATGATTTCGAGTAATAAAAAGTGGGGCGTGACAAAACTTTTCCACCAAAACTTGCTTCAAAAACTGAAAAGAAGATTGTGAAGGGGCAACGGGTCAAGTGTTATGAATGTCAAGGGTTTGGACATATTTCTCTTGAATGCCCATCGAAAAAGAATCAGAAGAAAGTCTATACAATGACTTGGGATGACGAAAGCGGGTTAGAGCAAGAACCCAAAGAAACCGAATCCGGTGAAGACGGGGATAGTGCTTTCATGGCATTCTGGTCCACTTTCACTCAACCTCCTCCGAAGCCAGTAGAATTTGCTCATGGTCAAAATCGGCACCGTGCTCATACCTCTGATGGGAGTAATTACTTGTATTGGAAGATCAGAATGAGGGCGTTTTTGAGACTTTTCGATCCTGAAGGCTGGCAAGCCATTGAAGAGGATGTTGAAAGCATTGACAATCCGAGCAATTAGAGAGTTCTGACTACTATTCGTGAAGCAATTTTTGATAAAGAACAGCAACAGATTGCTCACTGCACAAAGGCCAAAGATGCATGGGACATTCTGAGTCAATTTCATGAAAGAGGAGAGTCATCTTCACCACCATCTATCCCATTTCCTGCCTTAGTTGCTCGACTGGATGAGGTCTAGGAAAAAGAGGAGAAAAAAGTAGATGATGAAACATCAGAAGACAATGATGAGATTGATGGTGATGATCTACAACAAGCTTACGAAAAGCTTTACGATGAATCTCTAAATTTGTCCAAGATCAATGACAAACTCACTCTCAAGCTCAAAGTAATTGAAAGCGAGAATGTCAAGCTAAAAGGAGAAATTGCAACAGAAAAGCAAAATGTTATCAAGATCTCTAATGAAAGGCAAGACCTATGTGGGAAACTTCTATCTTGTTAGACCAAAATGAATGAACTTCTGAAAATATATGCAACATATGAAGAGAAGATTGAAAGCCTTGAGATGTCACAAGCTACATTGTAAGAGATGGTTTGTCAAAAAGATGAAGCACTCAGAGATGCTAGAGCCACAATTGCCATGTGGAACAAAGGTTCCAAGTCATTAGAAGACATCCTCAGGTCCCAACAAATGGGTTGTGACAAAAGTGGGTTAGGCTATGGTAATGTGACAGCTCACAAGGGATAGGCCTCTACATCTCATGACCTGAAGACTCAAGCAAAGGAAAAGCTGAAGGTGCACTAGGGTTATCCCTCTCTTCATTTACCTAATGGGGGTTGTAGATCGCCCGGAACTCCGCTCCGCGCGCGAGGGCACGAATCGTGGTTCTAGCTACTACAGTTTGGACTCCTGTCATGGTTCTGAATCTAATCTCACGAAGTGCAATGTAAGACTGATAAATCACCAAAGAGTCCAAATCCGGCAAATCGTTTTGGAAAATCGATTTTAATCAAAAAGCGCCAAACATGGACTGCTTTGCCAGATTTCAGAGTCGCCACCTAAATATTTTATTTTGGGAAATTTAGGAAACCCTAACTCGTGCCTAAGGCCACGTGTTTGTCATCACCAAAGTTGCCTCAGCTCGAGAACTTGGGTACGAGAGGGGAAGGTCATGCAATGAGCACCCCCGCTCGCCCAATCAAAGATCGGCCTTTACTAACATGATATCTTGTTTTTAAAAACACATGCGTTTTTATTCCGGTTTTATTAGCTAACCTTACTATGTGATGCGCACAGCACACAAGTATACACTGAATCACTCGATTTGGAACAAAACATCTCATGTTTGTTTTTCAAAAATGGTTTGAGGCTGCTACTCGCAAGTAGGCTTAGAAAACATGATTTGCCACTCTCAAGTGGGCTTAAAACGTACATTTCGATGAATTGTTCCAATTCAAGCAATCAAGCCTTTACCCACAGGCATTCATGTAGTTATAGCAGTTAAGAATATAGCCTCATGGCAAGCATGCTATCATGGCAACACTTACACACATGTAAGATGCTAAAGCGTAAACACTCACAGTGTACTCCGAGCCAAAACAGAAGCTAGTTAGTAATCAATGCATGACCCTAGCTATGTCAAGAATGCCTAATGCAACACATGCGAAATGCAACTAAGATAGGCTCGGCTATTCTAAGATGTCATGTGAACGCAACTAGATAACATGTATTCAAATTGGAATTGAAGATACAATGCAGTTTGTATGATGTGCCGAGCCCGGTGCATGTAAGACAAATGAATGATGCACGCATGCGAAGCATAAGGATGCTAATTGAAATATGCCCTAAAACTAACCATTGTAAGCAGATAAGTAAAAGGGAGAAAGAAATGGGGTTGGAAGACATGCATCACACACATGCGGACTTATTGTAAAATTCGCCCTCTCGATGGAGGGTCCGAATAATAAGCTAATTAGCTAATCTAGGCTAACTATTACAAAACGAAACTAATTAACTAACAAGCTAATTAATTATAAACACAAATGAATAGTTAAGTGCATTAACTACTTAAGTACAGAACCAAATAGCTAACTAGCTAAGCAAAGCAGTTAAAAGGAGCCTCGGGGCGAGAAGTGCATGCATGCTCGATCGCCTCACTCGAAAATCCATCGCTATGCCCCAACTTGCCTCTGTTTGCATTTGATCTCAGAACACTGCAAAAACCTCCAGATAGCTTCTATTCCATCATGGAAACCTCCAAGAAGGCTGCCGACCACTTAATGGTGTTGTAGACCACCTGTAGACCACTTACATATGTTACAGACCAGAAAAAGTGGCCGGCCAGCTACTTTTTCTGGTCTGTCGACCAGAAAATTCTGCCACACTCCAGTTTGCTGCAACAGAGAACAAGAAGGGGCACAGCAGTGTATTTACAAGGTATGTGTGCACAACCACCCTCCCTATTATTTCTTAAACTCAAGGGAGTGCGATACTCGACTCTCGGGCCACCAACCGAGCATCGCAATGCACGATGGTCGAGAAGCCAAGTTTGCACAATTCAATATTAATGGATGCACAAATAACACATAAGGGCCTCCACCTCTACCATGCTTGATCAAGAGGGTCGACAACCGAGAAATGAGGCACGTTTCATCACTTCAAGTATGGAACGCCCCTCGTTTCTCGTGTTTGGATTAACACCCTATCCAAACACAATGCAATGTACAAGACTCTAAACATAATGCAATGCAACATGAGCATGCAAGGACAATGCAATGCAACAACACAATGCAATGCAATAACATGCAAACTAAATGCACTTCTATGAATGCTAGAATGGCATGCACAAGATTCTAACACATGGAGAATGCACGCATGGCATGTTCGGATGCTAAAGCATCAAAGCTAGTAAAGGGCACCTCACGAGTGGCATGCAAAACAATGCTCAATGGACTTAAACCGAATATGGACAGACCTCAATCATGCCCAAAATAGTGGCCAAAATACTGAAATGCTAGTATGGAAAGCAAGAAAATGCATGCACATGCATTGGCCCATCAACTAGGCATAAGAGCACAACTCTTAAACATGATTAAGGAGTGACAAACATGGAAGTGTGACAACACTATATGCTCTGAAATCATGTATGAAATGATGCCAAATCATTCAAACAACACAAGCATGGCATGCTAGGAGGCTCAAAGCATTAAACTAACATAGGCACTTGCACTATAGCTGTGCAAAACATGAACCAAAAGGCCATGACAACCCAAAAAAGTCCTAGAGCATGCCAAAACAATGACAAAACATGCATGGACTAGAGCTAAAACAAGATAGCATGTAGGGCATGAAGCATAGAGTATGCAAGGCCAATGAGGAAGGTTATACTACACCTACCAAAACCAAGCATGAGATGACTTTACCAATAAAAATCAGAGTTATGGCATGTCAAATTAGCACCAAAAATGGGCTAATACCAAGTCAACACATGCTAGAATAACAAGCTCACTCATTAGGAATGCAAGGCTAGCATTTACACTACAAGTGCATGAAGCATGCAACCGATGATCAAACAAGCCAAAAACAGAGTTAAAGCATGTTAAATAATCGCCAAAAATGTGCTGGAGTGGAGCCAAAACACGCTAGAATTATAGGCTAAAATAGCAAGCATACAAAGCTAGTGAACAAGTTTACACTACGAGCATACAAAGCAAGACTCAAAGGACCAAACCAGCCCAAAACAGTCCTAAAACATGCCAAATCAGAGGCAAAAATATGCTGAAACTAAGCCATAAAAAGATAGAAAAACATGCTCACATGTTAGGCCACCTACTCATGCAAACAAGATACAAGGAGGGAAGGCCACCCCCTCCTATCTTGGACCTTAAAACATCGTTTTTGTCACTGAAAAACCTCTGATTTTCAGTGGTTTAAAGGGCCAAAAAGTTTGGTTTAAAGGTGGTAAGAAGTTGCACAAAAGGCCTCACAAGCCAAGGAACAAAAGGGAGAACAACCCCCTAGCCAAACAAGGCACAAACCAACACTTTTATGCCTCAAAAATAGAGTTTCTGACAGTTCAAAACCAGCTCCAAAATAATCCAAAACAATGGAAAAAGGATGGTGAAGCAAGCATGCAAAATAAGCTAAAAGAGAGAGAGAGTTCTTACCCTTGAAGCCAGGCACACTTTAGAGCAACAAAATAAGCTTAAAACAAGCTAAAATCTTCTTCTTGAGCTCCAAGAAGGTCCAAAGTCATCTCAACCCAAAGGTGGAGGTATTTGGTCAAGGATTGATATGCAAAAGCTAAGGGCTTGTCTGCAAACTAGAAGTGATTCCCCACTTGTATGCACAAGAGGGCAAGAGAGAGAGGTTTTTTAGAGAGAGAGGCTCCCAAATCTTCCATTCTTGCAAAATATGAGATATATCTTCCATATATATCAATTCAAGAGCTTTGGGTCGGAAATATCTGGATTGCAAATATCTGATACAGTGCACAATAGCTGGAGAGAAAATATCTACAGATTCTGGGCTTTCTGGGTGTAAGTGGTGGACCGACCACTTTTTTTGGTCGGTCAACTACTTTTTCTGGTCTTCCAGGATCATTTCTGGTCGGCATATGGTCGGCGTGCTCAAAAAGTGGTCGGCACACTCCCTTAGTGGTCTGCAACAAAAATCAGTCCTGGTCCCCGACTTGAAGCAAGCTTAACTCCTTCATCTGGATGCCTTTTCAGGTCATTCTTGTGTGAAAATTGAAGCCCCAGAAGTAAGCTTTCCAATGGTGGAAGCCTTGCATCAAAATTTCAACTGTGCTAAGAGATATCCCCCTTTTAGTGAAGACTTCTCAGTTTCGGTCCAACCGGATTGATGCCTAATTTCAACCAGCTGTATCTCCCTCATTCGGACACGGCTTTAGGAGATTCTTAAGTAAAAAATGAAGCCCCATAAGTAAGCTTTCCAATGGTGGTGGCCTCATAACTGAAATCCAAGTATTCAAAAGGATAGGCCAGATTTAGCGAGGGATGCTCGACTTTCTCTTAACGGTTCATGCCCATCTTCTTCTCCAACTTGGTTTCTTCCCTCTTCTCCTCTTTTCTTCAACTTCAAGCCTCTAAAAAAGATGTTTTGAAAGATTTTCCAAAGATTTCATCTCTCTTTCATTCATTTGCACTTTTTCCTTGCTCGGTTTATCGAAAAGCGCAACATTTAACGAAATGTGAGTGTCGGAACATCGTAGGAACTTTATTTCAAAAACATTTTGAAAGAGAGGGTTTTAAGGTCTAAAAACCATTCAAAATAGCTTTGGTCCAAAATGAGGTATAAGGTTGGGATTTCACTCTCCTCTTTCTGAAGGAATCGAACTTTTGCACTACACAACTTTCACCACCAAGTAAGTTGTGCCCAATAGCTGGCATAACTGGCAAGAAAAATATCTACAAAAAGTGCTGGAAAGCTGTCGACCAGTTGAAGTGGTCGGCCAGCTAGTTGCACTGGTCGGCGGACCATAGAAAGTGGTCTGCAGGGAGACCAAGTGGTCGGCAAGGGGGAGAGGTGGTCTGCACCAAGAAAGCAAGGTGGTGGCATGGCTGCCGACCACTTTTGGTGGTCTAAAGACCACCAAGACCAGCTGGCCGACCAGAAAACTGGCTGGCAGGCAGGAAAAGAGGTATTCGGGGAGAGAAAAGTGGTCTACGACCACAAAAAGTGGTCTACAAGACCCCTGCGTCCCTCTAGGCAAAGGCAACAAGGCATGGTTCAAAAACCAAGCCAAGAGGAGAACGTTAAACGGTCCCAAGACATGGCGCACGGCCGAAGACTCCGAAAATCGAAAACTAGTCTACAAGAGAGAAAAGTGGCCTACAGACCTCTCTCTACCTCCAAACAAGGTCAGCAAGGCTTGGTCCACAAACCAAGCCAAAACACAAAGAGTTCAGAGGCTCGGAGGCAAGACACTCAGTCGAAAACTCTGAAAACTCGAAACGAGCACAAATATGCGTGATCATCGAGCGCTCAATCGATGACGTCTGAGTCTTAAGGTAGGTCAAAAATGGGGTGTCTACAGTTGCCCCTCTTTGACAGAACTCGAAAGTCAAGAAGTGACGGGAGTGAATGTCAAAGCCTAGAGACGACCCATTTTTGACAAGGCCGAAGACTTAGACAAACAGGCAAGATACAAATAAATAAACGGTTGTGCCCGCAGGCTGCCTACGTATCCTATTGCAAGGAATCAAACCAGAGTGGTTCAAGGGTAGGACGCAAAATGATACACAATGTAACAAAATAGTATAAATGATATACAATGTAACGAAACAACGCAAATGATATGCAATGTAATTGAGATAATCAAACCACAGGCAGTGCAAAACCACACAAATATCATAAAGGAATGGAGATGCAAAATCGAACTGCGTGTAACATGGAAAAGGTGGCGGAGCACTCTAACCACAATTCTCTTAGTGGAATAGGTGCATGCACAAATAGAACTATGTGTTTCGCAGAAAGAATACAAGTAATTGGGTGGCATGATATAAGTGAGGAATGATCTGCTGAGGAATGATCGTGATCCTACATGCTGAATGCAACAAACTACAATGCAATGGATGCAATGGATAAAGCACGCGGCCAAACCACGTTTCTACCTAGAAAAGGCATAGACACAAAACAGACCACGTCTAACACATAAATGGTGCCGACACCCTCAGACCACAATTCTCTTAGTGGAACAGGTGTGTACACATAATCACAGAACCATGCTTTAACACGAAAAGTATGGCCACATACCGGACTAAGCTTAACATGAAAAGGATGCAAGCGATAAATGGACAATGCAGTACATGCATGCAATATATTCTATAGGCAATGCAATAGACATAACAGATGTGATACAATAGATAATAGATGCGATGTAATAGATAGTACAGTAGATGCAAAGGGTGACGTACTCCAACCATGCTGGAATCATGAGAGAAGGAAAAACAAATCCCAAACACACCGAAATTGTGTGAGGAAAGGAACACTCAAACCACGCTGAAATCGTGAGAAGAGGCTTGAAAACAATCGCCCAGGTGCGCGCACAACGCAACCTGAGATGAATTCCAAACACGCTGAAATCGTGTGAGGAAAAGAACACTCTAACCACGCTGAAATTGTGAGAAGAGGTCCGAAAACAAACCGCCTAGGTGCACGCACGACGCAACCTGAGATAAATTCCAAACACGCTGAAATCGTGTGAGAAAAGGGACACTCTAACCATGCCGAAATCGTGAGAAGAGGCCCAAAAACAACCGCCCAAGTGCGCGCACGATGCAACCTGAGAAAGCCCCGGGGGGCAACGATCCTAAACGCTGCTCAGCGTAAAACGATAAACGATACCAGATAACACAAGATGCAAATAAATGCAGTAAGTGCGATGATATGATTCATGTTACAAGCAATGTAGAGCATGATGTTTAGGGAATGCAATAAACAAACAAAACGGCGCTTTAGAAAGCACCTCATGGGGTGAGTGGCAATGAACCGCTCTGCTCTGATGGGGATCTCCCCCTTGTGTTCTTCGAACTCTCGCCTTGTGTTCTTTGAACTCTTACCTTTAACTCACAGTACGAAGGTCCTGTAATGCTGACAAGTAGTGACATCTGCATGTAGAAGCCACGGATGCCATTTTTCTTCCTGATCATATTCACAACTTTCCCTATTCTCCAACAGGGTGACAGACTAGGTTGGTTCAGTATCCAGAATTGAGGCGCATACACGCTACCTCAACCTATGGGGCTGCCATACAGATTTCAAGCCGGGGATACACCCCTGGGTATTTAAACCAGACTTTAGTCTCAGAAATTCCAAACCTTTGTGTTCTAGGCATCAGCCATTCAAACTCTAGTTTCCACCGTCGCAGTTGATCTCCTAGGAATTCATTGCAAACACGGCCAAGATGCCCCTGGCAGGGAAATGATGCTCAGGGAGAGCACTTCTGATCGCCATTCTGGCTTTGAAACAGGCTCGAGCTTGAGCTTGGGATAGAGGCACACTCATACTTCGGAGCATTGACAAATCCTGAAGACGTATATCCGGAACGCAATCTCGGAATTTTCTGAAGTTGAAACAAACTCAGATGCTTCAATTTTCCCTCTTTTATTTTGCGTTGCAGTCTAGAACCCATATAGCTTCAGATAGGTCCTAGTTTTACTGTTTTCATATGACCTGGGTTGAACCCTGCAGTTTTATAAAAGAACAAATCCTGTTTTGCACAAATGTGGAGAATGGCACAGCACTCTGAGCATAAAACGATTTTATTTCTGAATTTGAAATTGAGAAACGAGTTCTCAACCGAGTATTGAGCCTACGAATGACCACAACAAAAAATGACTGAACAACAAAAAACAAAGGTAAAACAACCTAAACACATCTATTGACATTCGAAATGACTCAAAACAAGAATCAAGACAAACAAAAACACGACAAAACACAAGACTCAAATGTGCACAAGGAGCCTGTTTCCTCGAGTATTGTTTCCCACCCTTTCTCACTTGTGATTCTCACATCACTCTGGCACTCAATCTCTTTTTCTCTGAAAAGCCATTTTCTCACTTTTTCTCTTAGCGTATATCTCTCTATTCTTCAATCTCTCTTCTTTTTTATCCCTCCCGTGAGTGGTTGATAGATAAACAGGAAGTTGTGGGCTTTTGCCCCAAGTATTCCGCTAGATTCTTCTTCTTCTACTCACAACAGTGAACTTTCCCACAGAGGAGTTGCGCTACAACTGGGTGTGTAGCAAATCTGCAGCAGACATCGGTTGAGGAGTTGCGCTACAACTGGGTGTGTAGCAAATCTGCAGCTGACATCGGTTGATAACGCCCTTGGCTTAGCTTGATCGAGGTGAGTTTCAGCATGTCCCACCGGCCAGGCATACAATTGATTGGTCTCACACATTGATTTTTCTACGTCTCCATTCCAGGTCAGACGCCAATTTTTGATTTGATCATCTAGATGAGGGAACCGAATATCCCGCTCCAGTTCCAGTTCGTGCTTCGCACTTAGCTTGATACCTCGTTGTTTAGAGGTCAAGAGAGCTTTCAGCCCTCTGCTGTTAGCTTCAGTTGTGCCCTTTTTTGGCAGGTGGAGTGCCCTTTCTGGCAAGTATGTTGACAACGGGGAAAAGACAGGAAGCCTGGCTCAACTGTGCCCCTAGTTCATCATTTTGACCATTTTTTTTGTTTTGGTTTTTACTAAAACAATTGTTGACCAACATGAAAGTTAGATTAACATGCTTGTTCGATTTTCTGATTTGAAATCATGCAAGTCAGGTTATGAGCACTGAAAATTTTCCTTTTTTGGTTTTGAAAAAAATGAAGCAATTTTTGAGAAAATTAGTCAACTTCATTAAGAATTCTCAAAACTATTTTTGCAAATAGCCACTGCTCGACCAACATAGAATTTACTCTTGAGATGCACAACCTCAGATCCAAAATGGTGGAAAATTGCCCCTTGCCTAAAGGGCACTGCACGGCAACGGAAAGTTGCCCCTTGTCTGAATGGCACCACAGCGCACTGTACCGAATTCTCATAGTGAAGATCACAACCGAACTCTTGGATACAGAAATGACAAAGATGACCCGTTCAATCTCATGGACAGGACAGTTGAATTTGAAGTGTTTACGGATGGACTTAGAATGAAGTTGCCTACGTATCCTACAGATGGGAATCAAGCCTTACGTAGTTCGAGGTTAAGGTACACTCGGGTATTAACCTCTCTTTTTGCACTCTAACTTTTGCTAAGGTCGCCCTTTCTGGGTTTTCAACCTTGCGAGCTATGTTCTTCTTTTCTTTTCAATTTTTTTCATTTCTTCTTTTCTTTGTTCATTTCTTTTCATTGTTTTTTTTTTCTTGCTCTAACTTTTGCCTGGGTCGCCTTTCCGGGTTTTCGGCCCAGTGAGCGTCTCAACGGTAAAAGTATAGCTTTGTCTATGTTGACTGGTTTGAGATTTCGAAGCCATCTGAATCCAGTAGAATGGCTGCTGTTTGCTGATGATGTAGCAGTCCATCCAATAGGGGCTGAATTTGCCCTTAATGTTGTAGATAAGAACTCAGTTGTCCTTCAACAAAACTTTATTCTTTCCTTCCGTCTGGGATTTGGCTTTCTTGCCAGTCTTCATTGGTTTGCGGAATGACCCCTCTTTTGAATCTTTGAGCACATCTGACATTTTTGCCCCTAGTTCGAGGGGTGCTTCTGATCTAGCTTCACAAGCTTCCTTTGATAACATCTGATCTTTTTTATCTGACTTTCTTGCCCCTAGTTCATAGGCCGCTTCAAATCTGACCATACAAGCCTCACATTATGATTGACCGTTAAACATTCTGAATCCAAGTTCAAGGTTTGAAAGTAAAGGGGTTGTGTCTTGAGGCTGAGAGCGATCCTAAGCTGCACAATCTCAAAATCAATTCCACACAAGTCTTCGCAGGACGGCGCAAAACATTTTTTTGAAATCTTCTAAGAAAGCGACTAGTCGCTCGTGCTGAAGACAATGTAGAACCAATCTAGATCAAGCCAGAATCCTTCTCAGTATTCACATTAACAAACATGATCTCATTTATTAAGGGCTTAGCATGCCTCTCTTTTTCTCAGTTTGATCAAATTTTGCAAATCCCGAGGAATTCCTTCATCTTCGTTTTCATCATAGTGTTAAAAAAGTTTTGAAAAACTTAGGTCAATGCAATGATTTCAAGGCACAGAAAGGTAAGTGAAAAGCACTGCCGTTTCATTTAGATCTTCTGGTGTAACTGGCTTAAGGCTGAAACAAACTCAAGAGTGTGAAAATCACTACTGTTTCATTCAGATCTTCTGGTGCAACTGGCCCCATGGCAAAAACAGATTCAAAAGAGTGTAAAAGACAAACACAAAACAATATAGTGATATCCGAGGTAACACCCCCGAAATCACTCGACTCTAACATAACATAACTGACTCGATACAACAAGACAGACGCAACTGACTCAGTACAAAAAGACTGACTCAATACAATATAACAAAACTGACCCAATACCCAAGTTAGAATGCAAAATAACCAGCATTTGCACATTGCTCAAAACAGTGCGTGCCATCCCCATATCTGGAGTAAATTGAGCGACATCAGCAGGCGGTTCATCCCCCGATCACATAATCACATTATCCCCCAAGTTCACAGATCCAGTACCGATAGACTTTGCAGGACCCGGTGCGACGATGACCTTGTTATCAATCAAATCTTGTACTTCGTGGCGAAGACGAAAGCAACTGTCAGTATCATGACCGGTTTGTTCATGGAAGGCACAGTAATTGGCCGGGTTGTGGGAAGAAGGAAGTTTGTCTGGTAATGGCCGCGGCTTCAGGGGCTTGAGATGGCCTTGTCCTATAAGGATTTGGAAAGCTTTGGACAAAGGCATATAGAGGGCATGGAAGACCCTTCGACCTTGGGGTTGGTACTTCGAGGTTTGTGGATTTTTGCTGGATGCACCGGTAAATGGATTTGTAGGCGCTGACTGGGTCTGTTGATCTCTTCCCAGTACAGGTTTAGAGCTGAAAGGAACGTCTCTGGTACGACGGCCCTTCTCCCGGCTTGCCCCTTGATTCAAACTGCCCCTAACTTGAGTGGCGAAAGTGTAATCCACAGCCTTTGCAATAACTGCAATCATTTGCTGTTTGTTCAGCCCTTCTGCTTTCAAAGCCTCAACAGCCCACTGAAGGTGTTCATGGGGACCAATACCTGCCCCTACCTTGTTCTTACCACCTGCCTCCACTTTGCCAAGGGATTAGCCTTCTTCCAATGCAACCCGTCCCAAGATTGGGGAGCCTTTTGGCATGAAACTTCAAGTATGTGATGTGGTTGATGATGGAGCCAATGTCCCAGAGGCTAGATCTGCCACAGTTCTCTGAAGATCTTCGATCATTCTCATTAGCTCAGAAGTAGTGGGCTCATGGGCTTGAGATGATTGAGGTCTAGGTGCATCCATCATGCACAAGCCCGTGCTTTCTGGAATGAACACCTCTGGCTTGGGTAGACGGGCTAGGGTGATGTATATACTGGGGTTGTAGCTGAATGGCAGTATATAGATTAGATTGAGATGGAAAGGTGATGGGTCAGTACTAGCCCGAGGTCCTTTTGGTGGAGTTATGGTCTCTTCGTCAATAAGATCCTGAATCTTATGACGGAGGTGGATGCAGCGGTTTGTATCATGACTGTGTTGTTGATGATAGGCACAATATTTAACTGGGTCATATCTTGGTGGAAGAGGATTTGGAAGGGGTTGAGGTTCTATGAGCTCTAGGTGCCCTTCCTCTTGCAACATTTTCAAAGCTTGAGAGAGACTCATGTAAAGAGGATGAAAATTTCGGGCTTGGGGCCGAGTTGAAGTAGTTGGTTTGTGGCCATTGAGGGAAGTGGTGATAATGTCTACTTCTGAGCATTTTGCAGCTGTGCTACCATCAGTAGTAGCAATGGAACTACGAGCAACATTCCTTTTCAAAGGCTCATTATCTTCCACAAAGATTCCTTGTCTGATGGCATCCTCGATTTGAACCCCCATTTCATGAAGGGCTGGAAAGGTAAACAGAGGTAGAACGACCATCTTTTGCAGCAACTTGCCATGCAGATTCTGAACAGTCATCCTGATCTGATCTTTGTCGAAAGGCCTTGTAGTCATCATTGAGTCCTTTGCTCTCTATCTCGTCACGAACTCTGAGAAACCCTCATTTGGCTCTTGGCAAGTGATTTTGAGATCACGAGTTGTGACCTCGATCTGTGTGTTGTAGGAGTATTGAGCAATAAAGGCCTCAGCCAGTTCTTCCCAGTTCTGTTTCACAGAGTCCTCCAATTTCGCATACCAGATTGTGGCTATCCCAGACATAGTTCGGCCAAAGAGAGACAACTTCTGGGCTGTAGTCAAACCCATTGGCCTCAGGATATCAGAAAATAGGTGGAGATGCACCATTGGGTCTCCAGAGCCATTGAAGCAGTCAATACGCGGCATTTTAAACCGCTTCGGTAAGGTAACTGCAGATTCAGTATACCTGTCCTCTAAATCAGGGATAGAGTTCACTCCTTGTGCCCGCTTGAATAACTTCTCCAGTTTATTGACCTTAAGTGCAGTTGAGTCAACCTCAAATTCAAATGGAGCTTCGCTTTGGTGGACAGGAGCTTTAGAGACCTGTTCTAGGAATGGCACCGCCGGATTACCCTGAGTCTGTTAGAAATTAGAAGTATAGGCAGTGGCTCTGAGTGTCGGGTTACCCGTGGGAGGTGCATGAGATGTAGAAGCCGCAGCCTGCTGTGGCTATTGTTGTTGTAGCTAGGTTATCATTTCAGCCTGACGAGCCGTGACTTTAGCCTGACGAGCCGTGACTTCAACCTGACGAACTGTGTCCTGCTGCTGTGCCTTGATTGTTTGTTGCAGATACCGCATCTATTCTTCCATACTGGCTGGGAGATACTGAGCCATGGGAATGGGTGATTGATCTCGTGCTGAGCTGAATGCAGACAACTGTTCCCAGACCAAACTAGACCTGGGTTAACTGAGGTGTGACTAATGTAGAAACCGTACTGGAGAATTCTACCTGAACCTCCTTCGTCTTGTAACCGGTGGGGGTGAGGCAAACACAGGTTGCTTCTGAACCAATTCTGACCTGACAAAGTCTATCAATAAAAGTCTAGTGTACCTGGGGGATATTGGAGCCTTCTGAAACTATGGTTCCAAGACTACCTTGTAAAAGAGAAAACATACAGTGTCTCAACCTGATTTCACTAGAACGGATATGAGCATAGCTGAATGACTGTGCTCTCTACTGAATTCTGCCCAAAATTCTGCCCTGTAAATTGATACCCTCAGGCTGATACTTAGACTTGTAAACTGATACATGCATTCATGTAGAGGCACACTCTAAAAGCACATAGCAAACAAGTGAGAGCCAAAACATTCATGGAGGGGTAGGGTTTCCCTGTCTTGTCTTGTCAGGAGCTAGGATTTCACTACGCACACAGCGGTTTCAAACAACCCACAATTGGGTAAGCAACCTGTCCTAGTTTGGAATGGTCACTACAGTTTCCAATATGCACTAGGTCGAATGGTCAAAAAGGGTGCCTCAGTAAAAACCGAGGTTTGTGTTCCCATCATGGCAGAGCCCGCAACCGGTCAGCCTTATGGCATGTTTTTCCAAGCAAGCCTCCGGCAAACCGTTCAGGAATAGCAGACGGCAAACACGGTGTCCTAGGCGCACCTATGCAAATGCAATGCAAAGAAACACATAAGTGTAGACAAAACAAGATATCATGAGTTGAGTCAAGTTCTTTAAATCCCCAACAGAGTCGCCAGAAACTGTAGACCGCCCGAAATTCCACTCCGCGCGTGAGGTCGCGAATCGTGGTTCTAGCTACTCCAGTTCGGACTCCTGTCACGGTTCTGAATCTAATCTCACAAAGTGCTATGTAAGACTGATAAATCACCAAAGAGTCCAAATCCGGCAAATCGTTTTGAAAAATCGATTTTAATCAAAAAGAGCCAAACATGGACTGCTTTGCCAGATTTCAGAGTCGCCACCTAAATATTTTATTTTGGGAAATTTAGGAAACCCTGACTCGTGCCTAAGGCCACATGTTCGTCATCACCAAAGTTGCCTCGGCTCGGGAACTTGGGTACGAGAGGGGAAGGTCATGCAATGAGCACCCCCGCTTGCCCGATCAAAGATCGGCCTTTACTAACATGATATGTTGTTTTTAAGAACACATGCGTTTTTATTCTGGTTTTATTAGCTAACCTGACTATGTGATGCGCACAGCACACAAGTATAGACTAAATCACTCGATTTGGAACAAAACATCTCATGTTTGTTTTTCGAAAATGGTTTGAGGGTGCTACTCGCAAATGGGCTAAGACGCGGATTTGCCATCCTCAAGTGGGCTTAGAAAACATGATTTGCCACTCTCAAGTGGGCTTAAAACACACATTTCGATGAATTATTCCAATTCAGGCAATCAAGCCTTCACCCACAGGCATTCATGCAGTTATAGCAGTTAAGCACATAGCCTCATGGCAAGCATGCTATCATGGCAACACTTACACACATGTAAGATGCTAAAGCGTAAACACTCACAGTGTACTCCGAGCCAAAACAGAAGCTAGTTAGTAATCAATGCATGATCCTAGCTATGTTAAGAATGCCTAATGCAACACATGCGAAATGCAACTAAGATAGGCTCGTCTATTCTAAGATGTCATGTGAATGCAACTAGATAACATGTATTCAAATTGGAATTGAAGATACAATGCAGTTTGTATGATGTGCCGAGCCCGGTGCATGTAAGACAAATGAATGATGCACGCATGTGAAGCATAAGAATGCTAATTGAAACTAACCATTGTAAGCGAATAAGTAAAAGGGAGAAAGAAATGGGGTTGGAAGACATGCATCACACATACGCACACTTATTACAAAATTCGCCCTCTTGACAGAGGGTCCGAATAATAAGCTAACTAGCTAATCTAAGCTAACTATTACAAAACGAAACTAATTAACTAACAAGCTAATTAATTATAAACACAAATGAATAGTTAAGTGCATTAACTACTTAAGTACAGAACCAAATAGCTAACTAGCTAAGCACAGCAGTTAAAAGGAGCCTCGGGGCGAGAAGTGCATGCATGCTCGATCGCCTCGCTCGGAAATCCATCGTTATGCCCCAACTTGCCTCTGTTTGCATTTGATCTCAGAACACTGCACAAACCTCCAGATAGCTTCTACTCCATCATGAGAACCTCCAGGAAGGCTGCCAACCAGTTAATGGTGTTGTAGACCACCTGTAGACCACTTACATATGCTGCAGACCAGAAAAAGTGGTCGGCCAGCTACTTTTTCTGGTCTACCGACCAGAAAATTCTGCCACACTCCAGTTTGCTGCAACAGAGAACAAAAAGGGGCACGACAGTGTATTTGCAAGGTATGTGTGCACAATCACCCTCCCTATCATTTCTTAAGCTTAAGGGAGTGCGGTACTCGACTCTCGGGCCACCAACCGAGCATCACAATGCACGATGGCCGAGAAGCCAAGTTTGCACAATTTAATATTAATGGATGCACAAATAACACATAAGGGCCTCCACCTCTATCATGCTTGATCAAGAGGGTCGGCGACCGAGAAATGAGGCACATTTCATCACTTCAAGTATGGAACGCCCCTCGTTTCTCGTGTTTGGATTAACACCCTATCCAAACACAATGCAATGCACAAGACTCTAAACATAATGCAATGCAACATGAGCATGCAAGGACAATGCAATGCAACAACACAATGCAATGCAATAACATGCAATGCAACAACATGCAAACTAAATGCACTTCTATGAATGCTAGAATGGCATGCACAAGATTCTAACACATGGAGAATGCACGCATGGCATGTTCGGACTCTAAAGCATCAAAGCTAGTAAAGGGCACCTCACGAGGGGCATGCAAAACAATGCTCAATGGACTTAAACCGAATATGGACAGACCTCAATCATGCCCAAAACGGTGGCCAAAATGCTAAAATACTAGTATGGAAAGCAAGAAAATGCATGCACATCCATTGGCCCATCAACTAGGCACAAGAGCACAACACTCAAACATGATTAAGGAGTGACAAACATGGAAGTGTGACAACACTATATGCTCTGAAATCATGTATGAAATGATGCCAAATCATTCAAACAACACAAGCATGGCATGCTAGGAGGCTCAAAGCTTGAAACTAACATAGGCACTTGCACTATAGCTATGCAAAACATGAACCAAAAGGCCAAGACAACCCAAAACAGTCCTAGAGCATGCCAAAACAATGACAAAACTTGCATGGACTAGAGCTAAAACAAGATAGCATGAAGGGCATGAAGCATGGAGTATGCAAGGCCAATGAGGAAGGTTATACTACACCTACCAAAACCAAGCATGGGATGACTTTACCAATAAAAATAAGAGTTATGACATTTCAAATTAACACCAAAAATGGGCTAATACCAAGTCAACACATGCTAGAATAACAAGATCACTCATTAGGCATGCAAGGCTAGCTAAGAGGATTTACACTACAAGTGCATGAAGCATGCAACCGATGATCAAACAAGCCAAAAACAAAGTTAAAGCATGTTAAATAATCACAAAAAATGTGCTGGAGTGGAGCCAAAACATGGTAGAATTATTGGCTAAAATAGCAAGCATACAATGCTAGTGAACAAGTTTACACTACAAGCATACAAAGCAAGACTCAAAGGACCAAACCAGCCCAAAATAGTCCTAAAACATGCAAAATCAGAGGCAAAAATATGTTGAAACTAAGCCATAAAAAGATAGAAAAGCATGCTCACATGTTAGGCCACCTACTCATGCAAACAAGACACAAGGAGGAGAGGCCACCCCCTCCTATCTTGGACCTTAAAACATGGTTTTTGTCACTGAAAAACCTCTGATTTTCAGTGGTTTAAAGGGCCAAAAAGTTTGGTTTAAAGGTGGTAAGAAGTTGCACAAAAGGCCTCACAAGCCAAGGAACAAAAGGGAGAACAACCCCCTAGCCAAACAAGGCACAACCAACACTTTTATGCCTCAAAAATAGAGTTTCTAACAGTTCAAAATGATCCCCAAAATAGTTCAAAATAATGGAGAAAGGATGGTGAAGCAAGCATGCAAAATAAGCTAAAAGAGAGAGAGTTCTTACCCTTGAAGCCAGGCACATTTTAGAGCAACAAAATAAGCTTAAACCAAGTTGAAATCCTCTTCTTGAGCTCCAAGAAGGTCCAAAGTCATCTCAGCCCAAAGGTGGAGGTATTTGGTCAAGGATTGATATGCAAAAGTTAAGGGCTTGTCTGCAAACTAGAAGTGATTCCCCACTTGTATGCACAAGAGGGCAAGAGAGAGAGAATTCAAGAAAGAGAGAGGTTTTTTAGAGAGAGAGGCTCCCAAATCTTCCATTCATGCAAAATATGAGATATGTCTTCCATATATATCAATTCAAGAGCTTTGGGTCGGAAATATCTGGATTGCAAATATCTAATACAGTGCACAATGGCTGGAGAGAAAATATCTGCAGATTCTGGGCTTTCTGGGCATAAGTGGTCGACTGACCACTTTTTCTGGTTGGTCAACTACTTTTTCTGGTCTGCAAGGATCATTTCTGGTCGGCATATGGTCGCCATGCTCAAAAAGTGGTCGGCACACTCCCTTAGTGGTCTGTAGCAAAAATCAGTCCTGGTCCCCGACTTGAAGCAAGCCTAACTCCTTCACCTGGATGCCTTTTCAGGTCATTCTTGTGTGCAAATTGAAGCCCCGGAAGTAATCTTTCCAATGGTGGCAGTCTTGCATCAAAATTCCAACTGTGCTAAGAGATATCCGTCTTTTAGTGAAGACTGCTCAGTTTCAGTCCAACCGGATTGATGCCTAATTTCAACCAGCTATATCTCCCTCATCCGGGCACATCTTTAGGACATTCTTAAGTAAAAAATGAAGCCCCGGAAGTAAGATTTCCAACGGTGGTAGCCTCATAGCTGAAATCCAAGTATTCAAAAGGATAGGCCTGATTTAGCGAGGGATGCTTGACTCTCTCTTAATGGTTCATGCCCATCTTCTTCTCCAACTTGGTTTCTTCCCTCTTCTCCTCTTTTCTTGAACTTCAAGCCTCTAAAAAAGATTTTTTGAAATATTTTCCAAAGATTTCATCTCTCTTGCATTCATTTCCACTTTGACATTGCTCGGTTTACCGAAAAGCGCAACATTTAACGAAATGTGAGTGTCGGAACATCGTAGGAACTTTATTTCAAAAACATTTTGAAAGAGAGGGTTTTAAGGTCTAAAAACCATTCAAAATAGCTTTGGTCCAAAATGAGGTATAAGGTTGGGATTTCACTCTCCTCTTGCCGAAGGAATCGAACCTTTGCACTGCACAACTTTCACCACCAAGTAAGTTGTGCCCAATAGCTGGCATAACTGGCAAGAAAAATATCTACAGAAAGTGCAGGAGAGCTGCCGACCAGTTGAAGTGGTCGGCCAGCTAGTTGCACTGGTTGGCGGACCACAAAAAGTGGTCTGTAGGGAGACCAAGTGGTCGGCAAGGGGTAGAGGTGGTCTGCACCAAGAAAGCAAGGTGGTGGCATGGCTGCCGACCACTTTTGGTGGTCCAAAGACCACCAAGACCAGCTAGCTGACCAGAAAACTGGCTGGCAGGCAGGAAAAGAGGTCTTCGGGGAGACAAAAGTGGTCTACGGCCACAAAAAGTGGTCTACATGACCTCTGCGTCCCTCTAGGCAAAGGCAACAAGGCATGGTTCAAAAACCAAGCCAAGAGGAGAACGTTAAGCGGTCTCGAGACATGGAGCGCGGCCGAAGACTCCGGAAATTGAAAACTAGTCTACAAGAGGGAAAAGTGGTCTACAGACCTCTCTCTACCTCCAGGCAAGGTCAACAAGGCTTGGTCCACAAACCAAGCCAAAACACAAAGAGTTCAGAGGCCCGGAGGCAAGGCACTTAGCCAAAAACTCTAGAAACTCGAAACGAGCACAAACATGCGCGATCATCGAGCGCTCAATCGATGACGTTTGAGTCTTAAGGTCGGTCAAAAATAGGGTGTCTATAGGGTAAGATCAACAAAAGGGAGGTAAAACCTATTTTTGTTTGTCATCATTGTGGTAGGTATGGCCACATTTGTCCTTATTGCTTTGAGTTGTTTGGTAAGGTGTCTCAAAAGGGTAGAAATTCTAATACTTTTTGGGTTAGGAGACAACCTTACATGTCTAGGCGAAACACCAAGATTCATGAGGGTGTTTACAATGCTAAGACATTTACCAAGACCGCCAGTCCTAATTTTGTTAAGACCAAAAAGATATGGGTGAAAAAAGATGACTTGACTTGTTTAGTTGTTCACACTTCTCTAAAAGCATGTGACTCACACATGTGGTACCTTGATCGTGGGTGCCCTCGTCACATGTCAGGTGACAAATCCTACTTCACCTCCCTTGAAAAATATGAAGGACGAATTGTTACCTTTGGATATGGTGGCACTTCTAGAGTCATTGGTAAGGGCTCTATAAGTGTGGTTGGTCTTCCCAAGCTTGAAAATGCATTACTTGTTGATGGCCTTAAAGCAAATCTTTTGAGCATAAGTCAAATGTGTGATTCGCACCATGAAGTATTATTTTCAAAAAATAATGTGAAATTTTAGATAAAAAGGGAAATACAATCATGCATGGGGTTCGCACATCTGATAACTGCTATGGGCCTGTTACCACTAATGATCTCATTTGCCACTCAGCCATCATAAGTAATATTGATAAGTGGTATCAAAGATTAGGTCACATGAATTTCAAAGAACTAACTAAGATTGCCAACAAAGAGCTTTGTGAGAGGAGTACCTAAACTTGATAAGAATATGAACCATGTGTGTGGGCCATGTCAACTTAGGAAACAAACCCATGCCCCTCATAAAAAGGTGAACATCTTTGCAACCAAACGTTCTCTTGAATTGGTTCATATGGATCTTATGGGACCTACTCGCACTGAAAGCATTAGAGGTAAAAGATACATTTTTTTAACCGTTGATGATTTTACTCGTTTTTCATGGGTAAATTTTTTAAGAGAAAAATAATACGTTTGATGCTTTCTAGGCCTTAGTCCTTAAAATCCAAAATGAACAGGGTGCTTCTATTGGGCGTATCATAAGAATCCGAACTGATCATGGTCATGAGTTTGAAAATAGTTCAATTTCAGATTTTTGTGATATGCATGGAATTAAGCATGAATTTTCAGCACCTATTACTCCACAACAAAATGGATTTGTTGAGAGGAAGAACAGAGTTGTTCAAGAGATGGCTAGGGTCATGCTCCTTAGTAAAAAAGTTCCTCCTAAGTTTTGGGTTGAAGCCTTAAATACTGTTGTTTATGTCATAAATCGTGTGTATTTAAGGCCTGGCACTTTACAAACTCATATGAATTGTGGAAGGGATTGAAACCTAAAGTAAAATCATCAAAACTTTTGGGAGTAAATGTTACATTTTCAAAGATAGAGAGCCTTTGGGCAAATTTGACTCCTAAAGTGATGAAGGTATTTTTCTAAGGTATTCAACCATTAGTAGAGCTTTTCGTGTCTATAACTTGCGCACTTTAGGTTTAATGGAATCGATCAATGTGGTTACAGATGACATAGGTTCTCCTACTTCAGTATAAATGAGGAAGAAAATAGTGAGTCTCCAATCTTGGATACTGAACCACAAAGTCAAAGAGAAGGTGAGGTCCAAGCAAAAGAAGTTGAGACAGCACCAACTTCTCAAGTAAGTCAGAGTCCAAAAAGTACACAAAGAGACACCACTTCTAATGCTTATGTTACCACAAGTCCAGAGTTCAAACCATCAGCAAGGGTGAAACTGAATCATCCAGCTCAACAGGTGATTGGAAGTGTCTCGAATCGAATGAAAAGCCGAATACAAATTCGGAATGAGGTATCTCATATGTGTTATGTTTCACTAATTGAACCTAAGAATAAAAAAGAGGCCTTACTAGATGATAGTTGGGTCAAGCTATGCATGAAGAATTAGGTCAATCTGAATGTAACAATGTTTGGACTCTTGTTCCCAGACCTAGAGACATGAATGTGATAGGTACCAAGTGGATCTTTAAGAATAAATCTGATAAAAATGGTACTGTGGTAAGAAATAAAGCTAGGTTGGTTGATCAAGGCTATACACAAGTAGAGGGTGTTGACTATGATGAGACATTTGCCCCAGTTGCACGTCTCGAATCTATTCGTATTTTACTTGGTGTTGCGTGCTTTATTGGTTTCAAACTGTTTCAAATGGATGTGAAAAGTGCCTTTCTGAATGGGTACTTAAAAGAAGAGGCTTATGTTGAGCAACCAAAAGGGTTTGAGGACCCTAAATGTCCAAACCATGTCTACAAGTTAGACAAGGCTTTGTATAGGTTGAAACATGCCCCTCAGGCTTGGTATGATAGACTTACTACCTTTCTTCTTGACAGTGATTTTCAAAGGGGCAGTGTGGACAAGACTTTATTTGTGAAACATACTAAGTCTCATATATTTGTTGCACATATTTATGTTGATGATATTGTGTTTGGATCCACTGCTAATCATCTTGTTAAATGCTTTTCGGATTGCATGACACATGAGTTTGAGATGAGCATGATGGGAGAATTATTTTATTTCTTAGGTCTTCAAATTAAACAGTCTCCTTCAGGTATGTTTGTTTCTCAGACTAAGTATGCCAAAAACCTTGTTTCTAAGTTCTATCTTGAGTCAGCCAAACATGCTCGCACTCCCATGAGCACCACTTCACCTTTCCGAAGATTCCTCTGGTACTGATGTTGATTCTACCCTGTATAGGAGTATGATAGGGGGTCTCTTGTACATTACAACCAGTCATCCTGACATTGCATTTAGTGTAGGTGTTTGTGCCCATTACCAAGCCTGTCCTAAAGAGTCTCATCTGATTGCTATCAAATGCATCATTAAGTATGTAAATGGGACATTGGGTTATGGGATTTGGTTCTCGACCAACACTACATTTGAAATCACTGGTTTTTCTGATGCCGACTAAGCAGGGTGTGCTGATGATCGTAAGAGCACCTCTGGGGGGTATTTTTACCTTGGGAATAATTTGGTTTCCTGGCATAGCAAAAAGCAAAATGCCATTTCTCTTTCGACAGCTGAAGCTGAGTACATTGCTGCAGGGAGTTGTTATGCACAAATGTTGTGGATGAAGCAAATGCTTTATGATTATGGAATTGACCAGAACACTCTCACTCTTTTCTGTGATAACACAAGTGCCATTAACACTTCTAAAAATCCTGTCCAACACTCTCACACCAAACACATTGACATTCGTCATCATTTCATCCAAGAGTTAGTGGAAGAAGGCCTTGTTGTTCTTGAACGTATACCTACTGAGCATCAAAAAGCTGATATTTTTACAAAACCCCTTGATCTTCTTAGGTTTGAGTTCCTTAGAAAGACCTTGGGTGTAGTGCTTAGTCACTAGGGTGTTTCCTATTACTTGAGGTGGTGTGAGTGCATACTTCTATGTGTAGTTGGGTGCTATAATCTCATTCTCATTGATTCCTGTCATCCTTGCATTTAGACTCATATGAACACCTCTTATGCTGCTTGCTATATTTCATTTTTCATTTTTCATAGCTCAATCTGAATGCCCATGCTCATTGACTTCATGATCTCTTTCTGTACACATTCTTGAGATAAACTGTTGTAGGGGTTTCCGCACAAGTGATCAAAGTTCTCTATGGACCACTAACAGTGTATCTTTTACATTATTGGAGGAATTGACCTATACTAGTATATCATGGGTGATGTTGAGTCTCTTAACCATCTACCATCATTTTTCACTTTCGGTGGGGATTTGGTTCTTTCCTTCTCGGGCCGTCAAAATCTTGATTGGGTGCCGGAATTTTACTGTAATATGGAGGGGATTGACGATATTGGTCCTTCGTTCAAGACTTGGGTCAGGTCTAAGTCTATCATAGTTACCCCTAACCTTATTCGTGAGCTATTAGGTATTAGTAAAGTCTTTCCTATTTACTATCCTTTCCCTGTTCAACCCACCTGTGATTTCAATGAGGTGGCCGCTGCTTTATATGGTACATCTCATTCGTGGCTCCCGGGCTCTTTGATCAAACAAAATGAGCTTCTTCCCCAGTTTCGCTTACTCAATCTTATTGTTTGTGCCAACATCATTATGACCACCCACAGCTCCGAGATAAATCAATAACAAGGTTTTGTCCTTTATTGCATTGCTAATCACCAATCTATTGACCTTGCAACCTTGATCATTCAAAAATTGGTTGCTGCATTTGAGCGCAATAACCTTGGTCTTCCTTACGGTTGCCTCATTAATTGGCTTCTCGCCAAGTTTGAGGTTCTTTCTTTTGGTGAGGATGAGTTTGCCTCTTCTTCCCGACCTTTTACCAAAAAGACTGTCTTTTAGAGTTAGTCTCATGTTAGGGGGGTTCCTTCAGGAGTGGGTAGTTCTGGTATAGGTGCAGGGGATGTTGTTGTGGCCGAGGAGTCAGAGTATGATGCAGCTGCTGCAGGTGAGGCTACCGGTGAGAGGGAGTAGCCTCCTCCAGTTCATACTATTCGAGGCAAGCTACGTCAGTTCGAGCAGTCCATGGTCTCATATTTTGATCGTCTGGAGGGCCGGATAGATATCTTCGAGGCCAGGCTACCGTCGATGCTCGGCTCACAGCATTGGAGGCCTTATCCAAATGCATTGAGGAGTCAGTTGCTCAGTCCTCTTCTCATCTGTCCCAGATTTTGTCGTCTACTGCCACCAGCTCGGTGATATCTATTTTATTGGCTAGTATACTTTTTGCACAGTGTTATCACTTGATTTTTGTTGCATAGTTTTATCTCTTGATTTTTTTTATTTTTTTTCACTTGTGTTTTCCTCCCGGACAAAAAAAGGGAGTGGATTTTGGATATACTTGATTCAGCAATTGGATATACTTGATGCATGCATGGATATTGGATATTGGATATACTTTTGTTGAATCAAGATATACTTGATGCATGGTTCTTGATATTTTTGGGCATGGATATTGAGATATTAGTGTTTCATGGATATTGGGATATTTTTGTTTAGATATATATATTGGGCTATTTATCCAGTTCCACAGTTTTGTTTTGTATGGTTGTTTCCCCAGGTGGATTGTTCAAGGATTAGTGTTTCATGTTCGCATTCAACTCTTGTGGTGTTTGTAGTGGTTTTGTTTTGTTTTGTTTTGTTTTTTTTTTTTAAAGTCGAGGTTATTGATTGTGTTAGTTAGTGTGTTTTGGGTTTGTTTGTTAGGAAAATTGTTAGAACAGTTTTGTCCGGGATTTGACAAAGGGGGAGATTGTTAGGACCATACTTGTTATCAAATTTCGTGGACAAACTTGAGTATCATTGAGTTGTAATTTTCTTATGTTTTTTGGTCTTCCTGCTCGAGTGGAGAAAGTGGCGCTTGAGTGAAGATTCCACTCTCACAGTGTTTTGGCTTGTCTGCAAAATATACTGAGTGCTGTGTTTTTATGCTTGAGCGTGGGATATTATGCTTGAGTGTGAACCCTAGTTAGGAACACGTGATATAGAGTCCCCGCTCAAGCGTCCATTCCCACACTCTAGCGGACCTCGCGATCTTAGCCTCTATAAAACCTCAAGTTGCTCCAAATCTAGGGTTACGTTTTCTAGATCTTCTTTAAGGGTTTTAGGGTTTTCTTTTGGGGATATTTTTCTGGTTTTCCTTGATGTTTGATTGAGTTTGAACTCATGTTTTTATAAGCACACATCAAGGAGTTTGTTTGATCTTCTTTGAGAGTATTCTTCTGTGGTGGAATCCGAAGATTCAAGGACAGAGTAATCAAAGGAGTTTGATGTTGTGTGCAGTTGTTGATTTGACAATAGATGTTGTGGATTCAACATCAATCTAATCAATTCTGAGATGAAGGTTGCGGTGAAAGATATACAAAAGATTTGAAGACAAATTGAAAATGTTTGGGTAATTTGTTTGGTATCTTTGTAATCTTTCTTTCTTCAGCAGTGAATTGATTTGTGGCATTTCGCCTGTGGTTTTTTTATCACAATTGAAGGTGCTCCAATTGTGGTTTTTCTCACCAAAAAATCATTTGTGTTGATTTATTGTTTCAGAAACAATAATCTAAATCACATTCATACGTGCTTGATAATTTAGATTGTTAGTTTTAGTTGTTTGGGAATTGGTACAATTAATTCTTGATCTAATCACGAATCACTTAGGTTTTTCATGATTCATTTTCCCCTATATGAGAAAGTAATATAGGTGTCATAAAACTTAAAAGGGTCTAGATTCAGCTTCTTCACGGTGTACATAGCGGCAAATCAAATATCAAATGAGATTGAAGTGGTGGGATTGTTGATTATGGAGGGGTCAGCCGGAATTTGGGAGTTTTGGGACATAAGATTGTGAGATCGATGGTGACGATGATGGTGGATTGGAGGACGAAGCGGAGTGCAATGATGATTATGCATTTTGTGATTTTTTTGGGGAATTTTTTTTTTCTTTTTTGACTTGATTTTGGTAACAAATAAGTATTTGTTTTGAAATCTGGGTTGTAAGATGTATTTTAAGTGTTTGTAAAAATGTCTCATTAAATATAGTTAGTATGAAACCTGGGTTGTATGTTGTACTTAGTATTTGGTTTGAAATCTAAGTTTGTAAAATGCACTGCAAGTGCTTGTAAAAATGTTTGATTGAATATAATTGTTTCACTTTGGTTAACAAGTTCCTTACCCTCTCTTGTTTATCTTCTTCATATACAAGTGGTGGTTGATTTGATCATTTTGCTCTCAATTGGGGCTTTGGTTATTCATTTTTTTGGGCTTGAATGGTGTTGTTTGATACAAATTCTAATTGACTTCTTTAACTTCTTATCTGCTTGCAGTCGGGTTGATGTAACAATGATATGGGTGGATAAGGTGATGATGTAAGCTTCAGAGATGGAAGCTAATGAATGGTAGTGCTTGATAGTTCATGGGGTTTAAAGTTCATTTTATATTTGATGGGAGTTAAAGTTTAGCAATTTTATTTTTTATTTTAATTTTTTTTTTATTTGAAGAGAATGGCACTCAACTTTGCCGGGGTTGTTTAACAACTCTGCCGATCTCAAGCCCTGGTAAAAGAGGAGAGTTCTGTGTTAGGTAGCCGACAACTAACATGTAACAACGGTGCTAGGATCCGTTATGACAATGAATCATACTTTGAATCGATTTGATAGAGTTGAATGGAGAAGAATGATTCATGTAGCCGATCCCATTTAATGGAACTTAAGGTTTGGTTTGATTTAGTTTGGAGAGAATGACAATTGTTTTTGATTTTTTCTAGAAATGTTATCGGCATAAAAAAAATTCATATTATCCAATTTGTGTTGTCACCAAATGTTGTGTTTGTTAAAAATTTGAAGAGGTTGGGAAAATATTGTATTTTGTATGTATCAGCTTGGTTGCTCTCTTTATATTGAATCTTGTGGTGTGTAATAAGTTATCTTGTAGAGAATATGAATGCCCCAATCTTGAATTACTAAGGAGTGTTAGATCAACTTTCCATCTTGTGATCTATTATTTGCTTCTAAGTTTAGACATATGATTTTAAGATATTTTTTTTTTTAAAGTTTGTGGTATATAAGTCATAGCTGATTTGTGAATGGGAGTCTCATTGATGCACCACAGAGATTGTTTGGCAAATTTAGCAATTTTTCTTAGTAATTCCTTTTACAATTTTGTCATCAATACCAGAAAAAGTGAGATAATGTATATCTTTTTGTGGCCTTCAAAACTGATTGTAGTTTCATCCACCGATTATAACATTTTTTTGTCTTGGCCAAAGATCAATGCAAACAATTTGAGTGTTTTATTATTTGTCAAATTTTAGCACCCCCTTCTCTCACAATCAAAATCTTATATATTTTTGTACACTGTTTCCTCTTCTTAACTTCTTTGCATTTTTTGTGCTTCATCTCCCTACACCTCCCAGTCCCCAAAAGAAAAACTAGAACACCAATTTTTTTGACTATTATAGTTAATTATATCTCCATTGCTAGCACCATCATCATCAGCACTAGCACTGAAACAATCAAGACTACATTAAAAAAATAAATAAATAAACACTTGTATATAAAGAAAACAAACAAGAGAGGGTAAGGAACTTGTTTACCAAAGTGAAACAATTACATTCCATCTAACATTTTTACAAGTACTTGCAATGCGTCTTACAAATCAAAATTTCAATCCAAATACTAAGTGCATCATACAACTTAGATTTTACACCAACTATATTCAATCAGACATTTTTACAAGCACTTACAATCACTACAACAATTTACACTTTTGGCGACCAAAATTTGGTGACTAAAAGGGTTTTAGTCGCCAAAAGTTCAATTTTTGGCTACTAAAAATTATTTTGGTCGCCGTTGGTTCAAGTTTTTGCTACTAAAATATTGTACTCGACGCCTATTATTTCTCGGCGACTGAAAAAAACATTAGTCGGTAAATTTTTCACAATAGGCGACTAAAAAAATTATCAGTCGCTGTTACTCTAGTTTTTCAGCTACTAAATTTTATTTTAGTCATAGTATACTAATTTTCGCCAACTAAAATAAATTTAGTCGCCAAATAATAGCCACATTTGCACTGTTACTCTTTCGCGACTAAGAATTTGGTCGGCAAATATGCAGTTTTGGCAACTAAAAAATATTTAGTCGCGGTATACTCAATTTTTTTCAACAAAAGAACAATTAGTCGCAAATAGTCAACTTATGGAAACTAAAAAACATTTTAGTCGCTAAAAGATTTATAATATTTAGTGGGAACATATTTTAGGCACCCAGATTGGAGTCCCTTTCCTCTGTCTCTCTCTCACACAGAGAACCTCACCTCTTCACTTCACCGAAATCCCTTACCATCGTTGCTCACGTCCGTCGCACATCATCACCTCTGCAAATCACCACTGCCACCGCCGCAATACAAACAGGTTCTTTCTCTTTCTTCCCTCTCTCTTTTGCTCTTTTTCTCTCTCTCTCGCTCTCAGTCGCTCGCTCCCTGTCTTTGTCTCTGTCTCTCTCTCCCTTCCTTTATTTTCCCATTTCTCACTCATGCTTTAGGGTTTTACATTATTTACCAAGTCTAATTTCGTGTTGATTTCTGAAATGGGTTTGGTTTAAGTGGTTTGATTTCTATGGTTTTATGGGTTTGATGTAGTAAATAGGTTTAATTTAAGCGGTTTGATACCTTTTCCCCTCTTTTTCTTTCTCTCTCGTTAGGCTCAAAGCCCTAATCCGACTCATTGTGTATGTATTTACATGTATGGTTGCTCATTGATTGTGTATGTATTCTCATGTATTTTGATTATTTCAATTGAAAATTAATGCTATGATTCTATTAGTAAAGAATTTATTTGCTTCCCTTTTATGATTATTTCTCTGGGAATTTTGTGGTATTAAACTAAGTTCAAAATATTGTGGTTTGAGGTTGGTTTTGGGTTTCTAAGCATTTCATATAATACAATAGATGTTTTGTATCTCTTCTTACATAAAGAAGTTATTGATTTGGGTATAAAGTGTGAAATGGTGTCTGATTTACATCATCTGTGGATGGAGTATTAGCTTAGCAGCCTTGTGGTGTAGAAGTATGTATAGGGCAAGTGATAAACTTTCAGAAACATTTGGAATTTGGTCTAATGCCATCCTTTCATAGTACTTCCGAGCTACCACAATCACATTCTTTAGGAAACACTTCTAAAAGCTTTAAAGTAGCATAACTACGCTCATAAACTGTTGTATGTTCGAGTTTCTAAGCTAATCATTCTTCATAAAATTTAGAATTTTGGTCCTAAACATGACCTTTTTCTAAAATACGCTAATTACAAAATATATGCTCTTTTCCCCTTAATATAGTCAAAAACACAACTCATTTATCAAAAAAATCCGACTGATCGCTCTCTCTGAGTCTATGTAACATAGCTCATATGAGAGTATTAGACCACTTGCAAAATTACTAAATTGAGGGATTCATAATTCTTGTGCAATTTGTGAGGCTTTTAACCTTCAAACTTGCAAGAGTAATGGTTTTTCTATTCTTTCAAGTTTGGCTGGTAGCAATATTAGTCTTTGGACTCTAGGTTTTTAGTTTTTATTTTTTTATTTTGTTCCTGTATTACAACTCAATTGCTGCATTTTCCTTACACCTTTCTAAATATTTTTTGCTAGCATAGCTGGGAATGTCTGAATTATTTGAGGTTTGCTGCATCGTAGTGATACCAAATGTTACTCTCGCTTCGTTACTCTACTTTGCCATTCAATCAATCAATTTATGTCTAAAATTTTTATTCACTACTACTATTAATTAATTTTTTTCATTGGTTGACCTCTATATCTATCTCAATTTTCTATTTCTCCCTTTTCCTACCAGGGGCCAGAGAGTTGAATTGGGTTTGAGAAAAAAAAAAAGGTGGTGTTTGATTGACAAGAGGATGTTGCTGAAGTTTTATTGACCTACTTTAGTTTTAAAAACCCTCTAATTTTCCTTCTTTAATAATTATTTTTGTCTTGTTCCATAACATTTCAATTTGATTCGTTTGGTTGGTGGAATTAATGGGGAAGGCCATCCACTCTAGTGTACTGTAAGTAGTAGTCGGGAAGGTCAATCCTACTTTTGAAAATGTTTTGCAGATTTGGTCTTGAGTATGACCTGGATCTCTTCAATATTGTTGTTGTTCCAGATTTTAACATGTAAGTCTCAACATATTCAATGCTTCTCACATATGTCATTTTCCTTAATATTTGATGTGCTTTGTTATTTTCCGCTTTTAAAAAAAGTCAAGGTTGTTTATAGTTGAAAAGTGCCATAATAAAAAGTTTGCATTCTTATGTGCAACAGTTCTCATTTCTAAGCCACATCAAATGTCATAATCCATGAGATCAACAAGGCCAATAATATGTATGATTAATCAATATTTTTTATGAAAATTGCTATATGAGTTGGCAAACTTTAAACAAATATTGATTGTGTCATGGACTTTATTTCACCAACTTGGTCATTCACCCATAATTTAAGAATAAAATCATCAAAGTACATGTTACCAAGATTCTGGATATATAAAGCTAGTGAAGGACTTCAAAGTCTGAAATGATTGAAAATATCAGGACAATACAGCATAATAGACAATACTTGGCAATATATGATCATCACTATTTCTAACTATCATATTTGCATATGATGAACATTCTAACTTTACGTGTGCTCGTAGATGTCATGAAACTGACTGATCAATATTGCAGAACATGAGGAGCCTTTCCACTTCTTACTTCAAGTTGCATAACATCTTCTTAATTTCCTAACTCACATCTTTTGATATTGTATTTCCATCCTTTGTTATTTCATCAATGTACTCCCAATTATGGTAAACATATTACTTTAACTTTGTACTTGCAGAGTGATGGAAAACAGCAGACTTCAAGGTCAAATTCCAGTCGCTCTCTTCAGCCTTGCTCAGTTGCAGACTCTGTAAATTTCAGTTCAATCTCATTTGGTGTTACATTTCATATAATGCTTTAGAATCCAAAGTAAATTGTAACCTACCTAGGCTTAACATAATTGATTCTGCTTAAATATCTTGTATCATGAACATTATAATAAAAAACCAATTTGCTTTTGGCATGTGGTGGCAATGTATTGAGCTACAACTAGCTTAATGGCATTTTAGATGTTAGAGGCCTCTGAAATCATGGAACTAGAGGCCTAGGCTTAACATAACTGATTACTTCTACACTTATTTTAAAATGACCTCTGAAGCTAGAGGCCTAGGCTTAAAATGACATCTGTAGAGAAGTGTGAATAATTTACTTTCTTGAAGATAAGTATGCTTGTCAGTCTTTTTTATAAAAAAATTGAAAATGTGTATTAAATTTGTGAATTTTCTCAGAGCCATAAAGGATTGGGAACCACTTGCCACCTTTCCTTTGCTTGTTGAAATGGGTTGGTATGAAATGCAGTGTTTAGTGAGTGTATTGGTGCTTATAGGGATGACAATTTGTGAATTTGTTTAGAAAGTGATATATTTACATTTAACCACTTTAACAGCTGACTTAAGAACAATCATAGTGTATTTGTTAACACCAAAATTAGGATTTGTTTAGAAAGTGATATATATATATATATATATATATGGATAATTTTGTGGTCGGATCAATTTATGCACATCTCGATTAATTCTAAGGACCTATGGGGACAGATGAGATAGGACCTGTGGAGACAAACATGATGTAATTAGCATACGTAGGTTGGGAGTTGGCATGAAAAAGGCAATAAACTTAGACGAAAAAGGCCTTTCGAGGCCAAAAATTCACAACAGCCCCCGAACGACTCTATGGATGCCACGGGTAGCTTTCTCGTGTGAAATAGGACTTGTGGGGACAGACGGGATATAATTAGCACACGTAGGTTGAGAGTTGGCGTGAAAAACGCCATAAACTTAGCCGAAAAAGGCCTTTTGGGGGTGAAAATTCAAAGTAGCCCTTGAACCACTCTATGGATGCCATCATGCCACAGGTAGCTTCCTCTTGTCAAATAGGACATGTGGGGATAGGTGGGATGTAATTAGCACGCGTAGGTTGGGAGTTGGCGTCAAAAACGCCATAAACTTAGTCGAAAAAGGCTTTGCGGGTCTGACTATGTTGCACAACCTTACATTGATTGTAATTTTTTAGGGGCTACATGTTTTCTCATCACTACTGAATATGCTACACAACCTTAAATTGATTGTCATTTTTAAGGGGCTACATTTTTCCTCATAACTGTTGAATATATATGCTGCACAACCTTACATTGATTGTCATTTTTTGGATGCCAATGGACTTTTAATCCTGTGCACTTTGCGTTGTTTTGGTTCCTAACATTTCAATAATGTTAATTTCATTTTCAAAATATTATGATTGAGGGATGAAACCACCTCAGCCAAAAATTCAAAATTCAAAACGAAAAAATCCCTTTACAGATCTATTAACTTTTTTTTTTTTTTTTTTTTTGCGTGGTCTTATGTTGAAATGCTATATGGAACTAATGTGTGTAATTATTTATTTTTATTTTTATTTTTTTTGTAGATGGATTTTGGCATTGACATGTGGATCTTCCATTTTTCTGTACAGAGGATAATTTACACTTTTGAACAGTTGGGAAGTTTTTTGTCGTTCTCTGCCTTTTGTATGGAATTTGGATGAATCATACATATAATTTTTGGCGGGGTACATAATAATTTTTGGTATGCTTATTTGTTATGTATGGCATTATTATTTCTAATTGGAATATATATAGTTGGTTTGTATATAAGTTTTCATTAAAAGGTATTCTTTTTTGTTTGATGGTTGTAAGTGAAATATGCGTTATGGAATGGGCACTACAAGAAATTATATTTTTCGCGACTACTTTTAGCGACTACGTCAATTTTCATAGCCCAAAGTATATTTTTGGCGACACAGTGGCAAATTTCATTAGTAAAGGTAGACCTTTACCGACGTAATTTACTACCGTCGCTAAAAAAACATAACATTCACTAAGCGCCAAAATTATTGGTTGGCGCCAAAATTTCAAGATTTCTAGCTATGAGGTGTAACGCCCTCAAAATAAACCCATTATATAAACATCATTGACATGCATTATTTAAAGAAAACAATGTATTAATTCATTCATCCGAATATTGCTAGATAAAAGCATTACATGTAACATCGAATAAAATGCCCTACAGGCTTACATCTTTCCAAGCCAACACTTGGATACAAAAACACGAGTTCCAACTCAATACAAGTAAAGCCCTAGGCTTGAATGTTTACATGTACTAATAAATAAAGACAAATAACTAATGTTATTCTTCCTCAAAATCCAGAAGCCAAACCCTCTCAAGCTAAGTCCTTGGAGGTAGCTTATCACCTGAACCTGAAAATGATGTTCCCAAAAAGGGTGAGCCACAGCCCAGTAGAAATATACTAAACCACATATAAGTAATGAATAAAGCAATAGCATTCAACAGATGGTTGACCAAGATAATCAATAACTTCATTTTACAGTCTCAAGACACTATTGTCTAAGACACGTTTTACTTTTCAATTTTATCAACATGGCTCAGAACCTGGCCAAACTTACAACAGTGAATTATATATATTATATTCACACTCCTCACATATCAACAAACGAATGAGACCCAAGCTCAAATCAAAACACTTCATACTTCCAGTTTGATACACATTTTAGTGCTGTATCAATAAAACACTTCAATATAAATAAGCACACACAAAAGTGTGGTTAATGGAGTCCATCCCCTATCTCCTCCCAAACAAAATCCGGTTTAGAGGTCCATCCCCTATCTTCCCCTAAACCGTGGAGTACATCCCCTATCTCCTCCCACACACAAAGCAATGTATGCAAATGCAATGCTCAATCAATACACGTATTTTCTGTATCAATACCATAGTCAAAATTAATGACTTAACCAAAGTGATTAGTTTCAGTTATTCCTAATCCACATGCAATGTCTACAACAATCACGACTATCCTCCACCGATAGTCCAAAACAGTTATTTCTAGACTGGAAATAAATATACCAACAATCCAACAGGCGAGTGATTTACATTATTCAACTACACCATTTAATCAACAAATTTCCCAATTCTATGAATTACTTATACAAATTAATTCAATAATACAACTAGGGTTTTCCCAAAATTCACCAAAGTATCCCCAACATATCAAAATACCAAAACTCAGAACAAAACCTATAAAATGGAGTAGGAAATCCCTACCTCGAAGAAAACAACACAAATGATGAAGACAAAGATGAGTGCCCAAATACCAAAGTGTTCCAGATCGCCCAATGTTCAGATTAAATGAAAGCCCTCGACTCCCTCTATCTTTTTAATAAAGCAACTAGGGTAGAAACACCCTATAAAGTGATGAAACCTAAGAGAGAAGGTGGGTAGAGGAAGAGAAAACTCGGAACTAGGGTTTTTGGATCAAAAGATCATGAAAAAACGTTTTAAAAACCGCTGCTACGTATTTAAACTGGACAGGCTCGCTCGAGCGAAGACTTGGTCGCTCGAGCGAAGACTTGGTCGCTCGAGCGACCAGACACAAGAAACTACGCTCGAGCCAAGGAAGCCTTGCTCGAGCCAGCAACCCAAAAGCTCGCTCGAGCGAAAGAAAACTCGATCGAGCGAAGAACTCAAACCCTCAGGTTTGAAACCAGACACACGCTCGAGCGAAGGAACTATAGCTCGAGCGAAGGATGAACTAACTCGCTCGAGCGAAGAAAAGCTCGCTCGAGCCAAGAATGTAAAGCTACAGGTCCATACTGGACGCCATCTCTCGCTCGAGCGACCAAACCCCGGCTCGAGCGAAGAACCAAAAACTCCATCTCGCTCGAGCGACCAACTACTCGCTCGAGCGAAAACCCAAAAACCTGGACAGCAACACTTGGTTCCTAAACCCAACCAACCTGAAACAAACCTGCCCAACACATCCTATAATTCCAAATGAGAAAATAAAGGACAACAACAACAATTATACAGTGATAGATTCTACGGAACCTAAGTCCGGATACAATAATCAAAAGGGAAAAGACCGGGGTCGCTATAACCTCCCCCCCTTAAAAGAATTTCGTCCCCGAAATTAAGCATAAAGTTTGAAAACAAGTTTTCTCAAATTCCAACAATATGATAACTCAATAATAAACAAATTCCATCCCTTAACAAAGAGGCATATCACAATATGTAAAGAAAACATATATCTCAACCTGCATTAACACCATGCAATCTGCTTCTTTCAATTTCAACAATTTTCAATATATTCAACATATACAATGTTTCCTTAAACTTCCATTTCGAGGCAAGTTTCAAAATATTTTCATTAACCAAAACATTCTCAATGTTTTACAGCTTATGACATATATAGAAAGCTTTACAGTTCGACAATATTACAAAAATTAATTACAAGATTACAAGTCAATAAACATGTCCGGATATTTCTCGCGGACTTCCAACTCACGTTCCCAAGTGGCTTCCTCCACCCCGTGATGTTTCCACAAAACTTTGACCAAAGGGATGGTTTTGCCTCGCAAAACTTGATCCCGCCTATCTAAAACCCGAACCGGTCTCTCCTCATACGAAACATCCTCATCAATCACTAAATCAGTCCAATCCAACACATGTGATGGATCCGGCTCATACTTCCGAAGCATACTCACATGAAACACGTCATGTACTCCGGCCAACTGCGGTGGTAAAGCTAATCGATAAGCAGCCTCGCCAATCCTCTCAAGGATCTCAAACAGACCAATGAACCGAGGGGACAACTTCCCACTCTTCCCAAATCTCATCAAACCCCGTCTAGGTGATATTTTCAGAAAGACATGATCACCGACCTCAAATACCAAAGATCTCCTCCTACGGTCGGCATAAGATTTCTGACGACTCTGTGCTGTAACAAGTCTCTTACGAATAAGCTCAACTTTCTCCGTTGTTTCCCTTACCAACTCCGGACCCAACAGAGGTGCATCACCCACCTCGGCCCAACAAACAGGAGACCTACACGGTCGGCCATACAAGGCCTCAAACGGTGCCATACCGATACTAGACTGGAAACTGTTGTTGTAGGCAAACTCCACCAACGGCAAGTGCCTCTCCCACGACCCACTAAAGTCTAGAACACAACCCCGAAGCATATCCTCAAGGATCTGAATAGTACGCTCGGACTGCCCGTCAGTCTGAGGATGATAAGCCGTGCTAAAGGTCAACTTAGTGCCCAAGGCACTCTGCAAACTCTGCCACAACCTGGCAGTAAAACGAGTATCTCTATCTGAGACAATCGTCACTGGAACCCCGTGTAACCTCACTATGTCCCGAATGTACAAGTCGGCAAGATGATCTACCGAATCTCTCACGCGCATAGGAATGAAGTGCGCCGACTTAGTCAACCGGTCTACAACCACCCAAATAGCATCACTACCCCGCTGAGTCCTCGGAAGACCCACAACGAAGTCCATAGTGACGTGTTCCCACTTCCACTCGGCAATAGGCAAGGGTTGCAACAAACCCGCCGGCCTCTGATGTTCGGCCTTCACTTGTTGACAAGTAAGGCACTTGGACACGAAAACTGCCACATCTCTCTTCATACCCCGCCACCAAAACTGGCGACTCAAATCCTGATACATCTTAGTGCCTCCCGGATGTACCGCAAGGCGTGAATAATGAAACTCTCGGAGTACCTCCTCTCGACAAGACTCCGGCACAAACAGACGGTCTCGGTATCTCACACTCAGGTCGGGATACACCGTCAAACCCTTCTCAACCTTCCCACCAGAAATCTTCTCACGAAGAGATTCTACCTCAAGGTCAACCCTCTGAGCCTCTAACACTCGAGTCACAAGTGTAGGCTGTGCAACAACAGAAGACAAGGCCGCAGTCTCAACGGATTCGCCCAGAAGCAAATCAAACTCTCCGAGTGCACCCAACATCTTCCACTCCCGAATGGCTATACTAGCTATGTCACCAACAGGTTTCCTGCTAAGGGCATCGGCCACCACATTGGCCTTTCCCGGATGATAATGCAACTCAAAGTCATAATCTTCTATAAACTCCATCCACCTCCTCTGCCTCAAGTTCAAGTCTTTCTGTGTAAACAAATATTTCAGACTCTTATGATCCGAGAATACCTCGAATCTCTCACCATAAAGATAATGCCTCCAAATCTTCAAGGCAAATATCACAGCTGCTAACTCTAGATCATGCGTAGGGTAATTCTGCTCGTGATTTTTCAACTGACGTGAACCATAGGCAACTACTTTCCCTTCTTGCATTAATACACAACCCAGACCCTCTCGTGAGGCGTCACAATAGACTGCATAACCCAATCCTCTCTCTGGAATAATCAATACTGGAGCGGTGGTCAGTCTAACTTTCAACTCCTGAAACGACTTTTCACAAGTTTCACTCCATACAAATTTGACTCCCTTCCGAGTCAATCTAGTCAAAGGCAAAGCTAATCTGGAGAAATCTTTCACAAACCGACGGTAATACCCAGCTAACCCCAGGAAACTGCGGATCTCAAACACACTCTTAGGCTGTGCCCACTCTTGCACTGCCTCCGTCTTGGATGTATCAACAGACACTCCCTCCCCGGATACTACGTGGCCTAAGAATTTGACTTCCCTCAGCCAGAACTCACACTTCCCAAACTTGGCATACAGCCTATGGGCTCTAAGTAACTCAAGCACCACCCTTAAGTGTGCCTCATGCTCCTCCTCAGAAGGCGAATAGATAAGGATGTCGTCCACAAAGACGACCACAAACTGATCCAAAAATTCCCGGAAGATCCGGTTCATCAAGTCCATAAAGACTGCCGGTGCATTGGTGAGCCCGAATGGCATCACCAGAAACTCATAATGGCCATACCGCGTACGGAATGCCGTCTTCGGAATATCCTCATCCCTGACCCTCAACTGGTGGTAACCCGATCTCAAATCTATCTTAGAGAAACAACGGGAACCCTTCAACTGGTCAAACAGGTCATCTATACGAGGCATAGGGTACTTATTCTTAACCGTAGCCCGATTCAACTTCCGGTAATCTATACAAAGTCTCAAAGCACCACCTTTATTTTTAACAAAGAGGGCCGGTGCTCCCCAAGGCGAAACACTAGGATGAATAAAACCCTTGTCTAGCAACTCCTGGAGTTGTATTTTCAACTCAACTAACTCGGCTGGGGCAAAACGATAAGGTGCCATAGAAATCGGCGCCGTGCCGGGCACTAAATCAATAGAGAACTCAATCTCCCGATGCGGTGGCAAACCAATAAGATCCTCAGGAAAGACGTCCGCGTACTCACAAACCACCCTTGGCAACACAATCTGGGTCTCAGCATCCTCACTAATCGAAAGGTTAGCAAGTAGACCACTAAGCTCACTCCGTCCTCGCGGAACATACCCCGGTGGCAACACATCACCAACCCGATCCCCCAGAAAATGAAAATACTCTCCGCTCACGGTACAACAAGTGACCCTCTGGCGGTAGCAATCAATAACCGCCCGGTATGACGATAACCAGTCCATACCCAAAATAACATCAAAACCCCGCATAGGCATAACTACAAAGGAAAATGGGATTCTATGATAATCGACCTCTATATCACAACCCCTAACACCTTGTTTCAAGATCAATTCACCCCCAAGAGGTGACACTACACAAATAGGAGATGCTAACTGTGCTAACTCCAACTCCAAAATAGATGCAAATGCAGCAGACACAAAGGAATGAGATGCACCCGTATCAATCAAAACATTAGCAACCGAGTTGCAAAACAAGAAGGTACCTCTCACAACTGATGGTGCCGGCACAAGATCCTGCGCGGTAACTGCATACACGCGCCCAGACGACCTCTGATCAACCTGCTCACCCCTAGGAGCATAAGATTGCTGCACTGACTGGGACGATGAAGCCCCCTGATTGACCCTTGAGGCCTGACCTGACTGAGCTGGCTGCTGACCCTGAATCGGCCTCAAACCAGATGCACCAGGTGTGCCACCCAACTGCGGGCAATACCTCTTCATATGCCCTGGCTGACCACACTGATAACACGAAAGTGGCTGGCCTCTACCCTGACTCTGGCTCTGAGATCGAGCCGAAGAAGATGCTGCTCTCTGAACTCCTCCCCTCTGAGGACAAACTGGAGACTTGTGACCCAGCTGGCCACACTTGAAGCAGGTAATGTCTCCCTGACTACCTTTCCCCGAACTAGCACTCGGCACAGGAAAAGTCGATCTAGAAAAACTACCCTGAGACTGTTGAGGATTAAAACCCTTCTGTCTCCTACCATCACCCTGACTGTCCTGACTCCTCTTGGAGCCCTTCTGTCCTTCCTCCTCCTCCTGCATCATGATCTCCATATGGGCTGCAGCATCAACCATACGCCCATAATCCCGAATCATCGTTCCCCCAACTCTCAGCTTGAGGCCACGCCTCAACTTCTTCTCAAACTCAATACAACGGCGTTCCTCAGACGCCACCAACTCAGGTGCAAACCTGGACAAACTAGTAAATGCAGCCTCAAACTCGGCCACTGAAGAACTCGACTGCTTAAGCTGGCAGAACTGGTCTCTCAGCTTCTCCCTAACTGCTGGAGATAAGAACTTCTCCTGGAAAGCATTCACAAAAGCCTCCCAAGTACCTCCAATACGACCCTTAGTAAACTTCCACCACTGACCCGCATCCCCTTTCAACTGGAAAGATGCCAAGGTCACTTTCAACCCCTCGTCTTCAATGCCAAGCATCTCAAACGTCTTCGTTGTCTGTTCGAGCCATTCATCTGCCTTAAGCGGCTCTTTAGGATCACCCAAAAATTCATCCGGATTAGACCGGAAGAACTCCCTCTTCAGAAAGGCAGGTCCAGCATCTGCAACTACCACCTGAGCTTGATTCTCAGCTCTAAGAATGCCTACTGACTCCCTGAATGCCCCTGCTATCTCTCGGGCTAGAGCGCCCATAGCCTGCTGGCCTACTGGCTCGGCCACATTGGCCTGGCCAACTCCGTCCTGAACTGCTGGAACCTCCTCCGGCACAGGCACCTCCTGCCTACCCGGCCTACCACGCCTACCGCGTCCTCGTCCTCGTCCTCGTCCTGACATCCTAATAAAGGAAACACAAACATTAGCACATTAATAAATGTGCCGAAACTAAACACTCACGTCCTAATGCATTGGACAACAATAATTCATTCCACATAAGCACGTAATCACATAAGCACCTACGAATTTCATTCCCGGATAATGATAGTCCCAATGCGTTACTATAGTTCCGGTTGGAAGCAGCAGTGATCAAGTGCCTTTCCAACAAGACTACTAGAAACTCAAGGGTCCAATCAACATCCTAGAAACTACATTCCATACCCACATAATCACATAAACATGTTATCACATAAACATATAACATTACACTAAGTCTCTATCAAACGAGACGAACCCACTGTGATACTAATCACTTCCCACGTACCCAAAGTATTCAAACCCGGTACGCTCTGATACCAAGTTGTAACGCCCTCAAAATAAACCCATTATATAAACATCATTGACATGCATTATTTAAAGAAAACAATGTATTAATTCATTCATCCGAATATTGCTAGATAAAAGCATTACATGTAACATCGAATAAAATGCCCTACAGGCTTACATCTTTCCAAGCCAACACTTGGATACAAAAACACGAGTTCCAACTCAATACAAGTAAAGCCCTAGGCTTGAATGTTTACATGTACTAATAAATAAAGACAAATAACTAATGTTATTCTTCCTCAAAATCCAGAAGCCAAACCCTCTCAAGCTAAGTCCTTGGAGGTAGCTTATCACCTGAACCTGAAAATGATGTTCCCAAAAAGGGTGAGCCACAGCCCAGTAGAAATATACTAAACCACATATAAGTAATGAATAAAGCAATAGCATTCAACAGATGGTTGACCAAGATAATCAATAACTTCATTTTACAGTCTCAAGACACTATTGTCTAAGACACGTTTTACTTTTCAATTTTATCAACATGGCTCAGAACCTGGCCAAACTTACAACAGTGAATTATATATATTATATTCACACTCCTCACATATCAACAAACGAATGAGACCCAAGCTCAAATCAAAACACTTCATACTTCCAGTTTGATACACATTTTAGTGCTGTATCAATAAAACACTTCAATATAAATAAGCACACACAAAAGTGTGGTTAATGGAGTCCATCCCCTATCTCCTCCCAAACAAAATCCGGTTTAGAGGTCCATCCCCTATCTTCCCCTAAACCGTGGAGTACATCCCCTATCTCCTCCCACACACAAAGCAATGTATGCAAATGCAATGCTCAATCAATACACGTATTTTCTGTATCAATACCATAGTCAAAATTAATGACTTAACCAAAGTGATTAGTTTCAGTTATTCCTAATCCACATGCAATGTCTACAACAATCACGACTATCCTCCACCGATAGTCCAAAACAGTTATTTCTAGACTGGAAATAAATATACCAACAATCCAACAGGCGAGTGATTTACATTATTCAACTACACCATTTAATCAACAAATTTCCCAATTCTATGAATTACTTATACAAATTAATTCAATAATACAACTAGGGTTTTCCCAAAATTCACCAAAGTATCCCCAACATATCAAAATACCAAAACTCAGAACAAAACCTATAAAATGGAGTAGGAAATCCCTACCTCGAAGAAAACAACACAAATGATGAAGACAAAGATGAGTGCCCAAATACCAAAGTGTTCCAGATCGCCCAATGTTCAGATTAAATGAAAGCCCTCGACTCCCTCTATCTTTTTAATAAAGCAACTAGGGTAGAAACACCCTATAAAGTGATGAAACCTAAGAGAGAAGGTGGGTAGAGGAAGAGAAAACTCGGAACTAGGGTTTTTGGATCAAAAGATCATGAAAAAACGTTTTAAAAACCGCTGCTACGTATTTAAACTGGACAGGCTCGCTCGAGCGAAGACTTGGTCGCTCGAGCGACCAGACACAAGAAACTACGCTCGAGCCAAGGAAGCCTTGCTCGAGCCAGCAACCCAAAAGCTCGCTCGAGCGAAAGAAAACTCGATCGAGCGAAGAACTCAAACCCTCAGGTTTGAAACCAGACACACGCTCGAGCGAAGGAACTATAGCTCGAGCGAAGGATGAACTAACTCGCTCGAGCGAAGAAAAGCTCGCTCGAGCCAAGAATGTAAAGCTACAGGTCCATACTGGACGCCATCTCTCGCTCGAGCGACCAAACCCCGGCTCGAGCGAAGAACCAAAAACTCCATCTCGCTCGAGCGACCAACTACTCGCTCGAGCGAAAACCCAAAAACCTGGACAGCAACACTTGGTTCCTAAACCCAACCAACCTGAAACAAACCTGCCCAACACATCCTATAATTCCAAATGAGAAAATAAAGGACAACAACAACAATTATACAGTGATAGATTCTACGGAACCTAAGTCCGGATACAATAATCAAAAGGGAAAAGACCGGGGTCGCTATATGAGGCTTATTTTTTAGTAACACAATAAGTGTTGCTATTAGTGTGCTTACTTTTGCCGACGACAAGTTGGCATGGGCAAAGACTTAAACATTTAGCGATGATAACACTATTCGTCGGTAAAAGTTTTACTAGTGAAATTAGGTGATTTAGTGATTTGTGTTTTTATTATAACTTTTCAAAGATTTTTAATATTCTAATTATTGAATTGTAAAATTAAAGTAATTATCGAATTAGATCACAAAATGAACCCATCAAGCACAAACACACTCTTAAGTTGAAATGGCTAATTCGGGTTAATCTAAACTTTTCCGAAGAATTAGATTATCAATTTCAATATGTTTTGTTTTATTTTTAAAAACTTGTTTCAGAATTTTTTTTTTTAAAAACTAAGAAAATTTGGTGAAAAAATAAAAAAATACTTATTATTTTTGTATAATTTTATCTTTTAGGAGGTCATAAATAATTTTTAAAACTTTAAAAATATATTTTTTATTTTTATTGTTCTCAAATTAGTTTTAATTTTTTCCAAAAAAAAAAAAATCTAAAAATTGTTTTTGTTATTTTTTGTTTTTGTGATTTGCCTCTAGAAATTGTTGAGGCGGTGAATGTTCCCTCTCAAAATTCCCTTTTTGTTTTTCCAGGATAGGTAAGCCCCCTCATTAGTCTCCCCGATTTTCACTCTTGCACAGCCTTCTCTCACAATTCGTAGTTCTCTCTCCCTCACAATCGCACACGACATAGACGTTTGTTGATCGTCAGGTTGTTGCCGTTTGATGCTGCTATGCGAGACCATCGGTGCTTCATTTTGCCCCTATAGGTTTGTTCCCTTTTTGCTTTGTATCTCACTTCCCCTGTTTTTTTATTATTAATTTGGTTTTCTTCGATCTGTCTTTGATATCCACATGATTTTGTTGTTCGAAATGCAACTGTCGATAAACTATATGGAGTATTTAACTACTGATGTGAAATCAAAGTAAGTTTTATAGGTTTTTGATTGAATTAGGTTTAGAATAAAATCTGTATATCAATGCCCTCATTTTGTATTTTGATCTGATGTACTCTGTAAGTGAACATTTTCTGAAATGTCTCTGTCCCTTGCTTTGTGATCATTTTTAAAGCATCTCTAAATATATTATTTAGTACTTCTTTTTTTTTTTTTTGAAAATCATGAAATATTGCACTTTCCCCCTAAAATATATATGTGTGCATATATTTAAGTTTACAAAACAAAAACATAAACAGGCATCTGGGTGTTATTCAAATGATAGGAAAATTAAAAACTCCAAAGATTCGAAAAATATGCATTCATAACTGCAAAATTGACAGAGTCACTCCCAACCATACTTCATTCACATAACCAAAAACATGATAAAAGAAACAGAACAAACCATATCCTAAATACCCAAAGACATTACCAAAGAGTTGAATAGCTTCCCTAACTAAAAGCAATAAGATTCACTAGCAATGTTGAATAATATTTGCATCTTAAATTTAGTGCTTTCCTATGACTAGGACCTAATTATATTTACAAGGGATAATTGACTCTTTTACCACTAACATATTTTTGTTTGTGTTCTTTTGCTTTCCCCCTGCCCTTTATAAGAAACAAATTCAGTAAAAGGCAGAGAAAGGAAACAACCCAAGTGTACTTGAATTGTACTAGGGGGATGGGGATAAACGAAAGGCATACCCATGCTTGAATGAAGGTTGTGTACTTGTTGCATTAGTCGCAGGTAGGTCCAGCCTATGCTTGAATGAAAGTTTTAAGCTATGTTATGTAAGATAGTAGCAACATGGTACTGATAAAAGTGCTGAAAATTAAAACAAGGCTTCTATAACAGTGAGCTCTTAAAACTCAACCTTATTAGTTTGTTTTCTTCTAGCCTTCCCAGGATTTCACCTAAGCTGAAACCTGTAGAGATTGCACATTCTATACTTCCATATCTTTAGAATTAGGTTGTTTTGGAAGCTCTATGGAGTGGCCTAAGGTAATACTACAAAGCCTTTCAATTTGGACACCAAATCAAATATTCCCTTCATAAAATAGTATCAATAGTATCAATAAAAACATAAATTGCTTACCTTAAATTTTGCACTTGTCTTTTCCTTCAAGAAATTCTTCCACTCATGCATTGATTTGATGTTGTCAGGTTGCAGTTTAAGCCTTGCTTCTTAATTAGGTGCCTTTCTTCTTCATTGACCTCACGTGACAAATCATATAGAAATGCCCAAGTAATAAAAACCTATAAATGCCATCATCTCCCAAAAAGCTTCAAAGAAAAAGAGAGAAAAACATAATACTCTGCATTCATGATATTTTGAATTCCTCATTTCAAAGCACCAATGCTCAACAAGTTACAAATGTGAACTAATGTTTTAACGAGATTTTTTTTTCCCCAAAATTGTTCCAGTGTTGATATATTCTACAAGCATTAAATATCATCCTATATCATATATACCTGTTCAACCAATAAAATAATCACATTATTAATTGATCTATAAAAAATTCATCTAGGATACATCCAACGTAATGATTTCTGCACTTACATTATTGGTTTGTAATGACTAGGGAAGCTGCATCAAGCTGGAGTGGGGAAGGTTCTTTCCTATTTACTTCAAGCTATAAGGGAACTTGTGGCTTTTAGCTCGAAGTATTACCCCCGCTTTTCATGTAATGCACACCTCAATCATTCATTTTTCCATTTTGAACTCTGAGAATTTGTTTTCTTGTTTCAGAATTCGAGAAAGAAAGGAATCTATAACTATGTTGTTGTGTGGAACTAGTGGTCGTGGCAAATCTACATTGTCGGCACTGCTGGTATATCTATTTTGTTACTGAAAGCATTAGTATTCTTTTTACATTTTGGACATGGAGAATTAATGGAATTTCTTCAACCTCCCCTCATTTTTAAATCTGTCTTCTTCTTCTACTTTTTTTTTTTCCCCCATTCTTCTCCAACAATAGTGATTTTGTATATGATGCATGAATGGTTTTCAGTAGATGATCATTGATGCTGATTGTAACACCTGCTCGTTGATCTTGCAAAAAAAAAAAAAAAAAAAACCTTTCTTATTGTTGTGTTTACTTTTAATTTTTTCTACTAAACTTTCTGGATTCGCTATTTCAAGTGGAAAAAATCTCCATATTAGATAGTAAAAAACTGCTATCTAGGACATTGCTGGAAGCAAATGTGACAGATTGATTTGGAACTTTATAGTAGCATAGTGTTCCTGCATCTAACAGCTTATGTGCCTTCTTCCATCCTGTGCCTGAATGACTCTAGAGCACAAGGACTTATCTAGAATTCATTAATACTAGCTTATGATCTGAGATGGGGGACATAAGAAAATAGATAGCTTTACATTATGGATTTGGGAGTAGGATATTGGGGTTGTATGGGACAGATTTCAAATGACTCCATTTTCATTGATAATTCATATTCACAAATATTGGGCCCTTACATTCTTCATTTGTCTACCTGGGATTCAAATACAAGCTAGAATCTTGGAAGAAAACATGTGCAAGCCTTCCCTTCCAAATCATCAATTTAAATGCAACTTGTGTTTGCATCTGAGGTTGACTGCACCAGCCTTCAGAATGCTGAACAAAAATTGAGACTAATCATTGTACATTTAAAATATACTATCCTAATTTTTTTTTTTATTTATAGTCATGTCTTTATCTATTTTGCAAGGTAGCGGGTTGGGTATCACAACTGTGATATCTACTAACTCGATTCGGTATATGTTGAGGAGCTTTGTAGATGAAAAGCAAAATCCCATGGTTTGGGTGTGATAACCCTGTTCCGTATTATGCTAATTGGTCCTTATTATGAATGTGATTATGTGTTTGATATGATTTTGTGTGCAATTTATGTGAAAATATGTGGTTTTGAATTTCTATCTGTTCACCGTAGGAATATCTGTTTGATTATCTACTTTGGAAGTTAAATTGAAGGCCTTATCGGCCACCAAACCTGAAATTGATTACGCCATTAAGATTGGCATAATTTTTAGAGGTTACAGTGAAATTTAAGTGAAAATTGATTCGGATCAAATTAAATAGATTAAATTATGAATTAGTGCCCAATTAATTAGTATTAAAATAGTGTATATGAGAGAGAGCTTATATAAGGGCCCTATTACACTTTTGATCACTTTGTTTTAAACTCAAATCTGAATTACACATTTGTGAGAGTGAGGGGCCGGCTCTAGAGAGGGAGAAAGAAGGAGAATTGTGTGTTTGGCTCAAGTTTGAGAAATTAGAAGGTTGGACTCAAGATTCAACTAGAATTTGTGAAGATTAAAGCCTCTAGGTAAGTAAATTTATGGATCTTAGATTGTAATTTTGTGAATTCAAGGTTGAATAATGATCAAGAACATGAAATAAATTGATTATGATGAAATTGAGTTGGTTTTGTTGAATTGGAAGTCAATATGCACATGCATGTGAGAAATTGCTTTGAATTTGCATGCTTGAGCACAAAATGTATAATCCATGTGAGATTTTAGTTAAAGCTCATGTTTTTGACCATCTTTTCATCATCTAAGTTGAAAATGGGAGTTATATTCCACATGCATGTACAATTCATGAGAATATGAGTTTGAAATACATGGAATTGCTATGATGAAAACGAGTTTGGTGTAATTTGGAACATGCATGTAAGTAATTCATGGAATTGAGCTTCATAATGTTGTAATTTGGTGTTTGTACCATGTTAGTACATGTATATGTGAAGTTTGAGCCAAAATCATGTGTTTAGAGCCTTTGAATATCAAGTTTGAGCTCAAGATCAAGTTCTGGAAAACCCAGAATTCTTGACGTTCGCTCGAGCGGGGGAACCGCCGCTCGAGCGTAAAATACGAGCTCCTAGAATATTTTGCAGACATGATGTCCGCTCGAGCGGGGAAGTTCACGCTTGAGCGGGGAGCTATGTAGAATGACCTTCAACTCGAGCATCCAAGTTCACACTCGAGCGTAAAAGTGAGGCAACTAGTACTTTTGCAGACCTTATGGGTCCGCTCGAGTGGGGGAGTCTACGCTCGAGCGGGGGACCCCTGTTTCTGAAATTTTGTAAATGTGTTATGTGTCTCGTTTTCCGTTCTCTTTCACTTCTAAGTACTCTTAGGCATGCATTGAGCACTACGAATGAACTAAAAGAATAAGAAAGAAGCCTAAAGAGGAATATGTGAATTAAGGAATGGATTGAATCGTTTATGACCCATGTGTGTTATGTAATGTGTAGGGTCAAGCTCCAGGGCAAATCATCCAGCCGATCACTGTGAGTAATATCTTAATAGAGATATTTTGAAATATGTCATTTGTCCAACTACTTATTTCTCTATAAGTCTTATGAGTTTGTTGAGTTGAATTGTGGACAAATGTTCGCTATGCCATATGGTTGCGCCGAAGGCCAGTTTAACATGAAAGAATGAATAGACCGAAGGCCAGTTTGACATGAAAGAATGAATGGGCCAAAGGCCAGTTTGACATGAATGAAAGTATGAATGGGCTAAAGGCCAGTTTGGCATGAATGGAAGAATGAATGGGCCAAAGGCCGTTTGACATGAATGATATGAAAGAATGGGCCAGAGGCCGTATGACACGAATGAATTAGGCTCGAGGCTGTATGATGCGTTTGGAACCGCAATCACTTGACCTATACTTATATATATATATATATATATGTTAGATGGAAATACGAATTGGGCCCAAGGCCATTTGAAGCATGTTGTTCTAATTACCGTTTGTGTAACTTCTTTATTTGATATTATTCACTGGGCTTTCGCTCACGCTCATTTATGTGTCTGTAGGTGAGCCAAGGGAGGTCCAAACCCAGCCTCAGTGAAGTTTGTGTGGAACAACCAAGGTTTTGAAGAGTCAGCCCCTGCGTCTCACGCACGAGACTCGTCTTCGCCCTTTTGCTATTTTATCATTTTGTTTTGTTGGCGAGGACTTTGAATTACGTTTGTATATAGTTTGACTGGCTGACCTAGACTTGAAAGATCCTGTATGTACAGAACTTTGTGTTAGTACGTATTTTGATGTACATATTTCGATGTGAGTTATTAACTTGTATATGTATGGTTGTTATGACGTGCCATATAAGCACAACTCTAAGGATAAAGTTTTAAATTTGCTTCCGTTTGGCTCCCTACTTTGATGGGTTATGTCTTATTTGGTTTGAGGCCGTAGGTAATCTCGTGATTATTGGCCGGTTATGTCCTTAACCCATAGGGGCGTGTTCGGGTCATCACATTGGGCTTCAACATACCATGCTGGGGAATATTTGGATGCAAAGGCTGTTGTAGCAGCAAAGGCAAAAGAATAGCTAAAAAATTAGCTGGTGTTTCCCAGCCACTACCAAAAGATGATGCCTCTGATGGTTTTACAGTTGGAAAGTCTGATACCCAACCACCAAAAGTGGGTTCTAATGTTGCTGAATTTATCAGGCTGAGACAAATGGCCACTGAGGGATTTAAAGCACAAAGTGAAATGGCCACAGCCTTAACCGACTGATCACTGCATGGGAAGAACGAAATTTTTGCATGGCTATACAGGGCAGTCCAGTAGTTCGAATTGGGAGGAACCCTAGGGAAGTTGTCCTTTTAAAGGCGAAAAAAGCAGTGTTGGAGTATGGTGGTAGTGTTGCAAGATTAGCAGGACTTTACATATCCTTTATGAAAATGCAAGTTATAAGATTTACATATATCTATTGGTGAAACTTTAGGGAGTTATGGTCTGAATCAGTTTGTTATATACATGTATACCCACATATGTAAGCACACACACCCCACCTTAGCTCTCAATATAAAGCAAATAAAGGTGCACATGTTTATTGGTCAGAGAAAGGTACTGTTGACACTCGTCCAGATCACATCCTCAATCTTATACACTACGAGGTGAGTGTTTATCTTTGTGTATTTTTTATTGTCTTCTATGAATTACTGTCCTTGAGATTCTATCTAAGTTACCTTCCCCCTCTTTCTCATTAAATTATAAATATGATTGAGCAATACCTTTTCTTGCTCCATGAGAATACAGGGGGAGAGAAAAAGAACAAAAAAACCTAGATGGGTTTATTCTATTTAATCTTTTTCTTGAGCAGTCACTTTGATATTCTTCTCTCTCTCTCTCACTTTTTGTGGGTCAATTTTTTATGCTTTTTAATTATATTTAGATACAATTGGAATCTGAGCTCATACCATGCTTTAGGTCAGATCTTATTTCATCTTCAGTCTTCCATACATTCCTTGAATTCCTAAACTAAATTGATGTGCAACCATTTGTGTTTGTGATGTCGATAACATTTAATTTGGCGTGCCTTGCATATTTCCACAAAAGGATGTAGCTTCCCTCTCAATAGCAATCTTAAAGATTAAACTTCAGGGCCGAATTTTTAATCATCCTTTATCCAGTTTTTTTATTTTTCTTTCTTTTTCTTTCAGATTTGAATGTTGGATTTTAATGACTCCTCTTTACCAAAGCTTTCTATGCAAACAAGTACAACTACCTGCAACTGCAATTGATAGTATTTTTTAACAGATTGATGATAAAGTTTTCTTACCTTGTAAATTTGCTTTGTAGACAGCAAATAATGGACATGGTCGATAAAAGTAGGAAATTTAGTAAGAAGTTTGAGAGTTTTACAAATCCTGTTGTAGTGTTACTATGTGTTGGTGTGCTGTTGTTTTGCTATGCGTCTGTGTTGATGTGCTTTTGGTGTGCTATGTTGTTGCCACTATACAAACTGTCTAGATACTGATATGTTGCTGTTATTCCAATTTTGTAGTAGTTTGTTGTTGTTGTTTTTTTTTTTTTTTTTTTTTTTTTTTGGGTGCATGGCTCTGGCTATTTTTGGATGTTAGTTGTTTAGATGTTAGGCTCTGGTGCCTTATTTAGCTTTTGTTTTCTTGTGTTTTGTTGTTGATAGCTCTGCTGTGCCTGAGGGATGCCTCTTGTAAATCTGTAAATCTTATAAAATATATAAATGATTTTCAATTATTTATGTCGATACAAATTTGTTGTTACCAAAAAGTAAAGCTTTCTCGACAAACAACTTGTCAGTAAATGTGTTGCCAAAAGTTTACTTTTTCCAACTCATATTGTGTTGCTAGAAGTGTATATTTTGCCAATACAAATTTGTCGTTACTAAAAGTAAAGCTTTCTCAACAAACAAATCGTTGGCAAATGGCAACATTTACCGACGTAAATGTGTCGCCAAATACGTCGCCAAAAGTTAACTTTTGCCGACTCATATTTTGTGTCAAAAAGTGTATTTTTTGCCCATGCAAATTTGTGTCGGGAAAAGTGTCACACAATCATCATATTTGAACTACTTTTATCGACGCAAGGTAAATTGCCGACGATGGATAAAGGCTTTTATCGACGACTATGTTTGTCGCTAAAGGCATTACTTTTACCAACGCAATGATAATTTTGTCGGCAAAAAGTTTTGACGACTCACTTTTACCTACGAGTTGGCGACATAGCTTTGTGTGTCAGCGAAACTTTTTGCAGACGAGTTTTCCCTTTTAGCAACACATTTTGTTGCGTTGTGAAAAATGCAATTGCTTGTAGTGGGGTGATAATATATACATATTGTTTTGTTTGTATATCTATACAGGTTGTGGTGGATACATATAGGTTATGGAAAAATTAATTAAAATGAAAAAAAAAATAAAATGATGTTTTTGGCGACAAAACAATTGGTAGACAAAAATAGAGTTAAATATTTTTAGTGACTAAATAGTTAGTAGCGAAAAAAGAACTAAATCTTTTAGCGACTAAAAATTTAGTAGCCACAAAAAGAAAAAAACACTTTTGGTGACTAAATATTTAGTCGCCAAAACATAACAATTATATTATCGGCGACAAAACCTTTGGTAGCAAAAAAAAATTAGACTTTGGCCGACTAACCTATGTAGTAGCTAAACTAGAAATCAGACTTTCGGCAACTAAACATTTAGTAGCTAAAAAAATGTAGATGCACAAGAAAAACTATTGGCAACTAAAACTTTGGTTGCCCTAAATACTTGAATTTTTGGCGAAAAAAAATTTCAGTAGCTGAAAATGTGATTTAAATTAAATTAGTAGCCTTTGGGCGACTAACAGATTAGTTGCCAATAGCTTTTACTTTTGCCTAGTATAACATTAGTCGCCATTTATAGGACTTTTGGCGACTAAATATTTTTTAGTCCCCAATACCTTCCCCGACAATCTTCCCGCGACAAATCCAGTGACCAAAATATTTAGTCGGGAAAATATTTCGGCGACTAAAAACTTTACTTTTGGCGACAAAAAAAAAGTGCAATTTCTTGTAGTGAATACATCTTTCAATCCAAATTTCAAAAGAAATACTTATTTGTTACCAAAATCAAGGAACAAAAAATCCCGAAAAACCCTATAGCGATCCCAGTTTTGACCCGACCTTTGTTACATTCCGGATTCGGGTTTCGTGGGTTAATATTGTATCCATGTCTTGTATTCCTCCTTTAACTCTTTGAATTTAAGTATGGAACATGTTGGGTGTGTTTGGAACAGGTTGGTTGTTGGTTGGTCTAGATTGTTGTTGCCCAGATTTTGGTTTCTTCGCTTGAGCGAGGCTTCTTGCGCTCGAGCGAGCCTTGTGAAATTTTGTTCTTCGCTCGAGTGAGATTTGATAGTCCTCAGGTTTCTTTCCCAGACACAAAATTTCTAGGAAGTTGAAGTTCTTCGCTCGAGCGAGGCTTCTTGCGCTCGAGCGAGCGTGTGCGTCTATAAAACTTCTGAAGCTTTGCATTCTACACTTGAGCGACGCTGCTTGTGCTCAAGCGAGGTCACTTGTTGTGTTTGATTGCTCGAGCGAGGGTCGCATCTATCAGTTCGCAGCTAAGCAATTTTATATCACTTTTTGATTTCCTTTTTGCTAAAAACCCTAATCCGGCACTCTCTTTCTCTCTCTCTCTCTCTAAAACTTTCTCTCTCTACAAATACTCCTTGATGTAAGAAGATCACTACCCGACTCCCTTTGATAGAGTTAGAGCACGTTGTGGGCTTCCTCTTGATCCGAGCAAAGTCAAATTTGGGGCACTTTTGAGGTTCTTTTTCATCTCCTTTGGGCTTTTACACTTTAGGTAGGGATATTCTACACCTTAATACGGTTTTTAACCTAGGTATTTGCTGTTTTTTATAAATTGTGGGATTTTGGAGGTTTGGAAAAATTTAGGGCTTGGATTTAAAAATTGAAAGAGGGGTTTTCCATGTTGGTTTTACAAAATGACTATGGGGCTTGTATATGAGATTCTCTAGTGTTATAATGGTAAACATTTAGCCTTTGGGTTGGTATTGGAAAAATGGGGAAATTTCCCTAAAATGAGTTAAATAATTATTTTGTATAAATATTGAAATTAATGTGGGAAATGTGAAATTTGGAGGATGTATGAATGAATGGTGTAGTTGGATTTGTTAAATCACTCGCCTATGGAAATTCGATTAATTATCTGTTATAAAGATTTTCTATCTGTCTAGAAATATCTATATTGGGCTATCGGTGGAGGATAGTTATGATTGTTGTAGAAATTGCATGTGGACTAGGTAAATTGAAACCTGTCATTTAAATTATATCATTGAATATGACGGTATGATTGAAACATTGAATATGTGTTGTGGATAGTCATTGTATATGACGTTGTGTTAATACATTATTGTAGACACCCCATTTTTGGCCGTCCTTAAGACTTGGACGTCATCGTTTGTACATTCAATGATTGTGCTTGTTTGTGTTCTTTTTGAGCACCCGAAATCCTTGGCGGAACGCCCTGACTTTGAGCCTTGAACCTTGATTGTTTTGTGCTTGTTTCGGGACCAAGAGCTTGTTGCCTCTTGCTTGGAGAGGAGGGTGACCTATTGGCCAAACCCTAGACCCTGTCAGCCACAAGTTGTGCCTGTCGGCTACCAGTGGTGGCCGACGGCCATTGGTCTCCTTTTTCAGATATTTGTTTGCCAGCTGTTGCTCACTGAACTGCATCTTCATACACGTGTATGGTGGGATGAATTCAAGCTCAAACCTTGATTTTCTATATATAGGGGGTGTCCTTCCCCATTTTGGGGGGTTAGACATTTTAGACCAAAAATTTCCCTCTCTCTCTACAATTCTCTCTCTCTCTCTCTCATGATATTTTGTGCTTGGAAGTTATTTTTCTCTACACTTTTGCACACTGAACCTTAACCAAACACTCTCACCTTGGAGCTGAGGTCCCTTGGAACCTAGTTTGAGCTTTGGAAGGGGATTTGAGCTTGAGTTTGTGGCTGAATTGCACTTTGCTATAAAGGTATTGAACTTATCTCATTTAAGCTTATTGTGCATACTTTCTTTACCATCTCTTTCAACTATTTTGAGGCTGTTTTTGAAGTGTAAAAAACTCTATTTTTAAGGCATAAAAATGGTAGTTTGAGTCTTTGTGAGTTAGGGGGTTGTCTCTCCCTTTTGTTCCTTAGCTTGCGAAGCTTTTTGTGCCATCTTTCATCACCATTAAGTCAAGCTTTTTGGGCATTTTAACCAGGGAAAAGCAAAATTATTTCAGTGGTAAAAACCTTCTTTTGAAGTCCAAAATTGGAGGGGTTAGCCTCTCCTCCTTGTGTCTTGTTTGCATACCTAGATAGCTTAACATGTGAGCATGTTTTTCTATCAATTTGTACCTTAATCTCAGCATGTTTTTGTTACTGTTTTGACTTGTTTTAGCTCTGTTTTGAGCTGGTTAAGTCCTTTGGGCCTTGTATTGTATGGTTATAGTGCAATTTCCTTCACTGCCTTAGTGTTTTTGGGCTTTGAGCATCATTTGTGTGTCTTGGAGGCATGTTTTAATGCCTTTTCATGCCTAATTCCAGCACCTAAATATCTGCAACCTCCCTCACTTCTTCAATTTTTCATTTACTTTGAGGGTTGTTTAGCCTTCAGGTTGTGTTTAAACTTGAGATCGAGGTTCATACTTAATGGTTTCAATCCTCTTTTGAAGGTTTCTACTAATCAAAGGAATGGCCTCTCTCTTACCTTAAATCATCCCTTGGTTGACACCTCTTCCACTAGAGGACACTCGCTTTTGGCAATTAAAGAATGGATTGGTAAGCTAAAATGAGTAAATAAATATGAACAACTAAAAGATGCAAGATAAAGCATCTTTCGTGTTGCATTGCATGTGTTCGGATCGGACTTTAATCCGAACACAAGGAAAATGAGACGTTTCATACTTAAAGTGATGAAACGTGCCACTTTTCTTGGTCACCATTACCTTTGATCATGCATGATAGGGTAGTGGTTTTGTTGAGTCTTGTTTTGCACTCATTAAGCTTGTACAAGTTTGGCTCCTTAGCCATCATGCATGGAAAATGCTTGGTTGATGGTTTGAGGGCTAAGATTTACACTCCTTTAAGCATGTGTAATGATAAGGAGAGTAACAGTGCACACAAACCTTGAGAATACACTACTTTGCCTCTGTTTGCTCTCTGTTGCAGCAAAAAAAAGACGTTCAGGGAATGGGTGGCCGACCAGCCACCAGTAGTGGCCGACGGTCACCAGCAGTAGCCGACCGGCCACCAATGGTAGCCGACGACCACCATTGGTAGCCGACCGGCCATCAATGAAGAAGGTTGCTCTGTGTGCTCCTAAAGGGGATCAGAAGTGTTCTGGGAGTTGGCACAATTTTCAGTGTTCAAAAATGTGCAAACAAAGGCTACAATGGCAAAGCGGTGGCATTTTCGGGTGGAGAAGCTGAGCATACATGCATCCCTCGTCCCTCGAGGCCATTTAACTGCTTTATTTAGTTAATTAGTGGTAGCTAATTTACTTGCTTTGTAATTAGTTAGTTAAAGTGTTTGGCTAATTAATTCGTTTTGTAATATTTAATTAGTTAACTAGAATAGTTAATTAGTTTCAATTGTTGTAATAATTAGTTAGCTTAGCTTAGCATAGCTAGTTAGATTATTCATTCGGACCCTCCTTCGCGAGGGCGCAATGCTGTAATAAGTGTGCATACGTGTATGTATGTCTTTCAACCCCACGTCTTTCTCCCTTTTATTTAATCACTTTCGATGGTTAGATTAGGGACATTTTCAATTAGCATACCTTATGCTTGCATGCTTGCATCCATTAATTTGTCTTGCATGCATCGAGGCTCAGTGTATCATTCAAACTGCATCGTTATTTCAATACGTCATTGAATACATGTTTAAATCGCATGTTGTTCAAATCAATCCATATGTCATATTAGTAGCCGAACCTATTAATTGCATTATTGCATGTGTTGCATTAGACATCTTGTATAGTTAGGATCATGCATTTTTCTAACTAGTTTTTGTTTTGGCTTGGAGTACTCGTTAAGTCTTTATGCTTTAGCATACTTGCATGAGTGTGATTGCCATGATGCCATGTTTCACATGCTTGCCATGAGGCTATGTGCTTACTTGATTAACTGCTTGAATGCCTGTGGATGACGGCTTGTTGTTTGAATTGGAACGATTCAACAAATATGTGTTTTAAGCCCACTTTGTTTAGTGGCAAATCATGTTTTAAGACCACTATGTTTGGTGGCAAAACCGCATCTTTAAGCCCACTTGAAGGTGACAAATTCAAACCATTTTCGCAAAAACAAACATGAATTGAATTGTTCCAAGTCTTGCGACTAGTCTATACTTGCTTTGTGCGCGTTACATAGTAAAGCTAGTTTAAATAACCCGAATAAGAACGCATAATGTTTATAAAATATCATATCATGATTCATAGAGGACGATCTTTTGATCGGGCGAGCGGGGGTGCTCAATCCATGACCTTTCCCCTTCGTACCCAAGTTCCCGAGCCAAGGCAACTTTGGTGATGATGGACACGTGGCCTTCGGCACGAGTCAGGGTTTCCTAAATTTCCCCAAAAGAAAATATTTAGGTGGCGACTCTGTATCTGGAAAAGCAGTCCAATTTTGGCATTATTTGATTTAAAATCGATTTTCCAAAAAGATTTGCTGGATTTGGACTATTTGGTGTTTATCGGTTTCACATTGCACTTGTGAGCCTAGATTCAGAACTGTGGGAGTCCGAACTATGAGGCCTTTCTTTTCAAACCCTTTCCGAAAGGCGGAGGTACGGAAAAAGGTGAGTCCATAATTGTATATGTATATTTGTTTGGGAGGAGAAAGGGGATGTACTCCATTGTTTGGGAGGAGATAGGGGATGAACTCCATTTAAAATTAAGTTGGCCGGAGTGTCTTGAGTGAAAGTCCTGAAATCTTGTGTATATATGGGTGTTGATTCCCTCGGATGAGAATTCTATAAAATGGCAAAATAGAAGTATTGGAGTGATGTATGTATTGAATTGTGAACCATTGAGTTGTAGTCTCATTCTGGTTGAGTAGATAATAATGAATTTGGTTAATAGATTAACCTGAAACGAATGAAAGGAAATGGATTGAGGTATGGTTATCTATATTGAATGGTCATGGAAAGAATATAAGTTGGTTTTGAATGTTGAACATATATCTGACACTTATATCTTAGTTAAACCTCATATACTGCGTTAGTTTGTCTCTGCTGGGCTTTGGCTCACCCTACTTAGGAAACCATTTTTAGGTACAGGCGACATGCCTCTTCTAAGGACGTAGCTTGGAAGGACTTAGGGGCCGGAGGCTTTGTTTTATTACTTCTGTGTTAAATGTTTATTCAAGCCAAGGGCTTTACATGTATAGAGCTTAGGACTCTTTTTGTTGTAACCAAGTGATATCTTGGAAAGATGTAAGCCCGCAGGGCATTTATTTTGTTGTTATCAACCAGTGTTACATGTTGTAGTTTCAGAATGAACATTTATAAAAATATAATGCATGTAATATCTCATGTAATATAAACTCTGATGAATGAAAGTATAACATTTTCTATTATGTTCATGAATCTCATGGGATGGGTTATTCACTTTATTTTGAGGGCATGACAACTTGGTATCAGAGCGTACCAGGTTTGAATACTTTTGGTACATGGGAAGTGGTTAGTACCACAATGGGTTTGTCTCGCTTGTTAGAGACTTAAGTATAGATATGTGTGCTTATATGGTAACATGCTTATGTGATTATATGGGTATGGGATTTAATTTCTAGGATGTAGATCGGTTCAATGGGTTTTTGGGAGTCCTGTAGGAAAGGCACTTGATCACTGTCATTTCTAACTGGAGCTCTAGCAATGCCACGGGACGGTCATTATCTAGAAATGAAATTCGTATGTGTTTATGTGGGTATATGCTTATGTGGAGTGAATTACAGTTGTCCATCGTATTAGGACGCAAATGAATTAGCTTCGACACATTTGTAAATGTGCTAATCTCCTTGTTATTTTCATTAGGATGTCAAGATGAGGTCATAATGCTAGGCATGGTAGGCCTAAAAGGCATGAGATGCCTATACCAGATGAAATTTCGGCACGGGTGGAAGGAGTTGGTCAGACCAATGTGGTCGAACCAGTTGGTCAACAGGCCATGGGCACCTTAGCCCGTGAAATGGCTGGAGTATTGCGAGAATCCATGGTCACGGCTGAGAATCAAGTCCAGGCCCAAGTAGTTGAAGCTGGGCCGTCCTTTTTGAAGAGGGAGTTCTTCCGGTCGAATTCGGACGAGTTTTTGGGTGATCCTAAGGAGCCATTGAAGGCTGATGAGTGGCTAGAACAGATGACGAAGACGTTTGAGATGCTCGGCATCGAAGACGGAGGTTTGAGAGTGACCTTGGCATCCTCCAGCTAAAGGGAGAAGCGGGTCAGTGGTGGAAGTATGCGCAGGGCCACATTGGAGGGACTTGGGAAGCCTTTGTGGATGCCTTCCAGGACAAGTACTTACCTGCTACAATGAGGGAGAAGTTGAGGGATCAATTCTTCAAGTTGGTGCAGTTTGTCGAGGTTTCCACCAGAGTTAGTGGTGACCAAGGAGCGCCGGTGTTTGGAATTTGAGAAGAGGTTGCGGACTGGACTCATGTTTAGGGTGGCCAGATCCATGATTAGGGACTATGGGTGCCTTGTGGAGGCTGCAGCCCATCTTGAGACTATCATGCATGCGGAGGAGGAGAGGATGAGGGGCTCTAGGAGGAGTCAAGATGGACAGGGGGACAATAAGATGCAGAGGGGTTTTAATCCCCAGCAGTCCTAAGGAGCGCATTAGAGGTTTACCTTTCCAATGCCGAGTTCAGGTTCTGGGAGAGGTGGTCAGGGAGACATCACCTGTTTCAAGTGTGGCCAGTTGGGCCACAAGTCTCCAGCTTGCCCACAAAAGGGAGGAGGGAAGGGAAAAGCATCATCTTTGGCTCGTTCTCAGGGCCAGAGTCAGGATAGAGGCCAGCCGCTCCCTTGTTATTAGTGTGGGCAAGCGGGGCACGTGAGGAGGTTTTGCCCACAGTTGGGTGGCACACCTGGTATGTCTGGTTCGAGGCAGACACAGAGTCACCAGCCATCACAGTCAGCACAAGCCTTGAAGGCCAATCAGGGAGCCTCTTCGACTCAGTCAGTGCAGCAGTCTTATGCTCTGAGGGGTGAGTATGTAGGTCAGAGACCTACGGGGCGTGTGTATGCCGTTACAGCACCAGATCTTGTACTTGCTTCATCAGTAGTGAGAGGTACCTTTATGTTTTGGAATTCGGCTGCTAATGTGTTGATTGATACCGATGCATCCTATTCCTTTATATCTTTTGCATTTGCATCGATTTTGGGGTTGGAGTTGGCACAGCTAGCATTCCCTATTTGTGTAGAGTCACCTATTGGTAGTGAGGTTATTCTGAAACAGGGGTGTCGGGGTTGTGACATCAAGGTTGCAGGTCGTCGATTACCTTTTGCATTTGTTTTGCTTAATATGACTAGCTTTGATGTTATTTTGGGTATGGATTGGTTATCGTCATACCGAGCTGTTATAGATTGTTACCGTCAGAGGGTTACTGTTTGTACATTGAGCGGTGATTGCTTTTATTTCTTGGGGGACCAGGTGGATAGAGTCTTATCACCAGTGTATGATCCGCGTGGGCGGAGTGAACTTAGTTGTCTTCTTGCTAGCTTTTTAAGTAGTGAGTGTGATGAAGTTCGAGTTAAGCTACCAAGAGTGGTTTGTGAGTACTCGAATGTCTTTCTCGAGGATCTTACTAGCTTACCACCTCATCGAGAGATCAAATTCTCTATTGATCTAGTGCCTGGCACGACACCGTATCGTTTTACGCCAGCCGAGTTGAGCGAGTTGAAGATTCAACTCCAGGAATTACTAGATAAGGGCTTTATTCGCCCTAGTACTTCTCCTTGGAGAGCACCAGCTCTCTTTGCTAAAAAGAAATATGCATACTTGAGACTTTCTATTGACTACCGAAAGTTGAACTGGGTTACGGTTAAGAACAAGTATCTAATGCCGCGTATAGATGACCTGTTTGATTAGTTGAAAGGGTCTCGTTGTTTCTCTAAGATAGACCTGAGATTGGGTTACCATCAGTTGAGGGTCAAGGAGGAGGATATCTCAAAGACAACATTACGTACGCGGTATGGCCATTATGAGTTTCTTGTGATGCCTTTTGGGCTAACCAATGCCCTAGCAGTGTTTATGGACTTGATGAACCAAATCTTCTGAGAGTTCTTAGATCGTTTTGTAGTCGTCTTCGTGGACAATATCTTTATTTACTCACCCTCTGAGGAGAAGCACGAGGAACACTTGCAAGTGGTGCTTGAGTTGCTTAGAGCCCATAAGATGTATGCTAAATTCGGGAAGTGTGAGTTTTGGCTAAAAGAGGTTCAGTTCTTGGGCCATGTAGTATCTGGAGAAGGGGTGACTGTAGATTCATCCAAAATTGAGGTAGTGTAGGATTGGGCACAACCTAAGAATGCTTTCGAGATTCGTAGTTTCTTGGGGTTGGCCAGGTATTACTGCCAATTTGTGAAGGATTTCTCTAGATTAGCCTCCCCCTTGACTAGATTGACACTGAAAGGGGTCAAATTTGTGTGGAGTGAGACTTCTGGGAAGTCATTTCAAGAACTTAAGACTAGACTTACCACCGCTCCAGTCTTAATTATTCCGGAGAGGGGTTTGGGCTATTCAGTGTATTGTGATGCCTCACGAGAGGGTTTGGGTTGTGTATTGATGCAAGAAGGGAAAGTAGTAGCCTATGGCTCACGTCAATTGAAAACACACGAGAGGAACTACCCTACTCACGACTTAGAGTTAGCAGTAGTGATTTTGCCTTAAAGATTTAGAGGCACTATCTGTGTAGTGAGAGATTTATGGTGTTTTCTGATCATAAGAGTCTGAAGTATCTGTTTACACAGAAAGACTTGAATTTGAGGCAAAGAACGTAGATGGAGTTCATAGAGGATTGTGATTTCGAGTTGCATTACCGTCCGGGAAAGGCCAATGTTGTGGCTGATGCCCTAAGTAGAAAGTCTATTAGTAGTGTAGCTTGTATTGCTATTCGGGAATGGGAGATGTTGCGTACTCTTAGGGAGTTTGACTTACGTCTGGGTGAGTCTGCTGGGTTTGTAGCCTTATTTTCTGTAGTTGTACAGCCTACACTTGTGAATTGAGTGTTAGAATCACAAATGGGTGACCTGAAAGTAGAATCCCTCCGGGAGAAGATCTCCAGTGGGAAGATAGAGAAGGGTTTGATGGTGTATCCTGATCTCAGTGTGAGATACCATGACCGCTTGTTTTGTGCCGGAGTTTTGTCGAGAGGATGTACTCCTAGAGTTTCACCATTCATGCCTTGTGGTGCATCCGAGAGGCACAAAGATGTATTATGACCTACGTCACCAGTTTTGGTGGAAGGGTATGAAAAAGGATGTGGCAGTGTTTGTATCGAGGTGCCTTACTTGTCAGCAAGTGACGGCTGAGCATCAGAGGTCAGCGGGTTTGTTACAGCCCTTGCCTATAGTTGAGTGGAAGTGGGAGCATGCCATGATGGATTTTGTTGTGGGCCTTCCGAGGACTCAACGGGGTAGCAATGCCATTTGGGTGGCAATTGACAGGTTGACCAAGTCAGTGCATTTTATCCCTATACGTGTAAGTGATTCGGTAGGCTATCTTGCCGACTTGTATATTAGGGACATAGTGAGGTTCCACGGGGTCCTTGTGACAATTGTTTCGGATAGAGATCCGCGTTTCACAGCTCAATTGTGACAGAGCTTGTAGAGTGCCTTGGGCACTAGATTGACTTTTAGCACTGCGTATCATCCTCAGACTGACGGGCAGTACGGATGTACTATTCAAATCCTTGAGGATATGGTTCGAGGTTGTGTTCTTGATTTCAATGGGTCGTGGGAGAGACACTTACCCTTAGTGGAGTTTGCCTACAATAACAGTTTCCAATTGAGTATTGGCATGGCATTGTTTGAGGCCTTCATGGCCGACTGTGTAGATCAGTTGTGTGTTGGGCCAAGGTGGGTGATGCACCTTTGTTGGGCCCAGAGTTAGTGCGGGAAATGATGGAGAAAGTGGCACTTATTGGTAAGAGGTTGGTTACAACTCAGAATCGTCAAAAGAGTTGTGCCGATCGTAAGAGGAGACACTTGTCATTCGAGGAGGGTGATCATGTCTTTCTAAAAATATTACCTAGACGGGGTTTGATGAGATTTGGGAAGAGTGAGATGTTATCCCCTCGGTTTATTGGCCCTTTTGAGATCCTTGAGCAGTTTGGGGTCGCCTATCGTTTGGCGTTACCGCCACAACTTTCCGGAGTGCATGGCGTGTTTCATATTAGTATGCTTCAGAAGTATGAGCCGGATCTGTCGCATGTATTGGATTGAACCGACCTAGAGGTAGATGATGATGCCTTGTATAAGGAGAGACCAGTGAGAGTCTTGGATAGGTGGGACCAAGTCTTACGAGGCAAGACAATTCCCTTGTTCAAGGTATTGTGGAAACATCACAGGGTTGAGGAAGCAATTTGGGAGCATGAATTGGAAGTCCGAGAGAAATATCTAGACTTACTTGTTGATGTTTAAGTATATGTTGAGGTTTTAGTTTTGTTTATAAACTATGAAAACATTGTATATGTTTTGAATTATGAAAGCATTGTATATGTTAAATATGTTTCGGAAATGCAAGTTGATTTGAACATTGTATATGTTGTTTAAGTTTTGAAAATGCAAACTTATCATAAACATTGAATATGTTTTGGAAATATGAGAGGTACGTCTTGAAAGTGGTTGAATTTCGGAAGATGCATATTGATGAATCATGTTGAATTATATATTATGAAATTGTTCTCTTGTGAAGGGATGGAATGACTAGTAGGTGGCTCATGGTAATGAGAATTGAATTGTAGCCGTTTTGGAAATTAGCTAAATATGGTTTTGGAACATGATTTAAAATTTCGGGGACGAAATTCTTTAAGGGGTGGAGGTTATAGCGATCCCAGTTTTGACCGGACCTTTGTTACATTCTGGATACGGGTTTCATGGCTTAATATTGTATCCATGTCTTGTATTCCTCCTTTAACTCTTTGAATTTGAGTTTGGAACATGTTGGGCGTATTTGGAACAGGTTGGTTGTTGGTTGGCCTAGATTGTTGTTGCCCAGATTTTGGCTTCTTCGCTCGAGTAAGGCTTCTTGCGCTCGAGCGAGCCTTGTGAAATTTGCTTCTTCGCTTGAGCGAGATTTCTTACACTAGAGTGAGATTTGAGAGTCCTTAGGTTTCTTTCCCAGACGCAGAATTTTTTGGAAGATGACGTTCTTCGCTCGAACGAGGCTTCTTGCGCTCAAGCGAGCGTGTGCGTCTGTAAAACTTCTGAAGCTTTGCATTCTACACTCGAGTGACGCTTCTTGTGCTCGAGCGAGGTCACTTGTTGTGTCTGGTCGCTCGAGAAACAACTCTTTCGCTCGAGCGAGGGTCGCATATATCAGTTCGCAGCTGAGCAATTTTATATCACTTTTTGATTTCTTTTTTGCTAAAAACCCTAATCCAACACACACACACTCTCTCTAAAACTCTCTCTCTCTCTACAAATATTCCTTGATCTAAGTATATCACTACCCTACTCCCTTTGATAAAGAGTTAGAGCACGTTGTGGGCTTCATCTTGATTCGAGCAAAGTCGAATCTGGGGCACTTTTAAGGTTCTTCTTCATCTCCTTTAGGCTTCTAAACTTGAGGTAGGGATATTCTACACCTTAATATGGTTTTGAACCTAGGTATTTGTTGTTTTGTATAAATGGTGAGATTTGGGAGGTTTGGAAAAAGTTAGGGTTTGAATTTAAAAATTGAAAGAGGGGTTTTCCATGTTGGTTTTACAAAATGGCTATAGGGCTTGTATATGAGATTCTCTAGTGTTAGAATGGTAAACATTTAGCCTTCGGGTTGGTATTGGAAAAGAGGGAAATTGCCCTAAAATGAGTTAAATAATTATTTTGTATAAATAATGAAATTAATGTGGGAAATGTGAAATTTGGAGGATGTATGAATGAATGGTGTAGTTGGATTTGTTAAATCAATCACCTATGGAAATTCGATTAATTATCTGTTATAAAGATTTTCTATCTGTCTAGAAATATCTGTTTTGGGCTATCGGTGAAGGATAGCTATGATTGTTGTAGAAATTGCATGAGGACTAGGTGAATTGAAACCTGTCATTTAAATTATGTCATTAAATATGACGGTATAATTGAAACATTGAATATGTGTTGTGGATAGTTATTGTATATGACGTTGCGTTAATATATTGTATATGTATAATTGTTTGGGAGGAGAAAGGGGATGTACTCCATTGTTTGGTAGGAGATAGGGGATGGACTCCATTTAAAATTAAATTGGCCGGAGTGTCCACGGTGAAAGTCCCGAAATCTTGTGTATATAAAGGTGCCGATTCCCTCAGATGAGAATTCTATAAAATGTCAAAATAGAAGTGTTGAAGTGATGTATGTATTGAATTGTGAACCATTGAGTTGTAGTCTCATTCTGGTTGATTAGATAATAATGTGTTTGGTTAATAGATTAACCTGAAATGAATGAAAGGAAATGGATTGAGATATGGTTATCTATATTGAATGGTCATGGAAAGAATATAAGTTGGTTTTGAATATTGAACATTTATCTGACACTTATATCTTAGTTAAACCTCATATACTGTGTTAGTTAATCTCTGCTGGGCTTTGGCTCACCCTACTTAGGAAACCATTTTCAGGTACAGGCGACATGCCTCCTCTAAGGATGTAGCTTGGGAGGACTTAGGGGCCGGAGGCTTTGCTTTATTACTTCTGTGTTAAATGTTTATTCAAGCCAAGGGCTTTACATGTATAGAGCTTAGGACTCTTTTTGTTGTAACCAAGTGATATCTTGGAAAGATGTAAGCCCGTAGGGCATTTATTTTGTTGTTATCAACTAGTGTTACATGTTGTAGTTTCAGAATGAACATTTATGAAAGTATAATGCATGTAATATCTCTTGTAATATAAACTCTGATGAATGAAAGTATACCATTTTCTATTATGTTCATGAATCTCATGGGATGGGTTATTCATTTTATTTTGAGGGCGTGACAAACCCCTACAACACCTACATTACTTTCTCTTATAGGGGAAAATGAATCAGAGAGAATCGGATCGGTGAGTAGAGAGCTAAGGCTTTGTCGATGAAGAATGTGAGTTTCAAGTGGAATGCACTTCTTCTCTTTCTTCTTCTGAGTCTGTTTCGAATTTGGGTTTCGTTTTTGGTTTAGGTGCGGGAGCTCACAAACTTTTGAGAGGTTAGGAAGAGAAGAAAATAAAGAAAGAATGGGAAAAAAAATACCAAAACGAAGACATTTTGAAGCATGGCAAGAAGCACTACAGGAGTCACGGTAGAGGATTCAGTCTCATTTTAGTTTAGTTTTTGATTGATTTAATAGGCTAAAATAATTGTGTTTGGGAAGAGCGTTGAATTTTTTTGTAGTTGGATGTGATATTTGTGAGAGAAAAAATAAAAATAATTATGAATTTGATATGCCATTTTATCTTATTAACTATTTAAAAAAATAATTAGCGCTATTTTAACTCAAAAAGCCAAAAAAAACCTTTTGCCAAACACTCTTATTGTCTAAACTAACTCTTTCTCTTGCCTAGATCCTACAGGCCATTATTATCTTTCATTTCCTTTGTATTAGGAAAATCCATCCACTGAAAAAGTTATAGGCAAAAAAAAAAAAAAAAAAAAAAAAAAAAGCTACAATATTAATGTGATAATTTTATTGTTTAAATAAAAAGCATTGCCATGGCATTTTGTTCCAACATGTGAAGTTTATACTGACCCATATTCAGTCTTTATCATATAAATTTTGTTCTATCATTTTTTTATTTGTAATATCATTACTCTTTAAATTATTAATAATGTGAGGTACATAAAATTAAAATATAAAAAATATATATTATGTGACGCTAATATTCGTCTTGAGTATAATATATCTTTACTCAATGTCAGTGCTCCTTCTCCAATATATAGACAACCAAGTGTATTTGAAGGTTTTAAACCTGGATTTAGTTTGCTTGTTGATTTACGTAATCTTCTACCTTTTAATTTTATGATTTTTTTCTCCTATAATTCATTTGAAAAGTGGTTGTTTTAGTAAAATTTTTTTTTAATTTCTTGTTTTTCGCCTAAAATATTTTTTAGCCTTTTACTAAAATAAAAAACATATAGGAAATAAGAGTTTGGTTTTATTAAAGTAGAAAATCTCAACTTTACAAGAAAAACCATTCATCTTATATGACAAGTTAAGAAAAACATGTATGCAAAAAATTGAATTGATCAGACATAATTAATCACATAATCAAATCACATATATCTTATAACAAATAGATGATCTATTTTTAAAAACATGTATTACTGTATGGATAAGAATAATCTAATGGAATGACAATCGATATTGGATCTTTTTAATTTTTTGCATTATTAATTTTGTTGGGTAATTGTTTAAGATGAATGGTTTAAATTACCGAAATAAGTCCAAATTAGTTTCATAATGGGTCAATTTCATCTTAAAGTCGAGATTTTCAACTTTAGCAATTTGAACTCATTTGGTTTTGGGATAAAATCTTTAATTCCCAAATGAGGTCTATAAAATTAGCTAGTGAAATTAATTATTTGACAATCTTAAACTTTGATTCAGCATGGAAAAAATATATATATAGAAAGATTCAACTTTCATTGAGTTGTTTTTTTAATTTTAATTTTAATTTTTTTATAGCAATATTCATTATCTATGAATTTATCCACAAAGATTTAAAATCTTTTCACTCAATCATTAAATATGATTCCTATACTTTTACTTTTATTAACACATGAATAAAATGATTATATTTTGAAATAATTTTGTACTGTTATCATCTTAATATAAATTTCTTATATCATGGCTATGTAAATCATGTTTGCTCGATGATCGTACTAAAAAAAAAAAAAAAAAATAAGTGGCCACATGGACAATGAGGGCGGCTGGCCATGTGAACAATGAGGGTGGCTGGCTTTCGCATGGAAAAATTATTGATTGGTTTAGAGTTAGCACCTGATTATACCGTTTACCAATTATAATTTATCATTTTTTTTCTTATTATTTAATTACTTAATATAAATTTGTGAATTTCATCTCATCTATCAATTACAATATTATTAAGACACCATGCGATAATACTCTAAGATTAATTAATAACTTCTCTTGCACACTATAATCTGACATGAAAAGTTACTCTTGTATTTCTCGAGTTGAGCATCTAATTCCATGAATATAATATATATAGCGTATCATATATATATATATATATGAATATTTATCCTCATACCAAATAGCAAGTATAGCAAGATGAGAATGGCAGCAGCAATATTATACATTGTTCTATCAATTTGTGAGAGAAAAAATAGCAGAGTGAATTATGTAAATAGTCTCTGTAGTTTATACGATGTGTCAATTTGGTCCCAATAGTTTCAATTTGTTCGATTTTGTACCTTAATTTAATGGATTGTGTCATTTTAGTCCAATAAATAACGATTGTTAAGTTAATTTAACGAAAGGTCAAACAATGTATCAATTTGGTTCCTGTAGTTTCAATTTTCCCAATTTTGACAGGGACTAAATTGACACATTGTGAAAAATACAGGGACCTAATTGACACATTGTTTGACTTTCCCTTAAATCAACTTAACAACCATTATTTATTGGACTAAAATGACACAATCCGTTAAATTAAGAGGCAAAATCGAGTAAATTGAAACTATAGGGATCAAATTGACACATCGTGTAAACTACATAGACTATTTGCATAATTTTTCCAAAATAAAAATAATTATGAATTTGATATGACATTTTATCTTATTGACAATTTTAATTTTTTATTTTTTTTTTAAATTTTAGTGTTATTGTAACTCAAAAAGCCAAAAAAAATCTTTCGCCAAGCACTCCCGTTGTCTAAACTAACTCTTTCTGTTGCCTGTATCCTACAGGCCATTATTATCTTTCATTTCTTTTGTATTAGGAAAATCCATCCGCTGAAAAAAATTATAGAAAAAAAAAAGAAAAAAAAAACACTACAATATTAATGTGGTAATTTTATTGTTTAAATATAAAAAGCATTGCCATGGTATTTTGTTCTGACATGTGAAGTTTATATTGATCCATATTCAGTCTTTATCATATAAATTTTGTATCATTTTTATTTGTAATATCATTACTCTTTGAATAATTAATAATGTTAGGTACATAAAATTAAAATATAAAAAATATATATTATGTGACGCTTATATTCGTCTTGAGTATAATATATCATTACTCAATGTCAACGGTCCTTGTCCAATGTATAGAGAACCAAGTGTGTTTGAAGGTTTTAAACCTGGATTTAGTTTGCTTGTTGATTTATGTAATTGTCAGAATTTTTTCTCCTATAATTCATTTGAGAAGTGATTGTTTTAGTAATTTTTTTTTTTAATTTCTTGTTTTTTCGCCTTTTACCATAAATAAATATATATATATATATATATATATAGGAAATAAGAGTTTGGTTTTGCTAAAGTAGAAAATCTCAACTTTGCAAGTGAAGTTTGTGCATTATGAAATCAATTTGTACTCTCTCAGTGATTTAAACCGTTCATCTTATATGACAAGTTAATAAAAATGTGTATGCAAAAAATTGGATTGATCAAGTATAATTAATCACATATATCTTATAACAAATGGATGATATATTTGTAAAAACATGTATTACTGTATAGATAAAAATAATCTGATGGAATGACAATCGAATTGTTTAAATTACCGAAATGAGTTCAAATTAGTTTCATAATGGGTCAATTTCATCTTAAAGTTGAGATTTTCAACTTCAACAAATTTGAACTCATTTGGTTTTTGGATAAAATCTTTAGTTCCCAAATGAGGTCTATAAAATTAGCCAGTGAAATTAATTACTGATGACCTTAAACTTTGATTCAGCATAGTAAAAAAAAATATATAGAAAAATTCTACATTGATTGAGTTTTTTTTAATTTTAATTTTAATTTTTTTATAGCAATATTCATTATCTATGAATTTATCCACAAAGATTTAAAATCTTTTCACTCTGTCATTAAATATGATCCCTATACTTTTACTTTTATTAACACATGAATAAAATAATTATATTTTGAAATAATTTTGTATTGTTATCATCTTAATATAAATTTCTTGAAATAATTTTGTATTGTTATCATCTTAATATAAATTTCTTATATCACGGGTATGTAAATCATGTTTGCTCGATGTTCGTACTAAAAAAAAAAAAAAAAAAAGAAAAAAAAGTGGCCACATGGACAATGAGGGCGGCTGGCCATGTGAACAATGAGGGTGGCTGGCTTTCGCATGGAAAAATTATTGATTGGTTTAGAGTTAGCACCTGATTATACCGTTTATCAATTATAATTTATCATTTTTTTTTCTTATTTTTTAATTAATTAATATAAATTTGTGAATTCCATCTCATCTATCAATTACAATATTATTAAGACACTATGCAACAATATTCCAAAACTAACTAATAACTTCTCTTGCACACTATAATCTGACATGAAAAGTTACTCTCGTATTTCTCGAGTTGAGCATCTAATTCCATGAATATAATATATATAGCGTATCATATATATATATATATATGAATATTTATCCTCATACCAAATAGCAAGTATAGCAAGATGAGAATGGCAGCAGCAATTTTATACATTGTTCTATCAATTTGTGAGAGAAAAAATAGCAGAGTGAATTATGCAAATAGTCTCTGTAGTTTATACGATGTGTCAATTTGGTCCCTATAGTTTCAATTTGCTCGATTTTGTTCTTTAATTTAATGGATTGTGTCATTTTAGTCCAATAAATAACGATTGTTAAGTTAATTTCACGAAAGGTCAAACAATGTGTCAATTTGGTCCCTGTAGTTTCAATTTTCCTGATTTTGACAGGCACTAAATTGACACATTGTAGAAAATACAGGGACCTAATTGACACATTGTTTGACTTTCCCTTAAATTAACTTAACAATCATTATTTATTGGACTAAAATGAACCAATCCGTTAAATTGAGGACAAAATCGAGCAAATTGAAACTACAGGGATCAAATTGACACATCTTGTAAATTACAGGGACTATTTACATAATTTTTTCAGAATAAAAATAATTATGAATTTGATATGACATTTTATCTTATTAACTATTTTTTTTTAAATTTTTTAGTGTTATTCTAACTCAAAAAGTCAAAAAAAATCTTTCACCGAGCACCCCCATTGTCTAAACTAACTCTTTCTGTTGCCTATATCCTACAGGCCAATGTTTTAAAAACCAGACCAGTGAGCGAACCGGAAAATGGATCGGGTGGATGGGTCATCGGTTCAACCGTTGGGTTGAACCGGAATTGAACCGTGACGTAATAAATATATTAAAATTATATTTAAATAAAAATATAAGTGTTAAAATTATAAATTAAAAATATTAAATTATCTTAAATATTTGTCCTAATATTTTTTTTACTGAAAAATATAATAATATATTTTGAAATATTATTAATTTCAATTTTGGAAGATGAAATAAATATTTAATATTCCCTCCATATGATTTTAATTCAAATAATTTGATTGAAAGGAGAGCAAAAATTTTGGAGGGATATCAAAATTTCAATATTCCCTCCAATACATTTGATTGAATCCCAAATGGATTTCTTGAGTCTTTTTGGAAGAATTTTTTTCTTATAAATAGGTGAAGACTTTCACAATAATTTCATCAAGCTCTTAATGAGATTCTTCACAAGAAGAGACCCTTGAAAAAGAGTTTCAAATTAAAATTTTCTTATATTCTTATATTTTATATATATATATATATATATAAAATAAGAAAGAAAGAGAAAAGAAAGAAAAAAAAACTAAAAAAAAAAAAAAATTGAGCCGGACAGCCCGTCGAACCGGCCCCGGTTCGCCGGTTCAACCGTGGATTTTTCCGGTTCCCGTTAAATACGCCGGTTTTCATCTTTGGCCGATTCAGAGGCTATGTCTGGACTGGAACCCCGACCAGTCCTGTCCGGTTTTCAAAACCATGCTACAGGCCACTATTATCTTTCGTTTCTTTTGTATTAGGAAAATCCATCCGCTGAAAAAAATTATACAAAAAGAAAAAAGAAAAAAAAAACACTACAATATTAATGTGGTAATTTTATTGTTTAAATAAAAAGCATTGCCATGGTATTTTGTTCTGACATGTGAAGTTTATATTGAGCCAAATTCAGTCTTTATCGTATAAATTTTGTATCATTTTTTTATTTGTATTATCATTACTCTTTGAATTATTAATAATGTTAGGTAAATAAAATTAAAATATAAAAAATATATATTATGTGATGCTAATATTCGTCTTGAGTGTAATATATCATTGCCCAATGTCAGCAGTCCTTGTCCAATGTATAGACAACCAAGTGTGTTTGAAGGTTTTAAACCTGGATTTAGTTTGCTTGTTGATTTACGTAATTTTCTGAATTTTTTCTCCTATAATTCATTTGAGAAGTGGTTGTTTTAGTAATTTTTTTTTTAATTTCTTGTTTTTTGGCCTTTTACTAGTATATATATATATATATATATTAAAAAAAATATATAGGAAATAAGAGTTCGGTTTTGCTAAAGTAGAAAATCTCAACTTTGCAAGTGAAGTTTGTGCATTATGAAATCAATTTGTATTCTCTCAGTGATTTAAACCGTTCATCTTATATGACAAGTTAAGAAAAATGTATATGCAAAAAATTGGATTGATCAAGTATAATTAATCACAAAATCAAATCACATATATCTTATAACAAACGGATAATATATTTGTAAAAGCATGTATTACTGTATAGATAAAAATAATCTGATGGAATGACAATCGAATGGTTTAAATTACCGAAATGAGTCCAAATTAGTTTCATAATGGGTCAATTTCATCTTAAAGCCGAGATTTTAACTTCAGCAAATTTGAACTCATTTGGTTTTTGGATAAAATCTTTAGTTCCCAAATGAGGTCTATAAAATTAGCCAGTGAAATTAATTATCTGATGACCTTAAACTTTGACTCAGCACGGTAAAAAAATATATATAGAAAAATTCAACTGTCATGGAGTTTTTTTTAATTTTAATTTTAATTTTAGCAATATTCATATCTATGAATTTATCCACAAAGATTTAAAATCTTTTCACTCTATCACTAAGGCCAAGTTTGGCATCTTCCAAAAAATCTAAAAAGTCAAAAAGTCAGTATCCTATTTAAGTCACATTATCTTATTTAAGTCACATTACCTCTCTAACACATCACTTCAAACCTAACCCAAATCCAACCCATATTTCATAAAAAGTCAAAAAGTGCACTTATTTAGTCTTTCCAAACTTGGCCTAAATATGATTCCTATACTTTTACTTTTATTAACACATGAATAAAATAATTATATTTTGAAATAATTTTGTATTGTTATCATCTTAATATAAATTTCTTATATCATGGGTATGTAAATCATGTTTGCTCGATGTTCGTACTAAAAAAAAAAAAAAAAAAGAAAAAAAGTGGCCACATGGACAATGAGGGCGGCTGGCCATGTGAACAACGAGGGTGGCTGGCTTTCGCATGGAAAAATTATTGATTGGTTTATTGTTAGCACCTGATTATACCCTTTATCAACTATATAATTTATCATTTTTTTCTTATTTTTTAATTACTAAATATAAATTTTTGAATTCTATCTCATTTGTCAATTACAATATTATTAAGACACCATGCGACAACACCCAAAACTAACTAATAACTTCTCCTACACATAATAATCTGACATGAAGAGTTGCCCTCGTATTCCTCCAATTGAGCATCAAATTATATGAATATAATATATATAATGTATCATATATATATATATATGAATATTTATCCTCATAGCAAATAGCAAGTATAGCAAGATGAGAATGGCAGCAGCAATATTATACATTGTTCTATCAATTTGTGAGAGAAAAAATAGCAGAGTGAATTATGTAAATAATCTCTGCAGTTTATAGGATGTGTCAATTTGGTCCCTATAGTTTCAATTTGTTCGATTTTGTTCCTTAATTTAATGGATTGTGTCATTTTAGTCCATTAAATAACGATTGTTAAGTTAATTTAAGGAAAGGTCAAACAATGTGTCAATTTAGTCCCTGTAGTTTCAATTTTTCCGATTTTGACAGGGACTAAATTAACACATTGTGAAAAATACAGGGACTAAATTGACTCATTGTTTGACTTTACGTTAAATTAACTTTACAACCGTTATTTATTGGACTAAAATGACACAATCCGTTAAATTAAGGGACAAAATCGAGGAAATGGAAAATACATTGATCAAATTGACATATCGTGCAAAGTACAGGGACTATTTGCAAAATTTTTCAAAAATAAAAATAATTATGAATTTGATATAACATTTTATCTTATTAACTTTTTTTATTTTTTATTTTTTTTAATTTTTTAGTGTTACTTTAACTTAAAAAGCCAAAAAAAAGTCTTTCGCCAAGCACTCCCATAGTCTAAACTACTCTTTCTGTTGCCTATATCCTACAGGCCATTATTATCTTACATTTCCTTTGTATTAGGAAAATCCATCCGCTGAAAAAAATCATTAAAAAAAAAAAAGAAAAAAAAAAAACACTACAATAGTAATGAGGTAATTTTATTGTTTAAATAAAAAGCATTGCCATGGTATTTTGTTCTGATATGTGAAGTTTATATTGAGCCATATTCAGTCTTTATCATATAAATTTTGTATCATTTCTTTATTTGTAATATCATTACTCTTTGAATTATTAATAATGTTAGGTACATAAAATTAAAATATAAAAAATATATATTATGTGACGCTAATATTCGTCTTGAGTATAATATATCATTACTCAATGTCAGCGGTCCTTGTCCAATGTATAGACAACCCAGTGTGTTTGAAAGTTTTAAACCTGGATTTTTAGTTTGCTTGTTGATTTACGTAATTTTCTGAATTTTTCCTCCTATAATTCATTTGAGAAGTGTTTGTTTTAGTAATTTTTTTTTTAATTTCTTGTTTTTTGGCGTTTTACCATAATAATAATAATAATAATAATAATAATAATAATAATAAACATATAGGAACACTACAACATTTTCTTAGTTTAGTGACATTTGAAAGTACCACAAAACTATTCTTCTAATGACATTTTTTGGTCTTGTGGCATTTTGAACAAGTGCCACTTCTATCGGTGCCACGGTAGATACTTGCAAGTGCCACTGCACCATCATGGCTGAAAACTTTCAATGACATTTTAATGTCATGGTAGATATTATTTGTGGCACTATCAAGCGCCATTAAAAAAAGAGTTAGTGACACTTGTAAGTGTCATTACACCATCAAGACTAAAACCTTTCAGTGACACTTTAATGTCATGGTAGGCACTATTCGTGACGCTATCAAGTGCCATTCATGACGATAATTCGTTGTAGAACAATTTGATCCGCTCTTGCGGAGACTCGAACCGCCAACCTTCCACACCATAAACCTTATACACCACACACACTCTTCCCACTACACCTCTATAGCACTACATGATTATATATGCAACATATATTATTTATATAGTACATACATCCATATTAATATAAAAGTATACGTATAAACATAATTATTTTATTGAACGTAATTTATGTAAAATAAACTATTTACTACCAAAATAAAAAAAAGATCACTTTTGGCGACTAAAAATATTTTTTAGTCGCTAATTCTATACTTTTGGCTACTAATTGTTTTTTAGTTGCTAAAAAACTTAACTTTTGTTGACCAAAATCGGATTTGGTCGCCGAAGATGCACTTTCAGCTACCAAAATTTTGGTCACCAAAAAATTTTATTCCCGCCTTAGGATTTTAGTTCTCCCGCGCTAAAAATGACTACTTTTGGCAACTAAACTTATTTTTTAGTCCCCAATTGTAGACTTTTGGCTACTAAAATTTTTTTTGGCACCAAAAAGCTTTACTTTTGGCTACCAAAATTTTTTAGTCGATAAAACCCATATAATCAGCGACCAAACTTATTTTTAGTCGCCAATTGTAAACTTTTGGCTACTAAAGTTTTTTAGTCGCCAAAAAGCTTTACTTTGGGCTACTAAAAAATTTTTAGTCACTAAAACCCATATAATCAGCGACCAAACTTAGTTTTAGTCGCCAATTGTAGACTTTTGGCTACTAAAATTGTTTAGTCGCCAAAAAGCTTTACTTTTGGCAACTAATGCTATTTTGGTCGCTTCAGCGACCAAATTTTTTTGGTCAGGAAATTTAGTCGCCGAATATGCTTTTTCCTATAGTGTATATTGAGTTTAATTCATTTATTTTTAATCATTTACTGCATTTTAAAAATTTAGAAAATATATTGGCATTTTTTGTTTTTTCAAAAATGTCATTATAAGCTTGGAAAGTTTTTGGCTTAGTGGCATTTCTCAAAATGCTATGAAATATTTGTTTATGACACTTTTCACCTAAGTGCCATAAAAAGTAATTTGCACCTACCTAGTGTCCTGACATTTTTTAAAAAATGCCATTGCAACTAAAGTTTAGTGGCATCTGTTGGTAAATGTCACGAACATAATTTTTTGTGTCATTATTTTATAAAATATCATAAAATTGATGTGACATTTCTTTATTGAAATGCCACTAGAGCCTTATATGTTTTGTGGTTCTGTGGCATTTTTCTAAAACATTTAATGCCAATTTTTATTTTTGTGGCATTTTCTAAAAACATGCTACTAGTATAGTGTCACTAAAGTGTAAATTTGTTGTAGTGACATTTTTGTTGTAGTGAAGTGACACTTTTTTTAATTGAAATGTCACTAGAGCCTTGAATGTTTGTGGCTCTATGACATTTTTCTAAAAAATGCCACCAAATATTCTTTTTGTGACATTTTTTAAGAACATGCCACTAGTATGGTGTCACTAAAATATGTTTTTGTTGTAGTGTTGTGACACTTGTTCATTGAAATGTCACTAGAGCCTTTTATGTTTGTCGTTTTGTGGCATTTTTCAAAAATGTGCCACTAAATATCATTTTTGTAGCATTTTCTAAAAATATGCCACTAGTGTAGTGCCACTAAAGTATGTTTTTGTTGTAGTTTTGTGACACTTGTTCATTGAAATGTCACTAGAGCTTTTTATGTTTGTCGTTTTGTGACATTTTTCAAAAACGTGCCACTAAATATCATTTTTTGTGGTATTTTCTAAAAATATGCCACTAGTGTAGTGCCACTAAAGTATGTTTTTGTTGTAGTGGAAATAAAAGTTTGGTTTTGCTAAAGTAGAAAATCTCAACTTTGCAAGTGAAGTTTGTGCATTATGAAATCAATTTGTACTCTCTCAGAGATTTAACCGTCCATCTTATATGACAAGTTAAGAAAAATATGTATGCAAAAAATTTGATTGATCAAGTATAATTAATCACAAAATCAAATCACATATATCTTATAACAAATGGATGATGTATTTGTAAAAACATGTATTACTGTATAGATAAAAATAATCTGATGGAATGACAATCGAATGGTTTAAATTACCGAAATGAGTCCAAATTAGTTTCATAATGGGTCAATTTCATCTTAAAGTTGAGATTTTCAACTTCAGCAAATTTGAACTCATTTGGTTTTTGGATAAAATATTTAGTTCCCAAATGAGATCTATAAAATTAGCCAGTGAAATTAATTATCTGGTGACCTTAAACTTTGATTCAGCACGGAAAAAAATATGTATAGAAAGATTCAACTTTCATTGAGTTTTTTTTAATTTTAATTTTAATTTTTTGAGAGCAATATTCATTATCTATGAATTTATCCACAAAGATTTAAAATCTTTTCACTCTATCATTAAATATGATTCCTATACTTTTACTTTTATTAGCACATGAATAAAATAATTATGTTTTGAAATAATTTTGTATTGTTATCATCTTAATTTAAATTTCTGACATGTGAAGTTTATATTGAGCCATATTAAGTCTTTATCATATAAATTTTGTATCACTTCTTTATTTGTAATATCATTACTCTTTGAATTAGTAATAATGTTAGGTACATGAAATTAAAATATAAAAAATATATATTATGTGACGCTAATATTCGTTTTGAGAATAATATATCATTGCTCAATGTCAGCGGTCCTTGTCCAATGTATAGACAACCAAGTGTGTTTGAAGGTTTTAAACGTGGATTTAGTTTGCTTGTTGATTTACGTAATTTTCTGAATTTTTTCTCCTACAATTCATTTGAGAAGTGGTTGCTTTAGTAATTTTTTTATTTAATTTCTTGTTATTTGGCCTTTTACTAAAAAAATAAAAAAATAAAATAAAAACATATAGGAAATAAGAGTTTGGTTTTGCTAAAGTAGAAAATCTCAACTTTGCAAGTGAAGTTTGTGCATTATGAAATCAACTTGTACTCTCTTAGACATTTAAACCGTTCATCTTATATGACAAGTTAAGAAAAATATGTATGCAAAAAATTGGATTGATCAATTATAATTAATCAGAAAATCAATCACATATGTCTTATAACAAATGGATGATATATTTGTGAAAACATGTATTACTCTACAGATAAAAATAATCTGATGGAATGACAATCGAATGGTTTAAATTACCGAAAAGGATCCAAATTAGTTTCATAATGGGACAATTTCATCTTAAAGTCGAGATTTTCAACTTCAGCAAATTTGAACTCATTTGGTTTTTGGATAAAATCTTTAGTTCCCAAATGAGGTCTATAAAATTAGCCAGTGAAATTAATTATCTGATGACCTTAAACTTTGATTCAGCACGGCAAAAAAAAATATATATAGAAAGATTCAACTTTCATTGAGTTTTTTTTAATTTTAATTTTAATTTTTTTTATAACAATATTCATTATCTATGAATTTATCCACAAAGATTTAAAATCTTTTCACTCTATCATTAAATATGATTCCTATACTTTTACTTTTATTAACACATGAATAAAATAATTATATTTTGAAATAATTTTGTATTGTTACCATCTTAATATAAATTTCTTATATCATGGGTATGTGAATCATGTTTGCTCGATGTTCGTACTAAAAAAAAAAAAAAAGAAAAAAAAGTGGCCACATGGACAATGAGGGCGGCTGGCCACGTGTACATAATGAGTGTGGCTGGCTTTCGCATTGAAAAATTATTGATTTGTTTAGAGTTAGCACCTGATTATACCATTTATCAATTATAATTTATCATTTCTTTTTTCTTATTTTTTAATTAGTTAATATAAATTTCTGAATTCTATCTCATCAGTTAATATAAATTTCTGAATTCTATCTCATCTATCAATTACAATATTATTAAGACACCATGTGACAATATCCCAAGAGTAACTGATAACTTCTCCTGCACACAATAATCTGACATGAAGAGTTGTCCTATGAAGAGTTGTCCTCGTATTCCTCCAGTTGAGCATCTAATTACATGAATATAATATATATAGTGTGTCATATATATATATTTATATATATGAATATTTATCCTCATAGCAAATAGCAAGTATAGCAAGACGGGAATGGCAGCAGCAATATTATACATTGTTCTATCAATTTGTGAGCAAAAAAATAGCAGAGTGAATTATGCAAATAGTCTCTGTAGTTTATACGATGTGTCAATTTGGTCCCTATAGTTTCAATTTGCTCGATTTTGTCCCTTAATTTAATGGATTATGTCATTTTAGTCCAATAAATAACGATTGTTAAGTTAATTTCACGAAAGGTCAAACAATGTGTCAATTTGGTCCATGTAGTTTCAATTTTTCTGATTTTGACAGAGACTAAATTGACACATTGTAGAAAATACAGGGACCTAATTGACACATTGTTTGACTTTCCCTTAAATTAACTTAACAACCATTATTTATTGGACAAAAATGAACCAATCCGTTAAATTAAGGGCAAAATCAAGCAAATTGAAACTATAGGGATCAAATTGACACATCGTGTAAACTACAGAGACTATTTGCATAATTTTTCTAAAATAAAAATAATTATAAATTTGATATAACATTTTATCTTACTAACTATTTTTTTATTTTTTATTTTTTAGTGTTATTTTAACTCAAAAAGCCAAAAAAAATCTTTCGCCGAGCACCCCCATTGTCTAAACTAACTCTTTCTGTTGCCTATATCCTACAGGCCATTATTATCGTTCATTTCTTTTGTATTAGGAAAATCCATCCGATGAAAAAAATTATACAAAAAAAAAGAAAAGAAAAAAAAAACGCTATAATATTTTTTTTTAATAACTCAGGTATCCCCAACCCTCCGATTTTTAGGGAAGGCAGGACTAATCCTGAGGGGTATTTAGCCGGTGGGAAAAAACACTACAATATTAATGTGGTAATTTTATTGTTTAAATAAAAAGCATTGCCACGGTATTTTGTTCTGATATGTGAAGTTTATATTGAGCCAAATTCAGTCTTTATCATATAAATTTTGTATCATTTTTTTATTTGTATTATCGTTACTCTTTGAATTATTAATAATGTTAGGTACATAAAAATAAAATATAAAAAATATATATTATGTGACGCTAATATTCGTCTTGAGTATAATATATCATTACCCAATGTCAGCGGTCCATGTCCAATGTATAGACAACCAAGTGTGTTTGAAGGTTTTAAACCTGGATTTAGTTTGCTTGTTGATTTACGTAATTTTCTGAATTTTTTCTCCTATAATTCATTTGAGAAGTGGTTGTTTTAGTAATTTTTATTTTTAATTTCTTGTTTTTTGGCCTTTTACTAGTATATATATATATTAAAAAAAATATATAGGAAATAGGAGTTCGGTTTTGCTAAAGTAGAAAATCCCAACTTTGCAAGTGAAGTTTGTGCATTATGAAATCAATTTGTATTCTCTCAGTGATTTAAACCGTTCATCTTATATGACAAGCTAAGAAAAATGTATATGCAAAAAATTGGATTGATCAAGTATAATTAATCACAAAATCAAATCACATATATCTTATAACAAATGGATAATATATTTGTAAAAACATGTATTACTGTATAGATAAAAATAATCTGATGGAATGACAATCGAATGGTTTAAATTACCGAAATGAGTCCAAATTAGTTTCATAATGGGTCAATTTCATCTTAAAGTTGAGATTTTAACTTCAGCAAATTTGAACTCATTTGGTTTTTGGATAAAATCTTCAGTTCCCCAATGAAGTCTATAAAACTAGCCAGTGAAATTAATTATCTGACGACCTTAAACTTTGATTCAGCACGGTAAGAAAATATATATAGAAAGATTCAACTGTCATTGATTTTTTTTTTTAATTTTAATTTTAATTTTTATATAGCAATATTCATATCTATGAATTTATCCACAAAGATTTAAAATCTTTTCACTCTATCATTAAATATGATTCCTATACTTTTACTTTTATTAACACATGAATAAAATAATTATATTTTGGAATAATTTTGTATTGTCGTCAGCTTAATATAAATTTCTTATATCATGGGTATGTAAATCATGTTTGCTCGATGTTCGTACTAAAAAAAAAAAAAAAAAGAAAAAAAAGTGGCCACATGGACAATGAGGGCGGCTGGCCATGTGAACAATGAGGGTGGCTGGCTTTCGCATGGAAAAATTATTGATTGGTTTAGAGTTAGCACCTGATTATACCGTTTATCAATTATAATTTATCATTTTTTGTTCTTATTTTTTAATTACTTAATATAAATTTGTGAATTCCATCTCATCTATCAATTACAATATTATTAAGGCACCATGCGACAATACTCCAAAACTAACTAATAACTTCTTTTGCACACTATAATCTGACATGAAAAGTTACTCTCGTATTCCTCGAATTGAGCATCTAATTCCATGAATATAATATATACAGCGTATCATATATATATATATATATATATGAATATTTATCCTCATAGAAAATAGCAAGTATAGCAAGATGAGAATGGCAGCAACAATATTATACATTGTTCTATCAATTTGTGAGAGAAAAAATAGCAGAGTGAATTATGCAAATAGCCTCTGTAGCTTATACGATGTGTCAATTTGGTCCCTATAGTTTCAATTTGCTCGATTTTGTTCTTTAATTTAATGGATTGTGTCATTTTAGTCCAATAAATAACGATTGTTAAGTTAATTTCACGAAAGGTCAAACAATGTGTCAATTTGGTCCATGTAGTTTCAATTTTCCCAATTTTGACAGGGACTAAATTGACACATTATGGAAAATACAGGGACCTAATTGACCCATTATTTGACTTTCCGTTAAATTAACTTTACAGCTATTATTTATTGGACTAAAATGACACAATCCGTTAAATTAAGGGGCAAAATCGAGCAAATTGAAACTACAGGGATCAAATTGATATATCGTGCAAACTACAAGGACTATTTACAGAATTTTTCAAAAATAAAAATAATTATAAATTTGATATGACATTTTATCTTATTAACTACTTTTATTTTTTATTTATTTTTTTAATTTTTTAGTGTGATTTTAACTCAAGAAGCCAAAAAAAGTCTTTCGCCAAGCACTCCCATTGTCTAAACTAACTGTTGTTGTTGCCTATATCCTACAGGCCATTATTCACTACAACAAAAAGCAGATTTGGCGACTAAAACTGGATTTTTCGTCCCTGAAAGTAGTAGAATTGGCGACTAAAATGGAATCAGTCGCCAAAATTGGTAACTTTTGCCGACTAAAAGACTTTAGTCACCAAATATAAGGGTTTTAGCGACTAAAAGTTAGTTTGGTCGCCGAATATAAGGGTTTTAGCGACTAAAAAATTTTTAGTAGCCAAAGGTTAAGGTTTTTGGCGACTAAAAACATTTAGTAGCCAAAAGTATAACTTTTGGCGACTAAAAAACAGTTTGGTCGCCGATTCTATGTGTTTTGCCGACTAAAAGCAGTTTGGTCGCTGAAAGTCAAGCTTTTTGGCTACCAAAAAAAAATTAGTAGCTAAAAACTATTAATTGGTGACTAAAATTCACTTTAGTAGCCAAAAGGGGACGTTTTTGGCGACTAAAAACAGGTTTAGTCGCCAAAAGGGGTAGTTTTTAGGCGGAACATATTTCTTTAGCGACGGAAAATTAATTAGTAGCCCAAAATTATAGAATTGGCGATGGATTTAGTCGCCAAAAGTGATCTAATTTTTTTTTTAGTAAATAATTTATTTTTTACATAAATTATATTGAATATATATAATTATATTTATATATATAGTTTTGTATTAATACCACTCAAAGTAATATATAAATAATATATGTTGCAATTATATTCATGTGATGGTTGAGTGGCATTGGGGTGGGGGTAGGTGTGTTGTAAAGCTTTTGGAACCTAGAGGTCTCAGGTTCGAAACGTGGGAGGTCTCAGGTGCAGAGGGTAATTTTATTTTTTTTTTCAAATATGCTTTTGGCGACTAAACTCTGTGGTCGCCAAAAGATTGACTATTGGCCACGAAAAAAATAGTCGGAAAATGTATAAATAAAAAAAAATTCACTATTGGCGACTAAAACTTTAGTCGCTAAATGTATAATTTCCAAAAATGGAATTGACTATTGGCGACAAATTTTTTGGTCGCTGTAGACATGTATATTGCCGACTAACACTTTTTTAGTCGCCAAAGGTATTTGGCCACCATGTATTCACGACAAAACTGGCGACTAAAATATTTAGTTGGGGAAAGTGAAAATTTGATTTTTGGCGACTAAAAAAGGACTTTTGGCGACTAAAAATTTAGTCGCCAAAGGTGTGCTTTCTTGTAGTGATTATCTCACATTTCCTTTGTATTGGGAAAATCCATCCGCCGAAAAAAATTATACAAAAAAAAGAAAAAAAAAAAACTACAATATTAATGTGGTAATTTTATTATTTGAATAAAAAGCATTGCCATGGTATTTTGTTCTGACATGTGAAGTTTATATTGAGCCATATTCAGTCTTTATCATATAAATTTTGTATCATTTCTTTATTTGTAATATCATTACTCTTTGAATTATTAATAATGTTAGGTACATAAAATTAAAATATAAAAAATATATATTATGTGACGCTAATATTCGTCTTGAGTATAATATATCATTACTCAATGTCAGCGGTCCTTGTCCAATGTATAGACAACCAAGTGTGTTTGAAAGTTTTAAACCTGGATGCCTCGTTTGGGAACAGGCTAATTTAGTAACTTTTTGGCTATTTAGCTAAAATATGAGGTAAAAAAAAATTAGTATGTTTGGGATCACTTTTTGGCTTTTTACGAAAAGATGTGCAAAAAGTAGAAACAAAAGAGAATCTTTGACTTTTTGGTATGGGTTGTTAGTTTTTTGGCTAATTTAATAACTTTTTAGCTTTTTGACTAAAAAGGAAAGTTCCCAAACGAGGCCGCTTGTTGATTTACGTAATTTTCTAAATTTTTCCTCCTATAATTCATTTGAGAAGTGGTTGTTTTAGTAATTTTTATTTTAATTTCTTGTTTTTTGGCCTTTTACTGTTAAAAATAATAATAATAATAAAAAAAACATATAGGAAATAAGAGTTTGGTTTTGCTAAAGTAGAAAATCTCAACTTTGCAAGTGAAGTTTGTGCATTATGAAATCAATTTGTACTCTCTCTGATGAATAGCTATCATTGGTGCAATTTCCCCTTTACTGAATTACTAAAATTCTATGGCACTACCTTTGTTTACAACAATTAATTTCTTCATTAATCCATCATGGAGATCTACAAATAATGGATCAAAAATAGTATATGTATTAGGCACTCAGTACAATAAGGCAAACTTATTGGAAAAGAGCTGCAGATCTAATATAAATTATATAGCCTATGTTTGGGAAGTTGGGTTTGAGGACTTAGCAAAAGAAGCCAAAGAAGCCAAAAATGTAGGGTTTGAGGACTTAGCAAAAGAAGCCAAAAATGTTTTTCAAGTTTCAAAATTATATAATGGTAAATACTGCAAGATAAAAGTCAAACCAGTCATGCAGTTCAATGCAATAATTAAACAGCATAAAATATACTCATCAGGCCTAATTGATACTGTTTCTTCCAGTCTATCAACTGGGGGTTGGATTATATATATAAAGCTTAAACAGTCAAATGGGAGGTCAGACAAAACAACCCGTGTTCACCTTTTCTTTCTTAAAATTAGGAAGAAACTTCAATTGGTTGGAGCCCAAGTGTGCCAACAGGAGAAGTAAAAACTTACTTGATTCAGTAAATGTGGAAAAAGAGCATAATCAACAAATGCAATTAAGTGCAATTAGGTGCTCTGTAAGTTTTCATAATCAACGATGGAAAAAAGGGCATTAAACTTGAAAGAACAATAGACGGGTAATATAATCCTACTGAGTTGTAGGGCATTAAACTTGAAAGAACAATTGAAGTTTGGGTTTTAACATAAATAATAAAAGCATGCCAAATATTTTCAAAAACTGTCATGCTTTATTATATAAATATTCATCCATTTCCTAATACTTTAATAATAATGTAGCTCAAAGAGTTCCCATAATTTAATCAATTGAGTTTAATCAATGGCAGAATATGACATACTTGCACCAAATAGCATTTTCAGTTGCAGCAAGCCACCAATTGTGAACTAATAGCTCAGAGTTTAATCAGTGGCAGAATATGACATACTTGCACCAAATAGCATTTTCAGCATCATAAAATATCGAGATTAAAGAAAACGGCACTACCATCGGAGATAATTTTCAGCCTCATAATAGTTAAGACAGAACCATAATTTTCAACATCATAACAGTTGAAACAAAACCACTTAAAAATTTTAAGTGTGATTCAAACCCAAGAACGAACAAAATCTCACAAACCATAAGAGGTAAATTTGTATTTAGATAAACCAACGGTCAAAAACCCAGAAATCCCACATTCACATGTCTCTATGTATGCCCATCCAATTCAACTAACAGTGTCAAATATAACTTTCCCGAAACAAACCCTTCTGTCAAACTAATAAATAGACAAATACCATTGTACATGAGGCAATATGCAAAAACACTTTGATGAACATTATGATATTGTTTTTTGCACATAAATTGCTTCATATTGACAACATAAATGCTTCACTGAAACAGTGAATAGAACTCACTTGAGAACATGGGATGCCATCAGCAACTCAGGCTCTCCACCCCATACATAAGGTTGTCGAATTATTTCCATATACGCTTCAATGAACCTAAAACCCATGAAGAGAATGAATAAACACTTCAATTCCGATTTAACCATGTGCAATAACACTAACTAATGTACTTCAAAAAAATAAAAATCACACTAACTAATGTACTTCAAAAAAAAAAAGTCAAGTTAAACCATACCTACTGTTTTCAATGTGTTTGACGAAGGAAGTCTTGAATTGCAGCAAGGGAAAAGGTTGATTTAAAGGATTGATTTGATGAACTCACCTATTCATCTCAAGCAGCTGGCAGTTACCAGAACCAGGTGATCTGCCCGTGCCTGAAGGCACGGTGTAAATAATGATGGAAAAGGAGGTGAGAAAGAAAAACCTGGTGGTGGTGGTGACATAGATGGTAGTCTCAAGTTACTATCTGAGTCATACTTTATTGGCCTCCCTCTCTTCTTCACCAACAAACCACCACCACCACCACCACCAACTACACCATCACCACCTGAGGTGGTGATCTGTAGGCTTCTCTCCATGCTCATGTTCATCACTTAAATAATTAATCACTTCAATAACAAATTGTATTAGTATTAAAATAAAAAATAAAAAAATAGAACAAATAAGTCCTAAATTCAGATCTGGACAACAAATCAAAGGGAGAAAAAAAAAAAAAGCCCTGTCATTAACTAATGTACTTGAAAAAAATAAAAATAAAAATAAAAAAGTGCACTAACTAATAGGAAAAAAAAGAAATCACAAAATCTAAATCAACAACCAAATTGAATTCATCTTGGTAATGAAAAAAAGAAAAGAAACAGAGAATAACATTCAGATTAAAAAGTAACAAAGAATAACACTCAATGGTGTATTAAGTATGCTAGATGATCTTCAACCATATATGTATTAAGCATACCACACTACCAGTTTTCTGATCATTAACCATACCTACTGTAAGGGAATGTGTTTGATGTTTAACCAAATTTGTATAGATAAATTACCTCGGCAAATGGGCAATGCTTGAGATCAACTCTAACTAGTGATGTTTAAACAAATATAAAAACCCATCTCACAATTTGAACACGCACATACTCTATACTTTGCCACTCGCTGACTGAAAGTCGAGTCAATGCAAATAACCACATGTAAGATTTTTTTGGGTCAGAAAATTTTTAGCAATGCATAACAGAAAATATGCAAAGAAATAAGCATGTTAAGACGTTAAAAAAAAAAAATCCATACCTTGTCAACACTTCTACCGGAATGAAGATACTCAACTGCATCTGCAACAGATTTTATAACCCACAAATACAAATACAGTCTCAATTTGGTCTGATTTTGATAAGAAAAATACAAAAATAATTTCATGGCTTTTCATAGATACCCATAGAAACCAAAATAAGAGAGAGACACTCATCTGCATCTACAACAGATTTTAAAACCCACAAATACAACCATGTTTAATTTTTCCAACACAAACACAAATACAGTTTCAATTTGGTCTGATTTTGATAAGAAAAATACAACAATAATTTACACAACATCGATCTACCTCTAAATAATCTTTAACTTTATACAATATCAATCATTTTCAAAGTTTGTCAACAATGAAACAAAAAATAGAGTAAATTTTGTTCTTGAGATAGCCACTCTTTCAACACTCATCAATCAAAGAAACGCACGTTTAGTTTACACAACAATAAATACAAAATCATTAGAGAGATAAGAAAAACTTAAGCTTTAAAAAATGTAGACCTGTAAAAAGGGAGTTAATATTACCATTCGCTTCTAGTCTTCATCCACCTGTAAAATACAAAAAAAAAAAGCAATATGATAATGAAAAGAGACTACCCAATTCAAAACAAACAAATACATTGTCACACTAATGAAAGGTTTTTTTATAAATCACCCAATTCAAACTAAACACAAACATTGTTGCAAAATAATAATTGGTTACCCAATACAAACACTACGAACAAACACAACACATTGTCAAAACGGATACAAATTAATGACTGATAAAAATATTAATTTACACAAATCAATCAATATTTTCTTTGGGTTTTATTTTTTTTTTCAATTCTAACAATTTGTTATCAAAATGGTAGGTAAACCTAAACCAAGAAGAGGTGTTCAAATTTATTTATTTTTTTTTTTGTGGATAACAAAACATAGCAGAAAGAGAAGGAAAAAGAGATTACCTTGGTGAGAATCAGTTCAGTTCCTACTTGGTGAGAATCAGTTCAGTTCAATAACTGGTAAAAACAATGATGTCAACAAAGAAAGAGAAGCGAGCAATTTCAGCTAAATAAAGAACCTGCAATGAGAGGAAACATGTGGTCAGCAAACAGATAAATAAAGCAAAAAAATGAACATCAACTGAAGAATTTAAGGAAAGAAGAATTCAAGCACATAAAGAAATTCATAGGACAATGAAGAAACTGTAATGTCAGCAAACATATAAATAAAGCAAAAAAAGGAACTTGAAGATGAAGAAACTACAATGCATTTATAATTAGGCTCTTGCTCTCAACATCATCATACCAAAAGGTTATGGAAAAAACTGCAATGCCTTTAAGCGAAAAAAATTTAACTGAAAAAACAGAACCAGAACCAAGAACCACTGCAACACTGTAAAATGATCATTCTATTTAATCAAAAATAGAACCATCCAAGTGATAACAGAAAATCATTAAGAAATCATTATACTATTTACCCCAATCTATCAAACATGTAGATTATCATAACAGAAAATGGCATAGGCAGACAACCATTGTCTATTTAATAAAAAACAGAACCAGCCAAGTGATCTTATACTTTGGTAACCACCATTAAGAAATCATTATATGCCTTTAATTGAAAAAAATGTAACTAAAAAAAAAAATTACAACAGGAACCATTGCAACACTGTAAAATCATCATTCTATTTAATGGCATAGGCAAACAACCATTGTCTATTTAATAAAAAATAGAACCAGCCAAGTGATATTATATTTTGGTAACCACCATTAAGAAATCATTATATTATTTACCCCAATCTATCAAACATGTAGATTATCATAACAGAAAATGGCATAGGCAAACAACCATTGTCTATTTAATCAAAAACAGAACCAACCAATTGATATTCTATCTAAGTCATTTTTGGTCTAAAATAACCTGTTTGAATATCAGGCCAACAATTTTGAAGGGGAGAGGCAGAAATCAACACAACAATTCTGAACCAGGAAAAAGACTGAAACAATTAGCAATCTTATCAGAATAGAAAATGGCATAGGCAAACGACCATTGTCTATTTAATCAAAAACAGAACCAGCCAAGTGATATTTTATTTTGGTAACCACCACTATGAAATCATTAGTAAGAAATACAAAACCCATTCCAGAAAGCGGATCATTAGATTCATCCTTACCCTATACAATTCACAATCAAAATCAAAATTTCAAGTGAAGACCTCTGTTTGAGAACAGATTGAAAGCATGTGAATTGTGAAAATTGAATTGAAAAATACCTGAAGATGCAAATCCAACCTATCAAACATCTAGATTACCTGAAAGTACCTGCTTTATTAATCACTTCAATAATTAATTAGTAGTAGTGATATGAAGCATTAATTAGGAGTATCAACTAATAAAAACCAAATGACACTAACTAATGTACTTGAAAAAAATAAAAATAAATAAAAAGTGAACCAACTAATGGGGGGGGGGGGAGGGGATATAAAAATCAACAACTAACATAAACAATCTGTTTTAGTGGCACCCAAATATTGTTCTTTTCATGGGTGATGTTACTCAGCCCCCAAACCATGGACATATATACATGCAAACCATGCAAGCAAAGCATCATTGAGAGGCATAAAATAGAAAAGGATAACCCAATGTCTAAAATAGTTTTTTTTTTGGTATAAAACATGCATAAAGAATCTTAATCATTAATTTATTCAAGCTGGCAAGATGATAATTTATTAATCAAAGCTAATTAATTAAAAAAATAATCATGTTGGGATGCCATGGTTTGAGGCATGTGAAAAAACTCCAGCAACTTTTGCTGTTTGTGGCCTAATCAACATGCCAATGAAATTCCTCTATTTTCTATTCATTTTTTCAAAGAAATGTTTTTTATCTGATTTATATCTAATTAATTAATTAATTAATTAATTTCATGCATCCTCAACATTTAATTAATCATGGGAAAGGAATATATTAGAAAAATTGTATGCTACCAACACACATAAGCCAATCTTCTTTGAATAATTTTAGGTATCATTAAAATTTAGGAAAATTTACCCAAAAAAAAATAAATAAATAAACTTAGAATATAATACTTGTAACAAAATAAACTCTGAGTTTTAATTTTATTAATTTAAATATTAAATTTCTGATTTTTTAATATCTGAAAAAAGAAAAATTTGTTTCACCAAAAATTATTATCACCAAAAACAGGGTGCCAAATAAAATGGACTTTTGATTATGGCTTTTTTATTTCTGTAAACAATTCTTGCAAGCAGTCACAATGCAACAAAATCAAACCATAAATAGTATGCTAATGTTTCAATCCCAAAATAGAAACTCATTTCATCAGCAATCACCCATTTACTCATAGAAATCTTACTGAATAATTTTCTGAAATCCTCATAGGTTTAGTTGATGAAACCCACAAATATGAAACCAAAATTGAAATATAACCCATTTCAAAATACAAAACCAAAATACAATTTTATAGAAATCAAAACCCATTATAATCATAGGTTAATTGACAATGGAACAGAAAAATATAAACCCATCATATTTGCAACTCATTTCCACTGTAAAGAGAGAAAATGTAAACCCATCAATGTAAAGAGAGAAAATATAAACCCATCATATTTGCAACTCATTTCAAATTTATTTTATGAAATCCATCAAATTTTCAACCCATCACATTTTTTGAAATACATACAGAAATAGAAGCCCATTTCAATGAAATCAAAACCCATCATATTTGCAACCCATTTCAATATTTACAGAAATAGAAACCCATTTCATAGGTTAGAAGAGTGAAAGGGCAAAGGAGAATAGGAATGTCACCTGTGAAGAGTTGTTGGAGATTGTAGAACCAAAACCGAGAGAGAAATTTAAGCTAAAACCAATGAGGAAAATGGAGAGTTGTTGGAGTATATAAGAAGAGAGAGATATGAATCTATCTCTTAACATGGGAAACAGAGACAGAGTAAGTAAAAAGACACATTTTGGAGGGAAAAGCAAAAACGAAGAAATTATCTTGGCCCTTAGCCCCAAAACCACAGACATATATACATCCAAACCACGGATGTAGTAACAGAATATCTATGTAATATTTTATATTATTTCTTTTAATTCCCTTAGCATCAATATGGGAATTAGATATTATTGCAGAGGCTGTTTATATAGGCTTTTGCATAAAGCTGGTGCAAGAGAAGTATTGGATGAGAGGCTTGTATTTGAATGTATGGCTTATGATATGGTATGCATTTGAATGTTGTTGTAACATACACACTTACACATGTAATGTATGGTGTTTTTCCTCCCCTATGCACATCTTCCTGTCGCATCAAAATGATGAAGGAGGCATTCACCATTGTTTAATTTTTTTTCTTTTTATTGTCTTAATTGACAAAATAGCAGTTTAATTGTGAATAGTAGTTTAATTTTTTTCTTTTCACATTTTTGGGGCTTAATTATTCTATAGGCAAAGGGAATTAATTATCTAGAGACTTTAAAATGGAAATGGCTCAGTGAACTCGTTTGGCATACAAACACAATAAATAAAGGAATGAATAAACTCAATAACCATACTAGATCACTTGCTTCTCTAAAGTATTTGTTTAACCAATTTTACTTGATCACTTGCTCTCTAAAGTGTTTGAGACAACTATATGGAGGTTAGTGGACAAAGCCGTAGTGGTGCATTAGCAGTGAAAAGAGTAGTGAGTTCTACATGGATAACATAATGCTTTAGGCATGGAACAAACATGCATTATAGTCCTAAAATTTTTCATAAGCTACAGACTACCTCAAGATGCATTATGGTTCAAAAAAATTTTGTTTTTTTTTTCTTTTGTTTTCAAAGAGTAGGGAGTGAATTCACGGGGAAAAAAAAAATTTCTTAAATGAAGACATGGAACTTAATACACCAATTTATAGAAAATTCAACCAAGCACACTTCAACTAAATTCAAAAAACACCAACTTTACAAACACTTCAACTAAGCCCTCAAAAAATCATACACATACAAAAAATCATACCTGAAAGAAGTCAGCGAACCTTATACCAACACTTCAAACTGCAAAATTATGAAATTGAACAAAGAAAATCAGCGAACTTGATACCAAACTCGAACATGCGAACTAAATTACTCAATTACTCAAAGGGAGAAAGGGAGAAAAAGTGAAATCAAATTACCATTGAACAGCGGTACAGCGATGATGTGGTTGTGGCTGGAACAAAGAAATCTAGGAAAGGAGAGCCAAATTTCACAACAAAATCATGAAATTGAACAAAGACATGAACAAATGTCAACGATCTTGATACCAAACTCGATAGTTTCTTAAATGAAGACATAAAACTCAATACACCAAGTAAACTCAAAATTTAGAATCCAAATTCATAAAATTTATAGAAACAGAGCATTTCAACTAAGCCCTCAACTTCATAGTAAAACAATCGAACCCCAAAATAGCAAAACAGCAAAATCATGAAATTGAACAGTGGCACCAAATCTGAATAGCAAAATCATGAAACGCGACGGTTATGAAATTACCTTTGAACAGCGGTACAACGATGATGTGGTTATGGCTGGAATAAAGAAATCTGGGAAATGAGAGCCAAATTTCACAGCAAAATCATGAAATTGAACAAAGACATGAACAAAAAAATTCATAAACATACAAATGTCAGCGATCTTGATACCAAACCTGACGGTTTCCTAAATGAAGACATGAAACTAAATACACCGAATAAACTTCAAATTCAGAATCCAAATTCAGAAAATTTATAGAAATAGAGCACTTCAACTAAGCCCTGAACTTCAACTAAGCCCTCAACTTCATAGTAAAACAGCAAAATCATGAAATTGAACAGCGGTACCAAATTTGAACAACAAAATCATGAAAAAAATTATAATAACAAATAAAGTGTAAAAATACCCAACAATTTAAAAAAAACAAAAAAATAATAAATTATATGGAACAAAAAAAATTGGAGATTTACTATTTCACAACAATTAAAACCCAACACTTAAAAAAAAAAACAATAAAACAATAAATTAAATGGAAGAAAAAAAAATTGAAGATTTACAGTTTCATCAAATTGGGGATTCTCTACGTTTGCTTTGGGAAGACATGGTGGCTAACTCATCAAACTCTCGAAGGTGGAGGACGGAGGCACCGTAGCGGGTTGAGACACCTAGGCCGACAACCAGTTTACAGTAGCTGTTTGATTAGCAAGCCAAAAGATTAGATAAGAGAAAAATTGGTTGGGTTGGATACCAACATAAATATATCATATTCCAAAAATCGTGAGTTCTATCCCTCTCTATCAATCAAAACCTTACCTACAAAATAATCACACATATATCTTTAATATTTTTTAAACACCTAATAATATAATTTATATATATATATATATATATTGTCAATCTGGAAGATACCAACATAAATATATCATATTCACACACCCTTCCACTACCTTATAAATATATATATATATATATATCGCTTGTTCACATTGAATTCCCATATAAATACCAATGAACCCATCACAATTATTTTCCACAAAAAGAAAGATATGGAAAATTCAACACCTCTCCTCCTCTTCCATTCTGATTCCGATCCCGAACCACCACCACCAAATCATCCAACCTTAAATGACATCTTTGAGCAATAAATGGAGCCCAACCTAAATGACCCGTAAAAAAAACCCTAAAATAAGCTGTTCATAGCCCGACAGTGAGGGGGAGGGTTGCGGAGGACTGGAGAGGCAGACACAGCCCGACAGAGAGAGAAGGGGAGAGGCAAAAATCTTACCTTGCAAGCCGAGTTCGAGAGGCAGAAGGAGTTGCTGTCGGTGGAAATCGGAGGAGAGAGAAGATCTGAGAGTTGCTGTCGGTGGAGTTCGAAGGCTGTGCAACGGTGGAAGCGGAGGAGCAGTGGAAATGAAGGGGAGGGAGAGGAAGAGAGAGAGATCTCTAAGGAGAGAGAGATTGACACCTGAGAAGTTGGAGAGAGAGAGAAGTGCAAATAATTATATTGTTTGGGTTTGTCGTGGGTGGGTGGGTAGGACGCTGTAGAGAGAGCGAGAGAGGGATGGTTTGGGTGGGTATGTGAAAATGTCACAAAGCATCTTAGCCTTTAATGAATAAAACCAAACCATCTCAGCCGTCCAAATTAAATGTATCTCTGAGATATTTGTATACATTTTCAAAAACCATCTTTTCTTATTATATAGATATATGAATATTTATCCTCATAGAAAATAGCAAGTATAGAAAGATGAGAGTGGTAGCAGCAATATTATACATTGTTCTCGCAATTTGTAGCCTTGGAATCGAAGGTGACCTCCAGGCCTATCCCTCCGTCTCCTTCAATGTGGCAGGTGCCACCTTGACCACATACAGAGACTTCATTTGGCAACTTCGAGAAATCGCGTCATGGAGAACCCGTACAGTAAATGATCTACCAGTGCTGAACCTTGAAAGTGACGTGTTGGTTGGGAACTGGTTCGTTCTGGCCGGTCTCAGCAATGACAAGGGCCACACAGTCACCTTGGCAATAGATGTGGTGAACCTTTATGTTGTGGCTTTTACTGGTGGTGTCAATAACAAATCCTACTTTTTCGTAGACGCTATAGAACTTCAACTCAACAATTTATTTGTCAGCACCAATCGAACCCTATTACGCTTCAACAGTAGCTATATCAGCCTTGAGAACGAGTTAGGAGTTAAGAGGTACCAACTCCCTCTGGGACCAATTCCCCTAGCTGATGCCATCTCAAGGTTGTGGTACGGTAGGAGCATAGCCGCACCGCTCCTTGTGGTCATTCAGATGGTCTCGAAAGCGGCAAGGTTCAAATACATTGAGGAACAAGTCCGCGAAAGCATAACCGGTGCGAACACTTTTACACCAAAAGGTTTGATAGTGAGTATGGAGGACGAATGGGGGTCTATATCCAAGCAAGTTCTTCTTTCGCCAGATGGAGAACACTTCATTAACAGCGTTCAGCTTCAAGATGACAATAACCAGACCCTCATAATAAACAACTTTACTACACTCAGTCGCTATAAGTTTCTGTTTAACGGGTTGGGCCACTGGGTCAAGAGGGATCCGGTGCTGTACAATCTCAGGATCGATTCTAGGCATGTCTTCGTAGGACCACGCGAAAACATCTTTGAAATCTTTTAATAAAGTGACTAAGCGCTTGCGTTCCTCCGAAGACAATATGGACCCGATCTGGACCAGCCGCGGGTCCTTCTCAGTACCAACATTGACAGTAGTGATTTCATCAACTAAGGGTTTAACAAATCTTTCCTACTCTTGATCAATTAAGCGTTGCAAAACCGAAGGAACTTCTTCCTCGTCGTTTTCATCAAAATTTTGAAAGTCCTGATTAATACAATAAATCAAGGGCACAGAAAAGTACTCAGAAACTGCATCCATTCCATTCTCATTAAGCATTTCCAAATCGTCAGATTCTTCTGTTACAACAGACTCAAAAGAGAAAGAAAAAGACTACCTGGACAGGACTATGGCATCCGGGTTATCACCCCCAGGAGTACCGGACTCAGACTCAGACGAGCTGGAACCTGATTCCGACTCAACAGATTCGGTGGAATCAGATTCCGGCTCACTACCTGACCCGGTGCTGCTTGATAAAAATCCCTCCTCGTACTACCAGATGAGAGAGGGTGCGATGGATGCATTCAAAATGTTTGATGGTAGGCCCGCAGCCGTTTCATTTCCAATCATGGACACCGAGAAGTTATCCCCCAAGCACTTCTGCACGATCGGAGGATCTGAAAGTAGACAAGCCAGTGCTACCCCCATTTCAATTTCAGCGCTCTCGGAATCCATATTTTTACTCTGCTCAACCTTAGCTGATGGGTCTGTCTGCTCCTCAGCAACATCATCCCCGGATAAGTGTAGGTCGAAGAAGATCTCAAAACCTGACACGCGCTTCCTCTCCGCATTCAACCATGGCTCTAGGAAGCCGCAGAATGGAAAATCCACCCCCTCCCGGACGAAGCGTCCGTTCAGGGTACCCTGAATGGGTTGGTGCATTAACTCATATGGTTTTCCCGCCTTCTTCGCTTTGGCTCTTCCAGCCATTTCTTTGCCTTTCCTCGCCTAGTCCTCTTTGGTGGGCAGATAACCCAAGCCAAAGGTATGCGGGTTGTGCGGCACTTTAGCCGATACTGCGATGCCTTTCCGGCCACTCTTTCCCAATCCCATCCCGGGGATGTGTTGAAGCTTGTTCATGAGGTATATTGATTGCGCGCTGACATACACCCCCTCATCAACAGCAAAGATGTTTTGCACGACTCGAGCTTCAGCCAGATTAAACCCCGATAAGAACACATCCTCCGTGCCGTGCTCGATTTCCAAAACTGGTGTAGACACTTCCGGCGGCAGATGGATTGACGAATTCCCGAAAACAATAGCCACCCCCTTCTCGTGGGGGTATTTCAACATCTGGTGCAAGGTGGAAGAGACTGCCTTTACCTGGTGCAGCCACGACCGCCCCAAAAGTAGGCTAAAGGTTGCGGGAATGTCCAAGACATGGAAATCGATCTCGTGTTGTCCTGGACCAACTTGGGTCTGAATTTTGACAGTCCCCATCACCTCCCTGCTCGTGTTATCATACGCCTGAATCACCTGAGCAGTTGGCACGAAGTTCGCGGGCTTTAACACGATTGCATATGCTGTCCTCGACGGGCACACATTAATGGCGGATCCCGTGTTGACAAGAACCACTGGTACCCACTTGCCTCTACATTCCACAGAGATGTAGAGAGGTTTGTTGTGATTTGCGCCCTCAGGCGGTAGTTCTTTGTCAGAAAAGGTCAACGTCGGGGAACCTCCTCCCAGAAAAACCAATCCAACTGGTTGCTCTGGCGTGGTGTCTATCGAGAGTTTGGCCTTGTCCATGGCTGAAAGGACGGCCTGTCTATATACTCGAGAAGCCATAAGCAGTCCCCAGATGGAGATGTCTGCTTGTATCTTTTTCAACTGTTTCAACACAGCCTCTTCTTCGAGTTGCTTCTCTTTCTGTTTATCTGCCTCCTTGTCCTTCCCGGACGCCTCTGGCTGATCTAGGTGTGGGGGCTTGAAATACCGCCCGCTCCTAGTCATATGGTCGACTTCGCCGATATACCAGGTATCATCTGGTTGATTGTTCCCCCCAGTCCTCATCCGTGTGGGCAAGACATAGGTCATCGTCTTCCCACCACATTCCCTCGGCAGCCGACAGACTCCTGTCTGACTCCGGTATGACTGTCCTTTTACTCACAGTACCTTCGATCCATGTGTTCGTAGTACCCTCTGTTCTTGTGCACACAGCACTTTCAGTCCCCACAGGGGCCTTGGCTTTTCTGGCTCTTTCGGAGTCTTCAATTCCTTCCCGTTCTAGCTGTGTCAATGCAGTCTGTTGCTCAACATCTCTTATATTCAAAATGCCCAGATCCCGAGCGAAATTCTCGGCACTGGCGCTCTCCGGTGATGTATTCTGATCCCCGGCCCTTCCGGCCACAATTGATGTCCTTGCCCTTGGCAGGCCCTTTTCCAGTTGAGATTCTTCAACAACATCTGGTTGGTCCTCAAGCCACCTTGTAGCCGCTGTTGACTCCTCAAAATCAAACCAGCTGACTGCCGAGTCTTGTTCTTCGAAAAACTACAGGTTGGCCATATCCCCTTTCAAAGCTGCTAAGTCATTTATCTTCTGACCAAATCCAACCCCCTGTAGTACACAAATTTCCGCCCCTGTCGGCAATTCCAGATTCGGCCAAGCTTGACCTGCTGACACAATGTAATCACTCGGATTATATACCTCATCAGCAAAACTCTCAAATTCCTTAGATTCTGAGCCAACAACCCTACTTTCTTCCGAAATCATCCATGTTCCATCTTCAATGATCACCACCATTGGCTTGGGTCGGGCTTGGGAGATGTCCAACATGCACAAGTCTATGTTGTCGGGAAGGAACACCTCAGGCTTGGGTAGGTGGGATGGGGTGATATATATACTGGGGTCGTATGACATGACCCCGGTCTGGATAAAGTTGATGCGTTTGGGAGGTGGAGCTTGGTTGTGTGGTGGGAGAGGGTTGGTTGTGACATTGGGTTTCTCTGGAGGCACGATCACCCCATTATCAATGAGATCCTGAATCTCATGACGTAATCAGAAGCACTGGTCAGTGTCATGACCGTGTTGTTGGTGAAACGAGCAGTATTTGGCTGGGTTATGAGATGGGGGGAGTTTTTCCGGCAATGGCCGCGGCTCTAGGGGCTTCAAGTGCCCTTTTTTGATTAAAACCCCCAGAGCTTTGGGCAGGGGCATATATAGTGTAGCGAAGGTTCTTTGGCTTTTGGGTGGGTATCTGGCTGTTTGCGAACTACTACCAGACGCACCGGTGAATGGCGTAGCTGCAAGGGTTCTTGGGGTGTTGGTGGTGACCATGCTTACTTCCTGAGATCTGGCAGCTGCAGCACTGCTTATGCCTGTATTCGTACTGCGGTTGTTGAAGGTTCTCCTGCCCTGCTTCAAAGCATCCTCGATTTGTACCCCCATCTTGTGCAGATCTAAAAAGGTGGGAAAGGAGAGGACAATCATTTTCTGCATAAGCTTAGGCTGGAGATTGCACACAATCATCCGAATTTGATCTTTATCAGTGGGCCTTAGGGTCATTATTGAGGCCTTGGCCCTCCACCGGGTTACGAACTCAGAAAAGCTCTCCGTAGGCTCCTGCCTAGTTGTCTCAAGATCATGGGTTGTAATCTCGATTTGTGTATTATAGGAGTACTGGACGACAAAAGCCTCGGCCATCTCATCCCAGTTCCGCTTGACATCATCCAATTTTGCGTACCAGATGGCCGCCACACCCGACAGGGTCCGGCCAAACAATGAAAGCTTCTGTAGTCTGGTGAGGCCCATCGGCCTTAATATATCTAAAAACAAACGTAGATGCACCATGGGATCCCTGGACCTGTCAAAGCGGTCGATTTGTGGCATCTTGAACTGATCTGGCAGCGTCACAGCTGCGTCGGTATACCCGTCCTCAATATCTGGGATGGACTTTACCCCTTGGGCCTTCTTGAACAACTTTTCAAGCTTGCTCAACTTCAATGCTGTAGGGTCCACCTCGAACTCAAAGGGAGAGTCCAGTTGATTGATAGGCGTGGGTGCCTTGGATAGTTGAGGTAGAATCAGGGGCGGATCCGGCCCCGTTGGGATGTCTGTATCCTCTTGGGCATTCTGGACATTCGCCGTCTCCTCAGGTATTGGGACTCTTGTTGGGGGAGGAGCCTGGTGTGAAGCGGATGCTTCGGTTTGCTACTATAACTGGGTAATTAGCTCTGCTTGTTGGGCCATAACAACGGCCTGCTGTTTGGCAAATTCTTCTTGACGAACAGCGTCCTCCTGCATGGCTTTCATGCTCTCCTGGAGCTGGCGCACCATGTCTTCCAATCCCTGACATACTACCGTGATTTATCTGAACTGCCGGTGTATCTGCCTCTATAGTAGACTCGAAAATCTCAACCTGACTGTTTGAAGACCACTGATCTGGCAATCTCGGTATCGATACACTGGGTTTTCTTGATCTCCGCCTAGCAACCGGGGGTAAAGAGTAGAACAATGGTTGTCCGTCTACCAGATCCTCAGATCGATGAAGTCGACGACCACTAGTCCAGAGTGATTGGAGAATATCTGCTTGGTCGGAATCAATTGTGCTAAACTACCTAGCAAAAGATAAATAAAGCACTAATAAGGAAATAAACAACTAGAAAACGGACAGCATAACGGCTTAAATAAACACAACACGCAATTGGGTATCACAACACACAGTTGATAAGCTGAATAGACTGTTCAAATATTGATCATTGTTCCCCAAATCACAGCCCCCCAAAACTGAATCTGAAACCCGTAGATAACTGATTCCCAAAATACTGAACTGGTGCCCGCAGGCCTGATACCCAAACTTGTGAACTGATACATGCATTCCAGTAGAGACGCACTCTCAAAGCACATAGCAAAAAAGTGAGAGCCAAAACACCCCTATGTTGGGGTAGGGTTTCCCTGTCCTATGTTGTCAGGAGCTAGGGTTTCATTATGCACGCACTGGTTTCAAAAAACCTATAATCGGGTAAGCAACCTGTCCTAGCTTGGAATGGTCACTATGGATTCCGAATATGCACTAGGTCGAATGGTCAAAAAGGGAGCCCCCGGTAAAAATCGGGGTTTGTGTTCCCATCGTGGCAGAGCCCGTAACCGATAAGCCTTATGGCACGCTTCTCAAAGCGAGCCTTCGGCAAACCGTTCAGGAATAGCAGACGGCAAACACTATGACTTAGGCGCACCAATGCAAATGCAATGCAAAGAAACACATAAGTGTAATCAAAACAAGACATCATGAGTTCGAGTCAAGTTCGCTAAATCCCCAGTGGAGTCGCCAGAAACTGTAGACATCCCCGAACGTCCCGGGAGGGAATCCCGTTTTGTTCATTTGGGCTCACTACAGTTCGGACTCAAATGTCACGGTTCTTAATCTGATCTCGCAAAGTGCAACGCAAGATTGATAAATCACCAAAGAGTCCAAGTCCGGCAAATCGTTTTGGAAAACAGATTTTTAGAAAGAAGTGCCGAACATGGACTGCTTTGCTAGATACAGAGTCGCCACCTAAATATTTTATTTTGTGGGGAATTTAGGAAACCCTGACTCGTGCCTAAGGCCACGTGTCCGTCATCACCAAAGTTGCCTCGGCTCGGGAACTTGGGTACGATTGGGGAAGGTCATTTCATGAGCACCCCCGCTCGCCCGATCAAAGATCGGCCTCTACTAACCATGATATCGAGTTTTGAAAACATTATGTGCTCTTATTCCGGTTATTAGCCTAGAATTACTATGTGATGCACACAACATACAAGTATAGATTGGATCGTTTGAGTTGGAACAAAACATTTCATGTTTGTTTATTTGAAAGATGGTTTGATGGTGCTACTCGCAAGTAGGCTAAGACGTGGATTTGCCACCCTCAAGTGGGCTTAAGAAAGCATGATTTTGCCACTCTCAAGTGGGCTTAAAACTCTCAATTGGTGAATTGTTCCAATTCAAATAACCCAACCTTCACCCACAGGCATTCAGGCAGTTATATCACATAAGCAAATAGCCTCATGGTAAGCATGCTATCATGGCAGTCACTCACACGCATGCAAGGATGCTAAAGCATAAATACTTATCGAGTACTCCAAGCCAAAGAAAGAAGCTAATTAGAAATCATGCATGAATCGTAGTTATGCTGGAATGCCTAATGCAACACATGCAAAAATGCAACTAAGATAGGCTCGGCTATTCTAAAATGGCATATGAAATGCAGCAACTGATACACGTATTCAACTCGGAATTGAAATAAAATGTAGTTAGTATGATGCGCCGAGCCCGGTGCATGCAAGACAGATAAATGGATGCAAACATGCGAGCATAAGTATGCTAATTGAAATGTGCCCTAAACTAACCATCATAAGCTGGTAAATAAAAGGGAGAAAGACGTGGGGTTGGAAGACATGCATCACACACACACGCACACTTATTACAACATAGCCCTCCTCGGAGGGTCCGAAAGAATAATACAAACCAAAAGAATAATTAACTACTCTAGCTAATTAATTATTACAGACCCTTAATTAATTAACAAATCAATTATAAAATAAACTAAGTATGAAATTAAAGAGGCCGCCGCAGCTCTGCCTCGAAATGATTGGATGATGCATGCTCGATTCGCCTTGCTTGGAAACCCGTTGCCATGCCTCTGTTGCCTCTGTTTGCACTGTTCTGCACCTCTGATAATTGTGAAAATTCTTGGGATGCTTCTGAATTACTCCCTGATCATTATGGAATATCACCGGCTAAGATATATGACCACCGGCTATGGAAATATGGTAACCGACCAGAAGTTGGTCCACCGGCTGGACTTTTGTGGTCGGCTGGCACTGAAGATTGTCGACCGGCCATTTCTTCTTGCAGAATACTGGTTTTGCTGCAACAGAGGACAGACAGTGCATGGCAAGGTATTTTCAAGGCAATGTGTGCATAGCCACTCTCCCTATCATGCAATAAACTCAAGGGAGCATGGCTCTCGGTCCTCGGGCCACCAATCACGCATTTCGATGCATGATGGCCAAATGTGCCAAGTTCGCAAATCAATGTAAAATGAATGCAACGAAAACAAATGAATGCTACACACTCTATCATGTTGGGATCAAGAGTGTCGGTGACCGAGGATTGAGGCGTATTTCGTCGCTTTAAGTACGAACACACCTCATACCTTATGTTTAGTTTGACACCCCAAACCAAACACAATGCAATGCATGTATGCAATATGGCTCAAATATGCAAAATGTTTCGAGTATGCAATATGGGGCTAAGTCAGCAAAGCATGCCAAATGCGATGCAACCTAAACATGCAAATGTAAAATGTGCTAAGCATGCAAGTTACAATGCAATGCGACCTAACATGCAAGCTAAGCTAATGTAACAAGAACATGCAACCATGATATAATGCAAGCATGCAAATGATGTAACAAGACGCAACATGCCAAACATGCAACCATGTGCAAGGGTGGGCTTAAACCGAAATGGGAGGCCTCAGCCATGCCCCAAAACAGTGGCCAAAATACCAAAAATAAGGCACCAAAATGCGAGATAAACATGCACACATGTTGGTCCATCAATTAGGCCACAATGCACAACCTTCAAACATGAGCGAGATGTGATAAATATGAGGATATGGCATTACAGTAAACTCTGAAATCATATGAAGAATGATGCCAAATCGACTACACAATGCAAACATGGCATGTTAATGGAGTTAAAGCTCAAAGCTAGCTACTAGACTTGAACCATGACTATGTCAACCAAGCCCCAAATGGTCAAAGCGACTCAAAATAGTCCCGAGGTAGACCAAAATGAAGCTAAAACTCATATGGAACAAAGCCAAAACATGCTGTAAAGAAGGGTACAAAACAAGACGCATACAAGGCCCAAACGGGCAAATGCACTACACCTCTTACAACCGAACATGACATGACTTAGGCAAATAAAATCAGAGTTATAATACACCAAAACAAACTCCAAAACCCAATGAGAAGGTCTTCTAAAGACCAAATCATGGAGGCACATGCAATGATCTAAGTAAGGAGCATGAAACAACAACTCTCCAAAGTATAGAATAGGTGATAAATGCAAGTGTGTGGCCACGAAACATGGACTGAAATACGATGACAAGTGATGCCAAATCACTGAAATAGCTCAAATGAAGCATGCTAATGACTCACACACCCGAAGCCAACAAGCTAGAATGCAAAGAGGCTATATAAAGCATGGCAAGCATGACCAAATTGACACCAAAAAGAACTTAAACACGTTAAAACATGACTAAAAACTTCACAAAGCTAAGTCAAAACATGCAAGCATGGTGGTCTAAATGCATGATGCATTTCTAGGCAAAATAGAGGAATGCAAGGCAAGTGTATTATGCATGCAATGGACTAACAATCCCACCAAAAATAGGGGTATAATATGATCAAATAACACCAAAAACCCTCTGAAATGGAGCCAAAATTGACTAAGCATGCATGCTACCTTTATGAGCCAAAAACACAAGCAAATGAGACACAAACGGAGAGGGGTGTCCCTCCCCTACACATGACCTCAAAACTACTTCACCACCACTGAAAATCCTCTGGATTTCAGTGGTGAGAAGGCCAATACACGAAAGTTCCAAAGCTCAACAAAGAAGGCACAAAAAGAGGCCAAACAAGGCCTAAGAGGGGGAGGACGACCCCCAACACCAAAATGACCTTAAAAAAACATCTTAAGTATGAAAATGCAGAACTTTTATCAGTTATACACTAAGCTCAAAACAACATGCAAGATAGGCTAAAAGCTAGTGCAAAAATGGGGAATATAAAGCAATAGTGCTCACCCTTGAAGAACACTTCAAGAACAGCAACTCCAGCCCCTTCCTCTGATCAAAATCAACCTAAAAACTCTAAAACTAGTCCCTCAACACCTCAATAACCGAAGTATGGTGTAACACTAGGTGCCTTAGTGCAAAAATAGGAACAAAAACACACTTTTGAACATTAACACACACACAATCTAAAGAGAGGGGGAGATATAGAGAGAGTGTGGCATGTGTGATATATATCTCTGATTTTTTGTTCAACCCCGCTGGAGAGGAGGGAGGCCCTCTTTTATAGAACAAAAAGGGCCTAAGTTCTTGGAGAAGCCAAGACAAAGGGGTCAAGCTTCCTCAAGAAGCTAGAACAAAGGTTCAAGCTTCTTGGGGAAGCTAAGGCAAAGGTCCAAGCTTCTTGGGGAAGCTAAGGCAAAGGGTTCAAGCTTCCTCAAGAAGCTTAGAGCAAAAGGGTGCAAATCCTCCATACACGTGTATGGAGGATAGGTATGTGTGCTCTAGCTGGCACAGCTGGCACGCAAAATGCCTGAAAAAGGCAAAAAAGAAGTCCCGGCCAGAAAATATGGCCGATTGACCAAACAAACAGCCGGCCGACCAAAAACAATGCCGACCGGCCTCACCAATGGCCGGTAGCAACAAAACAGGGCTGGTGGCTTCAAGCCAAGGCCGGTGAGGTGTGGGGATGACCAAAAAGCCATTCCCTACCCTCAAAAGCAAAAAACACAAGTTCTTGGTCCACAACCAAGCACAGAACAAGCAAGTCATGAGATCCTGAGGCAAGGCGCGCGGCCGAGACCTTCGGGAACTCAAAACGAACACGAACATGGATGATTATCGAGCGTTAAAACGATGATGTCCAAGTCTTGAGGACGGTCAAAAATGGGGTGTCTACACATGCTTTCCTTCCCTTTTAAGCCTATGTTTTAGCATGCCTTTGGCCTTGATTTAGCATGCCTCAACTCCGTTTTGGGTAGTTTGGGTCATATGGGACTTGTTATGCATGGTTGTAGTGCAATAGCTTTGACTAGCCTAATGATTCAAGGTCCTTAGGATGCTATGCTTGTGGTGTTTGGATGATTTGGCATCATTTCACACATGATTTCAGTGCATATAGTGTAGCTACACTCTCACATTTGTCACTCCTTCAATGTGTTTGAGAGTTATGTCTTCATGCTTTGTTTGTGAACCAATGTGTATGCATGCTTGTATAAGCTTTTGGACTCCCTTTTCTGTATGTTTTGGCCTTTGTTTTGGATGGTTGAGCTTTGTCCAGAGCTGGTTTAGTTGTTAAGCTTAGTATTGCATGCTCCTTGTGTATTGCGCTTTAATAGCCTTGTGCTTTAGGGCCTCTTGCATGCTATACTTGTGTTGTTTGAGTGATATGGCATCATTTAATACATAATTTCAGAGCATATAGCCTTGCCATACTCTCATGTAATTCATGCCTTCATTGTGTTTGAGAGTTGTGTTTAATACCTAGTTGATGAGCCATTACATGAGCATCATTATCTTGTCTTTCATGCCATTATTTCAGAGCATTTTGGCCATTATTTTGACATGTATGAGAGTTATCTATAGGCTGGTTTGGTCCATTGAGCATTGCATTACATAGCCCTTGTGTTGTGTCCTCCACTAGTTTCAATGCTTAAGGACTTTAACTTGCCATGCTTGTGTTGTTTGCATGTTGTTGCATTGCATTGTGTTTGGAATATTGTTGCATTGCATTGTGTTTGGATCGGACGTTAATCCAAACACGAGAAACGAGGGGCGTTTCATACTTGAAGTGATGAAACGCGCCTCATTTCTTGGTCGCCGACCCTCTTGATCATACATGATAGAGGTGGAGGCTCTTGTGTGTTATTTGTGCCTTCATTGACATTGAGTTGTGCAAACTTGGCTTCTCGGCCATCATGCATTGCGATGCTCGGTTGGTGGCCCGAGAGTCAAGTACCGCACTCCCTTGAGCTTGAGAAATGATAGGGAGGGTGGTTGTGCACACATATCTTGCAAATACACTACTATCCCCCTTGTTGTCCTCTGTTGCAGCAAAACTAGACTTTGGCAGATTTTTTGGTAGGCAGACCAGTAGAGGTGGTCGACCAACCATTTTTTCTGGTCTACAGGTAGTCTACACCTCCCTTTTCTGGTCGGTAGCCCACCAGGAGGTCCCCATGTTGGAGCAGAAGCAATTTGGAAGTTAGTGCACTTTTTAGAGATCAAATCAAATGCAAACAGAGGCAATTCTGGGCATAGTAATGGATTTCCAAGCGAGGCAATCGAGCATGCATGCACCCCTCGCCCCGAGGACCTCTTTTAACTGCTTTACTTAGCTGCTTTACTTAGTTAGCTAGTTCGTCGATTTTGTACTTAATTAGTTAACGTGCTTAACTAATCGATTTGTGTTGTAATAACTAATTAGTTAACTAGGAATAGTTAATTAGTTTTGGTTTGTAATAATTAGTTTAATTAGCGTAGCTAGTTAGCTTATTATTCGGACCCTCCGTTGAGAAGGCAAATGCTGTAATAAGGGTGCGTATGTGTGATGCATGTCTTCCAACCCTATTTATTTCTCCCTTTTACTTACCAGCTTTCGATGGTTAGTTTAGGGCATGTTTCAATTAGCATACTTATGCTTTGCATGCGTGCATCATTCATTTGTCTTGCATGCACCGGGCTCGGTGCATCATACAAATTGCGTTGTACTTTAATACACTTTCCTGAATACATGTTTCAAAACATGTTATCGAGTGGCATTCATATGCCATTCTAGATAGCCGAGCCTATTTTAGTTACATTTTGCATGTGTTGCATTAGGCATTTTGTATAATTAGGATCATGCATTGATTTCTAATTGGTTTCTATTTTGGCTCGGAGTACACTGTAAGTGTTTATGCTTTAGCATCCTTGCAAGTGTGTAAGTGATTGCCATGATAGCATGCTTACCGTGAGGCTATGTGCTTATGTGTTTAACTGCATGAATGCCTGTGGATGAAGGCTTCATTGCTTGAATTGAGACAATTCATCAAAATGTGCGTTTTAAGCCCACTTTGCGGAGTGGCAAAATCATGTTTTAAGCCCACTTGAGAGTGGCAAATTCGCACTTCAGCCTGCTTGAGGATAGCAACTTCAAACCTCTTTTCAAAAAACAAACATGAGATGTTTTGCTCCAAATCGAGCGATCTAGTCTATACTTGTATGTTGTGCGCATCACATAGTAAGTTAGCTAATAAACCGGAATAAGAACACATGTGTTTTCAAAAACAACATATCATGTTAGTAGAGGCTGATCTTCAATCGGGCGAGCGGGGGTGCTCATTTCAGGACCTTCCCCTCTCGTACCCAAGTTCCTGAGCCGAGGCAACTTTGGTGATGATGGACACGTGGCCTTAGGCATGAGTCAGGGTTTCCTAAATTTCCCCAAAACAAAACATTTAGGTGGCGACTCTGAAATCTGGCAAAGAAGTCCATGTTTGGCGCTTTCTAGTTAAAATCGATTTTCTAAAACCGATTTCCAGATTTGGACTCTTTGGTGATTTATCAGTCTTACATTGCACTTTGTGAGAGTAGATTCAGAACCATGAAAGGAGTCCGAACTGTAGTAGCTATGAACCCAATTCGCGCCCTCGCGCGCGGAGCGAGTTCGGGCGGTCTACAGTTTCTGGCGAGTTTGCTGGGGATTTAGAGAACTTGACTCGAACATCATGATATGATGTTTTGTTCACACTTATGTGTTTCTTTGCATTGCATTTGCATAGGTGCGCCTAAGTCACAGTGTTTGCCATCTGTTATTCCTGAACGGTTTGTCGGAGGCTTGCTTGGAAAAGCGTGCCATAATGCTGACGGGTTACGGGCTCTGCCACGATGGGAACACAAACCTCGGTTGTTACCGAGGCACCCTTTTTGACCATTCGACCTAGCTGCATATCGAAAACTATAGTGATCAGTCTACGGACGTCAGTATTTGGGGATATCAGATTTGGGAACAGTGATCAGTATTGAGAATAGTGTGTTCAGCTTACAATGTCAACTGTGTGTTGTCTTAATTTAAGTTGAAGTGCTGTCCATTTTTCTGCTTATTGTTTCCTTATTATGCTTTATTTATCTTTTTGCAAGGTAGTTTAGCATCATTGCTTCTGACTAGGCAGATATTTCCCAAGCACTCTGGATCAGAGGTCGAAGACTTCATCGATCCGAGGATCTGATAGACGGACAACCAGTATTTGTTTCATTGCCACTGGTTACTAGACGGAGGTCAGTTAGGCTCAGTTCATCAGTACAGTGGTTACCAAATCAACGGTCTTTATCCACCCACCAGTGTGTAGTCGGGAAGAGGTTTTCGTTTCTATCGTAGAGAGAGATACAGCTCTTGTTCAGTTTGATCAGCACCTTATGGCAAGTATGGAGGACATGATGCGTCAGCTCCAAGAGACCATGCAAACCATGCAGCGGGATGCTGCCCGCCAGGCAGAGGTTGTCGCGCGTCAGGCAGAGATTGTGGCTTAACAGGAAGAACTGATTGCCAGGCTCCAGCAATAGCAGCAACCGCAACAAGCCGGAGCATCTGCTTCGCATCCACCCCTGCCCCCACCTAGGGTTCCAACACCAGGGGAGACAGCACACGTCCAAGAAAATACGGACGTCCCACCGAGGCCAGTTCCACCCCCGATCCTACCTCAGCTGTCCAAAGCACTGGCTAATCTAATGGATACACCGTTTGAATTTGAGGTAGATCCAACAGCGCTGAAAGTGAACAAGTTAGAAAAGCTGTTCAAAAAAGCTCAAGGCGTTAATTCCATTCCGGACATAGAGGATAGATACACCGATTCAGCGGTGACTTTTCCAGACCGGTTCAAGATGCTGCATATAGACCGTTTTGACGGTTTTGGGTATCCCATGGTACATCTGCGGTTGTTCTTAGATATCCTAAGGCCAATGGGCCTCTCCAGACTACAAAAGCTTTCCGTCTTCGGCCGGACCCTGTCGGGTGTCGCGGCCATATGGTATGCGAAGTTGGAAGATACAATCAAGAGAAGTTAGGAAGAAATGGCCGAGGCCTTCATTGCCCAAAACTCATACAACACACAGATTGAGATCACAACTCGTGATCTTAAGACAACTAGACAGGAGCTAAAAGAGGGCTTCTCTGACTTTGTAACCCGTTGGAGGGCCAAAGATTCTATGATGACCATCAGGCCAGTCGACAAGGATCAGATATGGATGGTTGTACGCAACTTCCAATCCAAACTGATGCAAAATATGATCGTCTTACACCTTCCCAACTTTACTGATTTACACGAGATTGGGGTGCAGATTGAGGATGCCATGAAGCAGGGTCTGATTGACCATGAGAGAGAGCAGCCCAAGACGGCATTTACCCACAGTTCGAATGCAGGCACGAGTAGTGCTGCAGTTGCCAGAACTTCCAATGTGGACATGGTCACTACCACCACTCAAAAAATAGCCAATCCCTTTGCTGGTACTTCCACTTCAAACCCCCAAACTCCGAATTACCCACCCCAGGGCCAAAGGACTTTTACCCCGTTGTATATGCCTTTGTCCAAAGCTCTTGAGTTCTAATTAAAAAGGGGCATCTGAAGCCCCTGGAGCCACGGCCATTACCTAATAACCTCCCACAACCCATAACCCGGCCAAATACTGTGCCTTTCACCAACAGCACGGTCACGACACCGACCAGTGCTTCAGGCTGCGTCATGAGATCCAGGATCTCATTGACAATAAGGTAATTGCGCCACCACAAAAGCCAAATGTCACCACCAACCCACTCCCACCGCATAACCAAGCTCCACCTCCCAAACACATCAACCTGATCCAAACCGCGACCATTCCATATGACCCAAGCATATATATCACACCCTCCCACCTACCCGAGCCTGAGGTGTTCATCCCAGACAGCACAGACTTGTGCATGTTGAGCACCTCCCTAACCCAACCCGAACCAGTGGTGGTGACTGTCGAAGACAGAACTGGGATGACTTTGGAGGCAGATGGGAATGTTGATTCAGAGCCTGAGGCGTCTGGGAGCTTTGCGTACAACCCGAGTGGTTATATCACATCAACAGATCAGGTTAAGCCGAGGGTAGAGTTGCCAGCTGGGGTAGAAATCAGTGTGGTTCGGGAAGATGGACCAAGTCAAGGGTTAGATGACCTAGCAGAGTTGGAGGAGGATATCACGAATCTGCAATTCTTCAATGAACAGGATCCAGGAGACGTGACTGTCAACTGGTTTCATCTGGATGGATCAGCAGAAAATACTGGGTGGCTCAGCGACGAGCCAGATGTTGTTAAGGCACCTCAGCCAGAACGGGGGCAATCAGAAGCTGGGATATCAACAGTGGCCGGAATAGCCGAGAATCAGGAAGAATCACCGGAGAGCATCGGTGTGAAGAATTTTGCTCGGGATCCAGGCAGTTTGAGAACAATCGACACTGAACGGAAGGCTATATTGAAGCGGCTTGAGCAAGAAAAGATCGAGGATCTTGAGAGGGCTAGGAAGGCCAAAGCCCCTGCGGGGACGGAATGTGCTGTGAGCACAAGAACAGTTGCAACGGAACCGGACAGCTGTCTGTCGGTTGCCGATGGGATGTGGTGGGAAAACGACGACTTACGTCTTGCCACACTGATGAAGACTGGGGCAGAACCAACCAGATAAGACCTGGTATGTTGAGGAGGTTGACCATATGACCAGGAGTGGGCGGTATTTCAAGCCCCCACACTTGGACCAGCCGGAGGCGTCCGGGAAGGACAAAGAAGCGGAGAGGCAGAAGGAAAAGCTGCTAGAGGAGGAAGTTGTGCTGAAGCAGCTTAAGAAAATTCAGGCAGACATCTCCATCTGGGGACTGCTTATGGCCTCGAGGGTTCACAAACAGGCCATCCTTACAGCCATGGATATGGCCAAGCTTTCAATAGATACAACTCCAGAGCCGTTGGTAGGGCTGGTTTTCTTGGGAGGAGTTTCCCCAACCTCGACCTTCACTGACAAGGAACTACCGCCTGAGGGCTCAGATCATAACAAACCGCTCTATATCTCTGTCGAGTGTAGAGAGAAATGGATACTGGTGGTCCTTGTTAACATATGATCTGCTATCAATGTGTGTCCGTCGAGAACGGCATATGCTATCGGGTTGAAGCCCGCAGATTTCGTGCCTACTGCCTAGGTGATACGGGCCTATGATAATACTAGCCGAGAGGTGATGGGGACCGTACGGATTAAGACTCAGGTTGGTTCGGGGCAACAGGACATTGAGTTTCATGTCTTAGATGTTTCCGCAACCTTCACTCTACTCCTTGGGCGGCCGTGGCTGCACCAGGTCAAAGTCATCTCTTCCACCTTACACCAAATGCTGAAGTACCCCAACGGGAAGGGGGTGGCAATCGTTTTTGGAAATTCTTCAATACATCCGCCAGCAGAGGTTTCTACACCAGTTCTAGAGATTGAGCATGGCGCGGAGGATGTGTGTTTGTCAGGATTCACCCTAGCTGAGGCCCAGGTTGCATAGAATATTCTAGCTGTTTATGAGGGGCTATACGTCAGCGCACAGTCTGTCTACCTTATGAACAAGCTTCAGCACATGCCCGGGATGGGATTAGGACGAAGTGGCTGGAAGGGCATTGCAGCATCGGCCGAAGTGCCGCACAACCCATATACCTTTGGCCTAGGTTATCTGCCTACCAAAGAAGATTGAGCGAGGAAACAAAGAGAGATGGCCGGAAGAGCCAGGGCAAAGCAAGCCGGGAAGCATTATGAGTTGGTGCACCGACCTATCCAGGGGACCCTGAATGGACGCTTTGTCTAGGAGGGGGAAGACTTCCCATTCTGTGGCTTTCCAGAGCCCTGGATAAATTCAGAGAAGCGGCGCTTGCCTAGCTTTGAAATCTTTTTTGATCTTCAGTTGTCCGGGGATGAAGTTGCTGAAGAGCAGACAGACCCACCAGCTGAGGCTGAGCAGTGCAAGGAGGAGGATTCCAAGAGCACAGAAATTGAGATGGCAGTAGCACTGGCTTGTCTCCTCTCGGATCCTCAGATCGTACCGGAGTGCTTGGGGGATAACTTCTCAGTTTCCATGATCGGGGATGAAGCAGCTGTGGGCCCATCTTCAGGCATTCTCGATGCATCCATCGCACCCTCTCTCATCTGGCAATACGAGGAGGGCTTTTTATCAAGCAGTTCCAGGTCAGGTAGTGAGCCGAAATCTGATTCCACTGAGTTTGTGGAGTTGGAATTAGATTCCAGCTCGTCTGAGTCTGAGTCCGGTATTCTTGGGGGTGATAACTCGGATGCCACTGTCCTGTCTAGGTCGTCTTTTTCTTTTTCCTATGAGTTTGTTGTAACAGAGGAATCAGGCGGACTGGATGTTATTAATGAGAATGGTACGGCTATGGCTTCCGAGTACTTTTCTGTGCCTTTAATTTATTGCATTAATCAGGACTTTCAAAATTTTCATGAAAACGATGAGGAAGAAATTCCTTCGGTTTTACAACATTTGATTGATCAAGAGCAGGAGAGGTTTGTAAAGCCTTTGGTTGATGAAATCACCACAATTAATGTTGGTATTGGATTATGAGACACGCTACACTCCGCTGGAGAAGGCTTGTCTGGCCTTGGTATGAGCTACTAGGAAGTTGAGGCACTACCTGTTAGCTCACTCTGTAATACTAGTTTCGAGATTAGATCCCATCAAATATCTTTTCGAGAAACCAGCACTTACGGGTTCGCTCGCTCGTTGGTTGCTTCTGCTTTCCGAATTTGATCTGATGTACATGACGCACAAGTCAGTGAAAGGGAGAGCGGTAGCAGAGTTCCTAGCCGATCACCCAATGGAGGGAGAAGAAGCAGTTGAATATCTGTTCCCAAACGAGGCCATTCTGCATGTCAAAGAAGAGACTTGAACGATGTACTTTGACGGAGCGTCAAACCAGTACGGGTATGAGATAGGGGTGTTGCTAATAGCGCCCGATAATTCCCGCATACCTTTAGCATTCAAACTCCGGTTCAAAGTGTCGAACAATGAGGCAGAATATGAGGCATGTATTGCTGGACTAGAAGCTGCCCTGGAACTAGGGGCAAAACGGTTGGATGTCATCGAGGACTCGAACCTTGTTGTATCTCAAGCTAAAGGAGATTGGAAAGTTAAAGAAGAAAAGATGAGAATCTATCACCAAACCTTGGACGTTCTGATTCCTCGGTTTGAAAAATTGAACTTCGCTCATCTGTTAAGAGAGAACAACAAGTTCGCTGATTCATTAGCAACTCTATCTTCTATGATAGACATCCCTTTCGGAGTACAGATGCGTCCGATCATCATTGAACAGAAATTCGTGCCGGCCTACAAGCTGATTGTTGCCATAGATGAGGTACAAGATCAAAATCCCTGGTATTACGACATCTAGAACTTCTTGGAAAATGAAGCTTATCCACTAGGGGAAAATGCCAAAGATAAGAGGGCAATTCAAAGAATGGCTTCTCAGTTCATCGTCTGCGGAGGTAAACTGTATAAGAGGGGTCATCTCAGGATGCATAAGCTATGCGTTGATGCTGAAGAATCCAAGCGGCTGATGGAGGCCATCCATGGAGGAGAGTGCGGAGCACACATGAGTGGGGTGATGCTAGCCGGAAGATCCTTAGACAGGGTTATTACTGGTCAACCATGGAGGAGGATTGTATTGGCTTTGTCCGGCGATGCCACAAATGTCAGATCCATGCAAATCGCATGAACATTCCGCCGTCGAAGCTGTACAACATGACTTTGCCATGGCCGTTTTTAGTCTGGGGGATTGATGTAATTGGGGCTGTCACTCCAAAGGGGTCCAACGGGCATGAGTACATTCTGGTAGTGATAGACTACTTCACGAAGTGGGTTGAGGCCCAATCTTACGCGGTATTGAAGGCATCACATGTCGCTAAGTTCATCAGGAACAACATTTTTTGTCCCTACAGGGTCCCGAATGAGATTATTTCGGATAATGGTTCCCTCTTCAAGAAGGAGGTGATCGAATTGTTGGAGAAGTACAACATGGCTTTTCATAAGTCATCCACATATCGGCCACAAACTAACGGAGCAGTTGAGACCACCAACAAGAACATCAAGCACATTCTGTACAAGATGGTGGAAACCAACAGGGACTGGCCAAATAAGCTGCCATTTGCTCTTTGGGGCTACCGGACTTCAATGCGAACTTCTACTGGGGCAACTCCGCATTCCTTGGTTTATGGGATGGAGACTATTCTGCCTATCGAACTTGAGGTTCCATCATTACGGGTATTGGCTGAGTATCAGATAGTTGAGGCAGATTAGCAGCAAAGTTGGTTGAAGAACTCATGCTCTTTGATGAAAGAAGGCTGAAAGCACTGTATCACGTCCAGGGTTATCAACGAAGAATTGCCAGGGCTTTCAACAAGAAGGTTAAGTCCAGGAATTTTGAAAGAGGGGGATCTAGTGCTCAAAGACAACCGAGCTCCCATTCACGACCCTAGGGGCAAGTTTAGACCCAATTGGATTGGCCCTTACATCATCAAGTCTATCTGGTTGGGTGGAACTGTCATTCTGATGGATTTAGATGGCCTTGAGTTCTCCCATCCGATCAGCATGGACAAGTTGAAGAAATACTATCCCTGAGTGGCTCGCTAGGCCGAAAACCTGAAAGGACGACCTAGGAAAAAGTTAGAGCACAGAAAATTTGAAATAATAAAAACTGAGCTCGCAAGGTTGAAATCTCAGAAAGGGCGGCCTTGGCAAAAGTTAGAGCGCAAAAGGACACGAGTGAACCTGAACCCAACTACGTAAGGCTTGATTCCCACCTTTGGGATACGTAGGTAACTTCATTCCGAAGTCCAACTATAAACACTTCCAAATCAACTTTGTCCATGTGATCATGTTGGTCATTTTTGTCTATTCTGCATTCAAGAGCTCGGTTGTGATCTCCAGTGCAGTGCTATTCAGACTATGGGCAACTTTCCAGTTGCCGGATCCGGGGTTGTACATCTCAGTGATAGATCTCGGGCGTGTCCAGTTGTGATCCATATCGAAAATGGTTTTGAAAAGTTTTAATAAAAGTTGATTTTGCTCAAATTAATCTTTTTACGACTTAGACCATTTTTGGACCAAACGGAAAATTTTCAGTACCCACAACCTTTAATTTATTTGATTTCAGTACAGAGTTCTCCTACTCTTGAATACAAATTCAAGTTGCTTTTTATTACATTTATAAAGAAAACTTGAAAGTACTGATAAAGCAATAAACTCGGGGCATAGTCAAGTCAGGTGTTCCTGCGCCCCCTCCCAGAGCTTGTGGAAGCCTCTGATGCCAAAGTAGGCCCAACCTGCGCCTCTTCATCGAGCCAAGCTATGCATTCATCAGAGAGGGTGCAACTGAAAGTGGGAGCGGGGGCCAGAAGCTATCTCGTCCTCCATGCTGTGGCATACCGAGCTAGCTGTGCGCCTGAGACTGGAAATGTGGCAGGGCATTCCATCCCCTCTTCCGGGCAAGCCTGATCATGCCCAAATTGGCGTCGAATTTGAAATGGAAAGTAAAAGACACAATGTGTCAGGCCGATCAACTGAACCCCGGGCTGGCGAGACATGTTGTAACTCATCGCCAGCAGATTGAGCCAGGGGCAGTGCCAAGCAATGTCGACAGCAGACAGCCTGCACATCCATTTGCACCACCATCCCTCATCAGGGGCATCGACTAGACGTCGCCGGAAGAAATAGCCACGAGCTGAATATGTTAGGCATGAGTCCCCAACCTTCAACTTGTCTATCAACCATATCCGGGGAGGGATGAAAAATGAGAGATTAAAGAATAGAGAGGTGTTCGTGGAGAGAAAAGTAAGAAAAGGGTTTTGAGAGAAAAACTGAGCCTGAGGGTCTAGTGATGTGAGAAATATATGTGAGATAGGGTGGGAAACATTACCTGCAACGGTAGTGGACTCCTCGCGAATCTAGTCGTCTCCTGGCGATGGAAGGCATCCAAACCCATCAGTGTCTCAGCTAGCGTCATGGCAATACAGCTATTGCCCTCTTTTAAACCTCAGGCAACCTCAATCAAACAGACGCTAGACCCTCTGGAGCCTGGGGCAAGCAAGAAATGAGATAACATGCACAAGCAAAGCGTATGTCGCCGAAAACCCTGCCAGTGATGATCGCTGCGGTCACCAGCATCAGAAAACCGACGAATCAGGCTCGGAATGTTCAATTCTCCATCGTGAATCAAAGGCCGAGCGTCATGCAGAGTGAGGCCGCACATCTGTCCTAAGGCTTGGATGTGGCCAAAACGGAATTGGGGCAAGATCTCTTCCTCACGCTCGGACTCCATCAAAGCTTGAAAGTCTTCGAAAGTGGAACACATCTCTTGTCCACCAAAGCTGAAAACATGAGTTATTGGATTCCAACACCTTGCCGCAGCATGAAGGAACGAAAAACGCAGTGGGGTGCGGCTTTGAGTGGGGGACAGGTGGCAAAAATCTGGGGACCTCCTGAGTAACTGGTCGACCGACCACTTTTCTTGGTCGGCCGACCACTTTTTCTGGTCTACAGATCATAAAAGTGGTCAACAATCTATTTTGGTGGTCGGCAATGAGCTTAGGTGGTCTACAACCACTTCTTGTCTCCAGCAGAGAGTCCCTAGCCTTCCTATGTGCTGAGAATGCAGAAGGTCTGAGTTTATTTCTACTTCGGATGCGTCCTGTTGTTTTGTTTGTCCAATATGCATTTGCTTATCGAGTTGTTAATCTTTGGTTATCGAGTTGTTGCTCTTTGATTATCGAGTTGTTGCGATTTGTTTCTCGAGTTGTTGCTCTTTGCTTATCGAGTTGTTATAATTCATTTATCGAATTGTTCCTTAAGTTGTTTTGTTTGTTACGTTGGTTCACTACCTGACTTGGCAATACACGAATGTTCAATCACCATTAATCTCATTTTCATGCTGTGTGATGCGATGCGATGCTCAAAATATAAAATGTAACACTTTTTCAATCAAAAATGCCGTTTTCATTCCATCATGGTTTCTTTTTACAACAGGGTACAAGTTTTAAGGAAATAAAACTACCTAACGCTGTACAATGTGCTATAACTACTAGCAAAAAGAAAACAAAGCAAAAACATCTGAGTCGGTGCTGTCTGGCTCAGGATCGAGAGGCCATCTTCACCCTCTTTGGCTGAGCAGCCTTTACACGACCGCCGTCGGCACCCCTGTCTGAACCAGAGCCGCCATCCTCAGAATCCTCCTGGGTGTCATCTCTGCCCTCAGAACCTGAACTGGTGTCACCTCCTCTACCCTCGGATGTCTCTGACTGAGGATTTTCTAGCTCCTCCTCCTCTCTAGACTCGTCATCACGTCTAGCAGGTGCTCGACGTCTCTCTCGGCCGCGTGTCGGGATCCTTCTCCCTGCTACTCGAGAAGGCCCGGGTGGCCTGGGCTGTAGAGGCGTGACCTGAAAAGGCAGTTTAATACATCATTCATGATATGTATATTAGATGCAAGTGTGGTGCATAGAGTGAGTGCATGCAGATATAGTATGCGAATGTGATGTGTCGGATGTGATCTATACATGCAGTGAATCAGTGTAGTGAAATGTTCAGTTTTGATATATCAGTAAAAGTATGTTAAATGCAAGGAAACTGGAAAGTACCGAGATGCCGTGGGAGTGCAGCATCGTCTCTCTCCTCAAAACCAAAAACTCAAGTGAGGCCATCGCCTCGAGCAACCCCTCAACATATCCTGTGGAAGGCTGCAGATGCAAGTTCGAGTCATCAGTGCATGAATGAATGCCTAAATATCTGAATGATAGATGAAAGCTGTGAAGCATACCGATGCTGAGTCAAAGGCCCTGACGTATCGATGATCTGGAAATGAAGGCTCAAGCGGAATCTGATAAGGCGTCCCATACCACCAGCATGTCAGCTCGGTCGGAGGATCTGGCCACCTAGCACACTGCCAAGTGGGGGGCATACCCCTAGTCCTACCTCTCGATGTGCTGGCCCTGCTAGTTGAAGGGATGTCTGTAGCTCGGGCGTGGCTCGATGAAGGAATGTCAGCAGCTCTCCTCATGGGGGCACGAACACCTGTCAGCGGGGGCATCAGGTATGTGTGGAGGTATGTCGTGTACTCCCCCTCCTCATGGAAAAGGACTGCATCAGCACCCTGCATAAGGTCGCTAACCTCCTGGGGAGAGAGACTCTCTGTGCTCCGCATGTCTAATGGAGGCGGTGAAGGGATCTCCTGAACGGGATGGCCCAGTGTTTGGCGTATGAAGCGCTCCCTGAGAAACCAGGCTCTGCCAACTGGTCCCTCAAATAGAATCCGGTATCGGGAGGCGCCCCATGCCCCAGCAAACTGGAACCGAGAAAACCCTGGCATCACTATCCAAGGCTGCCAGGTGATCTGCGGATAGCAAGTGCATGAATTGATTAGTTGTCATAGATATGCAAGATGAACCGAAGTTGAAAGCATGAAGAACAGAGAGTTTTGGATTACCTCGGTCTCCCGTACTGTGTCAAAATAATGCCTGAGATATGGCAAGGTCTCTCGGGGTCTGGGCCGGCATTGACCTTCAAATCTACACGAGTACGGCACCTTAAGTGGTGTCTCAACCTCCGGATCAAGAGCAAGCGTCGGGAAATAGGCGCATACCCACAGCTGTGAAAGGCAAGACAGTGGCAGTCAGAATACAGAATATACAGAAAATGCAGAATGCAGAGTGCAAAATGCGGAGTGTAGAATGTAATTTGTGCAATGTGTGGACTATGCAGTGTACAGGTAATGTAAAGCAAAAATGCTAATCAAAAGGGCAGAATGTACCTCCCAGGCTCTCCAATAGCCACCTACTATGTTCCCGGACCTGCGGGAGGTCGAGCTCATATAGCAATAGAGGGTAGTGTGGGAGCCGAATAAATTCTAGATCAACGAGAGAGACAAGTTGGCCCCGAACGTGACTTCTATTCGGCATTTACCCTATCCAGTTGAGGGGCCGAGTATAAAAGCGAGCGTTCCTACTAATAAGTGCTGTGTATGAATGCATTATAGGGGCTAGGAGTGGGCCAGGCTCCCAGACCCAAGGAGAATACTATAAATAGGAGACCTGCAATCTTGGAAAGGTATCTGTGATAATTGTGGTATTCAACTTAGAATACAAGTAACCTAGAGCTTGGGACTGACTTGTCCGTCGGAGTGCTAATTCCGGCACGCCCGACTTGAGTGTTTATTTCCTTCAAGTGACTATCGGAGGATCACGAGCGCTCCCTAAGATCAGAAGAGTATTTCCAAAAACCACTTCTCCACAATTGGCGCCGTCTGTGGGAATACTCAAACACATCCATGGCGGGCATACCGGAGGACCCTCCGATAGTCATTCATGAAACCACGCAGAGAGACGACCTCACTCTAACAACCATGCTTGGACCGAAAACCATCCCCGTAAGACGCGCCCTGAACTTCACCTCACCTTCGACTCCAGAGCATGAAGCAATGCAAGCGATCATGGAACAGGCAAAGCAAAACGAACAAAGGTTGGAGAACATGAGCACAGAGAACGAGCTTCTTCGCCAGGATTTGGCCCCGGAGGTGGCGATGTCCAAACAAGCCGCACACCAAGGCCCGGAGCAACCCGTGAGGACAGATGGTCGACAATCTCGAGCCCGACAACAAGACACTGATAGAAACTCCGACTCATTACCCCCGGAGCTCAAGAAGAAGGGACGAACTGAAACTTCCAACTCTTCTGAAGAGAGGCCCCGTATAAGGCTTAAGCGAAGAAGAAACAGCTCGGATGAAGATCAACATAATCCTTTTGTATGACGGATTGCAAAGGCAGTGCTACCCAAGAAATTCAAAGCACCGGCGGTCCCAAACAAAGCAATAGCCTTGAGACAGGATTCACCTCCGCCCGGCGTAATCCACATGATATACAGCCTACCGATGTCATCAGCGGTGCACGCGATCCGGTCAGAGTTTGAGCCTCAGAACCAACTCACCCCGGCTAAACGGCCCCACGAAGCCAAGGGCATTACTTTTGATGATTCAGATTTGGCCGGAGTAACACTGCCCCACATTGATCCCTTGATAATCGAGTTACGCGTAAACTGGTTCACAGTTGAGCGTGTACTCATTGATCCGGGGAGCACTTCGGAGATTATGTACTATAAGACTTTTACCAAATTCGGCTTCTCCGAATCTGATCTCTCTCCGGCCCCTTATCCACTATTCGGCTTCAATGCCAATCCAGAGTATCCGCTGGGGAAAATCAGGCTACCCGTTCGAGCAGGCTCCCGAACAGTGGATGTCGAATTCTTGGTCGTCAAGCTGCCATCGCCGTATAATCTCATCATGGGACGATCCTGGTTGCATACAATGCAAGCCGTGCCAAGAACCTACCATCAGCTGCTACGCTTCCCGACGGAGCGCGGTATTGAGCAAATCTGCGACTCCCAAAAATCGGCACAAGCATGTTATCTCCTTGCTGCCGAAATGCCAAAGGAACTGCAAGTGAATTCCATTGAGGTCACGGATCAAGAGAGCCTCGACGATGTTGGGCGGCTCCAAAATGAAAAGGCCACGGAAGGTTTAGACCGAGTTTAAATCGATGGAAGCTCGGACAAGTTCTTCATGATCGGCTCCTCCCTAAATCAGGCCGACATATAGTAGTTGGTCTCTTTCCTACTCAATAACTTGGATGTCTTTTCCTGGACTCTGTATGAGATGCCAGGTATCGATCCTTCAGTTTCTCGGCACCAGTTGAATGTCGATCCAAAATGCAAGCCGATTATTCAGAAAAGTCGGCGGTCAGGCGCAGAACACACTGCCGCCGTTGTTGAGGAGGTTGACAGGCTACTTGCCGCTGGGGCAATTAGAGAAGTAACCTACCCTACGTGGCTCTCTAATACAGTGGTGGTGAAGAAGAAAAACGGTACTTGGCGAGTGTGTGTCAATTTTACTGACCTAAACAAAGCCTGCCCTAAAGATTGTTTTCCCCTACCCAGAATTGACCAACTTGTCGATGCGACAGCTCACCATCAACGTACGAGCTTCCTCGATGCTTACAGAGGCTACCATCAGATCGCCATGCATCCAGAAGACCAGGACAAAACTGCATTCCTCACCCCAAGAGGAACCTACTGTTACAAGGTTATGCCTTTTGGGCTGAAGAATGCAGGGACAACCTACCAAAGACTGGTCACCGCCATGTTCAAGGAGCAACTCGGCCACACTATGGAAGTGTACATTGATGACATGGTGGTCAAATCCAAGGAAGAATATAATTATATAGCTGATCTAGAGAATACATTCGGCATTTTACAAAAATACAAAATGAAGCTGAATGCTTCCAAATGTGCATTTGGAATCGGCTGCGGCAAGTTCTTGGGATATATTGTCAACCACCGAGGAATCGAGGCCAACCTGAGGCAAATTACGGAAATCTTGGAACTCGGCTCCCCCCGTTCGGTAAAAGAGGTTCAAAAATTGATGGGGATGGCCGCCGCACTCAACAGGTTCATCAGTCGGTCCACAGATTGCTGCCGACAATTCTTCCATACACAACGGCAGGGCAAGGCTTTTGAATGGTCTGCCGAATGCGAAGCCGCTTTCAACGGGCTCAAGACCTACCTTCGCTCAGTACCACTCTTGTCAACACCTGCTGATGGTGACCCGCTCATTTTGTATTTGGCAGTCTTCGACAGGGCCGTCAGCGTCGTACTGATAAAGGAAGAGCTGGGGGAGTAGTGGCCAGTGTATTACGTGAGCAAGGCTATGGTTGATGCCGAAACACGCTACCTTCTGCTGGAAAAACTCATCCTTGCCCTAGTCATGGTGGCAAGAAAACTGATGCATTACTTCCAGGGCCACAGCATTGGGGTCCTAGCAGACTATCCCCTCCGATCAGTACTACGAAGTGCGGAAGCGTCAGGACGTGTTTCAAAGTGGGCTCTTGAACTCGGCCAATACGACATTCAGTTTCTACCGAGAACTTCAATCAAGGGACAGGTTCTTGCCGATTTTGTTGCCGAATTCACTGGGGGTCTTGCCGATTTCAAGTCCGTTGAGGAGAGTCGATCGGAGCCGAACTGGAGGATTTATGTAGGGGACATTGGCAGTTGTACTGTGATGGATCATCCAACCAGCGGGGCAGCGGAGCAGGAGTTGTGATCATGGCTCCGGATGGTGCAATAATTGAGCAAGCCGTCAAGCTCAGCTTCGAAGCGTCAAACAACGAAGCCGAATATGAGGCTCTTCTAGCCGGTTTGAGGAATGCACATCTTATGGGCGCTCGGCGTTTGCTTGTATTTTGTGACTCAAAACTGGTGATCAATCAGCTAAAGGGGGAGTACGCTGCAAGAAATGACCGTATGGCGGCTTACATGAAAACAGCCAACTCCTTGCTGGCAAAATTCGACCATCATGAGTTGAACCCGATAACACGTGATCAGAACACACATGTAGATGCCCTTGCTTGCCTAGCCTCCGCCATCAACTCGGAGATTAAACGGACCATTGAGGTAGGATTCATCCCAAAGCCGAGCATTGGCTCTTCGGAGGAATTCCAAGTCAATGTTGTAGAACTTGGACCAAGTTGGATGGATCCCATTGCCGCGTTCCTCTCTTTCGAACAGCTCCCAGAAGACAAGAAAGAAGCGCACAAGCTGCGAAACAAAGCTTTGCGCCACTATTTGGAATGTGTGCACCCAGACAAAGTCGAAGTGTTTTTGAATGAAATACATGAGGGCAGTTGTGGCGCCCATTCTTGCGGGCGGTCGTTGGCCCACCAAGCCGTGACGTAGGGATATTACTGGCCGACAATGAGAGCAGATGCCGAATGCTACATGAAAAAGTGCGAACAGTGCCAGAAGTTCTCTCCTTTGACCCACCTGCCTGCTGAAGAGCTAAGCTCCATAACCAGTCCATGGTCGATCGCCCAATGGGGACTCGACATCGTCGGACCACTGCGTCGTGCCCTGGGTAATAAGCGATTTTTGATTGTCGCGACAGATTATTTTACAAAATGGGTAGAAGCAGAGGCACTAACCCATATCCGAGACACCGACGTGAAGCGATTCGTTTGGAGAAACATCATAACAAGGTTCGGCATTCCACGAGCACTTATCTCAGACAACAACACCTAATTCGATTGTGGCGTCTACCGAGAGCTGTGCAGCAAGTACGATATACGGCCTTACTTTTCTACCCCGGCTTATCCACAAAGCAATGGTCAGGCCGAAGCCTCTAACAAATCTATCTTGGACGGCATCAAGAAGAGGCTAGAAAAGGCCAAAGGCAAATGGGTCGAGGAATTGCTAAGTGTGTTATGGGCTCATCGAACTACGCCAAGGCGGTCTACTGGGGAAACCCCATTTGCTCTCTGCTTCGGAACCCAGGCCATCATACCCCTGGAGATTGGCCTCCCAACCCTGAAATCGGCAGTTTTCGATATGGGTCGAAACGATATGTTGTTGGCCTTGGACTTGGTCCTAATTGAAGAACGAAGAGACCGTGCCCTCGCATCCATGGCACGGTATCAACAGCAGGTGGCTAAGTCGTACAATCAACGTGTTCAGCTGCGCCGCTGCACACCAGGAGAGTAGGTCCTGAAGAAGGTATTGCCAGCGGCCAAGAAATCGGCCGATGGAAAATTAGGTCCTAACTGGGACGGCCCCTATGAGATTGATTTGATCGCAGGAGTAGGGGCATATCGACTCAAAGACATGTCAGGAAGGAGTCTGCCACGGCCTTGGAATTCCACGCATTTACGCAAATTTTATCATTAACCCGACTTGTGGAACATAATGCTATGTACATCTTTTTTCTTCTGTAATACAAACATTCCCGTTCATTTATCACACATAGTTCAAAGGTGCACCATTGGCGCAAGTCATCTTTGGGCCGAGAAAGCCTCCGGATTCGGAGCGCCCTTCGTGGGTATCACGATTGGCCAAATCAAAGCCTCCGGATTCGGAGCGCGCTCGGCGCAAGGCGTCTTTGGGCCGAAAAAGCCTCCGGATTCGGAGCGCCCTTCGTGGATATCACGATTGGCCAAATCAAAGCCTCCGAATTCGGAGCGCCCTTCGTGGATATCACGATTGGCCAAATCAAAGCCTTTGGATTCAGAGCGCCCTCGGCGCAAGACGTCTTTAGGCCGAGAAATCCTCCGGATTTTGAGTGCCCTTCGTAGAGATCACGATCAGCCAATTGGAGTCTCCGAGTTCGGAGTCAATCCAAATATTTGGGCCTAAAAAGGACCCGCAGAAATTACGCTTGTGCGGAACAAAATTTTGAAATTTCGAATAAGAATGTTCAAGCCGCACTAGCATCTAATATAAATAAAGGGCGTACTAATATAAATAACAAGTGCACTACTACAAAGAACTGAAAATCAAGCATTTTATTAAATTCAGCTAGTAAATACATAACTTCACTTTTACAAAGCATTACAAAGTATTACAAAGTTTTCTTCGGTTCGTCGTCTTCTTCGTCATCGCTTTTCTCAATTTCAAATGCAGAGAAGGGAAGATCATTCTGTTGATACAACGGAAACGCCGAATCCAGCCCTGCTGCCCGGAGACTTTCCGCTTGCTGAAGCGCCTTGATCCAACCGTGCTTAAATCCGCGATTTTTGCATCGGCAGACTTCTTCGGCGAGCTTCTCCTTGGTCTTCTGAATTCTGATCTTTCGGCCGTCGTGGAAGCCTTTTTCATAGGCCGTTGTCCTCGCAGTCTCGATCGCAAACATGCTAGCCGTATTTCGATCGACGATTGCATCGTTAATCAGCCTTTGAGTAACCCTCTCTTCAACAATCGAGTTAGGGTGGCTGGTCGATTGGAGCCCCGCAGACTTGATTTTCTTTAGTTCGCGCTCGGCCTTCTCGACGCAAGTCTCCAATTTCTGAATGCGGTCATCTCTCTGTTCGATATCAAGGCGAGCGGCGCGGAGACGCATGCCAATCTCGTAAGCCGTGTACAGTCCCCTCATCGCCCCGTGAACGCCTTCGCGAAACACTTCAAAATCCTGTCAACCTACCATCGACTGTTGAACTTCGAGCGGGAAAATCTGTCGAGCAAACTCGACTGCCACGTTTGGATCTCGAATAATTGAGTCTGCCTCTGTCATTAGTCTATTACCCACGAAGACTGTGAAACTCAATGGACGAGGAGTCGCGTCAGATTGCCTGCCTGGTTCGGGTTGAGGAGACTTACGGTGAGGTTGTTTGTCCTTCTTGGGTGACCTACTTCAACGACGAGGAGATTGGCGTCTTTCCCGATCCCTCGAAGTCCTATTGCCCGTGCGTGAAGTCTCACCGCTTCGACTCATGGCTCCTCCCCGCTCAGCTAGCGTCTTCCTTTTTCCTCTGTTGTTGAAGAAAAGTTTATCTGACATTTGCGCTTATTTAATCTTCCTCGAAAGAGCTGGACTGAACTGCTGACTGAGCACGTAAATAGGACCCTCGTTCACGAAGTATACGCCTATTTATTACCTGCGGGGGCAGCACCTCCAAGGCAATCTCCTTAATGTCGAAGCGCCAAGCAACCCGGCACCGATCGGGTCGTGCGCCGAGCGCATGCCCCAGGCGCTCCATGAATCGATATAAACGTGTTATTCGGTGTGCTGCGATTGTGGACCCGCTGGGCCAAGGGCAGATTCATCAATCTATTCGGCTAAAATGACCCAGCCGCGCCACGAATCGATTCATCAACACAAGAATCATCATCAAAATGTTATTCGGCGAGCTGCGATTGTGGACCCGCTGGGGCAAGGGCAGGTTCATCAATCTATTCGGCCCGCGTACCCCAGCCGTTCCATGAATCGATATAAAAATTTTATTCGGTGAGCTACGATTGTGGCCCCGCTGGGGCAAGGGCAGGTTCATCAATCTATTCGGCCCACATACCCCAGCCGTTCCATGAATCGATATAAACGTGTTATTCGATGAGCTGCGATTGTGGACCCGCTGGGCCAAGGGCAGATTCATCAATCTATTCGGCTCAAATGACCCAGCCGCTCCACGAATCGATTCATCAACACAAGAATCATCATCAAAATGTTATTCGGCGAGCTGCGATTGTGGACCCGCTGGGGCAAGGGCAGGTTCATCAATCTATTCCGCCCGCATACCCCAGCCGTTCCATGAATCGATATAAACATGTTATTCGGTGAGCTGCGATTGTGGACTCACTGGGCCAAGGGCAGATTCATTAATCTATTCGGCTCAAATGACCCAGCCGCTCCACGAATCGATTCATCAACACAAGAATCATGAAAATGTTATTCGACGATCTGCGATTGTGGACCCACTGGGGCAAGGGTAGATTCATCAATCCATTCGGCTCAAATGCCCCAGCCGTTCCACGAATCGATTCATCAACACAAGAATCATCATCAAAGTGTTATTCGGTTCCTAAGCCTGCCGGCTCACCGTGTCTTGAAATTTTGTCATAGCTACTGATGCTCCTAATTGTCTACTCATACAACAAACAAGACGAAAAATGTTTGGAAAAGCATATACAATTTTCATTCATAAAATTGAGGGCTAACAGCGGACATTTAGATATGAAAATCCAAAATAAACGAAAATCTACTTGACAAAAAACAGACACTGAAAGTAAGAAAAACTTAGCAAAACTAGATTGTCTCCCAAATCAAGTCTCAGGGTCAGACTCAAGCGGCTCAACATCCACTTGCTCGTAAGGAATTGGCATGGCCAATGTAACTCCAGTGGCAGCAAGGGCTTTGAGCCAGCCATGTTTGAATCCCCGATTCTCAAATTTGGGAACCTCTTCTACATAGTCCTGAAGGCCGGAGTTTCTCCCCGCCTCGAACGCCGCCGAAGATTCAGAGTCGGTTTTCTCCTTGGCCTGCTTCAACTCCTCAAACTCGGCCTCGAGCTTGGCAAGCGCCTCCTTGGCTAACTTAAGCTATTCCTTGCTCACATTTGCCCTCTTCTAGGCATCAGCTCTGAGTTGATCCGCCGTCCTGGCCTTTTCCTCCTCGGCCTCGGCCCGTGCATTTTCCATGGTGGCTCTCATCACCTCAAACTCCGCCTTGCTCCTTTGACCCTCGACTTCAGATTGCAAACGGCCAATCCTTTCCACAGAGTCATGCTGGCGGCGGCCCAATTATGCAATCCTTCCAACCGTCTGCAAAACAAAGGATCATCATATGCCGAGAAATATCAAGTGTAAACCAAACCAGTGTCACGTACCAGAAGAGCCGACTGGGCGGCTAAAGCTACTGTCACCAAATCTGGCTCGGAACGAAAGGTTGCCCTGTCTATCGGCAAGGAGATCGAGGCAGCCAGGCTTAGGGCCACGGCTGGATCTTTCAAAGCCGACGCTTCGCAGGAGATCGGCACATTTTTTATGTTTGGCTCGATAACAAAAGGAGCAACCACGGCTGACTCCTCTAAGCGTGGCCGCTTTTTAGTAGGACCCTCTTCGGAGCCATCCTCACCCTCTGCGTTTCACTTTTCACCCCGTTCTTTCAAAATCGGCTGTGTTTCCGCAATCGGGCGATCGACCTCTTTTTTCATCTCGGCTACGACGATGTGAGCCGTTTCTTCTGCAACAGCCGGGGCAACAGATTCAGACGGAATAAGTCTGGAACGAACGGCTACAGCCTTTTGTCAGGTGGCCAAACGTTCGGCATTCCTTTTTCGTGCCATCTGCATCAGACTTTCCCCAGCCATATCCTCAGAGAAATTGCCAGGAAGGTCTCCCAAGTTTGTAAAGATATCTTCGTAGGCGTCCCCTCGGCCTGATGTAGACGGAGGGTCAAAAGAGTTCAACCCGGCTTCCTCAAAGGCCGAATTTATGGCTTCGTCAACTTCCGCGGCCAACTCCTCTGGGTCCTCAGCGATTGGTTCGACCACTTGTTCGTTCTCAGAGTTAGATGATTCGAGGCCGATCTGTCTCAAGTTTTTGAAGCTGGGGAAGATCAGGGCCGTCAGATGGTCATCGCCTCGCGTGATGGGAATGTTGTCTGCCACCGAGAACGTCGTATAGGTGGGCTCGTACCGCAACAGAATATGGGCTGCCCTTCCTTGCTTTTTAAGGTTTGGATGGCCGAAGAACTGTAACGCGGTCTTGATTTCTGCAAGCACAACTTCGTCGTCTGAGGCCAACACTCTCTTCAAATCGTTGCCTACATAAATAAAACAGTTAGATGAGATACAGTGCCGAATAAATGCATACGTAAATGACAAAAACAAAGTGATCCGGTCGGCCACCTGGTTCACCTTTTTGCCTTGGCACAGGATCTTGGTGATCTTCCCCTTCGCCAAATTCCCAATTGCCTCAGACTACAACCATCATGTCATCGATACGCTTGCCAGAGCTAGCAAGCATGGTCACTAAGTGGTGGTCAGTATCCTTGGCTCTAAGGAAGTAGCGTCCTAGCCGACCAGTAGATTTGGCAAGGACGTAACAGTGCCGAATGACGGGGATACCTAAATTAATTCTAAGAAGTCGATTTATTTTTACGATTCCCATTATGATGCGGAAGAAGTTCACATTGGGCTGGGAAGGGATGAGACCCCAGTACCGAAGGACGGCCCTCAAAAGTGGGTGAAGAGGAAAACGGACGCCGCCCTCAGCAATTGATAGGAGATGAAAGACGATCGAGTTCTCATCTTCCCTCACCATATTAGTGGTGCTGTCTACCAGAAGTGACAGATGGACATCGTCGGGGATGGAGAAATGGCATCTAAAGTCAGAAAGGAGATCCTTCAGGTGTTTTGCCATTTTTTGGCCGACCCAAGGATTATAGAGAAAAAAACTAAAAGCGGATAAAGAAAGGGATAAAAAAGAATGTAGGAGAAAGAAGACTTACAGGAGGAGAAGGAAAAGGTGAGGAACAAAGAGTTGCAGAAGCCGCGGAGTACAAGAGTCCCACTAGAAGGTGAGCCAGATATCTTTGAGTATGCAGAACACACATTCGAAAAGGCAAATTCAAATCGCATTAAACGGAGGCAACGTACGAAGGGGCGGGAAAGCGTTGCAATGACCAAGGAGCATGAACGTGTTCTGACACGCATCGGGAGGAGGAATAACCGTCGGATTTCTAACCTCCAGACCAGGAGCCAAACATGCCGACTAAACTGTTGCTAGCAGCGTGTTTGGGGGGCAATTGTGGGAGCCGAATAAATTCTGGATCAACGAGAGAGACAAGTTGGCCCCGAACGTGACTTCTATTTGGCATTTACCCTATCCAGTTGAGGGGCCGAGTATAAGAGCCGGCGTTCCTACTAATAAGTGCCGTGTAGGAATGCATTATAAAGGCTAGGAGTGGGCTAGGCTCCCAGACCCAAGGAGAATACAATAAATAGGAGACCTGCAATCTTGGAAAGGTATGTGTGATAATTGTAGTATTCAACTTAGAATACAAGTAACCTAGAGCTTGGGACTGACTTGTCCGTCGGAGTGCAAATTCCGGCACGCTCGACCGGAGTGTTTATTTCCTTTCAGGTGACTATCGGAGGATCACGAGCGCTCCCTAAGATCAGAAGAGTATTTCCAAAAACCACTTCCCCACAGGTAGCAAGGCCAGCGCCGCTCCAATCGAAGTGCCGAACCTGTGATAGGTTTACTAGAGCACTCAGAAGATGTAGCCCGACCGTGTTCCCCCTATTAGAGAACAATATGGTCCCAATAAGGAACATCAGGAATCCCTGGGCGTACTGCTCCGTGGCCTCAATTGTCTCGGGCACAGTCCCTCTGTACTGCTCTGTGAACCAGGTGTATCTGACTGTGCCTGATAATCGGTAGATCGGCGGATGGGCTCCGAGTAGATAAGTCCAGGCTGTCTCCCACTCACCCATATCAGAGTCATATGGGATCGGCCGACCTCCCACATCGAGGGTCGTCAGCATAGCAAAGTCGTATGGGGTCATCGTCATGTCCCCGGTAGCTGAAAAATAGAAGGAATTGGTGGTGTCCCACCATCTCTCTACTAGTGCACCCAGGAGGGTCCTACTCACCGCAAGACGCGATAACCCCATGCAAAATGGGCCGAACCCTGCCTCATCAACAATTTGTTGAACACCGTCTGGGAGCTCCATGTACCACTCCCTCGCTATGATCGACCCATATCCTCGGGTAAAACGGGAAGCTACTTGTGTTTAGAATGAGCAGAAATACAGTGTGACTTGTGTTTAGAATGTGCATAAATGCAGTGTGTGAGCTGTGTTTAGAATGAGCAGAAATGCAATGTGTGAGCTGTGTTCAGAATGAGTAGAAATGCAGTGTGTAAGCTGTGTTTAGGATGAGCCGAAATGCAATGTGTGAGTTATGTTCAGAATGAGCAGAAGTGCTACGTATGTAAATGTGTTCAGAATAAGCAGATAAAATACAAAGCGAAAGCATAAAGTGTAAAAGAAATAGAAAATACATCACAGAAAATGTAAGAGTGCAGTATGCACCTCAGGCACGTAGTGAGACTCCGGCTCCCGTAGTAGCAAATCCATGGGTGCTCGTCGTGCAAAGTCTGTAAAATAATGAAAAGTGTTGGGGGGTAAGATGTGCTCCTCGGGACGGTACGTCGTAGGGCCGAAGGGTCGGATCCTAGGTGGCAGTGGAATGATGTCAGGCTCCCTCTCCATCCCCAAAGGACCCTCGTCGTATGGAGCATCGTCAGCCATCTGAAAAGAAAATGCAAAATGAGCAAAAATGAGCTAAAATTGCCAAAAGTCAACTCTCGGGAAGAGAAAAAGTCAAAGAAAGTCAAAGCCCGGGAAAAGGTGCTAAACTTCGAGAGGAACATACCTCAAGTGTTGAAAATGGAGAAAGAAACTCCGAAAACAAATTCTGTTCGGTTGAAAGTGAAGGAAAGCAGAAGATTTTAGTGAATCAACTTCGCGTGGGGCATTGGAAAACGCATGCAAAGCCTGGAGCTAAGAGGAAAAAGGGTCTAGGGAGGGTGAGTAAGAGTTTTCGGCCTTGAAGGTGTGATGAAATGAAGTTTGAAGTTGTGTATTTAAAGAGCCGAACCTCAAAAGACCAAACTGTCCCGGATTTCACCAAACTAGTCGGCCGACCACCTGGGTGGTCTACAGGTGGTCTACAGGGGGTTTTGGTGGTCGACAGCCCTCCAGGGTGGTCTTTAGGGTCCCATTGTCCTCTCTGTGTGTTTTTATGCTGTTTGGAGTCCTTGGCTCTCGAGAAAGTGCAAGAAAAGTTCACTATTTTTGGCTCAAAATGTCCCCGCGGGAACTTTGATTCACGTCTTCAATGTATGGCTCATCATCACTCGTCAGGAGCAAGGTGTATCCTTTTTAAGTACGTTGTGACCCCTCCGAGAGCTAAATTGGAGGTTGCGTTTGAATTGGTCTTGTTAAGGCGTGTATTTCCTCATTCGACATTTTACTTCAAACATGCTGTTGATGTTGCATTGAAAATGCATTGTTATTGTGCACAAAATATGTACGCCGCGTGGCATTGCTATGCACTTTTCACTTGCATTGCTATCCACCTTTTCACTTGCATTGTATATGCACGTGTTTATCTCGTATTGAAATTGTATCTTCATGTAATGTTGAACATGTGTTTCTACTATGTTGTACCTGTTGAGTTTCTTTCTTTTCCAGGCATGATATTGTATGTACGGTTCATTTGAGGCTGGTGCAACTAGACGATATTGTATGCACGGTCCATTTGAAGCCGGCACAACCAGATGATGTTGTATGTATTTCGGTCAGAGGAACTCCAGGTAAGATCATTCATGTCCCCTCGAAACTCCCTCGTTGGTTAGAAACACCCGGGTGCGCTCGGTGTTTACGCTATACCCTTGTTAGAAGCATTGGGACGCACTCCGATGTTTATACAACTCCTCAGTGCTTGCACTGCTCCCTTTCCCTCTCTTGCGTGTGATACGCTGAGAGGTGTACCTTTCCCTCTCTTGCGTGTGATACGCTGAGAGGTGTACCTTTCCCTCTCTTGTGTGTGATACGCTGGGAGGTGTACCTTTCCCTCTCTTGTGTGTGATACGCTGGAAGGTGTACCTTTCATTCTTTTACGTGTGATACGCTGAGAGGTGTACCTTTCCATCTCTTGCGTGTGATACGCTGAGAGGTGTCACTTTTTCCCTCTCTTGCGTGTGATACGCTGAGGGGTGTCGCCCTTCCTTCTCTTACGTGTGATACGCGGAGAAGTGGTCCTTTTCCCTCTCTCGCGTGTGATACGCTAAGAGGTGTCACTTTTTCCTTCTCTTGCGTGTGATACGCTGAGAGGTGGTGCTTTTCCTTCTCTTGCATGTGATATCCTGAGAACTGGTGCTTTTACCTCTCTCGCGTGTGATACGCTGAGAGATGTACCTTTCCCTCTCTTGCGTGTGATACGCTGAGAGGTGTACATTTCCCTCTCTTGCGTGTGATACGCTGAGAGATGTTACTTTTCCCTCTCTTGCGTGTAATACGCTGAGAGATGCTACTTTTTCCTCTCCCGCATGTGATACGCTGAGAGATGTTACTTTTTCCTCTCCTCCGCGTGATACGCTGAGAGATGTTGCTTTTCCCTCTCTTGCGTGTGATACACTGAGAGATGTTTCCTTTCCTCTCCTACGTGTGATACGCTGAGAGATGTTGCTTTTTCCTCTCCTGCATGTGATATGCTGAGAGATGTTGTGTTTGAGACTCTGGGTATTCTCGGTAGTCGCTTTTAGCCTTCTCCGCGTGAGACACAATGAGAATTGTATATTTTCTTTCATCCTTTCTGCATGAGATGTAGTTTGGTTCGTGTTTACTTGCTTGGGTACAAGTTTGTTGTAGCATTTCTTTGCATAACATTTGCTTAAAATGTTGTATTTATTTTGCATAAATGTTTCATTACAGTCCTCTTTGCAAAATCATAAGTTATGTTCTGCATTGTGCATGTCATTTGCATCTTGCCCCTGCATGCGGGCGCATCTCTTTGTTATCTTGCCTGTTTGTCTAAGTCTTCGGCCTTGTCAAAAATGGGTCGTCTCTGGGCTTTGACATTCACTTCCGTCATTTCATGACTTCCGAGTTCTGTCAAAGAGGGGCAACTATAGACACCCCATTTTTGACTGACCTTAAGACTCAGACATCATCGTCTGTGCACTCGGTGATTGTGCATGTTTGTGCTCGTTTTGAGTTTCCGGAGCCCTCAGCTGAGCACCTTGTCTCGGGACCTCTTAACTTTCTCCTCTTGGCCTGGTTTTTGGACCATGCCTTGCTGCCTTTGCCTAGAGGGAAACAGAGGCATGCAGGCTACTTTTTGTAGTCGTAGACTACCTTTCCCTCTCGTAGGCCACTTGTGGTGGCCCGTAGACTAGTTTTCGGGCCTTCCGGCTGAGTGCCTTGTCTTGCGGACTCTTGTCTTTCTTCCTTTTGGTTTGTTTTTGAACCAAACCTTATTATCCTTTGCCTGGAGGGTGGCACAGGGGTGTAGACCAGTTTTCCCCCCTGTAGACCACTTTTCTTCCCTGCTAGCCACTTTTGGTGGTCGGCCAGCTAGGGTGGGTGGTCTGTGGACCACCTAAGGTGGTCGGCAGCCTGCCACCACCTTCTACTCTCCCTACAGACCGTCCCCCCCCTTGCCGACCAGTTTATTTCCCTGTAAACCACTTTTTGTGGTCGATCGACTAGGAGGAGTGGTCGGTTGACCACTTCAACTAGTCGGCAGCTTTTCTACATTTTCTACAGATATTTTCCTTACCAGTTGTGCCAGGTGTTGGGCACAGAAGGCATCCTCCGTACACGTGTATGGAGGGATTGCACCAAGCTTCAAGCTTGTTCAACAAGCTTGAGGCTTGGAATTCTATAAGAGGGAAGGTCCCTCTTCCTTTCCAGAGGTTCAGAAATTGGTATTAGGGCTAAACATATCTATCTCTACCTTGATTTCTCCCTCCCTCTCTATATTTGTTTCATTTTGTGCCTTAAAGTGAGTTTTGTTCACACTTTTGCACTAAACACCTAGTGAAACACCTTCACTCTTGAGCTGAGATTCTTGGAGGTTTATTTGAGGCTCAAAAGCTGGTTTTAGCTCAGAAAAGTGGTTGTTCTTGCTGTGGTTCTTCAAGGGTAAGCATATACCCCCTTTTAGGCTTGTTTTTGTATTAGTTTAGGCCACCTTTGCATGCTTCTTTTGGCTTAACTTTCAACTTCAAAAAGCTTCATTTTTAAGTATTAAAAATGGTTGTTTGAGGCTTTGTTTGAGTTGGGGGTGGTCTACCCCCTTTGGTGGCATGTTTTACTTTGTTTTGTCCCATCTCTTTAGGCCTTTGAGATCACCTTCTCTTGGCCTTTTAACCACTGAATTCTAGAGGAATTTCAGTGGTGGAAAGTGTGTTTTGAGGCCCCCAATAGGAGGGGGTCATCCCCTCTCCTTGTGTCTTGGTTGCTTGTGTTGATGGCCTCATGTTTGAGCATGTTTTTCTAGCATGTGTTGGCTTGTTCTCAGCTTATTTTTAGAGTTATTTTAGCATGCCTTAGCTATGTTTTGGGTTGATTTGTCTACCTCTTGCATGCTCCTTGCACTTGTAGTGAAATTCCACTCACTAGCCTAGCATGCTTAATACTTTGGGCTATGGTTCTAACTTGTTTTGGCTCTATTTTAGCATGCTTTTTGCCATGATTTCACATGCTCTAGGTCTGATTTGGGTGGTCTTGATCATGTGTGCTTTGCTTTGTATAGCCATAGTGTAAAGCTCCTCCACTAGCTTTGTGTTTTGAGTCCACTAGCATGCTTTGCTTAGGCTATTTGCATGATATAGCACCATTTGATATATGATTTCAGAGCATGTTCCACTGCCATACCCTTGTGTGTATCACTCTTTCAATGCTTTGGAGGGTTATGTTTTATGCCTCAATCATGAGCCAATTGGCATGCATGCTTGCCTAAGCTTTTTGGGCTACCATCTCAGCATGTTTTTGGTGTTATTTGGCCATGATACAACTCTGTTTTTGGTTGGTTAGAGCATCCCTCATTTTCTTACACTTGTAGTGTAATCATGCTCATTGGCCTAGCTTACTTGGTGTTTTGGCCTTTTATTCTAGCATATGTTGGCTATGTGTAGACATACCATTTTTGACCGACCTTAAGACTCAAACGTCATCGATTGAGCGCTCGGTGATAGTGCGTGCTGTGCTCGTTTCGAGCTTCAGAGTTTTGGCTGAGAGCCTTGCCTCTGGATCTCCGAACTCTTTGTGCTTCGGCTCGATTTGCGGACCAAGCCTTGTTTCCCTTCCCGGAGGGAGGGAGAGGTCTTGTAGACCGTCTCTCTGTGGTTGTAGACTACTTTTCGTGGTCGTAGGCCACTTTTCCCGTTTGGAGACTAGTTTTCGGTTTTTGGAGCCTTCGGTCGTACGCCTTGTCTCGGGACCGCTTAACGTTCTCTGTTTGGCTTGGTTTTTGAACCACACCTTGCTTCCTCTCCCTAGAGGGACACTGTGGTCTGGGAGACCACTTTTCTGGTCGTGTACCACTTTTGGTGCTCGACAGCTAGTTTTCGAGGCTCCCGACTGCGCGCTTTGCCTCCCGAACTCTCGTCTTGCATCCGTTTTGGTTTGTTTTGGTACAAATCTTGTATTCCTTGTTTGGAAGGTGGTACGAGGGTGGGAGACCAGTTTTTCCCCTTGAAGACCGCTTTTCTTCTCGACAGCCAGTTTTCTGGTTGGGAAACTGGTTTTCTTGGTCTTTGGGCCACCTTTTCTTGTCTCCCACCACACCATTAGCTTGCTTTCAGTGTGGAGACCACCATTTTCCCCTGCCGACCACTTTCTTTCCTGGGAGACGACTTGTGGTGGTTGGCCGACCACTGCAAGTGGCTGGCCCACCACTTAAAGTGGTCGGCAGCTTTCCCCCTGTTTTGGCAGACTATGTGGATGCTAGTTGTGCCAGCTGGAGGGCACAGACTGTATCCTCCATATATGGAGGGATTGCATCCAAGTTTTTAACTTTTGTTTTTCTATAAGAGAGAGCCTCCCTCTCCATTCCAGAGGTTCTGAAATTTCCCTAAGGCATAAGTATATATCTCCCTCTATATCTCTATATTTGGTGCCTAAAGAGTGTGTTGTTCTTCACTTTTGCACCACAACTCTTAACCATACACCCCATCATTAAACTGAGGTTCTTCGAGGACATTTTGGAGGTTAAAAAGCTGGTTCTTGGCTGAGAAATTTGCTTGTATTGTAGTGCTTCAAGGGTAACATCTTTTCTCCCTTTTAAGCTTTGTTTTGATCACTCTCTTAGCCATATTTGCATGCTTCTCTTGGCTTAACATTGAACTACAAAAAGCTCTATTTTTCAGTCCTTAGCATGTTTGTTTAAGGCCCTTTTGGTGTTGAGGGCCTTCTACCCTCTTGCATGCCTTGTTTAGTCTTGTTTTGTGCCATGCCTTAAGGCCTTTGGATTGGTCTTTGCTTGGCCTTTTAGCCACTGAAATCTAGTGGATTTTCAGTGGTAGGCATGTTGTTTTGAGGCCTCAAATCAGAGGGGGGTGATCTCCTCTCTTCTTATTTTGTTTGCTTGCATTATTAGCCTATCAAATGAGCATGCATCTTCATACTTTCGAGGCTTGGTTCAGGCACTTTTTTGTGACTTTTAGGGCCTTCCTTAGCTCTGTCTATTGCTGGTTTGGTCACCTTGTGTTTGCTTCTTGTATGTGTAGTGTAATCCCATTTACGGCTCATCAAAGTAGCATGTCTTTCTAGCATGTATTGGCTCCATTTAAGTAAATTTTTGGTCATTATTTGACATGTCATGACTCTGTTTTTGGTTGGTTTGGTAGCCTCTTACATGCTCCATATGCTTGTAGTGTAAATCTTGTTTACTAGCTTTGTTTGCCTGATATTTTGGCTCATTATTCTAGCATATTTTGGCTATGCTCTAGCATGATTTTGTTCATATTTTGGGCTGTTCTAGCTTTGTTTTGAGGCTTCTTAGTAGAATGATGCTTGTCATGCACGCTTGTAGTGTAATAGCCTTGGCTAGCTTTGAATTTCGAGGCCTCTTGCATACTTAACTTGAGGTATTTGCATGTTTTGGCATCATTGAGAATGATATTTCCGAGCATGTAGGGCTATTATACTTCCATATTTTCCACTCCTTAAGTGCTCTTGAGGTTTGTGCCTTTATGCCCTATTTGTGAGCCATTACATGAGCCTCATTTTCGTGCCTTTCAAGCCATCATCTCAACCCATCTTTGCTACTGTTTTCGCCTGCATAGGGTCTGTTTGGGGTTGGTTTGGCCATTTGAGCATTGTCTTGCATGCCTCTAGTGTAATACACTTCACTAGCTTCGACACTTGAGCTTTTCAACATGCATTACATGGGTTGTTCGCATGATTCTAAGTCATTTTGCATGTCATTTCAGTGCTGGAGCATATGCCATTGTACTCCATGTTTCATCCTTTCAATTCCTTTGGAGAGTTATATTTTGTGCCTTGAGCTTGGGCCAATATGCATGCATGTTTGTATAGCATTTTGAGCTTCTATCTTAGCATGTATGGCCACTAATTTGGGCATGACTAAGGTCACTCCATTTCGGTTTAAGTCCATCGAGCATTGTGTATGCCATGTGGTTCATTGCATTGTGTATGCCACGTCCATTTGCATTGTGTATGCTAGTTGTTGTTCACATTGATTGCATGCCTGTGTTGCCTTGCATTGAGTATGTATGCATGTGCATTGGGCATGCCATTAGCCTTGTTAGGTTGTTCATGTTGCATTGCATGTTTTCATGCTTGTCCCTTGCATCTTGTTCACATGCTTGTTTCATTGCATTGTATGATCTCATGCTTGCGCCGCATTGTGTATGCCATGACATATTATTTGTTGCATTGTGTTTGGAATAGGAGTTAGTCCAAACACGGGAAATGAGGGGCGTTTCATACTTGAAGTGATGAAACGTGCCTCAATTCTCGATCGCCGACACTCTTGACTATACATGATGGAGTTTTAGGCTTTATGTGTTCGTGTGTGCATTTATTTCATATTGAGTTGTGCAACTTGGGCTCCTCGGGCATCATGCATCGAGATGCGTGATTGGTGGCCAGAGGGTCGAGAACCATACTCCCTTGAGCATACGTAATGATAGGGAGGGTGGTTGTGCATACATGTGTTGCAAATACTTTGCCATGCCTCTTTCTTGCTCTCTGTTGCAGCAAACCAGAAACCAGCAGCAAAAAATGGTCGGCCGACCAGATAAAGTGGCTGGCCGACCATTTTTTCTGATTTTCAGCATAAAAAGTGGTAGGCAAGTGGTCTCCAATGCCAACAACTGGTCGGCAGCATCCCTACAGGTTCCCATGGTGGAGTTTTAGCCTTCTGAAGCTTTGTGCAGTGTTCTGGGACCAGTTGCAAACAGAGGCAAATCGGGACATCGCGATGGATTTCCGAGCGAGGCAATTTGAGCATGCATGCATCCCTCGTCACGAGGCCATTTCAGTACTTTTATTAGCTTAGAATGTGTATTTGTTTTAATTTGGTTGTGTAATAATTAATTAGCTAGAATAGTTAGTTAATTAGTCGATTCTGTATTATTTATTCAGACCCTCCGTCGAGACGGCACAACTGTTGTAATGAGTGTGCGTGTGTGTGATGCATGTCTTCCAACCCCCATTTCTTTCTCCCTTTTATTTACCAGCTTACGATGGTTAGTTTTAGGGCATGTTTCAATTTGCATCCTTATGCTTCGCATGTTCGCATTCATTCATCTGTCTTGCATGCACCGGGCTCGATGCATCATACTAACTGCATTGTGTTTCAATACCAAGTTGAATACATGTATCAACAGTTGCATTTCATGTGCCATTTTAGAATAGCCGAGCCTATCTTAGTTGCATTCTTGCATGTGTTGTATTAGCCATCTTAACATGAACTAGGATCATGCATTGATTACTAACTAGTTTCTGTTTTGGCTCGGAGTACTCGGTAAGTGTTTATGCTTTAGCATCCATGCATGAGTGTGAGTGTTGCCATGATAGCATGCTTGCCATGATGCTATGTGCTTATGTGATATAACTGCTTGGATGCCTGTGGATGAAGGTTGGATTATTTGAATTGGAACAATTCATTGATTGCGAGTTTTAAGCCCACTTGAGAGTGGCAAAATCATGTTTTCCTAAGCCCGTTGAGGGTGGCAAAATCCGCATTTTAGCCTACTTGCGAGTAGCAAACCGTTTTCAAAACAAACGAATATGAGACATTTTGTTCCAACTTAGGCGATCCAGTCTATACTTGTATATTGTGCGCATTAGATAGTAATTCTAGCTAATAAACCGGGATAAGAACATATGTGTTTTCAAAAAAAAAAAACAAGATATCATGTTAGCAAAGGCCGATCTTTGATCGGGCGAGCGGGGGTGCTCATTGCATGACTTTCCCCTCTCGTACCCAAGTTCCCGAGCTGCGGCAACTTTGGTGATGACGGATATGTGGCCTTAAGCACGAGTCAGAGTTTCCTAAATTTCCTAAAATAAAACATTTAGGTGGCAACTCTATATCTGACAAAGCAGTCCATGTTTGGCGCTTCTTTCTAAAAATCAGTTTTTCAAAACGATTTGTCGGATTTGGACTCTTTGGTGATTTATCGGTCTTGCATTGCACTTTGTGAGATTAGATTCAGAACCGTGACATTTGAGTCCAAACTGTAGTCCTAATGAACAAAACTGGATTTTCCCAGAACGTTCGGGCGCGTCTACACTATGTTCAAGCATGTTTTTGGCCTTGTTTTGGCATGTTTTAAGACTATTTTGAATCATCTTGGCCCTTTGGGGCTTGCTTGATAGGGCTATGGTGCAAGTGCTTTTGCTAGCCTTAAGCTTTAAGCCTCCTAGCATGCCTTATTTGTGATATGTGCATGATATGGCATCATTTGGAATGTAATTTCAGAGCTTATGTCTTTGCTATACTCCCATGTTTATCACTCTTTCATTGCCCTTGAGGGTTATGCATTATGCCTTGTTTGTGAGCCAATGAATGAGCATGCTTTCCTTCCCTTTTGAGCCTACGTTTTAGCATGCCTTTGGCCTTGATTTGGCATGCCTCAACTCTGTTTTGGGTAGTTTGGGTTATATGGGACTTGTTATGAATGGTTGTAGTGCAATGGCTTTGACTAGCCTAATGATTCAAGGTCCTTAGGATGCTATGCTTGTGGTGTTTGGCTGATTTGGCATCATTTCACACATAATTTCAGTGCATATAGTGTAGCTACACTCTCACATTTGTCACTCCTTCAATATGTTTGAGAGTTGTGTCTTCATGCTTTGTTTGTGAGCTAATGTGTATGCATGCTTGTATAAGCTTTTGGACTCTCTTTTCAGTATGTTTTGGCCTTTGCTTTGGCATGGTTGAGCTTTGTCCAGAGCTGGTTTAGTTGTTTAAGCTTAGTATTGCATGCTCCTCGTGTATTGCTCTTTACTAGCCTTGTGCTTTAGGGCCTCTTGCATGCTATACTTGTGTTGTTTGAGTGATATGGCATCATTTAACACATAATTTCAGAGCATATAGCCTTGCCATACTCTCATGTAATTCATGCCTTCATTGTGTTTGAGAGTTGTGTTTAATGCCTAGTTGATGAGCCATTACATGAGCATCATTATCTTGCCTTTCATGCCATTATTTCAGAGCATTTTAGCCATTATTTTGACATGTATGAGAGCTTTCTATGGGCTGGTTTAGTCCATTGAGAATTGCATTACATAGCCCTTGTGTTGTGTCCTTCACTAGTTTCAATGCTTAAGGACTCTAACTTGCCATGCTTGTGTTGTTTGCATGTTGTTGCATTGCATTGTGTTTGGATCAGACGTGAATCCAAACATGAGAAACGAGGGGCGTTTCATACTTGAACTGATGAAACGCGCCTTATTTCTTGGTCGCCGACCCTCTTGATCATACATGATAGAGGTGGGGGCTTTTGTGTGTTATTTGTGCATTTATTGACATTGAGTTGTGCAAACTTGGCTTCTCGGCCATCGTGCATTGCGATGCTCGGTTGGTGGTCCGAGAGTCAAGTACCGCACTCTCTTGAGCTTGAGAAATGATAGGGAGGGTGGTTGTGCACACATATCTTGCAAATATACGGCTATCCCCCTTGCTGTCCTCTGTTACAGCAAAACTAGAGTTTGGCAGATTTTCTGGTCGGCAGACCAGTAGAGGTGGTCGACCGACCACTTTTTCTGGTCTACAACCAGTTTTTCTGGTCTACAGGTAGTCTACACCTCCCTTTTCTAGTCGGCAGCCCACCAGGAGGTCCCCATGTTGGAGCAGAAGCAATTTGGAAGTCAGTGCACTTTTCAGAGATCAAATCAAATGCAAACAGAGGCAATTCTGGGCATAGTAATGGATTTCCGAGCGAGGCAATCGAGCATGAATGCACCCCTTGCCCCGAGGACCTCTTTTAACTGCTTTACTTAGTTGTTTTACTTAGTTAGCTAGTTCGTCGGTTTTGTACTTAATTAGTTAACGTGCTTAACTAATCGATTTGTGTTGTAATAACTAATTAGTTAACTAGGAATAGTTAATTAGTTTTGGTTTGTAATAATTAGTTTAATTAGCGTAGCTAGTTAGCTTATTATCTGGACCCTCTGTCTAGAGGGAAAATGCTGTAATAAGGGTGCGTGTGTGTGATGCATGTCTTCCAACCCCATTTTTTTTCTCCCTTTTACTTATCAGCTTTCAATGGTTAGTTTAGGGCATGTTTCAATTAGCATACTTATGCTTTGCATACGTGCATCATTCATTTGTCTTGCATCCACCGGGCTCGTCGTATCGTACAAACTGTATTGTACTTTAATACACTTTCTTGAATACATGTTTCAAAACATGTTATCAAGCGTTGCATTCATATGCCATTCTAGATAGCCGAGCCTATTTTAGTTGCATTTTGCATGTGTTGCATTAGGCATTTTGTATAATTAGGATCATGCATTGATTTCTAATTGGTTTCTGTTTTGGCTTGGAGTACACTGTAAGTGTTTACGCTTTAGCATTCTTGCATGTGTGTAAGTGACTGCCATGATAGCATGCTTACCATGAGGCTATGAGCTTATGTGTTTAACTACATGAATGCCTGTGGATGAAGGCTTCATTGCTCGAATTGGGACAATTCATCAAAATGTGCGTTTTAAGCCCACTCTGCGGAGCGGCAAAATCATGTTTTAAGCTCACTGGAGAGTGGCAAATCCGCACTTCAGCCTGCTTGAGGGTAGCAACTTCAAACCACTTTTCGAAAAACAAACATGAGATATTTTGTTCCAAATCGAGCGATCTAGTCTATACTTGTATGCTATGCGCATCACATAGTAAGCTAGCTAATAAACCGGAATAAGAACGCATGTGTTTTCAAAAACAACATATCATGTTAGTAGAGGCCGATCTTTGATCGGGCGAGCGGGGGTGCTCATTTCAGGACCTTCCCCTCTCGTACCCAAGTTCCCGAGCCGAGGCAACTTTGGTGATGACGGACACGTGGCCTTAGGCACGAGTCAGGGTTTCCTAAATTTCCCCAAAACAAAACATGTAGGTGGCGACTCTGAAATTTGGCAAAGCAGTCCATGTTTGGCGCTTTCTAATTAAAATTGATTTTCTAAACCGATTGCCAGATTTGGACTCTTTGGTGATTTATCAGTCTTACATTGCACTTTGTGAGATTATATTCAGAACCATGACAGGAGTCCGAACTGTAGTAGCTATGAACCCAATTCGCGCCCTCGCACGCGGAGCGAGTTCGGGCGGTCTACAACTGGCGAGCTTGGGAGGTACAGAACTTAGTTCCCCCTTTTCACTTTACATTTTCTGCTTAGCATTTCTTGCTTTTCATTTGTTCAACACATGTACTTTCCGCTTTGCATTCTCTGCATCTGCTCATACATTGTATGCTTTCTGCTTTGCATTTTCTGTATCTGCTCATACCCTATATTGATTACATTCCATTGCACTTGCCCTGCAGGTATGGGTGTACGCATACTTCCTGGCTCTTACTCCAGAGCCTATAGAGGAGGTTCCAGCGACAGTCCCATTTTCTTGGGTATACGATCGCTTACTCTGCTGTAGGACCCGGGAAAACTTCATGTTTTTTCACCAGTATTTCGATGTGGTCGCGGCGCACGAGGTAACCCAATGACAAAGCCATCTTACTTTTCAATCCATTTGAATTCACATATTACAAACAACAGCGACTAATCATCTGTTCATTTCCATTTCAGATCACATGGTAGCCTTGGGCCATGATACCGTCAGAGCTTCGAGCCCAATATGATACAGCTCGGATCGTCACCCGCCATCACATTCTTCTTGAGGGCCCAATTTGTCGTGCCGTGCCTAGACTTGCCGGCCCTATTCATACCGATGGTGCCTTCAATATCCATGAGAGCGGCACATAGTCTGTCTGCTGAGGAGGTGATCCAGTTCATGGTAGGGCTGGAGGCAGATTACTTCCGTGTAGAGGGCGATTATGCGACCTTCATCCAGACACACCTGATGCCGTCTTTGACCGGCATTTGCGGAGGCGAGGGAACGAGGGCTCCAGCTGTGAGAGAGAGAGGCAGAGGGGCCAGGACGACCAGGACCTACGACAGGAGAGATTCTGGGGAGAGACAGAGGGCAGGATGGCCAGAGCTGCCTACTACACTGACTTGCTGGCGACTCACAGGGGAAACTTACCAGATTCCCATTGAGCCTGCACCAGCTAGTCATGAGCTTGTCGGAGTTCGAGGCCTGACCCCGATATGTACCATACTTTATATTTTGCACATCCAGATCATTTCAATTATGCTTTAAAGACGGCTGATCATCTCAACACATTTACAGGCATCCATAGAGTACACTGGGCAGGCTCTCGAGCTAGCGACTTCTCTGATGGAGATGGTTCAGACGAGCATGAACCTGCTTAGCCTCTACAGGATCCCGATAATTCCCTTCAATTTGCACTTCATGTCATGAAATTTTCTGTTGACGCATTAGCATTTTAACTGTAACCTGCTCCAAACTACACTGATCTGATTCATTGCATCAAAACACTGTATAGATACTCTACGCCCATACACTGCATCTGATATACACCACAACTAATGTATTCTGACAAACTATTCTTTTTAGATCCCTTTTCAGACCCCCAACTCCACCGGATGCCCTAGCAAGAGCCGCAGTAGGACCTTCAGTATCTCCTCCAGCAACAGGAAGGAGAGGGAGGCAAGCTCCATCACACAGCTGAGGCAGGGCTGGGAGCGGTGGCGACGGGAGTGGCTTTTTAGAGCCGATCTTAGGCGTTGATGATGATGAGATGAGCGAGGATGAGAGTGAGGCAGTCAGCCTACAATCAGAGTCATCTGAGGACAGAGATGACGATGCCAGCTCAGATTCTGCTTGTGGTGAGGCCGTAGAGGCCGAGGAGGGCTCCGATTCAGACTCTGATTCAGATTCAGACAGCGGCACCGATGGAGACAGTGCTTCAAAGTTCGCTCCGCCGAGGAAGAGAACGAAGAGGGCCTCTCGAGCTTGAGACAGTTGGCGCTAATTCACTTATGCTTTTGACTTAGTTTTCTTTTGCTAGTAGTATTGGCACTTTGTAGAGTTCAAACGAGTTTTATTTTCTTAAAAACTTGTACTCTTTTGCAAAAAGTGACCATGATCGGAATGAAAACAACTTTTCATAAATAAAAAAAAGTGTTATATTTTGTATTCTGAGCATCACGTACCATCGCATAGCATAAACAAGAAATGAGTTTGGCCTTGATTGAAGCTGCACCTTCTATCTACATTGTCTTAATCAAGTAGTGAACAGACCAACAACTGCGATAATAAACAGAGCACAACAACTTGACAAACAACACAAGGACTTGACAGGGTAATCAATATAAATGCAACTTGATAAGGAAGACAAGAGCTTGATAAACAACACAAATACAACTCGATAAACAAAACCAAACGGATACAACTCAAATAAGAATGCTCAAGCTCAAAAGACTTGAAAAACAAGACCTCAAAAGATGCGAATAACAAAATACAACTATTGCAAGCAATTGAATCTACACAAAGAAGGTCAGTGAGCCTGAAAGGGAGGGTGCCGGCCATAGAAGATGTCCTGTCGGCCATCATTTCCCTCTGTCGGCCACCAATATGCCTCTGCCGGCTATCAATATGCCTCTACCGGCCATTGATGACCCCCTGCCGGCCATCAATGAGCCCTGCCGGCCATCGATGAGCAGAACCTCCAAAACGTCAACACCTGGCCTCCACTGACTGCCTTATCTTCTACAAAAGCTCCAGCTTCGTGGTTTCTTCATTTCAACTCTATTTTTGCCCCAAATAGAGCCATTCTTTACTGAAAAACTCTCGAATTGGCTTACAACTTTAGATGGCTCGAAAAAAGTGAATTTTCGGGGTTTCGGGATAAACGCACTATTCCCGTTGAGTCGTACTCCGCTGTGTTTTCCGTTCCTCCATGCCACAGTTAGATGTTGGAACCGATCACACATGTTTTTAGCTTCAGGGGGCAAGAGATATGCCCAACCATTGAAGAGTTCCAAGTTTTGATGGAATCCCGGCATGTGAGGAAATCCTGCACAGTCCCATTTCGGCCATATCCAGACTTTAGGAAGGATGTGTGGGCTCACTTTACACAATGCCCGATTTTTGGTTCACAATGGAGAACTAGACATTCCCGGTCTAATTCACCGATTTTCTGACGCCGGTGACCGCAGCGACCGTCTTTGGCAAAGTTTTCGGCAACATGCCCTCTGCCTGTGTTTGTTGGCTCATTTCTTGCTTGCCCCTGGCTTCGAAGGGTCTATCATTCACTTGATTGAAGTGGCCCAAGGCTTGAAAGAGGGCAAGAACTGCATTGGCTTGGCACTAGCCGAGACTTTGATGGGTTTGGATGCTTTCCATCACCGGGAGACAACCAAGTTTGCAAGAAGTCCACTACTTTTGCAGGTAATGTTTCCCACTCTATCTCACATGTGTTTCTCACATCACTCGGCCTTCAGGCTCTGTTTTTCTCTCAAAACCCTTTCTCACTTTTCTCTCCACATGCACCTCTCTATTCTTTAATCTCTCTTATTTTTCATCCCTCCCGAGATTTTGCTCATGGACAGGTTGAAAGTAGTGGACTCTTACCTAGCATATTCAGTGCGCGGCTATTTCTTTCATCCACGGCTAGTAGATTTCCCAAACGAGAGTGGTGGTACCATTGGATGTGCAACAGATCTGCTGTCGACATTACTTGGTGTTGTGCCTGGTTTGATCTGCCTGAGATGAGCTACAACATGTCTCGACAACCTGGTATCCAGTTGATTGGCTTGACACACTGTGTCTTCTATTTTCCCTTCCAATTCAGGCGTTAGTTCGGGCATGACCAGATTTGCCCAGAAGAGGGGGTAGAGTACCCAACTTCATTTACAATCCAAGGCGCACAGCTAGCTTGATGTCCTAATGCATGGAGGATAAGAGAACTTCTAGTTCCCTCTCCTAATTTCAGTTGTGCCCTTTCTGGCGAATACACAGCTTGGCTTGAAGATGAGGCGCAAATCGGGCCTACTTTAGCATTTGAAGCTTCCGCAAGCTCTAGGAGGGGGCGCAGGAACATCTGAATCAACTATGCCCCAAGTTTATTGCTTTGATTAAAACTTTTCAAAACCATTTTCGATATGGATCATAACTGGACACACCCGGAATCTATCCTTGAGATGCACAACCCCAGATCCAATAACTGGAAAGTTGCCCCTCGTCTGAAGCGCATTGCACTGCACTGGAGATCACAACCGAACTCTTGGATGCAGAAAAGACAAAGATGACCAAAACAATATCATGGACACAGTTGATTTGGAAGTGTTTATGGCTGGACTTCAGAATGAAGTTGCCTATGTATCCCGAAGATGAGAATCAAGCCTTAAGTAGTTCGGTTCAGGTTCACTCGTGTATTAACATAGGCCGGTATCACTTTGTTGTCAATGAGATCCTGAATCTCATGACGGAGTCTAAAGCATAGATCGGTATCATGACCATACTGCTGGTAGAAGGCGCAATACTTGGTCGGGTTGTGTGTAGGAGGGAGTGGATTAGGCAATGGGCGCGGCTCCAGGGCTTTAGATGCCCCTTTCTAATCAAGACCCTCAAGGCCGCAGATAGAGACATATAGAGTGGGGTGAAGACTCTCTGGCCCCGGGGTGGGTACTTTGCAGGTTGTGAGGTGGTTCCGGATGAGCTGGTAAAGGGGGCAGCTGTTTTCGGTGTGGTGGTGACCATACCAACATCAGAGGTCCTTTCAGCTGCATTACTACTCATAGCTGCATTTGAACTGTGTGTAAAAACCCCCTTGGGCTACTCTTTCTCCTGGTCAATCAGAACCTGTTTCATCGCATCCTCTATCTGCACCCCTGTCTCATGATGGTCAGCAAATATAGGTAGGGGTAAGACAATCATCTTCTACAGCAGCTTCGGTTGCAGGTTACGAACGACCATTCTTATTTGGTCTTTTTCAGCTAGCCGAGTTGTCATCATGGAGGCCTTGGTCCTCCACCGAGTGAAGAAATCAGAGAAGCCCTCCTTCGGCTCTTGTCGAGTTGCCTCGAGATCACGAGTTGTGACCTCAATTTGAGTGTTATAAGAATATTGGGCAATAAAGGCCTCGACCATGTCTTCCTAGCTCCTCTTGACAGAATCTTCTAGTTTAGCATACTAGATGGTTATGATACCCGACAAGGTCCGATCAAAGAGGGATAATTTCTACAGCCTAGTCAGGCCCATCGGCCGCAGAATATCTGAAAATAGCCACAAGTGGACCATGGGATCGCTTGAGCCATCGAAGCGATCTATGTGTGGCATTTTAAACCTATCCGGTAATGTCACCGCCAAATCTGTGTAGCCGTCTTCTATATCTGGGATGGAATTGACACCTTAAGCTCGTTTGAAAAGCTTCTCAAGCTTGCTTACTTTCAGAGCAGTAGGATCGACCTCAAACTCAAATAGTGCGTCCGTTGGGTAGGCCGGTGCTTTGAAAGTCTGAGGTGGGACTGGTCCTGCCGGAATGTCCGCATTCTCCTAGACATTAGTGGTATCCCTGGGTATCGGAACCCTGGCTAGGGGTGGATGCGAAGCAGAAGCTGCTGCTTGTTGTGGTTGTTGTTGCTGTTGAAGCCTGGCAATTAACTCAGCCTATTAGGTTGCAATCTTTGCTTAGCGGGTGGTGACTTCCGCTTGGCGGGCAGCATCCAGCTGCATGGCCTTGATGGTCTGCTGAAGTTGACGCAACATATCTTCCATGTTGTCTACTGGGTGCTGATCTATCAGAACCGATGTATACTCTCTTTCTGATGTAGAAACAGATAACTGGGTTCACCTAAGCACAAGTGGAGTAGATAGTGACTGTTGAGCTGGCGACCGCTAAACCGGTGATCTATGCCTGACTGTCCTCCGCCTCGTAACCGGGGGTAAACATTGGTTGTCCTCCAACAAGATCCTCAGATCGGTAAATCCTCCTGACTCTAGTCCAGAGTGCTCGGGGGGTATCTGCCTCATCAGAAGCAATTGTGAAATACTACCTTGCAAAAAGAAAAATAAAGCAAAAAGAAAACAACAATCAGTAAACGCACGGCACCTCGGTTTAGACAAGGACAACACACAGTTGAAATCATAAGCTGGACAAACTGCACTCAAACACTGATTTCTGCCCCCAAATATCTACCTCAAAACTGATATCCTCAAACTGATACCTAGATTTGCAACTGATACATACATTCCTGCAGAGACACACTCTAACAGCACATATCAAGCAAGTGAGAGCCAAAACACCCCTATGATGGGGTAGGGTTTCCCTGTCCTAGTTTCGTCAAGAGCTAAAGATTTCACCATGCAAACACACAGTTTCACACAATCCTACATTCGGGTGAGCAACCTGTCCTAGTTTGGAACAATCTTTATGGCTTCCGATATGCAACTAGGTCAATTGGTCATAGGGGTGCCTCAGCAAGACCACCTAATATACCTCTCACTCCTAACACCGAGATGTGAAAGCAGGATCAAATGATACAGCAGTAGTCCAGATCTAAGGTTTGTGTTCCTATCGTGGCAGAGCCCGCAATCGGTCAGCCTTATAGCACGCTTTTCCAAGCAAGCCTTCGACAAACCATTTAGGAATAGTAGATGGAAAACACTATGACTTAAGCGTACCAATACAAATGCAAAGAAACACATAAGTGTAAATAAAACAACATATCATGATGTTCGAGTCAAGTTCTTTACATCCCTAGCAGAGTCGCTAGAAACTCTAGCTCGACTTCTTCGCGCCCCCCTCGCGGAGAGCATCAAATTGGTCCTACAGTTCGGACTCCTGTCACAGTTCTGAATCTAGTTTCATAAAGTGCAATGTGAAACTGATAAACACCAAAAAGTCCAATCTGGCAAATCATTTTGGAAAATTGATTTTAAATCAAATAGTGCCAAAACTAGACTACTTTGCCAGATTACAAAGTCGCCACCTAAATATTTTGTTTTTGAAAAATTTAGGAAACCCTAACTCGTGCCAAAGGCCACGTGTTCATCATTGCCAAAGTTGCCTTGCCTCGGGAACTTGGGTAGGAGAGGGGAAGGTCCTGAAATGAGCACCCCCGCTCGCCCAATCAAAGATCGGCCTCTACTAAACATGATACGTTGTTTTTATAAACACACGTGTTCTTATTCTGGTTATTAGCTAACTTTACTATGTGACGCGCACTGACACAAGTATAGACTAAGTCGTAAGACTTGGAACGAATTAAATTCATGTGTTATTTTTGAAAATGATTTGAAGTTGCCACCCTCAGGTGGGCTAAAACGCGAATTTTCCATCAAACATGATGGGCTTAAAAAATGATTTGCCACTTCGCAAAGTGGGCTTAAAAACTCACATTCGATGAATTGTTCCAATTCAAGCAACAAAGCCTTCATCCACAGGCATTCATGCAGTTAATCATTTAAGCACATAGCCTCATGGCAAGCATGTGAAACATGGTAGCACTCACACTCATGCAAGTATGCTAAACCGTAAAACTTACCTAGTACTCCAAGCTAGGAAAGAAAACAAAGTTAGAACAATGCATGATTCCTAACTATGTTGAATGGCTAATGCAACACATGCAGTAATGCTATTAATAGGCTCGGCTACTAATATGGCATATGATTTGCAAAACTTTGATAACATGCTTTGAAACACGTATTCAAATAAGTGTATTGAAATTGCAATGCAGTTTGAATGATGCGGCGAGCCTCGGAGCATGCAAGACAAATGAATGATGCAAACATGCAAGCATAAGGTATGCTAATCGAAATATACCCTAATCTAACCATCGAAAGCGGTTAAATAAAAGGGAGAAAGACGAGGGGTTGGAAGACATGCACACACGCACGCACACTTATTACAACATTACGCCCTCGTGAAGGAGGGTCGAATGAATAATAGCTAAGCTATACTAAGCTAATTTAACTAACCAATCTAATTAGACTAATTATTACAAACCAAACTAATAACTAGTAAACTAATTACTAATTATTACAACACTTTAACTAATTAGCAAGCTAACTAATTAAACTACAACACCAAATTAAATAACACTGCCTTAGCTCTGCCTTGGGAAATGGAGGATGCATGCGCTCAATTTTTGCCTCAAAAAGCCCTCCGATTTACTCTTGAGAGGCTGAATTTGCAGGTTAAGCTCACTCCAAGAACTTTCGGCTCCACCTTACCAAATCAATGCTGAGGATTGCACCAGTGGCTTGCTGGCCATGAATGGTTGCTGCCGGCCATCTACCGGCCAGAGAAAGGCACTGTTGGCCAAAAAAGAAGCCTTGCTGGCCATTGATGGGGCACTGCCGGCCACTGATGCTTTGAGTCACCACACTATAACAGAGCACAAACAGAGGAAAATGGACGGTTTTCCAAAGGTATGTTTGTACTGTACCCCTCCTTATCATCTCAAAACATCAAAGGAGTGGCACTCTTGGATCCAAAACCACCAATCAAGCATTTTCAATGCATGATGGCCAAAGATCCAAGTTGTACACTTTCAATAAATGCACAAAAACAAGACTCTAGACCACTACCTTGTCATGCATGATCAAAGGCAATGGAGACAAAGGAGATTGGCTCATTTCATCACTTTGAGTATGAAATGCTCTAATCTACCTTGTGTTCAATATAACGTCCGATTGAACACATGCAATGCAAACACAACATGCCTAACTTGTTCATGTTTTACTTTTCATGTTTTGTTTACACCTTTTACATTACCAAACCTTTCTTTAACCAGTTAAGTCCAAGGTGAGTGTCCTCTAATGAGAGAGGGGTCAACCAAAGGATGATTTAAGACATGAGAGAGATCATGCCTTTGATTAGTAGAAACCCTCAAAAGAGGATTAAAACCATTGAGCACAAGCTCTATCTCATGCTGAAACACAACCCGAAGGTTAACCAACCCTCAAAACAAATGGAAAAGTGAAGAAATGAGGGAGGTTACAGATATTTCAGTGCTAAAATGGCATGAAAAATGATACTACAACATGCAAGTAACTCATGCACAACATGTTCAAAAGCCAAACAACACTAAACTAGTGATGAGCACTACACTATAGCCATGCAATACAAAGCTCAAAAGGCACAAGCACTTCAAAACAGTCCTAAAATAGCTCAAAAGGAGTTCTAAAACATGCTTGAAATAAGCTAATAATAGTTGGTCTATGAGGCCAAAACAATAGCACAAGCTAGGCTATTAAGCACAAATGCACTATAAGCTTACAAAGGAGGCCTCAAGGGACCAAACCAGCTCAAAACAGAGCTTAAACATCCAAATCAGTTGCTAAAACATGCTGAGATCAAGTCACAAAAAGATAGAAAAACATGCTCACATGTTAGGCTATCTACACTTGCAAACAAGACACAAGGAGGGGAGGCCAACCCCTCCTATTTTGAGCCTCAAAACATAGTTTTTGCCACTGAAAATCTCCTGGAACTCAGTGGTTAAAAGGCGAAAGAAATTTGTTTTAAAAGCTTTGAAAGATGGCACAACAGCTTAATAAACAAGCTACAAAAAAAAAAAGAAAAGGTGGACCACCCCTAACTCCAATCAAACCTCAAACCACCATTCTAAGCCATAAAAGTAGAGATTTCAAAGGTTAAAACCAACCTCAAAAAAGCATACAAAGATGGCCAAACAAGTATTTAAATAAGCTTTAAAATATAAGTATTCTACCTTTTTGAAGACAAGATGCTATTTAGGCAACAAAGGCAAGTCAAACCAAGCTAATTAATATCCTCTTCTTGAGCTCAAATAGGACCTCAAGAAACCTCAACACAAAGGTGATCAAGTTTTATCAAAAGCTCACAAGTAAAAGTGTAGAGAATTTAGGCTTAAAAGCATAAAATATCAAGAGAGAGAGGATTCTAGAGAGAGAGAGAGAGAGAGAGAAAAATTTGTCTTTAAAATTTTCAACCTCATGCATGCAAGAGGAAGGCTTCTATATATAGAAGATACATGATCCTCTCAAAGAGATCCAGCCATACACGTGCAAGTAGATGACTCAACCTGTGCAAATAGCTAGCATAAAATGTCAGAAAATATCTACTGTTACATTGGTGGCTGGCCGGCCATCAGTGATAGCCGGCAAGGGCTCATTGATGGCCGGTATGGCTCATCAATGGCCGGCAGGCCAAAGTCTATGGTCGGCAGTGCCTCAACATGGCCGGTAGTGCATCAAGAAAAACATGTTGGAAGGACCAAAACATGGTCCAAAAATGAGATAGAATTGATGCAGGGTTTGGAAAGCTCAAACCTGTGGCGTTCCATCGCAAAGTTTGAGCGCTCGACGAGCAATCAAACTTGTTACTGGATGTACCTATAAGAACATCCAAGTCTTGAGGATAGTCAAAAATGGGGTGTCTACAGGGCCAAACTTCAGGATGAAGTTGCCTACGTATCTCAAAGATGGGAATCAAGCTGTACGTAGTTCCGAGTCGAGTTCACTCGGATATTAACACTCTCTTTTTACGCTCTAACTTTTGCCAAGGCCGCCCTTTTTGGGTTTTTAACCTTGCGAGCTCAGTTTTTCTTTTTTCTAATTTTTTTGTGCTCTAACTTTTGCCTAGGTCGCCCTTTCGGCTTTTCGGCCTAGCGAGCCTCTCAATGATAGAAAAGTTTAACTTTGTCCATGTTGATTGGTCATAGGATCACTAAGCCATCTGAATCTAGGAGAATGGCTATTGTTCGCTGATGATGTAGGAGTCCATCCAATCAGGACTGAATTTGCCCTTAGTGTTGTGGATAGAAACTCGATTGTCCTTCAGCAAAACTTTCTTCCCTCCAATTCTGGGATTGGGCTTTCTTGCCAGTCTTCATTGGTTTGCGGAACGACTCATCCTTTGAATCTTTGAGCACATCTGACATTTTTGCCCCTAGTTCAAGGGCTACTTCTGATCTAACTTTGCAAGCTTCCTTTGACGACATTTGACCTTCTTGATCTGACCTTCTTGCCGTTAGTTCAAGGGTTGCTTTCGATTCGGCCATACAAGCCTTATGTTGTGATTGATCATTGAACATTCTGAGTCAAGGTTCAAGGTTTGAAAGCAAATTGGTCGAGTCTTGAGGCATGAGAGCGATCCTATTCTGCACAATCCTGAGAGCGATTCCACACACGTAAAACATTTTTTGAAATCCTTTAATAAAGTGACTAGTCGCTCAGGCTCCTCTGAAGATAATGTAGAACCAATCTGGATCAAGCCAGGATCCTTCTCAGTACTCACATTAACAAACATGATTTCATTCATCAAGGGTTTAGCGTGCCTCTGTTTCTCTTAGTTTGATCAAATTTTTGCAAATCCTGAGGAATTCCTTCCTCATTATTTTCATCACAGTGTTTAGAAAAGTTTTGAAAAACTTAGGTCAATGCAATGATTTCAAGGCATAGAAAAGTAGGTGAAAATCTCTGTCGTTTCATTCAAAACTTCTGGCTCAACTGGCTCAATGACATAAACAGACGCAAAAGAAAGAGTGTAAAAGACAAACACAAAACAAGATAGTGATGTCCGAGACAACACCCCCTGAAATCACTCGACTCTAACACAACAGGACTGACTCGATACAACAAGATAGACTCAAAACAACACAACGGAACTGACTCAATACCCAAGTCAGAAAGTAAAATAAACAACATTTTCAAATTGTTTAAAACAGTGCGTGCCATCCACCACATCTAGAATAAAATGAGCGCCATCAGCAAGTGGGTCATACCCCAATCACATAATCATATTATCCCCCAAGTTCATTGATCCAGTACAGATAGACTTTGTAGAACCTGGTGCGGCGATGACCTCGTTGTCAATCAAATCTTGTATTTCATGGCGAAGACGGAAATAACTATCAGTGTCATGGCCGGTTTGTTGATGGAAGGCACAGTACTTGGCCGGATTATGCTTAGCTAGAAGGGGATCCGGGAGAGGTCGAGGCTCAAAGTGTTTGAGATGGCCCTGTCCTATAACGATTTGGAGAGCTTTGGACAAGGTCATGTAAAGTAGGGCGAAGACCCTCTGGCCTCGAGGTTGGTGCTTCGAGGTTTGTGAGGTCGTGTTGGATGTACTGACAAAGGGGTTGGCAAGTGCTGATTGGGTTTGATGATCTTTTCCAAGTGTAGGACTGGTGCTGAAAGGGGCGTTTATGGTATGACATCCCTTTTCCCGGCTTGTCCCTTGATTCAAAATGCTCTCATCCTAAGTGGCAAAAGTGCCATCCACAGTTTTTGTGACAATTGCTAGCACTTGCTATTTGTTCATCCTTTTAGCTTTCAAGGCCTCAACAACCCACTGAAGATGTTCATAGGGACCAATGCATGTCCCTACCATATTCTTTCCATTTGCCTCCACTTTGCCAAAGGATTGGGTCGCTATATCAAAGCGGAGCCCAGTTGTTGTCAACACGTCATTGCCTAGACCTGAGATAGCTTTAGGTTGGCCATTTTCAATTGCAACTCGCCCCAAGATTGGGAAGCCATTTGACATGAAATTTCTGGCATGTGATGTGGGTGATGACGGAGCCAATATCCCAAAGGCCAAATCTGTCACTGTTCTCTGAAGATCTTCAATCATTATTATCAGCTCAGAAGTAGTGCGTTTATGGGTTCGAGATGATTGGGGTTCGAGTGCATCCATCATGCACAAGTTTGTGCTTTTTGGAATGAACACCTCAGGCTTGGGTAAATGAGCTAGGGTGATATATATATGCTGGGGTTGTAGGTGGATGGCAATGTATGGATTAAATTGAGGTGTGCGGGTGATAGGTTAGGGGTGGCCTGAGGTCCTTTTGGTGGAGCCATGATCTCTTCATCAATGAGATTCTGAATCTTATGACGGAGGAGGATGCAATGGTTCGTATCATGACTGTGTTGTTGATGATAGGCATAGATTTAGCTGGGTCATATCTTGGTGGAAGATGATTTGGAAGGGGATGGGGTTCTAGGAGTTCTAGGTACCCTTTTTCTAGCATCATTTTCAAAGCTTGAGAGAGACTGATGTAAAGAGGATGGAAATTTCGGGCTTGGGGCCTATTTGAGGTGGTTGGTTTTTGGCCATTGAGGGGAGTGGTGACCGTGTTTACTTCTGAGCATGTCGTAGCTATGCTACCATTAGTAGCAGCATTGGAACTGCGAACAACATTCTTCTTCAAAGGCTCATTATCTTCCACAAAGATCCCTTGTCTGATGGCATCCTCGATTTGAACCCCCGTTTCAGGAAACTCTGGAAAGGTAAACAAAGGTAAAACGATCATCTTCTGCAACAACTTGCCATGTAGATTCCGGACAATCATCCCGATCTGATCTTTGTCAGAAGGCCTTACAGTCATCATCGAGGCCTTCGCTCTCCATCTCATCACGAACTCTGAGAAACCCTCATTTAGCTCTTGGCGGGTGGCTTCAAGATCATAAGTTGTGTTCTCGATCTGTGTGTTGTGGGAGTATTGAGCAATAAAGGCCTCAGCCATCTCTTCCCAGTTCTGTTTCACAGAGTCGTCCAATTTTGTATACCAGATTGCTGTTATCCCAGACATGGTTCAGCCGAAGAGAGACAACTTCTGGGCTGGGGTCAAACCCATTGGCCTCAGGATATCAGAAAACAGGCAGAGGTGGATCATTGGGTCTCTAGAGCCGTCGAAGCGGTCGATATGTGGCATTTTAAATCGCTCTGGTAAGGTAACTGCAGATTCAGTATACCTGTCCTCTAAATCTGGGATGGACTTCACTCCTTGTGCTCGTTTGAATAACTTTTCCAATTTATTCACCTTGAGGACAGTTGGGTCAACCTCAAAATCAAATGGAGCTTCGGTTTGATAGACAGGAGCTTTAGAGACCTGTGCTGGGATTGGCCCCGCCGGATTGCCCTGGGTTTCTTGGACATTAGCAGTATGGGCAGTGGCTCTAGGTGTCAGGTTACCCGTGGGAGGTGTATGAGATGCATATGCCGCGGCCGGCTGTGGCTGTTGTTGTTGTAGCCGGGTTATCACTTCGGCCTGACGAGCCATGACTTCAGCCTAACGGACTGCGTCCTGTTGCAGTGCCTCGACTGTCTGTTGCAAGTGCTGTGTTAGTTCTTTCACATTGGCTGGGGGATACTGAGCCATGGAAATGGGTAATTGATCTCGTGTTGAGTGAGAAGCAAATGACCGTTCCCGGACCTGATTGGATACTGGTGAACCGAAGGGTGACTGTTGTAGACACTGCACTGGTGAACCTTGTCTAACTCTCCTCCGCCTTGTACCCCAGGGGGGAGTGAGGTAAACACAGGTTGCTTCTGAACAAATTCCGACCTGACAAAGTCTATCGATGCAAGTCTAATGTACCCGGTGGATATCAGAGCCTTCTGAAGCTATGGTTCCAAGACTACCTTGCAAAAGAGAAAACAGACAGCATATCAGCCTGATTTCACTAGAACGAATATGAGCACAGCTGAATGACTGTATTCCACACTGAATTCTGCCCCAAAACAAATACCGACTTTGCAACTGATATGCACATTCCTGTACAGTTTCACTGTAAAGCACATACTAGTTAAAGAGAGCCAAGACACCCTTATGATGGGATAGGGTTACCATGTCCTAGTTTTGTCAGGAGCTAGGGTTTCACTACGCAAAATAAGCGGTTTCATACAATTCCTGCATTCGGGTAAGCAACCTATCCTAGTTTGGAACAGTCTTTACCACTTCTGATATGTAATTAGGCCGATTGGTCAAAAAGGGTACCTCAGCAAGACTACCTAATATACCTCTCGCACCTAACATGGAGAAGTGAAAGGAGGATCAAACAGTACATCGGTAGTCCAAATCCGAGGCTTGTTTTCCTATTGTGGCAGAGCCCGCAACTGGTCAACCTTATGGCACGCTTTTCCAAGCAAGCCTCTGGCAAACTGCTTAGGAATAGCAGATGGCAAACACTGTGACTTAGGTGAACCGATGCAAATTCAATGCAAAGAAACACATAAATATAGATAAAACAACATATCATGAGTTCGAGTCAAGTTCTCTAAATCCCCAACAAAGTCGCTAGAAACTGTGGGCTTGCCATTTTCCGCGCCCCCACCTTTCGGAAAGGGTTTGAAAAGAAAAGCCCTCATAGTTCGGACTCTGCGTATGGTTCTGAATCTTGTCTCACAAGTGCAATGTGAAACTGATAAACACCAGAGAGTTCAATCCGTCAAATCATTTTGGAAAATCGATTTTCAATCAAATAATGCCAAAATTGGACTGTTTTTCCAGATTACAGAGTCGCCACCTAAATATTTTGTTTTCGGGAAAATTTAGGAAAGCCTGACGCGTGCCAAAGGCCACGTGTCCGTCATCACCAAAGTTGCCTCAGCTCGGGAACTTAGGTACGAGAGGGGAAGGTCCTGAAATGAGCACCCCAGCTCGCTCGATCAAAGATCGGCCTCTACTAATCATGATATGTTCTTTTATAAACATTATGTGTTCTTGTTCCAATTATTAGCTAACTTTACTATGTGGCACACACAAGCAAGTATAGACTAGTCGCAAGACTTGGAACAATTCAATTCATGTTTGTTTTCGAAAAATGGTTTGAAGTTGCCACCCTCAAGTCGGCTTAAAACCCAGATTTTCCATCAAACAAGATGGGCTTAAAACATGATTTGCCACAACAAAGTGGGCTTAAAATGCGCATTCGTTGAATCATTCCAATTCAAACAACAAGCCTTCATCCACAGGCATTCATGTAGTTAAGCAAGTAAGCACATAGCCTCCTGAAAAACATGCTAGACATGGCAATATGGCAATCACACTCATGCAAGTGTGCTAAAGCATAAAAACTCACCGAGTACTCCAAGCTAAAACAAAAACTAGTTAGAAATATGCATGATCCTAACTATACAAAATGCTAATGCAACACATGCAATAATGCTACTAAATAGGCTCGGCTACCTAATCATGGTATTTGCAACACTTTGATAGCATGCTTTGAAACACGTATTCAAAGAAGTATTGAAATTGATAATGCAGTTTGAATGATGCACTGAGCTTCGGTGCATGCAAGACAAATGAATGGATGCAAACGTGCAAGCATAAGGTATGCTAATCAAAACATGTCCCTAATCTAACCATCAAAAGCGATTAAATAAAAGGGAGAAAGACGTAGGGTTAGAAGACATGCACACACGCACGCACGCTTATTACAACATTATGCCCTCACGAAGAAGGGTCCGAATGAATGAAAGCTAACTAGCTACGCTAATTAAGCTAACTACTACAAACCGAAACTAATTAACTATTCTAGTTAACTAATTATTACAGACCAAAAGTTGAACAACTAGCTATGCTAAGCTAATTAAAGCAATTAAAATAATTAACTATCTAAGCTAATTAAATAATTACAACACTTGACACTTGTATGAATAAAGCGAATAAATGGCCTCAGGGCGAGGAATGCATGCATGCTCGGATTCTCCTCCCGAAAATGCCACCGCCTTGCCGTTGCAGCCTCTATTTGCACAATTTTGGTTAGTGAAAATCGTGCCAACTCCCAGAACACTTATGATCCACCTCAGGAACACACTGAGCAACTTTCTCATTGATGGCCGGTCGGCTACCAATGGTGGCCGTCGACTACCATTGGTGGTCGGTCGGCTGCTGGTGGTGGCTAGTCAGCCACTATTGGCGGCCGGTGGGCCATCCCATCCCTAAACTTCTTTTTTTTGCTGCAACAGAGAGCAAACAGAGGCAAAGCAGTGTATTCTCAAGGAGTGTATGTACTGCTACCCTCCTTATCATCACACAAGCTCAAAGGAGTGTAGCTCTCGGCTCTCAAACCATCAACGAAGCATTTTCCATGCATGATGGCTAAGGAACCAGGCTTGTACAAGCTTAATAAGTGCACAAGCAAGACTCAAAAGATCACCACCCTATCATGCATGATCAAGGGTGGTAATGACTAAGGGAAGCGGTACATTTCATCAGTTTGAGTATGAAATGTCCCATTTTCTCGTGTTCGAATTAACGTCCGATCCGAACACATGCAATGCAACACGAAAGATGCTTTATCTTGCCTCTTTTACTTGTTCATTTTTATTTACTCATTTTAGCTTACCAATCCATTCTTTAATTGATTAGTCCAAAAGTGAGGGTCCTCTAATGGAAGAGGTGTCAACCAAGGGATGATTTAAGGCAAGGGAGAGGTCATGCCGTTGGTTAGTAGAAACTCTCAAAAGAGGATTGAAACCATTAAGCACGAACCTCGATCTCAAGCTTAAACACAACTCGAAGGTTAAACAACCCTCAAAGCAAATGAAAAAGTGAAGAAGTGAGGGAGGTTGTAGATATTTAGTTGCTGGAATTAGGCATGAAAAAGCATTAAAACCTACAACCAAGACACACAAATGATGCACAAAGCCTAGAAACACTAAGCTAGTGAAGGAAATTACACCACAACTATACAAAACAAAGCTCAAATGATCCAAACAGCCCAAAACAGAGCTAAAGCAGGTCAAAACAGAGGCAAAAATATGCTCGGCCAAAACTAAGTTAAGCTAGAAAAACATGCTAACGTGTAAAGCTATCTAGGCATGCAACAAGACACAAGGAGGGGAGGCTAACCCCTCCAATTTTAGACTTCAAAACAAGGTTTTTACCATTGAAATACCTCTGAAAATCAGTGATTAAAAGGCCCAAAAAAGTTGGTTTAAAAGTGATAAGAAATGGAACAAAAGCTTAACAAGCAAAGAGACAAGAAGGGTGGACCACCCCCTAACTCAAAATAGGCTCAAACCACCATTTTTAGGTCATAAAAACAGAGGTTTTTATAGTTGAAAACCAGCTCAAAAATTGTGCAAAAAGATGGTGAAACAAGTTATGCAAAACAAGTTTTAAAGGTGAATCTTATACCGCTTGAAGCCAAGCACACTTTAGGCACAAATGTGGCACCAAATCAAACTAAATCACCTTCTAACGCTCAAAGAAGGTCCCAAGGAATCTCAGCCCAAACATAAGAAACTTTGATCAAGAATGTCTATGCAAAGGAGAAGTGTATTTCTACTTGTATGCACAAAAGGGCAAAAGAGAGAAATCTAGAGAGAGAGGATTGTAGAGAGAGAGGCTCTCAAAATTCTTCCAACCTTGAAAACAATAGAGAATGGCCTCTATATATAAGAAAAAGAGAGCCTTGGTTGAAAATATCTGGAAATGGGATAGCTGGAGCAATGTGGAACAGCTGGAGGAAAATATCTACAAAATCTGAGCTTTCTGGACACTTGTGGTCGACCGGCCACCATTGGTGGATGACAAGGGTCACTCCTGGCTGACCTATGGCCGGAAAACTCCATTTGTGGTCGACGTATGGCCGACAAGCTTCACTAGTGGCTGGAAAGCAAAAACTAGTTTCTAGCCCCAACTTCAATTAGGCATATATCCTTCATCTAGACTCCTTTGCAGGTCATTCTTGAGCCTAAATTGAAGCCACAGAAGTCTTCTTTCCAATGGTGGAAGCCTCACATAAAAAATTCCAACTGTGAAAAAAGATATGCCTCTTTTAGTACAGACTGCTTAGTTTCAGTTCTAACGGGATTGATGCCCAACTTTAACCAGCCATAGCTCCCTCATCCGGACTCGGCTTTAGGAGATTCTTAAATGTAAAATGAAGCCCCAGAAGTCCACTTTCCAATGATGGTGGCCTTATATCTAAAATCCAAGTGTGCAAAAGGATAGGCCTGATTTAGCGAGGGCTGCTCGACTCTCTCTTAACGATTCATGCCCATCTTCTTCCCCAACTTGGTTTCTTCCATCTCCTCTAATTTTCTTCAAATCCAAACCTATAAACCAGATGTTTTGAAAGATTTTTTAAAGAGTTCACCTCTCTTTCATTCATTTCCCCTTTGTCCTTGCTCGGTTTACCGAAAAGCGTAACATTTAACGAAATGTGAGCCTCGAAACATCATAGAAACTTGTTTTTTTTTCAAAAATGTTTTGAAAGAGAGGGTTTTAAGGTCTAAAATCTTTTTGGTCAAAAGGCTTTGGTCCAAAAAGGGGGTGTGAGGTTGGGATTTGACGCTCTCCTTGCCAAAGAAATCGAACATTCGCACTGCACAACTTTCATCACCAAGTAAGCAATCAATGGCGCCCAAGTCTTAAGGGCGGTCAAAAATGGGGTGTCTACACACATTGACATTGCAAAGGCAAAATAGTAATTTCACTTGAACTATGGAGGTACAAGGTCACGTAAGGCCATCAAATATTTAATGATAAAAATACCCTTAGGTAAATGTGTTTTAGATGCTTAAACACAAAGGTCATTTTGGGCATAACATGACAAAATAGAAGCCTTCTTATAAACAGTGAAATCACTATTCAAAGAACCTCAACTCCTAGTTTGGGGCTGATCATGCGTTGCACGATCACGGTGCTAGTGATGAATTTTGAGCTATAATAGGAACTATGTAATTGAGTCTTAATATGATATTATAAATATTTAGAAAAAGCAGTGCATTACCATTAATAAAGGAATAGTCTATGAAAAATCATTATGTCATTAAACATGTAAGTCAATAGATGAGAAGATGAAAATATAATTAAAGTGAACTACTTTAAGATAAGATTAAAATTTAACAACAATTTTCAAAAGGTACAACACAAATAACCAAAGTTTTACATTGAATCCATTTAAACCAAAAATGATGGATTCATGGAAGTGACATGACTGCAACCTAAGAAGAAACTACATGATAAAAGGAGATAAAGATCATGACAAAAGGAGATAAATATCCTATCAGCTAGTGTCGTTCAACTGTACAAGTCAAACATAATTCATCCTACATAGCAAAAGGGCTTATTGTTTTTTTGTTGTTGTAGTTAGTCTAAGTTTTTTGTCGTAGTTAACATGGTGATTTCTCACTTTGCATCTTCTGAAGTGACAAGTGGAATGTTAACATGGTAGTTAACATGGTGACTCAATGTCACGGTCCTGTATCTAATCTCGCAGAGTGCAATGCAAGACCGATGAATCATCAAAGAGTCCAAATCCGACAAATCGTTTTGAAAAACTGATTTTTAGAAAGAAGTGCCAAACATGGACTGCTTTGCCAGATATAGAGTCGCCACCTAAATATTTTATTTTGGGGGAATTTAGGAAACCCTGACTCGTGCCTAAGGCCACGTGTCTGTCATCACCAAAGTTGCCTCGGCTCGAGAACTTGGGTACGATTAGGGAAGGTCACTTCGTGAGCACCCTCGCTTGCCCGATCGGCCTCTACTAACCATGATATCGAGTTTTGAAAACATTATGTGCTCTTATTCCAGTTATTAGCCTAGAATTACTATGTGATGCACACAGCATACAAGTATAGACTGGATTGCCTAAGTTGGAACAAAGCATCGCATATCCGATTATTTTGGAAATGGATTGAAGTTTGCTACTCGCAAGTAGGCTAAAAACATAGGTTTCGACGAATTATTCCAACTCAAGCAACCCAACCTTCACCCACAGGCATTCAGGCAGTTATATCACATAAGCACATAGCCTCACGGTAAGCATGCTATCATGGCAGTCACTCACACACATGCAAGGATGCTAAAGCATGAACACTTACCGAGTACTCCAAGCCAAAGTAAGAAACTAATCAGAAAACATGCATGAATCGTAACTATGCTAAGAATGCCTAATGCAACACATGCAAAAATGCAACTAAGATAGGCTCGACTATTCTAAAATGGCATATGAAATGCAATAACTAATACACGTATTCAACTCGAAATTGAAATACAATGCAGTTAGTATGATGCGCCGAGCCCGGTGCATGCAAAACAGATGAATGGATGCAAACATACGAGCATAAGGATGCTAATTTAACCGTGCCCTAAAACTAACCATCATAAGCAGGTAAATAAAAGGGAGAAAGACGTGGGGTTGGAAGACATACATCACACGCACGCACACTTATTACAACATTGCCCTCCTCGGAGGGTCCGAATAAATAATACACAACCGAATGAATAACAAATTACAGCTAATTATTACACAACCCTAATTAATTAACAAATTAACTAAAATAAATAAGCTAGCATGCAAAACATATGAAATGGACTGCCTCAGCTCGATCTTGAATGACTAGGAATGCATGCATGCTCGAGTCGCCTTGCCGGAAAATATACCACGATGCCCCGATTTGCCTCTGTTTGCAACTGGTCCCAGAATACTGAACAAAACTCCAGAAGGCTGAAACTCCAACATGCTGTAGGGATACTACCGACCAGTTTTTGCTGTTGGCTTTCGGTTTGCTGCAACAGAGAGCAAGAAAGGGGCATGGCAAAGTATTTTCAACATATGTGTGCACGACCACTCTCCCCGTCATTACAAAAGCTCTAGGGAGTGTAGTCCTCGATCCTTGTGCCACCAATCACGCATCTCGATGCATGATGGCCGAGGAGTCAAATTGCATGACTCAATGTCAAATGGATGCACAAATGAACACAATAAGGCCTAAACTCCATCATGGGTAATCCGGAGTGTCGGCGATCTAGAATCGAGGCACGTTTCGTCACTCGGAGTACGAAACGTCCCTCATTTCCCGTGTCTGGACTAAACCCTACTCCAAACACAATGCAATACACATGGCATGCATGAATGCAACTCTAACATGCAACCTAAACATAATGCCACTAAATGATGCAAGCATGCAAATGATGATATGCAAACATGCTATTAGCATACACAATGCTATGAAATAATCAACGGCATACTCAATGCACATGAAAACTATATGGCATACGAAATGCACACATGGAGACTGACAATGAAATGATCAAGGCATACACAATGCAATGGTCAATCATGCAACAACATGGACTATATGGCACATACAATGCAAGATGGACTTAAACTAAAATGAATGGACCTCAGCCATACTCAAATCAGTGGCCAAACATGATGAAATTAAAGGCAGGAACACTCATGCAAACATGCCCAATGCAAGGGACCGAACTTAAGGCATCAAATGCCACTCTACCAAAGCATGGCAAGGGATGAAATTTGGTATACAATCATACATTTTCCAGCTCTGAAATGACATGCAAGATGGTCCCGAATCATGCAAACACCTCACACAATGCATGCCAGATGGCCCGAATACCGAAACTAGTGAAGCGCATTACACTAGAGGTACACAAAGCAATACACAAATGGCCAAACCAGCCCCAAACAGACCCTAGGCAGGTCCAAGACAGTGGGAAAATGGACTAAAACGATGGCTCGAAAGGCATGGAAATGAAGCTCATGCATTGGTCCAAAAACGAGGCATGCAAGCACGACTCTCAAACGCATTTAAAGAGTGGAAAACATGGGAATATGGCATACATGTAAGCTCTGAAATATGATGCACAATGGTCCCAAAACATGGAAACACCTCAACATAAGCATGCAATAGGCTCCAAAACTCAAAGCTAGGCAAGGGTATTGAACTACAACCATGCATAGCAAGCATCATTCGACCGTGAGGCATAAAAACAGAGCTAAGGCAGTCTAAAACATGCACAAAATTAGTTTAAAGCATGTCCAAAAAGTGCTAGAATCGAAGGCCAAAATAGCATGTAATGTAAGCTATTAAAGAGGATTTGCACTACAAGCATGTGAGGCAATCAAGAGGTCACCAAACAAGAAAAATCCAGAGGTATGACATGCCAAATAAAGCCCAAAAAAGCACTGAAACATTGTCTATGCATGCAAGAATGATAGGCTCCTTTGACAGGCTATAAAGAGGGTTGTTTTACACATGCAAGATAGACACCCAAAATCATAAAATGGGCTCTGGGCAGAACCTATGCAGATCCTAAAACCCACCAAAAATGGCCTGAAACATGGCTTGGAAGCATGCAAATAAGGGCTCCTTTGTTAGGCCAAATATGCTAGTAAACAAGACAAGGGGTGAGAGGGTCACCCCTCTCTGATTTTGGTGCTCAAAACAACATGCTAGCCACTGAAAATCCACTGGATTTCAGTGGCTAAGAGACCAAACAAAGGTCAATGCAAAGGCCCTAAGGCATGTCTCAAAATAAGATGAAATGATGCATGCAAAGGGGGTAGATGACCCCCAACAGAAAAATGGTCTGAAACAAACATGTTAAGGACCTCAAAATAAGACTTTTTTCAGTTTATGACAAAGCCCAAATATGCTTTCAAGTATATCTAAAACAAGGATCAAAACAATGCTAAAAAGAGGGAACTAGTGTGTTACCCTTGTAGCTCAGCAAGGCCAGCAACCTCTGGACCAAAAACTTAGCCTTTAACCTCTGCAAATGATGACCTCCAAGAAGCTTAGGTTGGTGTTGCAGGTGTTAGGCTAAGGGTTGATATGCAATGGTAAAAGAACAAGGCCCTTTTTGATCTTGAATGTAGAGACATAGAGAGAGAGGTATATATGCCTTAGACCAAAAATTCTGAACCTTTGCTAATGAGGGAGAGGGTCTCTCTTATAGCCAAAGAGGTCTAAAGCTTCTTCAAGAAGCTAAGAACCAAGTTTGAAAATCCTCCATACACGTGTATGGAGGATCAATTTTGTGCCTTCCAGCTGGCACAGCTGGCAACAACTCACAGAGTCAAAGCAAGAAGAAGCAGGCCGACCAGTTGAGGTGGTCGGCCAGCCACTTTAGGTGGTCTCCCAATTGAATGCAAGCTAGTGGTGTGGTGGGAGACCAGCAATTGTAGCCCAAAAGTGAGGGAGACCAGTTACCTGACAAGAAAAACCGACTGGCGGGGAAAAGTGGTCTCCATGAAGAAAAGGTGGTCTCCCACCCTTGTACCACCTTCCAAACAATGAAAATAGGGTCCATCCCAAAAATGAACCAAGACGGATGCAAAACGAGGGTTCGGGGGCCAAAACGCGCAGTCGAGTGCCCCGAAAACTGACTGTTAAGCATCGAAAGTGGCGTGCGACCACGAAGGTGGTCTCCCGGGCCACAGTGTCCCTCTAGAGAGAGGAAACAAGGCGTGTGCCAAAAACCGGAGCAAACGGAGAAAGTTAAGCGGTCCCGAACCGAGGCGCACGGCCGACGGCTCCGAAAACCAAAAACTGGTCTCCAAACGGGAACAGTGGTCTACGATCACGAAAAGTAGCCTACGGCCACTGAGAGATGGTCTACGAGACCTCTCCCTCTCTTTGAGAAGAGAAAGCAGAACCTGATTCGCAAACCGAGGCAAAGCACAAAAGAGTCCCGAAGTCCGGAGGCAAGGCTCTCAACCGGGACTCCGTAACCTCAGAATGAGCACAACATGCGCATCAATCGTTGACGTCTGAGTCTTAAGGTCGGTCAAAAATGGGGTGTCTACAGTTGCCCCTCTTTGACAGAACTCGAAAGTCATAAGTGACAGGAGTGAATGTCAAAGCCCAGAGACGACCCATTTTTGACAAGGCCGAAGACTTAGACAAACATGGAAGATAACAAAGAAATGTGCCCGCGGGCAGGGGCAAAATGCAAGTGACAATGCACGGTGCCGAACATAACTTATGATAATGCAAAGACAGCTATAACGAAGCATAACATGCAATAGTTTTAAGCAAGCATATAAAATGTTATGCAGGGAGATTTTGATAATTGGACTTATACGCTACACGAAGCCAGTTTGAAAATTGGACTTATACGCTACGCGAAGCCGGTTTGAAGATTGGACTTATACGCTAAGCGAAGTCGGTTTGACAATTCAAGATTTATGCAATGCAATGGAATGTAATAGCTAGGAAGTGAAGGTACCTTACAAGGGCAATTGGCAATGACCTACCTCATGCTGCTGGGGACCTTCCCTTTCTTCTCGGTTGAACCGCAGGTACTACTTTTCTCCCTGACTATGGTCGTAGCTTTCCCTATTCTGCAACATGGTGACAGACTAGGTTGGCTCAGTATCCAGAATTGAGGCCCATACACATGCTATCTCAATCTATAGGGCTGCCATACAGATTTCAAGCCGAGGATATACCCCTGGGTATTCAAACCAGACTTCAGTCTCAGAAATCCCAAACCTTTGCGTTCTAGGCATGAGCCATTCGAACTCTAGTTTCCACCGTCTCAGTTGGCCTCCTAGGAACTCACCACAAACACAAGCAGGTGGCTATACCAGACCACCGGAAGTCGTTCGGGAACGACAAACACCAAAGGAATTGCACCTTTAGAGGATTTAAGGTCTCCTAGACCGGAAAATGCACAAGATAGTGCGAATAAAGATGCAGGATTTAAGGTCTCCTAGATCAGAGGATTTAAGGTTTCCTAGACCAGCATAAAACAGATATGATGCAATGGATGTAACAGATAGAGCAATAGATGCAAAAGGGGTAATGCACTCCAACCACGCTGGAATCGTGAGAGGAGGAAGAACAAAGGAAACCAATCAGGAGAGCGTTCCACTCAACCGGAGATAAATTCCAAACACGCTGAAATCGTGTGAGGAAGGGGACACTCTAACCATGCTGAAATCGTGAGAAGAGGCCTGAAAACAACCGCCTAGGTGCATACACAACGCAACCTGAGATGAATTCCAAACACGCTGAAATCGTGTGAGGAAAAGAACACTCTAACCACGCTGAAATCGTGAGAAGAGACTCGAAAACAACTGCCTAGGTGCGTACACAACGCAACTTGAGATAAATTCCAAACACGCTGAAATCGTGTGAGGAAAAGAACACTCTAACCACGTTGAAATCGTGAGAAGAGGCTTGAAAACAACCACCTAGGTGCATACATGACGCAACCTGAGATAAATTCCAAACACGTTGAAATCGTGTGAGGAAAGGGACACTCAAACCACGTTGAAATCATGAGAGGAGGTCGAAAACTAAACACCCAAGCGCGTACACGACTCAACTTGGGATAAATTCCAAACACGCTAAAATCGTGTGAGGAAAGGAACACTCAAACCACGCTGAAATCATGAGAGAAGGTCGAAAACAAAATGCCCAAGCGCGTACATGACGCAACCTGGGATAAATTCCAAACACGCTGAAATCGTGTGAGGAAAGGGACACTCAAACCACGCTGAAATCGTGAGAGGAGGTCGAAAACAAAACGGCCAAGCGCGTATACGACGTAACCTGGGATAAATTCCAAAGACGCTGAAATCATGTAAGGAAAGGGACACTCTAACCACGCTGAAATCGTGAGAAGAGGTCCAACAAACTATCAGGTGCATGCTCGGCGCAACCTGAAAAAGTCCCGGAGGACAACAATCCTAAACGCAGCTCGATGTAAAAGGATAAATGATACAAGATAAGACAAGGTGCAAATAAACGCAATAAGTGCGATGATACGATGCATGTTACAAGCAATGTAGAGCATGATGTTTAGGGAATGCAATAAACAAACAAAGCGGCACTTTAGAAAGCACCTCATGGAATGAGTGGCGGTAAACCGCTCTATTCTGACGGGGAATGGTCCTCAAGGAGAGCACTTATGATTGCCATCCTGGATCTGAAACAATCAACACAGTATTCTGTTCACTTTGTACTTACAGCTCGTATGACACACTGCTCATTCCTCACACAGCTCATAACACGGTACTCGGTTTATTTTGAACATACAGCTCATAACACAGTATTCTGGTCAATTTGAACATACAGCTCATAACAGCACACTGCTCACTCTGAATACATAGCTCATAACACAGTACTCGGTTTATTCGGTACCCAGCTCATTCCAAACATATGGGATATAGTGACAGAACTTGTAGAAGTTGAAACAAGCTCAGGCGCTCCAAATTTTCCCTATTTTCTTTTGCTTTGCAGCCCGGAACTTTCATAGCTTCAGATGGGTCCTGGTTTTTACTGTTCTCATATGACCTGGGTTGAACCCTGCGGTTTCATGAAAGAACAAATTATGTTTTACACAAATGTGGAGAATGGCACGGCACTCTGAGCACAAAACAATTTTTTGAAAGTGAGATGAGAAAAGGGTTCTCAACTGGGTATTGAGCCTACAACTGACCACAGCCAAAACGACTCAACAATGGAAAACAAAAGGTAGAACAACCTAAACACAACTCAACAAAGGAAAACAAGGTAAAACAACCTAAACACATCTATTGACACTCAAACAACTCAAAACAAGAATCGAAACAAACAAAAACACAACACTCAGTTGTGTTATAAAGGCAAGAGACCTCTCGGTGCACGAGGAGCCAGTTTCTCCGGGTATTGTTTCTCACATCACTCGGCCCTCAAGCTCTGTTTTTCTAAAAAAGCCATTTTCCTCACTTTTTCTCTCAGCGCACATCTCTCTATTCTTCAATCTCTCATTTTTTATCCCTCCCCTGGGTGGTTGATAGATAAGCAGGAAGTTGTGGGCTCTTGCCCCTGGTATTCTACCATATTCTTGTTCTTGTTCACAACAGTGAATTTCTCCCACAGAGGGGTTGCGCTACAACTGGGTGTGTAGCAAATCTGCAGCTGACATTGGTTGACGATGCTCTGCTGGGGAGTTTGGATGTGATCAGATCTATCCAGATGAGGGAGTGGAATATCTTGATCCATTCCAGTTCGTGCTTCGTACTTGGCTCAATACCTCGCTGCTTAGAGGATGTGGAAGCTTTCTGCCCTTTTGCGGTTAGCTTCAGTGGTACCCTTTTCCGGCAGGTATGAGTGCCCTTCTTGGCGAGTATGTTGGCAATGGGGAAAAGACAGAAAACCTGGCTCAACTGTGCCCATAGTTCATCATTTTGACCATTTTTTGTTTTTGGCTTTCTACTAAAACAATTTTGACCAAAATGAGAGTTAGATTAACATGCTTGTTCGATTTTCTGATTTGAAATCATGCAAGTCAGGTTATGAGCACTGAAAAATTTCCTTTTTGGGTCCAAGAAATGGTCCAGTTTTGGAAAAGTGGAATAATGTTCAAGAGAATTAGTCAACCTCAGTAAAAATTCTCAAAATTGCTTTTGCAAACGGCCACTGCTCAACGAGCACGGAACCTACTCTCGAGATGCACAACCTCAGATCCGAAGGAGAATTGCCCCTTGTCTGAACGGCACTGCATGGCAACGGAAAGTTGCCCCTTGTTTGAATGGCACCACAGCGCGCTGTATGGCAACAGAAAGTTGCCCCTTGTTTGAATAGCACCGCAGCACACTGTAACCAGTTTTCAAGGTGACGATCACAACCGAGCTCTCGGATACAGAGAAGACAATGATGATCAAAACCATTACATGGACACAATCGATTTGGAAGTGTTTGTGGCTGGACTTCAGAATGAAGTTGCCTACGTATCCCAAACATGGGAATCAAGCCTTACGTAGTTCGGGGGTTAAGGTACACTCGGGTATTAACCTCTCCTTTTGCGCTCTAACTTTTGCCAAGGCCGCCCTTTCTGGGTTTTCAACCTTGCAAGCTTTGTTCTTCTTTCTTTTCAATTCTTTTCTTCTTTTTTCTTTTTCATCTTTTCTTTTCATTTTCTTCATTTTTGTTCTTTTCTTTTTTTTTCATTCTTTGCATCTTTTTTTTTTTTTTGTTCTTTTTGTTCTTTTTCTTGCTCTAACTTTTGCCTGGGTCGCCCTTTCGGGTTTTCGGCTCAGCGAGCCTCTCAAGGGTAAAAGTGTAGCTTTGTCCATGTCAAATGGTTTTGAGATCCTAAAGTCATCTGAATCCAGGAGAATGGCTGTTGTTCGCTGACGATGCGGGAGTCCATCCAATGGGGGGCTGAATTTGCCCTTACTGTTGTGGATAGGAACTCGGTTATCCTTTACCAATACTTTCTTCTTTCTTCCCTTCTGGGATTTGGCATTCTTGCCAATCTTCATTAGCTTGAGCAATGACCCCATTTTTAACTCTTCGAGCACATCTGACATTTTTGCCCCTAGTTCAAGGGCTACTTTTGATCTAGCTTCGCAAGCTTCCTTTGATCACATTTGATATTCTTGCCCCTAGTTCATGGGCTGCTTCTGATCCGGCCACACAGGCCTTACATTGTGGTTGACCGTTGAACATTCTGAATTAAGGTTCAAGGTTTGGAAGCAAAGGGGTTGAGTCTTGAGGCTGAGAGCGATCCTAAGCTGCACAATCTCAGGAGCGATTCCACACAGGTCTTCATAGAACCACACAAAACATTTTTTAAAATTTTTTAAGAAAGCGACTAATCGATCGCGTCGAAGACAATGCAGAACCAATCTGGATCAAGCCAGGATCCTTCTCAGTACTCACATTAACAAACATGATCTCACTTATTAAAGGATTAGCATGCCGCTCTTTCTCTCACTTGATCAAATTTTTGCAAATCCCGAGGAATTCCTTCCTCTTTGTTTTCAACACATTGTTCGAAAAGTTTTGAAAAACTTAGGTCAATACAATGACTTAAAGGCACAAAAGAGCAGGTGAAATGCACTGCCATTTCATTCAAACTTCTGGCACAACTGGCGCAAGGCAGAAGCAAACACAAGAGTGTGAAAATCACTGCTGTTACATTCAGATCTGTTGGCATAACTGGCTCCAAGGCAGAAATAGACTCAAAAGAAAGAAAGAAAAAAAAAACAAACACAAAACAAGATAGTGATGTCCAAGGTAACACCCCCGGAATCACCCGACTCCAACGCAACAGGACTGACTCGATACAACAAGACAGACCCGACTGACTCAGTACAAAAAGACTGACTATATACAAAACAACAAAACTGACCCAATACCCAAGTCAGAAAGTGCAAAAACTAGTATTTGCATATTGCTCAAAAACAGTGCGTGCCATTCCCATGTCTGGAGTAAATCGAGCGTCACCTGCAGCTGGTTCATCCCCTGATCACATGGGCACATTATCCCCCAAGTTCACCGATCCAGTGCCGATAGACTTTGCCGAGCTTGGCGCGGCAATGACCCCGTTATCAATCAAATCTTGCACTTCGTGGCGAAGACGAAAGCAATTGTCGGTGCCATGACCAGTTTGTTGATGGAAGGCACAGTACTGGGCAGCATTATGCGTAGCCAGAAGAGGATTCGGGAGAGGCCGAGGCTTAAGGGGTTTGAGATGGCCTTGTCCAACAAGGATTTGGAGAGCTTTGGAAAAGGCATATAGAGGGCATGGAAGACCCTCTGACCTCGGGGTTGGTACTTCAAAGTTTCTGGATTTTTGCTGGACGCACTAGCAAAGGGATTGGCAGGTGCTGGCTTGGTTTGCCGATCTCTTCCGAGTGCAGGTTTAGAGCTCAAAAGATCGTTTCTGGTACGACGACCCTTCTCCCGGTTTTCCTCTTGCTTCGAACTGCTCTCATTCTGAGTGACGAAAGTATCCTCCACAATCTTTGCAACAACTGCGAGCACTTGCTATTTGTTTAGCCCTTCCGTTTTCAAAGCCTCCACAGCCCACAGAAGGTGTTCATAGGGATCAATGCCTGCCCCTACCTTGTTCTTACCACTGGCCTCCACTTTGCCAAGGGATTGGCCTTCTTCCAATACAACTTGTCCCAAGATTGGGGAGCCTTTTGTCGTCAAACTCCTAGCATGTGATGTGACCGTTGATGGAGCCAATGTCCCAGAGGCTAGATCTGTCACAGTTCTTTGAAGATCTTCAATCATTCTCTTCAACTCAGAAGTAGTGGGTTCACGGGTTTGATATGATTAGAGTTCAGGTGCACCCATTATGCATAAGTCCATGCTTTCCGGAATGAACACCTCATGCTTGGGTAGATGGGCTGGGGTGATGTATAGGCTGTGGTCGAAGGTGGATGGTAGTATATGGATGAGGTTGAGGTGGGGAGGTGACGAGTCAGTAGTAACCTGAGGTCCTTTGGGTGGAGCTAGGGTCTCTTTGTCAATAAGATCCTGAATCTTATGACGGAGGTGGATGCAACGGTTCGTATCATGACCGTGTTGTTGATGATAGGCACAGTATTTAGCTGGGTCATATCTTGGTGGAAGAGGATTTGGAAGGGGTTGGGGTTCTAGGAGTTCTAGGTGCCCTTCTTCTCGCAGCTTTTTCAAAGCTTAAGAGAGACTCATGTAAAGAGGATTGAACTTTCGGTCTTGGGGCCAATTTGAAGTGGCGGGTTTTTGGCCATTGAGGGAAGTGGTGATAGAGTCTATTTCTGAGCATTTTGCAGCTATGCTACCATCAGTAGTAGCATTGGAACTGCGAACAACATTCTTCCGCAAAGGCTCATCATCTTCCACAAAGATTCCTTGTCTGATGGCATCCTCGATTTGAACCCCCATTTCATGAAGGGCTGGAAAAGTAAACAGAGGTAGGACAACCATCTTTTGCAACAGCTTGCCATGTACATTCCGAATAGCCATCCTGATCTGATCTTTGTCGGAAGGCCTTGTAGTCATCATTAAGGCCTTTGCTCTCCATCTCGCAACGAACTCTGAGAAACTCTCATTTGGCTCTTGGCGGGTGACTTCGAGATCACGAGTTGTGACCTCGATCTGTGTATTGTAGGAGTATTGAGCAATAAAGGCCTCAGCCAGCTCTTCCCAGTTCTATTTCACAGAGTCCTCCAATTTCACATACCAGATTGCGGCTATCCCAGACATGGTTCGACCGAATAGTGACAGCTTTTGGGCTGTGGTCAAACCCATTGGCCTCAGGATATCAGAAAATAGGTGGAGGTACACCATTGGGTCTCCAGAACCATCGAAACGATCGATATGTGGCATCTTGAACCGGTCTGGTAATGTCACCATCGAATCGGTGTATCCATCCTCTATGTCCGAAATGGACTTCACACCCTGAGATTTCTTGAATAACTTTTCAAGCTTGCTTACTTTTAGCGTCGTGGGGTCCACCTCGAACTCAAAGAGAGAATCCGGCAGGTTGGTCTGTGCTTTGGATACCTGGGGTAGGATTAGAGGCGGAGCCGGCCCTGTTGGAATGTCCGTATCTTCATGGACATTAGTTATCTCCCCGAGTATTGGCACTCTTGGTGGAGGAGAAGCTTGGTGTAAAGCGGATGCTCCGGTTTGCTGTTGTAGCCTGGCAATTAACTCTGCCTATTGAGCCATGACCTCGGCCTGTTGTTTGGCAAATTCTGCTTGACGAACAGCGTCCTGCTGCATGGTTTTCTTACTTTCCTGGAGCTGACGCATCATCTCTTCCATGCTAACTGAAAACTGTTGATCTAACTGAATAAGTGTGTATCCCCTTTCTGAGGTGGAAACAGATATCTCAGCCCAACTGCGCACAGGTGAAGTGGATAATGATCACTGATCCGAAGACTGTTAAACTGATGATCTGTGCCTGACTGGCCTTTTTTCCCTGCCTCTGGCGAAGGAACACTAATTGCCCTTGAACTGAATCTCTGACCTGACAAAGTCTATCAGCACAAGTCTGATGAACCTCGAGGGATATTGGAGCCTTCTGAAGCTACGGTTTCAAGATTACCTTGCAAAAGAGAAAACACGCAGCATCTCAGCTCAATTTCACCGATACACATATGAATAAAGCGGAATGACTGTGCTCTCCACTGAATTCTTCCCCAAAACTGAATCTGATACTCGCAGAGATAACTGATTCTCAGAACACTGATACCGATGCCCACAGGCCTGATACCCAGACTTGCAAACTGATATATGCATTCATGTAGAGACACACTCTAAAATCACATAGCAAACAAGTGAGAGCCAAAAACACCCCTATGGAGGGGTAGGGTTCCACTACGCACACAACGATTTCACACAACCTACAATCGGGTAAGCAACCTGTCTTAGTTTGGAATGGTCACTATGGATTCCGAATATGCAATAGGTCGAATGGTCAAAAGGGTGCCCCGGTAAAAATCGGGGTTTGTGTTCCCATCATGGCATAGCCCGTAACCGGTCAGCCTTATGGCACGCTTCTCAAAGTGAGCCTTCGGCAAACCGTTCAGGAATAGCAGATGGCAAATACGGTGTCCTAGGCGCACCAATGCACATGAAATGCAAAGAAACACATAAGTGTAGTCAAAATAAGATATCATGAGTTCGAGTCAAGTTCTCAAAATCCCCAGCAGAGTCGCCAGAAACTGTAGACGTCCCCGAACGTCCCGGGAGGGAATCCCGTTTTGTTCATTGGGCTCACTACAGTTCGAACTCAATGTCATGGTCCTGTATCTAATCTCGCAGAGTGCAATGCAAGACCGATGAATCATCAAAGAGTCCAAATCCGGCAAATCGTTTTGAAAAACTGATTTTTAGAAAGAAGTGCCAAACATGGACTGTTTTGCCAGATATAGAGTCGCCACCTAAATATTTTATTTTGGGGGAATTTAGGAAACCCTGACTCGTGCCTAAGGCCAGGTGTTCGTCATCACCAAAGTTGCCTCGGCTCGGGAACTTGGGTACGATTGGGGAAGGTCACTTTGTGAGCACCCCCGCTCGCCCGATCAAAGATCGGCCTCTACTAGCCATGATATCGAGTTTTGAAAACATTATGTGCTCTTATTCCGGTTATTAGCCTAGAATTACTATGTGATGCACACAGCATACAAGTATAGACTGGATTGCCTAAGTTGGAACAAAGCATCGCATATCCGATTATTTTGGAAATGGATTGAAGTTTGTTACTCGCAAGTAGGCTAAAAACATAGGTTTCGACGAATTATTCCAACTCAAGCAACCCAACCTTCACCCACAGGCATTCAGGCAGTTATATCACATAAGCACATAGCCTCACGGTAAGCATGCTATCATGGCAGTCACTCACACACATGCAAGGATGCTAAAGCATAAACACTTACCGAGTACTCCAAGCCAAAGAAAGAAACTAATCAGAAAACATGCATGAATCCTAACTATGCTAAGAATGCCTAATGCAACACATGCAAAACTGCAACTAAGATAGGCTCGGCTATTCTAAAATGGCATATGAAATGCAGCAACTGATACACGTATTCAACTCGAAATTGAAATACAATGCAGTTAGTATGATGCGCCGAGCCCAGTGCATGCAAAACAGATGAATGGATGCAAACATACGAGCATAAGGATGCTAATTTAAACGTGCCCTAAAACTAACCATCATAAGCAGGTAAATAAAAGGGAGAAAAACGTGGGGTTGGAAGACATACATCATACGCACGCACACTTATTACAACATTGCCCTCCTCGGAGGGTCCGAATAAATAATACACAACCGAATGAATAACAAATTACAGCTAATTATTACACAACCCTAATTAATTAACAAATTAACTAAAATAAATAAGCTAGCATGCAAAACATATGAAATGGACTGCCTCAGCTCGGTCTTGAATGACAAGGAATGCATGCATGCTCGAGTCGCCTTGCCGGAAAATCCATCGCGATGCCCCGATTTGCCTCTGTTTGCAACTGGTCCCAGAATACTGAACAAAACTCCAGAAGGCTGAAACTCCAACATGCTGTAGGGATACTACCGACCAGTGTTTGCTGTTGGCTTTCGGTTTGCTGCAACAGAGAGCAAGAAAGGGGCATGGCAAAGTATTTTCAACATATGTGTGCACGACCACTCTCCCCGTCATTACAAAAGCTCTAGGGAGTGTAGTCCTCGATCCTTGTGCCACCAATCACGCATCTCGATGCATGATGGCCGAGGAGTCAAATTGCATGACTCAATGTCAAATGGATGCACAAATGAACACAATAAGGCCTAAACTCCATCATGGGTAATCTGGAGTGTCGGTGGTCGAGAATCGAGGCACGTTTCGTCACTTAGAGTACGAAACGTCCCTCATTTCCCGTGTCTGGACTAAACCCTACTCCAAACACAATGCAATACACATGGCATGCATGAATGCAACTCTAACATGCAACCTAAACATAATGCCACTAAATGATGCAAGCATGCAAATGATGATATGCAAACATTCTATTAGCATACACAATGCTATGAAATAATCAACGACATACTCAATGCACATGAAAACTATATGGCATACGAAATGCACACATGGAGACTGACAATGAAATGATCAAGGCATACACAATGCAATGGTCAATCATGCAACAACATGGACTATATGGCACATACAATGCAAGATGGACTTAAACTAAAATTAATGGACCTCAGCCATACTCAAATCAGTGGCCAAACGTGATGAAATTAAAGGCAGGAACACTCATGCAAACATGCCCAATGCAAGGTACCGAACTTAAGGCATCAAATGCCACTCTACCAAAGCATGGCAAGGGATGAAATATGGCATACAATCATACATTTTCTAGCTCCGAAATGACATGCAAGATGGTCCCGAATCATGCAAACTCCTCACACAATGCATGCTAGATGGCCCGAATACCGAAACTAGTGAAGCGCATTACACTAGAGGTACACAAAGCAATGCACAAATGGCCAAACCAGCCCCAAACAGACCCTAGGCAGGTCCAAGACAGTGGGAAAATGGACTAAAATGATAGCTCGAAAGGCATGGAAATGAAGCTCATGCAATGGTCCAAAAACGAGGCATACAAGCACGACTCTCAAACGCATTTAAAGAGTGGAAAACATGGGAATATGGCATACATGTAAGCTCTGAAATATGATGCACAATGGTCCCAAAACATGGAAACACCTCAACATAAGCATGCAATAGGCTCCAAAACACAAAGCTAGGCAAGGGTATTGAACTACAACCATGCATAGCAAGCATCATTCGACCATGAGGAATAAAAACAGAGCTATGGCAGTCCAAAACATGCACAAAATCAGTTTATAGCATGGCCAAAAAGTGCTAGAATCGAAGGCCAAAATAGCATGCAATGTAAGCTAGTAAAGAGGATTTGCACTACCAGCATGTGAGGCAATCAAGAGGTCACCAAAACAGAAAAATCCAGAGGTATGACATGCCAAATAAAGCCCAAAAAACCACTGAAACATGGTCTATGCATGCAAGAATGATAGGCTCCTTTGATAGGCTATAAAGAGGGTTGTTCTACACATGCAAGATGGACACCCAAAATGGCAAAATGGGCTCTGGATAGAGCCTATGCAGGTCCTAAAACCCACCAAAAATGGCCTGAAACATGGCTTGGAAGCATGAAAATAAGGGCTCCTTTGTTAGGCCAAATATGCTAGTAAACAAGACAAGGGGTGAGAGGGTCACCCCTCTCTAATTTTGGTGCTCAAAATAGCATTCTAGCCACTGAAAATAAGAGACCAAACAAAGGTCAATGCAAAGGCCCTAAGGCATGGCTCAAAATAAGATGAAATGAAGCCTGCAAAGGGGGTAGATGACCCCTAACAGAAAAATGGTCTTAAACAAACATGTTAAGGACCTCAAAATAAGACTTTTTTCAGTTTATGACAAAGCCTAAATATGCTTTCAAGTATATCTAAAACAAGGATCAAAACAACGCTAAAAAGAGGGAACTAGTGTGTTACCCTTGTAGCTCAGCAAGGCCAGCAACCTCTGGACCAAAAACTCAGCCTTTAACCTCTGCAAATGACCTCCAAGAAGCTTAGGTTGGTGTTGGAGGTGTTAGGCTAAGGGTTGATATGCAATGGTGCAAGAACAAGGCCCTTTTTGATCTTGAATGTAGAGATACAGAGAGAGAGGTATGTATGCCTTAGACCAAAAATTCTGAACCTTTGCTAATGAGGGAGAGGGTCTCTCTTATAGCCAAAGATGTCTAAAGCTTCTTCAAGAATCTAAGAACCAAGTTTGAAGATCCTCCATACACATGTATGGAGGATCAATTCTGTGTCTTCCAGCTGGCACAGCTGGCAACAACTCACAGAGTCAAAGCAAGAGGAAGCAGGCCAACCAGTTGAGGTGGTCGGCCAGCCACTTTAGGTGGTCTCCCAAAAACAAAAGTGGTCGGCCAGCCCATTTGGTGGTCTCCCAATTGAATGCAAACTAGTGGTGTGATGGGAGACCAGCAATTGTGGCCCAAAAGTGAGGGAGACCAGTTACCTGACAAGAAAAACCGACTGGCGGGGAAAAGTGGTCTCCATGAAGAAAAGGTGGTCTCCCACCCTTGTACCACCTTCCAAACAATGAAAATAGGGTCCATGCCAAAAATGAACCAAGACGGATGCAAAACGAGGGTTCGGGGGCCAAAACGCTCAGCCAGGTGCCCCGAAAACTGACTGTTAAGCATCGAATGTGGCGTGCCACCACGAAGGTGGTCTCCCGGGCCACAGTGTCCCTCTAGAGAGAGGAAACAAGGCGTGTGCCAAAAATCGGAGCAAACGGAGAAAGTTAAGCGGTCCCAAACCGAGGCGCACGACCGACGGCTCCGAAAATCGAAAACTGGTCTCCAAACGGGAACAGTGGTCTACGACCATGAAAAGTAGCCTACGGCCACTGAGAGATGGTCTACGAGACCTCTCCCTCTCTTCGGGAAGAGAAAGCAGAACCTGGTTCGCAAACCGAGGCAAAGCACAAAAGAGTCACAAAGTCCGGAGGCAAGGCTCTCAGCCGGGACTCCGTAACCTCAAAATGAGCACAACATGCGCAATCACCGAGCGCTCAATTGATGACGTCTAAGTCTTAAGGTTGGTAAAAAATTGGGTGTCTACAACTTGTTGTTTGCAAAAGTTGCAAAGAAAGAAATCCTCTGGTCCTGCAGCTGTGCTTTTGTTGCAATTTGGGCATCATAGATAGTAGAATTTCTGGTTTAAATTGGTGATAGTGGCACAAGCATTAACCCAACATCTTGTAGTCTAAGAAATTCAATTTTTAATTGTAATTAGTATGAATTTTAAATTAGGAATTGTTATCATAAGGTAAAAAATGAACTCTTAAATTTTATTCAAATTAGGAATTTCTATTAGAGTATGTTTATTGTTTCTCATGAATTTAAATTTCTAACTTGAATACAATTAGGGTTATTGTAAGGTAAAAAGTGAATACAATTTAATTGGTTACTAATTGTTACTATAGTTATGAGTTTGTATTAAATTCTATTCAAAACTTTTGGGTTTGTTTCTCTAGATAATAAAAAAAGAAAAAAAAAAAAAAAAATTTGTGTAGCTAAATTGTTTCTTAATTGTTAGTATTGTTATGAGTTTATTGGTTATCTATTTTAAATTGACTGAAAAATAAAGATTGATGAAATTACTATAATATGAAATATACTCGTCTAACAAATGTTGGAAGATTTTTGAGTTGAATCAACTTGTCTGGAGTTGGTGGTAGAGACTGTGTTTTTACAATTCGTTGGAATCCCTGATGAGGAATTTCTTTGATGGTACTACTATGGCTGATGCATCTGAATATCATAATTGTAAATTAACTATAAGTAAACTTCAATATTGTATTTAACCACCAAAAAAAAAAAAAAACAGAGTTCAATATTCTAAAATATTATATTATAGTAGTAAGTACCAAGCTTTCAGTGAATTTGCTTCAGGAATTGGAGGATCCAATATAAAAGTTGTGGATGATTTAGTTGATAGTGTGAGACCTACAAAATTAATTGTTAGGAGTTCAATAGTAGTATGATAATTATAAAAGTAAGAAATGTTGAAGAATATAGAAATTACCATTGTATGAGGACACCTTTAATCGCATAACAATTATGATTAGGAAAGGACCTGGGAGTTTGGAAAAAGCTACACCTTCATTCTTTGTGAATTCATCCAATGCGTTAGAGTTGCTGGCTTTAATTTGGGAAAGGGAATTGTTAGATACAACAAGTTATTTGGTGAATACATAAACATTTAGTATTTGTCTAGATAAGTATGGATTTCAAATGGAGACATTTGAAGTTAAAATGATAGGAAAAATTTTGGAAGAAGATATAACTTATTGATCATCAATAATAATGATTTCTTGCAATGGAGTCTTCTTATCTTTGTGGTCTTTGAAATTTTTCTTCATCTATACTGGCAGAACCTCTAGTATTGTTAGCAAGGCATCTAAATTAAAAAATATATAATTTAATTCTAAATAAAATTGTATTGTAATGTATTAAATTATTAAAGAAGACAAATATCAATAAATTTTACTTATATCTTTTGGTGGTGCTGACGATTACATATCTGCTGCTGTTTTTGAGTGGACATTTGTTGATGTTGGTGAATGGATATTGTCCTCAAGTGCAGTTAGAGTAGTAAAGTTGAAGTTCAAACTCCATGTAGTTAACTGATCATCTTTGATTTTTTTTCTATGGGAGTTCATCCATAAATTGTCCATTGGTATTCATTTTCAAACATTTGATGTTGTTCTAGAATAGATCTAACTTGTGCATTTGATATTGAATAAGGCGAAAAGATTTCAAGTGTTGTTTGAAGAACCTCTATGTCTGCACCAAAGATTGTGACTTGCACTTTTGATCGCTACAATGTTTGAATTTAATAATTAATATATAATTCTGGAATTAGTAAGAAATAATTAATATGCAGTTATTAAAGATTCCAAATGATATTTGAATTAGAAAAGTTAAATAAGATGCAGAATGTTCATTAAGTTAAAGAAAGAAAAAGAAGTAGAAGTGTAAGAAACATAAGTGATATGATGGTAAAAAAAAAAAATACAAAAGAAAAAAAATAAAGATCCAAAGGCAAAGTAGTGAGAAAAGACAAAAAGAAAAAGAGAAGTATATAAGATTTTTAAATTTGCAATAGAGATTTTTTTTGCAAACATACCTCTGCATCAATTAGCATGAGCTTTTGAAACAATATTCCACTTGATTTAGTTCTTGGAAAGGATTTTTCAATAACCATGACATTTGTTGTCCATTGTTTTGTAGATGGATCGATATTTTTGATAGCTAACAATTGATTGGGCATGATTTCCTGCATGCATAAAACATATATAGTTGGAGTAATAAATAAGAAGAAAAATAATGTCAAATGAGTAACATAAATATAATATATAAATTGCAAATATATGAATTGCACATACCAAAAAACACGAAAAATAGAAAAATTAATTGCATTGAACTAAAGATAGAATCTCATGGTAGACAATGTTATTTGTGGCATCAGGGAATTCATTGTTTGAATCTGATGCATCTGTTAAAACTTTGACTTTGGTGGAAGTTGTAGCTTGAGATAATGAAACATACAATTGGCCATGTGAGAAAACTGGTTGTGGTAAATAGATGCCAACAGTATCTAGAGTTTGACCTTGAGCTTTGTTGATTATCATTACAAAACATAGCATGATTGGGAATCAATATCTAGTAAAATCAACTGGACACAATTTTTTATCTGATGTCTACAAACGTATTCGAGGTGAAAATACCATATCTCCTTTTCAACCACCAACAGCAATTGGAGCGAGAATAACATGTTTTTCAAATTTTCAACAAATGAATCTTGTTCCATTACATAATCCGTTGGAAGGATTTATGTTTCGAAGCATAAGAATAGGACAGTTTTTGTTAAGCAACAATTTGTGCAGTGGTAATCTTGGAACAGAGAAAGAGTTAAGAAACTCTTCATACTAGCTATTAACAGTCTCATCAATGCTATTATACATGTGTTCATCTCCAGGGAATTCTTCCATCAATATTTCATTGATGTGACTTATATTGTCATTTTTCGGAGTCAAGATAGCCCGATTCATCACGGAAAGTGGATCTTCATTATAATCATTGAAATTTGAGAAAGTAATAAGCCTTGAAGTGGATCAATGTTTTTATTCTAAGGAAGAAGCATCACTTTAGGGATTCTAATAGTTTTAGGAGATATCTAGTGTTCTGTACCATTTCCTACAGAAAGCAAAAAATAACTAAACGTTGGATCATGCTTAGCCCGCATATTTTTTTGTCAATTTAATCTTCTCTAATGAATGTCAAATGTAAGACATAACAAGGGTAGCATTAATGCATTCATTTCTTATACTCTTTGGCATAATAGGTAGCAATTGGCAAAAGTCACCACCGAATACTATAACCTTTCCTCCAAATAGAAGATTGTTATCTATGACATCTTTTAACAATTCATCAAGTGCTACAATACTTTGTCGTCTTGCCAACGATGCTTCATCCCATATTATAAGTGTAGCAAGCTTCAAAAGTTTTGCTAGGCCACTCTATTTGCTAACATTACAACATATTTTTCTTTCAACATCTATAGGAATTTTGAATCGTGAGTGCGCAGTGCGCCCATTAGGCAAAAGTGATATAGCAACTCTTGAAGTTGCAGTTGCGAGAGTGATCAATTTGTGTGTTCTTATTGTAGCCAAGATTGCTTGATACAAAAAGGTTTTCCCAGTTCCACCAGGTCCATCAATAAAGAAATATCCAGGATTTGCGGAAAGTACTATATCAACAATTTTAGAATATGTAAGTTGTTTTGTGTTTAACAACGATATAGACATCAAATCAACCTCAGACACTAATATATTGTGCTCATCTTCTATATCTTTGCAACAATCATCAGTTACATCAGAAGGGACCGATAGATCTGAAAGATAAAATTGTTCAATGTTCCTGACCATGGATTCAAGAGCAGAATTTATATTCTATAGAACTCTAGAACGAATTTGTTATGTTGATAATTGTCTTTCTCTACAAAGATCCTCTGACATTGTTCTTTCAAATTTTAAGAATAAAGCTTTTGGATCATGTGGACTACAATAGACAAGTATTGTTGCGAACAATTGTCGTAATGAAGAAGGCATTTGAAAAGTACTTGCTTCTTCTAAGCACTTTTCATTATCCTCTAATAGACCATATTGAAGAGCAACTTCTCTGAAAGAGTTGTATGTCACTTCTTTAACAGTTCTCAATTGACAGAATGAAGTTGGGCACCGTACATAATTCAACAATAATAGCAAATAGTATTGCTTGCCTTCTCTTGGATTTGCAGTTCCTTTTGCTTTCTTTCATTCCACATTCTATGTTGGCCATCCCAAATAAAGAATTCAGGAAATTCCTTGCATAAATATTTTCCTTCTTGAGCTTTTTGTTTGTTCTATTCATCACAAAAAACTCTGTCAACATTTTTCTTGAAGGAAATTCATTGTTAGCTAAAGAGCGCAAGTTATCTGTCTTTCGAAAGCTAACAATTTGGCAATCTTCAAGGTGAAGTTGCAAGCTTATCACAGCAAGATTAATTTGATTCAAAGGGAATTTGCATATTCTCCACACTGCTTCTAGAGGAGATATCCATCTTGCAAATTGAAACATTGTGATCTCCTCAATATGTTCATTACTATGTTGGCCTACTATGTGGAATTATACAAGTACTTGATAGCCTTAATAGTAGAGTAAATTTCCACATTAATGTGACAATCAAACTTTTCAAGAAGATATCAGTTGTAGGGAACAACCCATCTATTGTCCAACATGTGCCCTCGAATTTTAACTGTTTCATTATTGTTGTGCCGCCTATAGTTAGGGTATCCATCAGCTTTCATAGTTGTCATTGAAATAAAATCTCTAGGATAATGGTTCATACACAGGCCATTTTTCATACAATCATTATTACAATTCGAAGAACCATAAGGATCGTGCATTATGTGTTTAACAACCATTGAGTACAAGTGTGGAAACTTTTCTTGTCAGACAACTCGACAGATATGAAATCATCAAATTTTTCTCGAGAATCTAGTTTATGACCTCGCTAAAGAATAATAAGTAAATAAACATGAGGAAGGCCCTGTTTCTGTAATTCGATTACATATATGAAAGCTGCAACTGGACCAATAGTTTTTTTTCTTATAACTTCATTTGTCAAGTGCTTAAATTTGCTTCTAAATACTCGGACAAGAAGATCAGGTCTATTTTGTGGCTCTTCATTTGGTAACAATTCTGCTTTGATTTCACTCCAACTTGGATTGCAAGTCATGGTTGAAAAGATATTAGGCTTTCCAAATCGTTGCACTAAAGTCATGGCATCAATATAGCGCTTCCGAATATCTCTTGGACCACCTATAAATGAGCCTGGTAAAATAATTCTTTGACCAATATTAGAAGCTTTAGATTCTCCTGTTGTGATACTATCAACAATTCCTTGATGCACATCTGTTCTTATTTCTTTCTGATTTACCCTTGAGTAATCCAAACTTGAAGTTTCTACCTTAACATACATGTCAACAACAAATTGTTATAGGAGTCGACCTACTTAAAGTAAAATCGAATAATCGCTCTCCCTAATTAGAAACTTGCGAGCTGAAACCATGTTTTTTTTTCTTTAAATTCTCTTCAAAAACTGAAATAAATAAAATAAATACTTTAAGGTTCTTGTTGTACTATAAGTTGTAAGTAGGGTAATCTTTTTTGTTTATTATTTTTACCTTGAGCTTCTGTTGATAATAAATCATCAGCATTGGAAGCTTCTGTTGCCAACACAGAAAATTGACAATCGAAAAAATTTGTTTTTGTCTTTTTTTGTTTTTTTCTTTATTCCTTAGTGCCATCCAGGTTCACCAAGAGAAAATAACAATGGATATTGTAGTGGGTCATAGCATTCATAATATTACCGAATTCTTTCAGAATAACCTTGATGTTTTTGGACAATGATATCACGCTCTCTATACTTAACAGCTTCATCATTCTCTTGCCATATTGTAGCAACTTGGGATGCAGTAAGAGGATTAAAAGTTCGGGGATCTAAAGATAGATCAGAACGGATAAGTATATGATGAGTGTCTAGGTCAGAAACATCTCTTAAACTTCCAAAGAATATAAAATGTGGATTTGAAGCGACAATATCAATTAGAAGAGCAATGATGTTTGGATCTAGATTGTTGGCAATCCTCATCCTATTCTGGACTTCGTGTTCAGTGTCAAAGAAATAGAGTTGTAAGTAAGAAGGGTTATGATTTGAAGGATAAAGCTGATTGATATAATGATAAACTTGTCCTTGCACACGAAAGGTATATTTTCCTCTATTTCTACACTCTAGTTATTTGTCAGTAGTAACCCCGAATGAAATGAAAGCAAATGAATTATCATAGGCACGAATGTACTTCAAGAAATGAAGAGAATTTTTTGAATGACCTGTGAAAAAGTCATATAATTGAGATGGAACAACATTAGGACATAGTGCAATTTCCCTAGTAGAACAACAAAAACCATCTGGGTTGAGAATTTATTATTTTTTTTATTTTTTATTTTATTTTATTTTATTTTTTGCATTACAAAAAGAACAACATGGTCTATTTGGTAAAACAAAGGCTTCAACTAGTATATCTCTTTTTGTGATTCTCTTCTTCTTTCTATAGTGTAGAACAAAGCCTACGGAGAGTATAAATAAAATTCAACAATTATTTTCTATCTAGTTAGGTGTATAATAAAATAAATAAATAAGAGAAGTTGTTTAAGTGCTGTCACACCTCAAGTTTTAATTACTCGAAAACATTACCAAAAGCCTTTAATTTAGGCCTTTTTTTTTTAATTTATAAATAGCTATTACCCTTGAGTAATAGAAACGTAATAATACATGTTCTTTCTCTCAATGAATACAACAATGGAAATAATACATGCCAAGCTTCTACTACGAAGCTACAAATAAATAATTACAAACAACAAGATACATTATTCAATCCTTTCACATCTATGATGAAATTATCCATAAAAGATACACGAATTCCATAACTCTTCAACAAATGAATCCAAATTTCTCTTCCTGAAAAATAAAAATAAAATAACGAGGGGTGAGCACTAATGCCTAGTAGGAATCTCATAGTTCTGCAATAATAACAAACACATAGATAGAAATGATCATGCATGCAGGGTGATACCATATAGTAAGGTGACATTTTATAATTTTCAAAATATTATACGTAGAGTACCTTTTTCTCAAATTTTATTTAACTATTTTAAAGAAAACTTTCATCCATAAAAAAATTATCCCTTATCATCAGAAAAACCATAATTCCTCTTTCCAAAACAAATGTGCTTAAGGAACGACATCATTTTAAATTTATTACACCAATTTCAAAATAGTCTTCATTTCATTTCCATTTTAATATTCCTCTTTTCATTCCCTCTTATTTTTTTTATTTTTTTTCCTTTTTACTATTCACAATTATTATATCTTCATAACCTCAAACTCAAAGTTCAAGTTCCCTTAATACTCAAAAACACCGCTCATACCCTCCAGTCTCACTTGTCTATCCATTATTGCTATAACTCCTTAACGTAAAAATCCAAATCTCCTTTATATTTCAAAAACCATTCTCTTACACTCAACTTCTACTGGTCTAACAACTACATCACACCATCATTTGCATTCTCAAATTGTATTTAAACATAACACAGGGTTCATAAACCCTTTCAATTCAATTTCTCAATTATTTACAGAACAATATTCATAATCTACCTTTATAGTCACAAACATTTCAGTGAGTTCATCACAAGTCACACATATCATCACCAACTCAACACACTTCTCAACACATTCCACCTTTTGTCGATTTGATACGGCGGGATAGTGGGCACCGGACTAATAATATCTTCCACCTTTTGCCGACTCCATAAACGACAGGAAGTGGACTCCCAAGAAAACATTTTCATTTCTAAACACCTTTGAAACCATGTATTTCCAAAATCACATTTTTCTAAAAATCATGTTTTTCCACATTTGCTAGCTCCATAAACGGCGGGCTCGTGGACACCTAAAAATATTTTTCAAAAACATTTTGACCTTCCACATTTGCCGGCTTCATAAATGGCAGGGAGTGGACATCCAAAATCATTCATTTTTCCACATTTGCCGGCTCCAGAAACGGCAGGACGTGGACACCCAAAAATATTTTTCCCACATTCGTCCTGCAATATACGCAGACAGGGCAATTGGGCACCTTGACTCCCTGCACAGGTACCAATTTCAACTCAACCCACACAACTCAAAAACCATGTTTTTCCACATTTGCTGACTCCAGAAACAGCAAGACATGGACACCCAAAAACATTGCCCGTGCAGGTACCAATTACAACTTACCCAACACAACTCAACACAACCCAACTCAACTCAACACAACTCAACTCAACACAACCCAACACAACTCAACACAATCCAACACAACTCAATGCAATCCAACACAACACAACTCAACATAATTCAACACAATTCAACATAATCCAACACAACTCAACATAATTCAACACAATTCAACTCAACACCAGTCAATGCAATTCAACATAATTCACGATAAATTCTTAAATCTCCACTTCATCATTTCATCACAAGGTTCATGTCATCCATACCATTAACAGTTCTTTCCCTCAAATTTGGTTTCATATTATAACATGATTTATAATATCCACAATTAGAGTTCAATCACAATTTTTACATAATTTCCAAATACTTCCAAAATTCAATTAAACTTGTATACGTGCAATTTAACACCTCAATTTCATGATTCTACTTTCACTTTAGGAAAAACCATCAATCGTCTTCATGCACCAAGCTAGGGTTTTAAGAGAAATTAAAGCTTTTCACCCAAACACTTTTTATTCCAACTCTTCTATTAATTATACACCCAATTTCATAAGCCCATAATCATAACTCAACAAGTAAACCCCAACATTTCAAACCCTAAACCCCCAATCTCATGATTTATCACAATATGCTTAAAAATGTAAATTTTGTGTTTATATAAAGAAAATATTACAAATCTATCTATAAATGAGAGTATTGAAGGAGAACTAGAAACCCCTACCTCAATGATCAAGCAATATAGCAAAGCTTCTAGAAAAATCCTTCGCAAATCCAAATTTCAATTGGTGGAAAAGTAAGATCATCAAGCCTTCTTCACTTTTTGGGAAGAGATTTTGGCCAAAACTCTGGGGAATGGAAGGTATTTGGGTAAAAAATCTACGGTTTTTCGGACTTAGGATGAGGGGAAGGAAGAGGGAAGAGAAAAGTTGGGAGAATGATCTAGAAAGGAACTTTTTAAACTGCCAAATTCGCGCAGTCCGCTCAAGCGCCACTTTCTGCACTCGAACGCACTTGTTTCCAGTACAGGTACTAAAATTTCAAACGAGCATAACTCTCTTATCCAAACCTTGTTTTAGGTCATTCTTGTGTCCAAATCGAAGCCGCGAAAACAAGCTTTCTAATGGTTCTAACCTCACACCCAATTTCAAAGTGCGGAAAAAATAAAATAGTAAAAGAGTGATGGTTGTTCATAGGAAAATTATCCGAATCAAAGTTTTTGGTCCAATCTTACTTTGCCATCATGTTACCACTTCGATCAATGTCCCAAAATAAAACAAGGAGGCCCCAAATACAATAATAAAAATGTCAAGAGAAACCCCACTAGTCCTAAAAATTCAGACTCAACCAGGCAGACTGCTCGAGCGTCCAATCTTGCGCTTGAGTGAGTGAATTAACAGAGCTAACCACTTAAGCGACCACTCCTGTGCTCGAGTAGAAATCCACAACTCTCAGAATCTTGGACAGACTGCAAAAGTACTGGGAGCCTCACAAGACCGCTCGAGTGGAGGGAAAATTTTTGGAGTGTTACAAGTACCATCTTCAATGTCAGTGGTTGTGTTATTCTGGAAATCATTAATACCTATATAAGATAAATGTATAAAGTCATAATGAGAAAGACTAATTATTATAGTCGAAGAATAAAATAAAAAGTCTATGATGATCTATACACTGCAAAACTATTGTTTCATCAAGTGTAATTAGAACCTAAGGATTAGAAAGAGAAAAAAAAAAAAGAAAAAGGAAGAAGTGTAATTATACATAAGTAATCAAAAAAGAAAGAGTGAAATCGGTTGCTATCTAATAAGGAGAAATGAATTTTTTTTCTCTAACAGAGGTTCTAAAGAAATTACGCCTATTTGAAAGGTGTTATGATTGATGGTGGCTCCTTCAAGACTAATTTGGGAAGGTTTTGAAAAAACTGATATAAGAACAGAACGTTCAAATATTCCCAATGGTTCATATTCAGATAAATTGCTTGTTAATTATAAAATAGAATAAAAATATCCGGATGTTACATATCATATAATGATTTTATATGATATATATTAAATTATAATATAGTAAAATAAATACTCATTTTGATATTAAAATTAGTAGTTAAATTAAAAAGAGAATTAGTAATATAAAAATAAAAGTGATTCTAATTTATTTAGAAAATAAAAATATGTAGAAAACGAACTACACAATTTATTTAAAAGAATAAACATAAATATGTTTGTAGACACCCCATTTTTGACCGACCTTAAGACTCAGACGTCACCGATTGAGTGCTTGGTGATGTTGCATAATGTGCTCGTTCAGAAGTTTCAGAGTTGTGGCCGTGAGCCCTGCCTCCGGACTTCCGAACCCTCTTTTGTACTTTGCCTCGGTTTGCGAACCAGGCTCGGTTTTCTTTGTTTCTTTTCCTGAGGGAAGGGAGAGGTTCCGTAGACCATCTCTCAATGTCCGTAGGCTACATTTGGTGGCCGTAGGCCATTTTTCCCATTTCGGAGTCCGGTTTCCGGTTTTCGGAGCCGTCAGGCCGTGTGCCTCGGTTCGGGACCGCTTAACCATCTCCTATTGCTCTGATTTTTGGCATACATCTTATTTGCTCCCTTTTGAGGGACACTGGGGTCTCAGAAACCCACTTCGTGGCCGATTGCCATTTTCGGTGCTTAACAGCCCATTTTCGGGACCTCGAACTGCGTGTTTTGGCCCCCGAGCATTCGTTTTGCATCGGTTTTTGTTCATTTTTGGCAGGTACCTCTGTTTTACCACCAGGAAGGTCACTGAAGGGTGGGAGGCTAGTAATTGTTGCAGCAGCCAGTTATCTCTCCTCTGGAGCCTCCCGGCGCCCGTTTTTCCAACTTCCGGGCCAATGTTGAACACCTTGGGGTTAGTGTTGCCAACTTTCAACCACATATCTGTGATCTACACACCTGGGAGGCCCCTAAAAACCTATGGCCGGCCGGTAATTGTAAAATTACTTTTTTACCCCTCTCTTCAAATCCAATGTTGAACACCTTGGGGTTAGTGTTGCCAACTTTCAACCACATATCTGTGATCTACACACCTGGGAGGCCCCTAAAAACCCATGGCCGGCCGGTAATTGTAAAATTACCTTTTTACCCCTCTCTTCACATGCAATGTTGAATACCTTGGAGCCAGTGTTGCCACCTTTCAACCATACACCTATGATCTACACATCTTGGAGGACCCCATCAGTTGGTGGCCGGCCGGAAAATTTGATTGACCCTTTTGACCCCTAGCCGGCCGGCTAGGGGGTGTGGCCGGCCGGCCACCTGCAAAAAAGTGATAGGCCGGCCGTGTTCCTTGCACTGTGCACTTTACAGCTGTGGGGCAATATCCCCCAGACAAGATATTTATCCGGGGGATATTTTGTGGGGGAGTTTTCCTCTCCTTTTCCCCCACCTTTACACCCCTTCTTTGGCCTATATAGCAAGCAAGTCTTGTAGTAAATGAGGGTTAGAAAAATTGCTCTTCAAGTCTCCATACTCAACTCCATCTCCATAGCTCTCATTTCTTCAAAAAACCCTAAGTCCCTAACCATCATTCCTTCTACACCACCAAGCTCTACCACCACCATCTCATTTCCAGCAACAAGGAAGGGTTCTCAAAGGGAAAAGAAGCTGCAAATCCATCCAAGAAGCAACAAAAGTTTGAATCTTCAAGGGTAAGTAATACTTTTACCCTTTTGACACTTTTTCTTGATCTATTTCTAAGTCCCACTTGATTTTTGTTTCAAGCTCCGGCCCTAACTGAAAAGGGCCCTCTTTTGAGCTCATCTTCACTTTTCATTAAGGGCTCAACCCTGTTTGAGCCCTCCATAATACACTTGCTTCATTGATCCTCTTGTGTGTCATAGTTTTGCATGCTATTTTTGACCCATGACCAATTTATTTTCGAGCATGTTGTAAACAGACATTAGGATTATTTTGAGCCCCTCTTCAATATTGGATAAGGGCTCAACATTTTTTGGTGTCCCCATGTACCACTTGTAGTTATATCCCTTATTTGGCCCCATTTTTGCATAAATTGGCAGCCCTCTTTGCTTCTGTTTTTGGACCTTGGTCCGAACTGAAAGTGGCCTTATTTTGGCCTATACTTCATGTTTCATTCACACTTTTTTTCTGTTTGGTGAATATTTTGTATACTTCATGTTATAGCCATTGTTGAGCCTTATTTTGCATCACATTTCTATCATGTTTGTATACTGATTCGAGGCTTGTTATATACTGTAAATATTCATATTTTTGGTCCCTCTTCAGTGTTGTAGAAGGAAATTTTTCAGTTTGGGTTTTTCTTATATCACTTGCTTCATTACCCCTCTTTTGGTCCCTATTCTTGCATGCCATTTTTCCCCTACCTATGCTTGCTGTTTGGCCATGTTTATAACTGTGAAAGTACATTTTTTGGGACTGTCTAGCTTCTTTCTTTGCATTGCATGTCCATATTGTGCATGTTTAGCATAGCTATAGGCCATTCCGGGTGCCATAACCCATCTTTCGGGACTTTTTCATGCATCGGGTGTGTTTTTGCCTCTTTTCGGGACTGTTTTCCCCTATATTTTAGTGCTGAAATTCTATTACCATGTTTGCATATCATTTCCCATGTCATAATTCGCATTTTTACATTGCCTCAGTTTGCGTGCCCGTGTGCACGCATTTCGAGGCACCTCATTTTCTGCCATCGGCATCTTATGTGAGTGTGGCTGAGGCTCTCTCATGTTAGTATAAGTCCATGTTGCACTTTCCATGCCATTTGCATTGCGTATGCATCGCCTCGATTTGCGTGCCCGTGTGCACGCATTTCGAGGCACCTCATTTTCTGCCATTGGCATCTTATGTGAGTGTGGCTGAGGCTCTCTCATGTTAGTATAAGTCCATGTTGCATTTTCCATGCCATTTGCATTGCGTATGCATCGCCTCGGTTTGCGTGCCCGTGTGCACGCATTTCGAGGCACCTCATTTTCTGCCATCGGCATCTTATGTGAGTGTGGCTGAGGCTCTCTCATGTTAGTATAAGTCCATGTTGCATTTTCCATGCCATTTGCATTGCGTATGCATCGCCTCGGTTTGCGTGCCCGTGTGTACGCATTTCGAGGCACCTCATTTTCTGCCATCGGCATCTTATGTGAGTGTGGCTGAGGCTCTCTCATGTTAGCATAAGTCCATGTTGCATTTTCCATGCCATTTGCATTACGTATGCATCGCCTCGGTTTGCGTGCCCGTGTGCACGCATTTCGAGGCACCTCTTTTTCTGCCATCGGCATCTTATGTGAGTGTGGCTGAGGCTCTCTCATGTTAGTATAAGTCCATGTTGCATTTTCCATGCCATTTGCATTGCGTATGCATCGCCTCGGTTTGCGTGCCCGTGTGCACGTATTTCGAGGCACCTCATTTTCTGCCATCGGCATCTTATGTGAGTGTGGCTGAGGCTCTCTCATGTTAGTATAAGTCCATGTTGCATTTTCCATGCCATTTGCATTGCGTATGCATCACCTCGGTTTGCGTGCTCGTGTGCACGCATCTCGAGGCACCTCATTTTCTGCCATCGGCGTCTTATGTGAGTGTGGCTGAGGCTCTCTCATGTTAGTATAAGTCCATGTTGCATTTTTCATGTCATTTGCACCGAATTTGCACCGCCTCGGTTTGCGTGCCCGTGTGCATGCATTTCGAGGCACCTCATTTTCTGTCTCGGCATCTTATGTGAGTGTGGCTGAGGCTCTCTCATGTTAGTATAAGTCCACGTTGCATTTTCCATGCCATTTGCATTGCGTATGCATCGCCTCGGTTTGCGTGCCTATGTGCACGCATTTCGAGGCACCTCATTTTCTGCCATCGGCATCTTATGTGAGTGTGGCTGAGGCTCTCTCATGTTAGTATAAGTCCATGTTGCACTTTCCATGCCATTTGCATTGCGTATGCATCGTCTCGGTTTGCGTGCCCGTGTGCACGCATTTCGAGGCACCTCTTTTTCTGCCATCGACATCTTATATGAGTGTGGCTGAGGCTCTCTCATGTTAGTATAAGTCCACGTTGCATTTTTCATGTCATTTGCATCGAATTTGCATTGCCTCGGTTTGCGTGCCCGTATGCACGCATTTCGAGGCACTTCATTTTCATCTGGCATTACCTCAGTTTGTGTGCCCTTGTGCACGTATTTCGAGACACTTCATTTTCATCTGGCATTACCTCGGTTTGCATGCCCGTGTGCACGCATTTCGAGGCACTTCGTTTTCATTATACATTACCTCGGTTTGCGTGCCCGTGGGCACGCATTTTGAGGCACATCGTCATCTTGCTTTCTGTATCACATTTCCATGTCATTTGCATTACCTCGGTTTGCGTGCCCGTGGGCACGCATTTCGAGGCATCTCATTTTCATAACATTGTGCATGCTAGGCTGTATCTTAGTTGCATTTCATGCATGTCATGCATATTGCATCGTGTTCGGGATAGGAGTTAGCCCGGGCACGGGAAACGAGGTACATTTCGTACTCCGAGTGACGGAATGTATCTCAATTCTCTAGTCACCGACACTCCGGATCACCCATGATGGATGTTAGGTTTTAGCTGTATTTTCATGTGCATTCATCCTATATTGAATTGTGCATTTCGACTCCTCGGCCATCATGCCTCGGTATGCGTGATTGGTGGCACGAGGATCGAGGCATGCATATATCTGTGCAAATACATTGCGATGCCCCTTTCCTGCTCTCTGTTGCAGCAAAACGAAGAATCAGCAATTTTTTGGGGTTTGGCACGCATTTCAAGAACAAGTGTAAACAGAGGCTAATTGGGGCATTCCGGTGGATTTTCGCGCAAGACAACCCGGACATGCATCATCCATCAGAAGCAAGGCAGTCCCTGGCTTGCACGCCAGTTTTATTTGCTTTCTTAGTTAATTCATTAATTAATTAGAATTTTGTAATATTTTGGACTGTAATATTCTTTTATTCGGGACTGTAATATTTGGACTGTATTATTCATTCGGACCCTCTGCGCGGGGGGCATAATTGTAATAAGTGTGCGTGAGTGTGATGTATGTCTTCCAACCCCACGTCTTTCTCCCTTTTATTTATCTGCTTATGATGGTTAGATTAGGACATATTTCAATTAGCATACAGTATGATATCATGTTTGCATTCATTCATCTGTTTTGCATGCACCGGGCTCGGCGCACCATACTAACTGCATTGTACTTTCAATTCCAAATTGAATACATGATAGTTGTAGCATTCCATGTGCCATGTTTAGAATAGCCGAGCCTGCTATAGTTTGCATTTTTGCATGTGTTGCATTAGGCATTCCTGTATACTTAGGATCATGAATGATTTCTAATGTAGCTTCGGTTTTGGCTTGGAGTACCCGGTGAGTTTTATGCTTTAGCATCTTCGCATGTGTGTGAATGATTGCCATGATAGCATGCTTACCATGAGGCTAATTGCTTATGTGATATATCTGCCTGAATGCCTGTGGGTGAAGGTTGGGTTATCTGAACTGGGACAATTCATCAAATGTTCGTTTTAAGCCCACTTGATAGTGGCAAAACCATCGTTTCTAAGCCCACCTGTGGGTGGCAAAATCTGCATTTTAAGCCTACTTGCGAGTAGCAAACCATCTTTCAAACAAACAAACATGAAATGTTTTGTTCCGATTCGGGTGACCCAGTCTATACTTATATGCTGTGTGCATCACATAGTAACCTAGGCTAATAACCGGAATAAGAACATACAAAGTTTTCAAATATAGATATCATGGTTAGTAGAGGCCGATCTTTGATCGGGCGAGCGGGGGTGCTCACGAAGTGACCTTCCCCAATCGTACCCAAGTTCCCGAGCCGAGGCAACTTTGGTGATGACGGACACGTGGCCTTTGGCACCGAGTCAGGGTTTCCTAAATTTCCCATTTAAAAAATATTTAAGTGGCGACTCTGTATCTGGCAAAGCAGTCCATGTTTGGCACTACTTTTTCAAAAATCAGTTTCTCAAAACGATTTGCCGGATTTGGACTCTTTGGTTCAGATTAAGAACCGCGACACAAAATCGAGAGTCCAAGCTGTAGCGAGGTCCCCCGCGGGCTTGTTACAGTTTCTGGCGACTCTGCTGGGGATTTAGAGAACTTGACTCGAACTCATGATATCTGTTTTTGACTACACTTGTGTGTTTCTTTGCATTGCATTTGCATTGGTGCGCCTAGGACACCGTGTTTGCCATCTGCTATTCCTGAACGGTTTGCCGGAGGCTTGTCTTGTCAAGGCATGACCATAAGGCTAACCGGTTGTGGGCTCTGCCAGTATGGGAACACAAACCCCGGTTTTACCGGGGCACCCTCTTTGACCATTCGGCCTAGTGCATATTCGGATCCGTAGTGACCATTCCAAACTAGGACAGGTTGCTTACCCGTTTATAGGTTGTTTGAAACCGCTGCGTGCGTAGTGAAACCCTAGTTCCTGACAAAATAGGACAGGGAAACCCTACCCCAACATAGGGGTGTTTTGGCTCTCACTTATCTGTTATGTGCTTTAGAGTGCGTCTCTACAGGAATGCATGTATCAGGATATGAGTTTGGGCATCGAGCCTGCGGGCTTCAGTTCAGTATTGACAGTATCAGGCCTGCGGGCATTAGTTCAGTATATGGGTTCGAGTATCAGGCCTGCGGGCATCAGTTCAGTATTGTTAGCATCAGGCCTGCGGGCATCAATTCAGCATTATGGGTGTCAAGCCTGCGGGTATCAGCCAGTTATCTGCGGATATCAGATTCTGTTTAGGGGACAGTGATACAGGGATAATAATCAGTGTTTGAGGACAGTGTGTATTCAGCTTATTGACTGTGTGTTGATTATGCCCGACTGTGTGTCATGCATTTTATTTTAAGCTGTTACGCTGCCCGTTTATCTGTTTATTTATTTCCTTTTCGCTTTATTTATCTTTTGCTAGGTCAGTTTTAGCACAATTGCTTCCAACCCAGCAGGCATTCCCCAAGCACCTTGGACACGAGGTCGTCGACTCCATCGATCTGAGGATCTAATCGACAGACAGCCAGTGTTCCATTCTCTACCCCCTGTTACCAGAAGGAAGCCGAAAAGGCGCAGTGTGTCAGAACAGAGGTTGTCAGAGCAGTGGGTTACCCCGTCAGAAGACAACAGAGGTGAAGTTCTGATTAGTGCTATAAGAGTAGACATACCAGTCCGTCGAATGGAGCAGCAAAATACAACAGGGATGGAGGCCTTAATGCGCCAGATGCAGGAGAGTATGAAGCAAATGCATGACGATGCCGCCCGTCAAGCGGAATTCTCCAAACAGCAGGCCGCAGTCATGGCCCAACAGGCTGAGCTGATTACCAGACTGCAACAACAGAATACAGCATCTGCTTCACACCAAATCCCTCCTCCGGCAGGGGCTCCGTTACCTGAGCAGGCACCTTCTGTTCAGAACGCCCCACCAAATGCCCAGAATACCCTACCAAATGTCCAAAATTTACAAGAGGACACGAGTCTTCCAACGGGGCCAGCTCCGCCCCCGCTTCCACCACAACTGTCCAAGGTCCATACATCCAATCACCCGGACTCTCCCACCGAGGTCGAGGTTGATCTTACAGCTCTGAAATTGAGCAAACTGGAGAAGCTCTTCAAAAAATCCCAAGGGGTCAAGGCTATGCCGGATATCGAAGATGGATATACCGAGGAGGCCGTAACACTCCCCGATAGGTTCAAAATGCCACAAATCGACCGTTTTGACGAAACCGGCGACCCCATGGTCCATATCCGACTGTTTGCGGATGTCTTGCGGCCAATGGGCCTTACACGACCACAGAAGCTCTCACTATTCGGCCGAACCCTGTCGGGTGTGGCCTCCCATTGGTACGCAAGATTACAAGATGAAGTGAAGAAGAATTGGGATGAAATGGCTGAGGCCTTTGTCACGCAATATTCATACAACACTCAGATCGAGGTCACAACCCGTGATCTTGAAACTACAAGGCAAGAGCCCAAGGAATCTTTCTCGGACTTTGTGATCCGATGGAGGGCAAAGGCGTCAACAATGACTTTAAGGCCCACTGACAAAGATCAAATTCGGATGATTGTGCGCAATCTCCACCCGAAGTTAATGCAGAGAATGATTGTAGTCCCCTTCCCTACTTTCGCAGATTTACATGATATGGGGGTGCAAATCGAAGATGCAATGAAACAAGGCCTGTTTGACCACGACAGAGAACAACCGAGGAGGACCTTCAACCGCAACAACAACGCAGGCCCGAGTGGCGGTGCAAATACGAGAGCCTCGGAAGTTGGTATGGTCACCACCACTCCCCCTCCCCCTCCAAGGCCCATGACTGCCACACCCTTCTCCGGCGCGTCCGGAAGCAACGCACAAAACAGATTCCAACAGCGGGGCCAAAGAACCTTTACCCCACTATATATGCCTCTGACCAAAGTTCTGGGAATATTGATCAGGAAAAATCATTTAAAACCCCTGGAACCAAAGCCATTACCAAATCCACTCCCTCCCTCTTACGACCCGTCAAAGTACTGCGCATACCACCAACAACACGGTCATGACACCGACCGTTGTTACCGATTGCGTCATGAGATCCAAGATCTTATCGACAAACAGGTGATCGCGCCTCCTGATAAACCCAATGTCACAACCAACCCTCTCCCACCACATAACCAAACTCCTCCTCCCAAAAGAATTAACTTTATCCAGACTGGGGTCGCATCTTACGATCCTAGCATCTATATTACGCCCACCCACCTACCCAAGCCGGAGGTGTTCCTCCCCGATTGCACTAATTTCTTGTGCATGGTGGACATCTCCAAAACCCAACCAGAACCGATGGTGGTGACCGTCGAAGACAGGGCAGGACAGATTTTTGGAGGAAATGAGATTGCTGAATCTGGGACTGGGCAGAATTTTGTTGAGGGAGCCTATGATCCAAGCAAGTACATCCTATCAACGAGCCGAATTGGGCTAAGTGTAGAATTGCCAGAGACAGGAGAACTATGCATGATCCAGGGGGATGGATCTGGGCTATGGGCAGATGAGCTGACAGCCGCGGAGGAGGACTTTGCTAACTTGCAATTTCTCGACGACCAGAAACTGGGAGATGCGTCGATTAACTGGTATGATTATGAGGGATCAGAGGAGGCCACGGGATGGCTCGAGGATCAACCGGATGCAGTGGGGGAAGCCCAACCAGAACAGAGCCCGGCAGGGGCAGAAATATCAGTTGTGGCCGGAACGGCCGAAAGTCAAGTTGTATCGCCGGAGAGCGCCGGTGTTAAGAATTTCGCTCGGGACATGGGCATTATGGGTACAGGAATCGTCGAACAACCAGCTGTACTGAGGCAGTTGGAACAAGAAAGGTTTGAGGCTGCTGAGAGAGCCAGGAAGGCAAAGGGCCCTGAGGGGACTGAGAGTGCTGAGTGCACGAAAACAGACAACGCTGCGAGCATATGGACAGAGAGCACTGCGAGTGCAACTAAATCGGAGCCAGACAGGTGTCTGCTGGCTGCCGATGGAATGTGGTGGGAAGACGACGACTTATGTCTTGCCCACACGGATGAAGACTGGGGAAATAATCAACCGGATGATACTTGGTACCTCGATGAGGTTGACCATATGACAAGAAGTGGGCGGTATTTCAAACCCCCACACCTGGACCAACCCGAGGCATCCGGGAAAGATAGAGAAGTGGAGAAACAGAAGGAGAAGCAGATTGAGGAGGAAGCTGTGCTGAAACAGTTAAAGAAGATACAAGCAGACATCTCCATCTGGGGACTGCTAATGGCCTCACGAGTACACAGAGAAGCTGTCCTATCTGCTATGGACAAATCCAAACTCTCCATAGACACCACGCCTGAACAGCTGGTTGGGCTGGTTTTTCCGGGAGGAGGTTCCCCGGCCTTAACCTTTTCGGACAAGGAGCTACCGCCTGAGGGCACAAGTCATAACAAACCTCTCTATATCTCTGTGGAATGTAGAGATAAGTGGATACCGGTGGTACTTGTTGATACCGGGTCTGCGATTAATGTCTGCCCGACCAGAACTGCATATGCAATCGGGTTAAAACCCGTGGACTTCATCCCAACTACCCAAGTGATCAGAGCATACGACAATACCAGCAGAGAAGTGATGGGGACTGTTAAAATTCAAACCAAGGTTGGTCCAGGACAACACAACATTGAATTTCATATCTTGGACGTTCCCGCAACCTTTAATTTACTTTTGGGGCGACCGTGGTTGCACCAGGTCAAAGCAGTCTCTTCCACTCTACATCAGATGCTAAAGTACCCCCACGGGAAAGGGGTAGCGATCGTTTTTGGGAATTCATCCATCCATCCGCCGCCGGAAGTGTCCACACCTGTCCTGGAGATCGAGCACGGCACGGAGGATGTGTTTTTGTCGGGGTTCACTTTGGCCGAAGCTCAAGTGGTGCAGAATGTCATGGCTATGAATGAGGGTATGTATGTTAGTGCTCAATCTATCTACCTCATGAACAAGCTAAAACACATCCCCGGAATGGGATTGGGAAAGAGCGGCCAGAAGGGCATCTCAGTGTTGGCCGAAGTGCCACACAACCCTCACGCCTTTGGACTGGGTTATCTGCCCACCAAAGAAGACTGGGTGAGGAAAGGAAAAGAAATGGCCGGAAGGGCCAGGGCAAAGAAGGCCGGGAAGCCATTTGAGTTAATGCATAGGCCCATCTGGGGTACCCTAAACGGACGCTTCGTCCGGGAGGGGGAAGATTTTCCATTCAGCGGCTTCCCGGAGCCATGGCTAAACGCAGAGGGGAAGCGCGTGCCTGGTTTTGAAATCTTCTTCGACATACAATTATCTGGGGATGACGTTGCCGAAGCGCAGACAGACCCACCAACTAAGATTGAACAATGTGAAGCAGTGGATCCTGAGAGCACAGAGCTTGAAATGGGGGTAGCACTGGCGAGTCTACTATCAGATCCTCCGATCGGCCAAGAGTGCTTGGGGGATAACTCTTCGGTTTCTGTGATTGGAGATGAAATAGCTGCGGGCTTTCCAGCGCCGATCTTGGATGCACCTATCGCACCTTCTCTCATCTGGCAATATGAAGAAGGCTTTTTATCTAGCAGTTCCGGGTCAGGTAGTGAGCCGGAATCTGATTCTACCGAATCTTCTACGTCGGAATCAGATTCCAGCTTGACTGAGTCTAAGTCCGGTATTCCTGGGGGTGATAACCCGGATGCCATAGTTAAGTCTAGGTCGTCTTTTTCATTTTATTTCGAGTCTGTTGTAACCGACTTTTCGGACGATTTGGAAGAACTTAATGAGAATCAGGCGACTGTGGTTTCTGAGTAATTTTCTGTGCCCTTAATTTATTGCATAAATTCAGACTTTCAAAATTTCGATGAAAACGACGAGGAAGAAATTCCTCCGGTTTTGCAACGCTTAATTGAGCAAGAGCAGGAGAGGTTTGTTAAACCATTAACTGATGAAATCATTACTGTGAACATTGGTACTAAGGAGGACCCGCGGCTGGTCCAGATCGGGTCCACGCTGTCTTCGGAGGAACGCGAGCGCTTAGTCGCTTTACTAAAAGATTTCAAAGATGTTTTCGCGTGGTCCTACGAAGACATGCCTGGGATCGATCCTGAGATTGTACAGCACCGGATCCCCCTTGACCCCGAAACCCGACCAGTCAAGCAAAAACTCAGAAGGATCCGCCCTGATTGGGCTCTCAAGATTAAGGAAGAGGTCACCAAGCAGATCGACGCAGGCTTCCTGCAGGTATCCGAATACCCGACTTGGTTGGCCAATATTGTTCCAGTGCCTAAGAAGGATGGCAGGGTCCGAGTGTGCGTGGATTTCAGGGATTTAAATAGAGCCAGTCCGAAGCACGACTTTCCCTTACTGCATATTGATGAGTTAGTGGATTTCACGGCAGGGCATGCTCTACTATCATTCATGGATGGCTTCTCTGGGTACAATCAGATAATGATGGCGCCAGAAGACAGAGAAAAGACTGCATTCACCACCCCGTGGGGGACATACTGTTACTGGGTAATGCCGTTTGGGTTGAAAAATGCTGGAGCTACGTATCAACGGGCAGCAACTACAATATTGCATGATATGATCCACAAAGAGGTCGAGGTGTACGTGGACGACATGATTGTCAAGTCCAAAGATAGAGAGGGCCACTACACCGCCTTACAAAAATTCTTTCAACGGATCAAAGAGTTTCGGCTGCGACTGAATCCCCAGAAATGCACGTTTGGTGTTACAGCAGGGAAGATGCTAGGGTTTCTGATTACACAAAGGGGCATCGAGGTCGACCCTTCAAAGATCAAGGCCATCTTAGAAATGCCACCACCAAGGACTGAAAAGGAGGTGCGAGGCTTTCTGGGTAAAGTGCAATTCATAAGACGGTTTATTTCCAAATTAACCTTGACTTGTGAACCACTTTTTGGTCTCCTGAAGAAAGGAAAGAAATTCCAATGGGACGGCCGATGTCAAGCAGCTTTTGAGCAGATCAAAGAGTATCTACAGAACCCACCCGTGTTGTTGCCACCAGAGCCGGGGAGACCGTTGATATTGTACCTTTCGGTAACTGAGACTACCATGGGCTGCATGCTTGCGCAGGAATCAGACGACAAAGTGGAAAGAGCCATCTACTATCTGAGCAAAAAGATGCTGGATTACGAGACCCGCTATACACCGCTGGAGAAGGCTTGTTTGGCCCTGGTATGGGCTACCAAGAAGCTGCGGCACTACCTGTTAGCCCACTCTGTAATGTTGGTTTCGCGTTTAGATCCCATTAAATATCTTTTCGAGAAACCAGCACTTACGGGTAGGCTGGCTCGCTGGCTGCTGTTGCTCTCCGAATTTGATTTGAAGTATGTAACGCGCAAGTCAGTAAAAGGTAGAGCGGTAGCGGAGTTCCTTGCCGACCACCCGGTTGAGGGGGATGAAGCGGTTGAGTATCTATTCCCAGATGAAGCTATTCTACACGTCGAAGATGAAACTTGGACGATGTACTTTGACGGAGCGTCAAATCAGTATGGGTATGGGATAGGGGTGTTGCTGATAGCACCTGACGATTCCCGTATCCCCTTAGCATTCAAGCTCCAGTTCAAAGTCTCGAATAATGAAGCAGAGTATGAGGCATGTATTGCTGGCCTGGAAGCAGCCCTAGAACTAGGGGCAAGACGGTTGGACATCATTGGGGACTCAAACCTTGTTGTGTCTCAAGCAAAAGGAGATTGGAAAGTCAAGGAGGAAAGGATGATAATCTACCACCAAACCTTGGATTTGTTAATTCCTCGGTTTGAGAAGCTAAATTTCACCCACCTCGTAAGAGAGAACAACAGGTTTGCAGATTCATTAGCAACTCTATCTTCCATGATAGACATCCCGTCCGGAGTCCGGATGCGTCCAGTCATTATTGATCAAAAGTTTGTGCCAGCATACGAGTCAATTTCCGCCATAGATGAGGTTCAAGACGACAACCCCTGGTATTACGACATCTGGAATTTCTTAGAAAAGGAAGCGTATTCGCCAGGGGTAAATGCCAAGGATAAGAGGGCAATCAGAAGAATGGCTGCTCAGTTTATCATCTGCGGGGGTAAGCTGTACAAAAGGGGTCATCTGGGAATGCATAAGCTCTGTGTAGAAGCTGAAGAGTCAAAGCGCCTAATGGAGGCCATCCATGGAGGGGAATGCGGCGCGCATATGAACGGGGTAATGCTAGCGCGGAAGATCCTCAGACAGGGTTACTACTGGTCCACCATGGAGGAGGATTGTATTAGTTTTGTTCGGCGACGCCACAAGTGTCAAATTCATGCAAATCGTATGAACATCCCGCCGTCGAAGCTGTACAACATGACTTCGCCATGGCCATTTTCAGTCTGGGGAATTGATGTGATCGGGGCTGTCACCCCGAAGGGGTCAAATGGGCATGAGTTCATCCTGGTAGCGATAGACTATTTCACAAAGTGGGTCGAGGCCCAGTCATATGCGGTGTTGAAGGCTTCACATGTCGCAAAGTTTATCAGAAACAACATCATCTGTCGCTACGGGATCCCAAACGAGATAATTTCAGATAATGGTTCCCACTTCAAGAAGGAAGTGATAGACTTGTTGGAGAAATACAACGTGACTTTTCATAAGTCATCTACATACCGGCCGCAAACCAATGGAGCAGTCGAGGCCGCCAACAAGAATATCAAACATATACTACAGAAGATGGTGGAAACCTATCGGGACTGGCCAGATAAGCTGCCATTTGCTCTGTGGGGCTACAGGACTTCAATCAGAGCTTCTACCGGAGCGACTCCGTATTCGTTAGTTTATGGGATGGAGGCCGTTCTACCTATTGAGATTGAGGTTCCGTCATTACGAGTGTTGGCTGAATGCCAAATAGCTGAGGCAGACTGGCAGCAGAGCAGATTTGAGGAACTCATGCTCTTTGATGAAAGAAGACTGAAAGCACTGTACCACATCCAAGGCTATCAGCGCAGAATTGCCCGGGCTTTCAACAAGAAGGTTAAGTCCCGGAATCTGAAAGAAGGAGATCTGGTGCTCAAAGACAACCGAGCTCCCATCCACGACCCAAGGGGCAAGTTCAGACCTAATTGGACTGGTCCCTACATCATCAAAGCTATCTGGTCAGGTGGAGCTGTGGTTCTGATGGATCTAGATGGCTTGGAGTTCTCACAACCGATCAATATGGACAAGTTGAAGAAATACTATCCTTGAGAGGCTCGCTAGGCCGAAAACCCGAAAGGGCGACCTAGGCAAAAATTAGAGCACAAAAAAATTAGAAAATATAAAAACTGAGCTCGCAAGGTTGAAAACCCGCAAAGGGCGGCCTTGGCAAAAGTTAGAGCGCAAAAGGAGAGTGAAAATACTCGAGCGAACCTAGGCCTGAACTACGTAAGGCTTGATTCCCATCTTTGGGATACGTAGGCAACTTCATCTTGAAGTTCAGCCATAAACTTTTCCCCGATCAACTCTGTCCATTTTGATCATCTCAGTCATCTTTATCCATCAGCATTTATCACGATCTCCGGTACAGTGCTGTTTCAAACTAGGGGCAACTTTCCGTTGCCACGACGGCGCAACGTCTTTCAGACTAGGGGCAACTTTCCGTTGCCAAGCAGTGCCGCGGTGCTCTTTAAACTAGGGGCAACTTTCCAGTTGCAAGGATCTGGGGTTGTGCATCTCAGTGACAGATCTTAGGCGTGTCCAATTCTGATCCATATCGAAAACGGTTTTGAAAAGTTTTAGTAAAAGTTGATTTTGTTCAAATTAACCTTTTTACGACTTAGACCATTTTTGGACCAAAAGCGGATAATTTTCAGTACCACAACCTTCAATTTCATTGATTTCACAAAAAGAGTTCTCCTGCTCTTGCATACAATCGAAGCTGCCTTTTTATTACAATCATAAAGAAAACTTGAAAGTTCTAATAAAGCAATAAATCTGGGGCATGGTCGAGTCAAGTGTCTCCGCGCCCCCTCCCGGAGCTGGTCGAAGCCTCCGACGCCAAACTGGGCCCAATCTGTGCCTCCTCGTTAAGCCAATCCAAGCATTCATCAGACAAAGTGCAACTGAAAGTAGGGGCAGGGGCCAGGAGCTCTCTAGTCCTCCATGCTGTGGCATATCGGGCAAGCTGTGCACCCCGGACCGAGAAAGCAGCCGGGTACTCAATCCCCTCTGGTGGGCAAATCTGATCATGACCAAACTGACGCAGGAACCAGAACGGAAAGTAAAATACACAGTGGGTAAGACCAACTAACTGGATCCCAACCAGCCGAGACATACTGTAGCTCATCGCCGGGAGATTGAGCCAAGGACAACGCCAAGCAATGCGATCTGCGGACAAATTGCACATCCAGTCAAACCACCACCTTTCATCAAGGGCATTGACTAGATGCTGACGAAAGAAGTAGCCTCGGGCTGAATAGGTCGGGCAAGAGTCCACGACCTGCAACTTATCCATTAACCATACCTAGGGGAGGGATGGAAAATGAGAGAATAAAGAATAGAGAGATGTACGATGAGAGAGAAGTAAGATAAGGGTTTTTGTGAGAAAAATCGAGCCTGAGGGCCGAGTGATGTGAGCAAATACATATGCGAGAATGGGTGGGAAACATTACCTGCAGCAGTAGTGGACTCCCGGCAAATCTAGTCGCCTCCCGACGATAGACAGAATCTAAGCCCATCAGTGTCTCGGCCAAGGACATGGCAATACAGCTCTTTCCTTCTCTCAAGCCTTGGGCAACCTCAATTAGGCTAATGCTAGCCCCGCCAAAGCCCAAGGAAAGCAGGAAGTGAGACAACAAACACAAGCAGAGGGCGTGTTGCCGAAAACCCTGCCAGTAATGGTTGCTGCGGTCACCGGCGTCAGAAAAGCGATGGATCAAACCGAGGATGTCCAGTTCCCCACTACAGATCAAAGATCGAGCATCACGCGCGGTGAGCCCACACATCTGCCCCAAGGCCTGGGCATGGCCGAAACGGAGCTGGGGCAAGATCACTTCAGAGCATTCAGACTCCATCAAAACCTGAAAATCTTCGAAAGTAGGACATACCTCTTGGTCGCCGAAGCTAAAAACGTGCATCACTGGATTCCAGAACCTTGTCACGGCATGGAGAAAAGGGAGATGTAGCGGAGTACGGCTCAGCGTGAATAGTGCATTCAAACCAAAACCTCGGAAATTCAACTTTTTCGAGCCATCTAGAGAAGAGATCCAAGATGTGACATTTTCTGCGAGAAACGCCTCCATCTTTGTCTAAAACTAAGATGAAATGAATGTTCCCGAAGTTGAGGCTTTTATAGAAGGAAAAACACTATTCACGGGGACACGTGTCAAAAATCTGGTGGCTGCAGGACAAAGTGGCCGGCCGGCCACCTTTTCTGGCTGGCCAGCCATTTACTTTTTACAAAACTGGCCGGCCAGCTGTCTCTCTCCACGAAAAATGGCCGGCCGGCTCCCAAAGATGGCTGGCAATGCTGCAATGTATCCCCTTGGCCCTGTTTTGTTCTCCGGGGGAAAATTTCGAGCATTCCCGTGCAGCGGATGTGTCAAAGGCCTTCATTTCCCTCTGTTTCGGATGCGTTCCGGTGTCCAGATCGCCCGAAGTACACTCTCTTGTTGCTAAGTTTTGTTTATCGAGTTGTTGTTTTGATTATAGAGTTGTTGTTTTGCTTATCGAGTTGTTTGTCGAGCTGTCGTGCTTTTTGTTTTAAGACGTTGCTCTCTGTTTAAGCAATTTTTGTTTAAAGTCTTGTTTATTTGCGTTGTCAACGTTGTTGCATTTTGCTTATCGAGTTGTAAACTTCCTAAGGTTCTGTTATATCTTAGTAAGTGAAGTTGTTTAGTTTGTTGCGTCGGTTCACTACCTGACTCGGTAATTACACAACGCGCATTCCCATTCAATTTCATTTTGTGCAAAATAATTGATGCGATACGATGCTAAAAGTTCAAAATACAAACATCTTTTCAAAAGCTGTTTCATTCCATCATGTTTTACAATGAGCGAAGGTACAAGTTTTACAAAAAAATAAAACTGCCTAACAATGTGCAGAGTGCTACAAACTACAAGCAAAAAGAAAAAATAAAGCAGGAAATAGCAACATCAAAGTCCTCGAGAGCGGGAACGAGAAGCACTCCTCATCCTCTTCTGCGGGACAATCTCCACAGCATCATCATCATCTGAGTCGGAGCTGTCATCTTCAGGATCCCCCTCGGCCCCGCCTCTGTTCCCCGAACCAAAACCGGAGCCCCCCTCCTCAGCAGATGTCTCTGACTGATGATCGGTAGCCTCCTCCTCCTCCTCATCAGGCTCCGCCTCTACAACAGGAGCCCTACGTCTGCGGACGGACCCTCCTCGAGCTCCCCGAAAAGACCGGGATGGCCTAGCTCCTCGAAAAGGCCGGGATGGCCCAGCCCCCTGAAAAGGCCCAGACGGCCCAGCTCCATAAAAGGGCCCAGATGGCCCAGCTCCCCAAGAAGGCCCAGGTGGCCTGGCCTGCGGCTGACCGGACCATGAAGGCATCTGAAAATAAAGAGTCCAATTCAAATACATCAGTCCAAATATATACGTCAAATGCAGATACAAGCAGAAAGTGCATGTGAACACGGTGTACAAGTGGGGTGTGTGTCAGATGTGCTCTACACAAGTAGTCTATCGATGCAGTAGAAATCAGCATGTCATCAGAAGTATGATAAATGCCAGAAAACTGAAGGGTACCTGAATGCCCGCGACAGACAACTGTGCCTCCCTCCGCAGGACCATGCCCTCGAGTGTGGCCACCAATCCGACCATCTCCTCCACGTACTGTCTGGGTGGCTGCAAACACAAGTTCAAATCATCAGCGAATGAAGGAGTATCTAAGCATCTGAGTGAAGAATGCAAAGCAGTAGAAAATACCGGCGGTGAGTCGGGATCAATGGCATATCGATCGCTGGGCATCGGAGGCTCTAGCGGAATCGGAGTCGGGGAGATAGCCCCATACTGCCACGCCATCAACTCAGTGGGCATATCTGGCCATCCAGGATGAGGATAAGCCGACGGAGTCGGAGGAACCGGTCTACTCCCACCTCTAGATGTACCAGCCCCGCTGGCAGAAGGGGCGTCTGCAGCCCGAGCCTGAGCCTGGCCCGAGGATGACATACCGGCAGGTCTCATCATCGGCATACGAGCTCCCGTCAATGGAGGCATCAAATATGTGTGACGGTAAGTGGCGTAGTCCCCTTCCTCAACATATAGTAAAGCATCGCTACCCAGCATAGCGCCGACTACCTCTGAGTAAGAGAGCCTGTCAGCAGTCCGCATAGTGAGTGGCGGTACTGCGGGAATATCCTGAGAAAGATACCCCCATACCTGGCGCAGAAAGCGTTCTCCCAGAAACCATGCCCTGCCAACCGGCCCTTCGAGCAGGACCCTATACTGGGAGACGTCTGACCCTCCGGTGTACTGAAGTCGGAGATCATCACCCATGGGCGCCCAAGGCTGCCATGTGATCTGCAGATAAACCAATCAGAAATCGGGAATATGCAGAGCAAATCAAAGACGAAAATGAAAGGAACTGAAAGTTTTGGAGTACCTCCGAATGTCGCACAGTGTCAAAGTACTGTCGCAAATGAGGGAGAGTCTCTCGAGGTCTCGGCCAGCGCGGGCCCTCGAACACCAGTGAATATGGGGTCAGAGGAAGCGCTACCACCTCCAACTCTGGGGCTAATGCTGGGAAGTATACATAGACCCATAGCTGAGAAAAACAGTGCAGAATGTAAGTACGAAATGCTGAGAGCAAAATACAGACTGTAAAAGTGCGCTGTGTGTGCAATGTACAAGTAATGAAAAGCAGAAATGTAAATCAAGGGGACAGAAAAGTACCTCCCAGGCTCTCCAGTAGCCGCCAAGCAAATCGCCCCGCCCGCGGGAGGTCGCGCTCATATAAAAGTAAAGGGTAGCCAGGCCGGCGCCACCCCAGTCATATCTACTGACCTGTGACAGGTCAACCAGAGCGCTCAACAAGTATAGCCCGACTGTGTTCCCTCTATCGGTGAACAGGGTAGTCCCGAAGAGGAACATCAGGAAACCACGGGCGTACTGCTCCGTCTCCTCCGGAGTCTCGGGCACCATCTCCGCCCGCCGAAAATGGGAAGAGAACCAAGTGTATCGGACTCTCCCAGAAACCCTGTCAACAGGCGGGTGAGCCCCTAATAAGTACATCCAGGCGGCCTCCCACTCGCCCATGTCCTCATCATATGGGATGGCCCAGCCTCCTATGTCCAAGCCTGTCAGCACGGCAAAGTCTAAAGGCGTCATGGTCATGTCGCCCGTAGCAGAGAAATGAAAGGAGTTGGTGGTGTCCCACCATCTCTCCACCAGTGCCGCCATCAGTGTCCTCCTGGCAGGACAACGCGACAACCCGACGCAAAAGGGGCCGAACCCCGCCAAGTCTACTAAGTCTCTGACGCCCTCCGGAAGCTCAGCATACCAATCCCGCGCGGCGGTAGAACCATACCCCCGCACACTGCGAGAACCAGCCTGCATTCAGAATGAATACATGTGTCAGTATGAAATGAATGGGCTGTGTGCCAATGAAATGAATGGGCTGTGTGCCAATGAAAAAAAAATATGGGCTGTGTGCCAACGAAATGCGTGAGCTGCGTGTTCAATTTTCAGCAAATTGTGGGCTGCGTGTTCACTATCTATCTGGGCTGCGTGTTCAGTAAATTTGAAATTTGGGCTGCGTGTTCAACTTTCAGTAAATTGTGGGCTGCGTGTTCACTATCTATCTGGGCGGCGTGTTCAGTAAATTTGGAACTTGGGCTGCGTGTTCAATTTTCAGCAAATTATGGGCTGCGTGTTCACAATCTATCTGGGCTGCGTGTTCAGTAAATTTGGAATTTGGGCTGCGTGTTCAATTTTCAGCAAATTGTGGGCTGCGTGTTCACTATCTATCTGGACTGCGTGTTCAGTAAATTTGGAACTTGGGCTGCGTGTTCACTATCTATCAGGGCTGCGTGTTCAGTAAATTTGGAACTTGGGCTGCGTGTTCAATTTTCAGCAAATTGTGGGCTGCGTGATCACTATCTATCTGGGCTGCATGTTCAGTAAATTTGAAATTTGGGCTGCGTGTTCAATTTTCAGCAAATTGTGGGCTGCGTGTTCACTATCTATCTGGGCTGCGTGTTCAACTTTCAGTAAATTGTGGGCTGCGTGTTCACTATCTATTTGGGCGGCGTGTTCAGTAAATTTGGAACTTGGGCTGCGTGTTCAATTTTTAGCAAATTGTGGGCTGCGTGTTCACTATCTATCTGGGCTGCGTGTTCAGTAAATTTGGAATTTGGGCTGCGTGTTCAATTTTCAGCAAATTGTGGGCTGCGTGTTCACTATCTATCTAGGCTGCGTGTTCAGTAAATTTGGAATTTGGGCTGCGTGTTCAATTTTCAGTTAAATTGTGGGCTGCGTGTTCACTATCTATCTGGGCTGCGTGTTCAGTAAATTTGAAATTTGGGCTGCGTGTTCAATTTTCAGCAAATTGTGGGCTGCGTGTTCACTATCTATCTGGGCTGCGTGTTCAGTAAATTTGGAATTTGGGCTGCGTGTTCAATTTTCAGTTAAATTGTGGGCTGCGTGTTCACTATCTATCTGGGCTGCGTGTTCAGTAAATTTGGAATTTGGGCTGCGTGTTCAATTTTCAGTAAATTGTGGGCTGCGTGTTCACTATCTATCTGGGCTGCGTGTTCAGTAAATTTGGAATTTGGGCTGCGTGTTCAATTTTCAGTAAATTGTGGGCTGCGTGTTCACTATCTATCTGGGCTGCGTGTTCAGTAAATTTGGAATTTGGGCTGCGTGTTCAATTTTCAGTGAATTGTGGGCTGCGTGTTCACCTAAAATCTGGGCTGTGTGTTCAGTAAATTTAAAATTTGGGCTGTGTGTTCAGATTTCAGAAAATCAGTTGTGGGCTGTGTGTTCACTTTCAAATTCGGGCTGTGAGTTCGACAAATCAGTGTTTGAGCCGTGTGTTCACCTCTTAACTAATGTGTACTGTGCGTTCACATTCAATTAATGAGCCGAGGGTTCAGAAATTCAAGTGTCTAAACTACATGTTCAGAATGCCAGTAAAGTACTACGTTATAAGTACTGTGTCATAAGCTAAACTGTGTGTTTAAAGCATGGCAAAGGCACGGAATGTACGAAAATGCAGAAAATTGAGTAAATACCTCTCGAGCCTCGTGAGAGAGATGATGCTCCGGCTCTCGAAGAAGCAGATCCATGGGTGCCCGCTCGTCAAAGTTGGTGAAGTGACGAAAAACAGCGCGCGGGAGGATGTGTGCCCGCGGAGCGTACCTCCCAGGAATAAAAGGGCGGACCCTCGGGGGCAGAGTCATAGGATCAAAATCGTCCCCGGCACCCGGAAAACCTCCGCCGTGGGAAGAACTGCCTGCCATTTTCAGAAAATCTGCAAAATGAGCAAAATGAGCCAAAATTGGAAAAAGTCAACAAAAGTCAACTCTCGGGAAATGAAAAGTCAACAAAAAGTCAACTCCCGAGAAAATTTTCCAAATATTGAGATAAACTTACCTCGAGTGGTGAAAATGCGAAAAGAAGCTTCGAAACCGAAATCTAATCGCTCCAAAGTGTTTAAAGCTGAATGTTTTTACGAAAATAATTTGCACGGGGCGTTGGAAAACGCGCGTGAAACTCAGATCTGGAGAGGAAAGTGTTGTAGAAGGCAAGAAAGGAAGGGGCCTCGGCTGCCTTTTATAGGCTCAAAGTCTTGGTTGAAGAAGCATGCAAAAAGGAGGTGAAAAAGACCAAAATACCCTTGGATCTGGCATATGGCCGGCCGGCCCCTATTTCTAGCTGGCCAGCTATCTGCTTTTTGCAGAAATGGCCGGCCAGCCATTAGCTTTATTGAAAATCGGTTGGCCACCTCCCCTTGGGAAGATAAACGGCCGGCCATGCTCCCCACATGCTCACCTAGCTCCTTGCAAATTTTGAGGAGAATCGGAGTTCCCGGGATCTGAAAAAATTCAAGAAAAGTACACTTCCGGTCGCGAAATTACTCCGCCGGAACTTCAGCTTCAAGTTCTGACTTGTGTCTCATCATCATTCACCGAAATCGAAGGGTATCCTTTGTGAATATGTTGTAGTCTTTCTCGGAAGTGAATCGGAGGTTGTGATCTAGTTGCCTTCGCCGAAACACGCGTTTCCGTGCTCGTTTTTCTCGCAACAAACAGGCGTTTTGATTTATGTTCGTTTTGCACTGTCATGCGCACAACTTGCATTCTCGTGACAATACTTGCATTGTTGTGCACATTTCTTGATATTACTGTGCCTCTGTGCTTGAGCAGGCGTTGTCACGCACGTCCTCGCTCGCATCACAATGCATTCACTCACCGGCACTGCTTGTGTCAAACTTTTGGAATTACATTGAACATTTGTTGGTAGCATATGGTGCTTGTTGAATTTCTTTCTTTTGCAGGCACGATATTGTATGTATGGTTCATTTGAGGCTGGTGCGACCAGACGAATCGTGCAGGTATCGTATCTTCTCCGTGTGAGACGTGGCGAGGATTGAATAATCCTTCGCATTCTTAACTGCGTGAAATGTAGTTGTTGCTTTGCATTCTTGCTTAAAACTGTTGCATATATTTGCGAATACTTGCTTCATTACAGCTTGCTGCATTTGCATGATCATTAAGTTACCTTTGGCTCGTTGCATTTTGCCCTTGCCTGCGGGCACATCCAAGTTTCAAACCGGCATCGCGAAGCGCGTAAGTCCAATTTTCAAAGTCTTCCTGCATATCATTTTGCGTCTTGCCCCTGCCTGCGGGCACGCCTGCGGGCACATCCGAGTTTCAAACCGGCATCGCGAAGCGTGTAAGTCCAATTATCAAAGTCTTCCTGCATATCTTTTTGCGTCTTGCCCCTGCCTGCGGGCACATCTCTGTTTGTCTTGTATGTTTGTCTAAGTCTTTGGCCTTGTCAAAAATAGGGTCGTCTCTGGGCTTTGACATTCACTCCCGTCACTTGTGACTTTCGAGTTCTGTCAAAGAGGGGCAACTGTAGACACCCCATTTTTGACCGACCTTAAGACTCAGACGTCACCGATTGAGTGCTTGGTGATGTTGCATAATGTGCTCGTTCAGAAGTTTCAGAGTTGTGGCCGTGAGCCATGCCTCCGGACTTCCGAACCCTCTTTTGTACTTTGCCTTGGTTTGCGAACCAGGCTCGGTTTTCTTTGTTTCTTTTCCTGAGGGAAGGGAGAGGTCCCGTAGACCATCTCTCAATGTCCGTAGGCTACATTTGGTGGCCGTAGGCCATTTTTCCCATTTCGGAGTCCGGTTTCCGGTTTTCGGAGCCGTCAGGCCGTGTGCCTCGGTTCGGGACCGCTTAACCATCTCCTATTGATCTGATTTTTGGCATACATCTTATTTTCTCCCTTTTGAGGGACACTGGGGTCTCAGAAACCCACTTCGTGGCCGATTGCCATTTTCGGTGCTTAACAGCCCATTTTCGGGACCTCAAACTGCGTGTTTTGGCCCCCGAGCATTCGTTTTGCATCGGTTTTTGTTCATTTTTGGCAGGTACCTCTGTTTTACCACCAGGAAGGTCACTGAAGGGTGGGAGGCTAGTAATTGTTGCAGCAGCCAGTTATCTCTCCTCCAGAGCCTCCCGGCGCCCGTTTTTCCAACTTCCGGGCCAATGTTGAACACCTTGGGGTTAGTGTTGCCAACTTTCAACCACATATCTGTGATCTACACACCTGGGAGGCCCCTAAAAACCTATGGCCGGCCGGTAATTGTAAAATTACTTTTTTACCCCTCTCTTCAAATCCAATGTTGAACACCTTGGGGTTAGTGTTGCCAACTTTCAACCACATATCTGTGATCTACACACCTGGGAGGCCCCTAAAAACCCATGGCCGGCCGGTAATTGTAAAATTACCTTTTTACCCCTCTCTTCACATGCAATGTTGAATACCTTGGAGCCAGTGTTGCCACCTTTCAACCATACACCTGTGATCTACACATCTTGGAGGACCCCATCAGTTGGTGGCCGGCCGGAAAATTTGATTGACCCTTTTGACCCCTAGCCGGCCGGCTAGGGGGTGTGGCCGGCCGGCCACCTGCAAAAAAGTGATAGGCCGGCCGTGTTCCTTGCACTGTGCACTTTACAGCTGTGGGGCAATATCCCCCAGACAAGATATTTATCCGGGGGATATTTTGTGGGGGAGTTTTCCTCTCCTTTTCCCCCACCTTTACACCCCTTCTTTGGCCTATATAGCAAGCAAGTCTTGTAGTAAATGAGGGTTAGAAAAATTGCTCTTCAAGTCTCCATACTCAACTCCATCTCCATAGCTCTCATTTCTTCAAAAAACCCTAAGTCCCTAACCATCATTCCTTCTACACCACCAAGCTCTACCACCACCATCTCATTTCCAGCAACAAGGAATGGTTCTCAAAGGGCAAAGAAGCTGCAAATCCATCCAAGAAGCAACAAAAGTTTGAATCTTCAAGGGTAAGTAATACTTTTACCCTTTTGACCCTTTTTCTTGATCTATTTCTAAGTCCCACTTTCTTTTTGTTTCAAGCTCCGGCCCTAACTGAAAAGGGCCCTCTTTTGAGGTCATCTTCACTTTTCATTAAGGGATCAACCCTGTTAGAGCCCTCCATAATACACTTGCTTCATTGATCCTCATGTGTGTCATAGTTTTGCATGCTATTTTTGACCCATGAGAAATTTATTTTCGAGCATGTTGTAAACTGACATTAGGCTTATTTTGAGCCCCTCTTCAACATTGGAGAAGGGCTCAACATTGTTTGGTGTCCCCATGTACCACTTGTAGTTATATCCCTTATTTGGCCCCATTTTTGCATAAATTGGCAGCCCTCTTTTCTTCTGTTTTTGGACCTTGGTCCGAACTGAAAGTGGCCTTATTTTGGCCTATAATTCATGTTTCATTCACACTTTTTTTCTGTTTGGTGAATATTTTGTATACTTCATGTTATAGCCATTGTTGAGCCTTATTTTGCATCACATTTCTATCATGTTTTTATACTGATTCGAGGCTTGTCATATACTGTAAATATTCATATTTTTGGTCCCTATTCAGTTTTTTAGAAGGAAATTTTTCAGTTTGGGTTTTTCTTATATCACTTGCTTCATTACCCCTCTTTTGGTCCCTATTCTTGCATGCCATTTTCCCCCTACCTATGCTTGCTGTTTGGCCATGTTTATAACTGTGAAAGTACATTTTTTGGGACTGTCTAGCTTCTGTCTTTGCATTGCATGTCCATATTGTGCACGTTTAGCATAGCTATAGGCCATTCCGGGTGCCATAACCCATCTTTCGGGACTTTTTCATGCATCGGGTGTGTTTTCGCCTCTTTTCGGGACTGTTTTCCCCTATATTTTAGTGCTGAAATTCTATTACCATGTTTGCATATCATTTCCCATGTCATAATTCGCATTTTTGCATTGCCTCGGTTTGCGTGCCCGTGTGCACGCATTTCGAGGCACCTCATTTTCTGCCATCGGCATCTTATGTGAGTGTGGCTGAGGCTCTCTCATGTTACTATAAGTCCATGTTGCACTTTCCATGCCATTTGCATTGCGTATGCATCGCCTCGGTTTGCGTGCCCGTGTGCACGCATTTCGAGGCACCTCTTTTTCTGCCATCGGCATCTTATGTGAGTGTGGCTGAGGCTCTCTCATGTTAGTATAAGTCCATGTTGCACTTTCCATGCCATTTGCATTGCGTATGCATCGCCTCGGTTTGCGTGCCCGTGTGCACGCATTTTGAGGCACCTCATTTTCTGCCATCGGCATCTTATGTGAGTGTGGCTGAGGCTCTCTCATGTTAGTATAAGTCCATGTTGCATTTTCCATGCCATTTGCATTGCGTATGCATCGCCTCGGTTTGCGTGCCCGTGTGCACGCATTTCGAGGCACCTCATTTTCTGCCATCGGCATCTTATGTGAGTGTGGCTGAGGCTCTCTCATGTTAGTATAAGTCCATGTTGCATTTTCCATGCCATTTGCATTGCGTATGCATCGCCTCGGTTTGCGTGCCCGTGTGCACGCATTTCGAGGCACCTCTTTTTCTGCCATCGGCATCTTATGTGAGTGTGGCTGAGGCTCTCTCATGTTAGTATAAGTCCATGTTGCACTTTCCATGCCATTTGCATTGCGTATGCATCGCCTCGGTTTGCATGCCCGTGTGCACGCATTTCGAGGCACCTCTTTTTCTGCCATCGGCATCTTATGTGAGTGTGGCTGAGGCTCTCTCATGTTAGTATAAGTCCATGTTGCATTTTCCATGCCATTTGCATTGCGTATGCATCGCCTTGGTTTGCGTGCCCGTGTGCACGCATTTCGAGGCACCTCATTTTCTGCCATCGGCATCTTATGTGAGTATGGCTGAGGCTCTCTCATGTTAGTATAAGTCCATGTTGCATTTTCCATGCCATTTGCATTACGTATGCATCGCCTCGGTTTGCGTGCCCGTGTGCACGCATTTCGAGGCACCTCTTTTTCTGCCATCGGCATCTTATGTGAGTGTGGCTGAGGCTCTCTCATGTTAGTATAAGTCCATGTTGCATTTTTCATGCCATTTGCATTACGTATGCTCGCCTCGGTTTGCGTGCCCGTGTGCACGTATTTCAAGGCACCTCTTTTTCTGTCATCGGCATCTTATGTGAGTGTGGCTGAGGCTCTCTCATGTTAGTATAAGTCCATGTTGCATTTTCCATGCCATTTGCATTGCGTATGCATCGCCTCGATTTGCGTGCCCGTGTGCACGCATTTCGAGGCACCTCATTTTCTGCCATCGGCATCTTATGTGAGTGTGGCTGAGGCTCTCTCATGTTAGTATAAGTCCATGTTGCATTTTCCATGCCATTTGCATTGCGTATGCATCACCTCGGTTTGCGTTCCCGTGTGCACGCATCTCGAGGTACCTCATTTTCTGCCATCGGCATGTTATGTGAGTGTGGCTGAGGCTCTCTCATGTTAGTATAAGTCCATGTTGCATTTTTCATGTCATTTGCATCGAATTTGCACCGCCTCGGTTTGCGTGCCCGTGTGCACGCATTTCGTGGCACCTCATTTTCTGCCATCGGCATCTTATGTGAGTGTGGCTGAGGCTCTCTCATGTTAGTATAAGTCCATGTTGCATTTTCCATGCCATTTGCATTGCGTATGCATCGCCTCGGTTTGCGTGCCCGTGTGCACGCATTTCGAGGCACCTCTTTTTCTGCCATCGGCATCTTATGTGAGTGTGGCTGAGGCTCTCTCATGTTAGTATAAGTCCATGTTGCACTTTCCATGCCATTTGCATTGCGTATGCATCACCTCGGTTTGCGTGCCCGTGTGCACGCATTTCGAGGCACCTCTTTTTCTGCCATCGGCATCTTATATGAGTGTGGCTGAGGCTCTCTCATGTTAGTATAAGTCCACGTTGCATTTTTCATGTCATTTGCATCGAATTTGCATTGCCTCGGTTTGCGTGCCCGTATGCACGCATTTCGAGGCACTTCATTTTCATCTGGCATTACCTCGGTTTATGTGCCCGTGTGCACGCATTTCGAGGCACTTCATTCGCATTTCGAGGCACTTCATTTTCATCTGGCATTACCTCGGTTTGCGTGCCCGTGTGCACGCATTTCGAGGCACTTCGTTTTTATTTTACATTACCTCGGTTTGCGTGCCCGTGTGCACACATTTCGAGGCACATCGTCATCTTGCTTTCTGTATCAGATTTCCATGTCATTTGCATTACCTCGAAATGCGTGTTCGAGGCACATCGTCATCTTGCTTTCTGTATCACATTTCCATGTCATTTGCATTACCTCGGTTTGCATGCCCGTGGGCACGCATTTCGAGGCATCTCATTTTCATAACATTGTGCATGCTAAGCTGTATCTTAGTTGCATTTCATGCATGTCATGCATATTGCATCGTGTTCGGGATAGGAGTTAGCCCGGGCACGGGAAACGAGGTACATTTCGTACTCCGAGTGACGGAATGTATCTCAATTCTCTAGTCACCGACACTCCGGATCACCCATGATGGATGTTAGGTTTTAGCTGTATTTTCATGTGCATTCATCCTATATTGAATTGTGCATTTCGACTCCTCGGCCATCATGCCTCGGTATGCGTGATTGGTGGCACGAGGATCGAGGCATGCATATATCTGTGCAAATACATTGCGATGCCCCTTTCCTGCTCTCTATTGCAGCAAAACGAAGAATCAGCAATTTTTTGGGGTTTGGCACGCATTTCAAGAACAAGTGTAAACAGAGGCTAATTGGGGCATTCCGGTGGATTTTCGCGCAAGACAACCCGGACATGCATCATCCATCAGAAGCAAGGCAGTCCCTGGCTTGCACGCCAGTTTTATTTGCTTTCTTAGTTAATTCATTAATTAATTAGAATTTTGTAATATTTTGGACTGTAATATTCTTTTATTCGGGACTGTAATATTTGGACTGTATTATTCATTCGGACCCTCTGCGCGGGGGGCATAATTGTAATAAGTGTGCGTGAGTGTGATGTATGTCTTCCAACCCCACGTCTTTCTCCCTTTTATTTATCTGCTTATGATGGTTAGATTAGGGCATATTTCAATTAGCATACAGTATGATATCATGTTTGCATTCATTCATCTGTTTTGCATGCACCAGGCTCGGCGCACCATACTAACTGCATTGTACTTTCAATTCCAAATTGAATACATGATAGTTGTAGCATTCCATGTGCCATGTTTAGAATAGCCGAGCCTGCTATAGTTTGCATTTTTGCATGTGTTGCATTAGGCATTCCTGTATACTTAGGATCATGCATGATTTCTAATGTAGTTTCGGTTTTGGCTTGGAGTACCCGGTGAGTTTTATGCTTTAGCATCTTCGCATGTGTGTGAATGATTGCCATGATAGCATGCTTACCATGAGGCTAATTGCTTATGTGATATATCTGCCTGAATGCCTGTGGGTGAAGGTTGGGTTATCTGAACTGGGACAATTCATCAAATGTTCGTTTTAAGCCCACTTGATAGTGGCAAAACCATCGTTTCTAAGCCCACCTGTGGGTGGCAAAATCTGCATTTTAAGCCTACTTGCGAATAGCAAACCATCTTTCAAACAAACAAACATGAAATGTTTTGTTCCAATTCGGGTGACCTAGTCTATACTTATATGCTGTGTGCATCACATAGTAACCTAGGCTAATAACCGGAATAAGAACATACAAAGTTTTCAAAAATAGATATCATGGTTAGTAGAGGCCGATCTTTGATCGGGCGAGCGGGGGTACTCACGAAGTGACCTTCCCCAATCGTACCCAAGTTCCCGAGCCGAGGCAACTTTGGTGATGACGGACACGTGGCCTTTGGCACCGAGTCAGGGTTTCCTAAATTTCCCATTTAAAAAATATTTAGGTGGCGACTCTGTATTTGGCAAAGCAGTCCATGTTTGGCACTACTTTTTCAAAAATCAGTTTCTCAAAACGATTTGCCGGATTTGGACTCTTTGGTTCAGATTAAGAACCGCGACACAAAATCGAGAGTCCGAGCTGTAGCGAGGTCCCCCGCGGGCTTGTTACAATGTTGTAATTGGATTAAGAACAAAATACATAACTTAATTATGTAGAGCATTGATTTTTTCATTAAAATTCTTTTTGAATTATTAATACATATTGCATATAGATACATAAAATTTAAATTAAATATAAATATTTTGTAATAAATAAATAAATAAATTAAATATAAATTAGTATTAAGACATCAATAAGATAGACATAACATTAAAATATTAAAAAAAATTAATTTGATCTACGCAATGCACATAATTTAGCACATTATGTATTATTTATTTATTTGTAAATTGAGATTTTTTTTTTCAAATATCATAATAATTAAATTAAAAGTACACCATGAAAAATATATTTAAAAAAAAAGTATTTCTCAAATAAAGTTGATATAAAATTGGTTATTATAATTAAAATTAAGTTTGTGTAGTACTTTATATGTAAATAGAAAAGGTATGCTGATGTAGCTTTTTAAACAAAATATAAACCTCAGAATGTGCCACATCAGAAAGAGAAAAACATTACTTATATATATATATATATATATTTGGAGCACATATTTATTTTATTTTATTTTATTTTTTAGTTCTGTGTATCATTGTGCTACAATCTTAAAACATATTTTGAGAAGAAAAAAGAAAGAAATATATGCCTATTTTCTTTACTTGTCTCTATATAATAATAATAAATTGATAACCTAATTAATTGGAATGCTATTTTTTTCCTTAAAAGCCTCTATTTTGAGGTGGACGTTGCTATGTGGGCAGATGAGAAGTGACAGTAACAATAGAAGCAGAGAAGAAGTAAAAATTGAGAATCAAGAACTACATAAGATTGAACATTTTCGTTATTTATGATCGATTGTCACAACGGCTGAGAAGATTGGAAGTGATGTGGTCCATAGAATTAAGGTGGGGTGCTTCTGGAGTACTGTGCGATAGACGGGTACCCACTAGACTTAAAGGAAAGTTCTATTGAAACATCTATTAGACTTGCGATGTTGTATGGGACAGAATATTGGGCAACATAGAAACAACATGTAAATAAGATCAGTGTTGTTGAGATAAGGATGCTCAGGTGGATGTGTGGCAAGACTAGAAAAGACAGAATTAAAAATGAGTATATTCGTGAATGGGTAGAAGTACTGATAGAAGATAACCTGAAAGATAATAGATAGAGATAGCTTAATCATATACGATGGAAACCCACAGAGGCAGTAGTAAAGAGATGTGATACAGTGATGGTAAAGGGAAGTGTTAGGGAAATATAGCGATCCCGGGTTTACCCTTGTTGTACAGAGATCCGGACATGTGTCCGTGGATGTTAGTAGTTGATTATTATCTTGTTTACACCCTTTTTACTTCGTATTTGAGTTATAAGATGTGTTGGGCGGATTTGTTTCAGGTTGGTTGAGTTTAGAAACCAAAACTAGTTGCCCAGATTTTGGCCTGTTCGCTCGAGCGGGGGTGTTAGCGCTCGAGCGGGGAATACACTCATCCAGTATTTCTTGTGCAGTGTTGTACGCTCGAGCGTGGGTTTGGCCGCTCGAGCGGGGTTGTGTGAGTGCCGCTCGAGCGTAGAGTTGGGAGCTCGAGCGGAGGCCTGGTTCTGTAAAAGTGCTGGGAGAGTGCATCCGGCGCTCGAGCGAGAGTTTGGCCGCTCGAGCGGGGGTCTGTGAGTTACGCTCGAGCGGAGTGTTTTACGCTCGAGCGGAGAGACTGGGTTAAAGCTCCGTGTTTTGACTTTTCAAATCACTTTTTCACCTTCTCTTCTCTCTCCTACTTCTCCAAAAACACCATTGTTGAGCCTCTCACTCTAGAACTCGACCTTCTCTCTAGGTTTTGATCTAGTAAGAGTGGTTTGCTCACCTTTGGCCTTTACAAAAATGTTGTTGATCGTCGAGGGCTTCTTTTTAATCTGAAAATTTCGGGATTTGGAGCACGTTGGGTTTTGTCATCTTCTCCTTTGGGGCTCCGAATTTGAGGTTGGGATATCCTACTCCTCTCTATGGATTTTGTCTTTAAATTTTGGTATTTTGAGATGTTGGGGTTGTTTTGGTAATTTTGTGAAAGTTTGGGGCTTTTGTGTAATTTTACAAAAGTTGGGGTTTTATTCATAATAAACCTAGATGCATATTTGGAATAGAGAAATGGTATAAATGTTGAATCATTGTTGAAAATGGGACCTTAAGGGTTGAAATGTTAATTATGGATAATGACCTAATTACATTGTTTGATTAATTGGGATAATTAATTGTGAGAAATGAGGAAATGAAATGTTGATTGAATATCCATTTGTGCATTTATTTTCTGTTTAGAAATAACTGCTTTGGGCTATCGGTGGAAGATAGTCGTGATTGTTGTAGACAATGCATGATGATTAGGCAATGGAAACTAATCAATGGAATGTGTCATGGAATTTGACTGTTGATAGAATACATCAACTGTATGTATTGAGTGATTGTATATAGAACCAATGTGTTTGTATACGTTATGTGTAGAGGAGGAGATGGGGGATGTACTCCGCGGTTTAGGGGAAGATAGGGGATGTACCTCTAAACCGGATAGTGTTGGGAGAAGATAGGGGATGAACTCCGTAGATACAGCTCATATGCTTGTCTAGAGAAGTGAAGATAGAGCTCATATGCTTATCTTTGTGAAATGTGGATATAGCTTATATGCTTATCTGAATGTGGGATATTGTTGTTATACATATCTGTTGAGAATGTGGATACAGTTTATATGCTTATCTGTAAATGTGGGATAGAGTTTTTATACTTATCTGTTGAAATGATGATAGAGCTGACATGCTTATCTGTTGAAAAAGGAAAAATGTAAATGTATCAGTGTTAGCCATCTATCAATTGCTAATATTTTAGTCATTGTCCATGGTTGGTTTAGTGTATCTCTACTGGGTTGTGGCTCACCCTTTATGGGAATATCATTTTCAGGTACATGTAGCATGCCACCTCCAAGGACATAGCTTGGGAGGCTAGAGGCGGACATACTTTTGTCATTTTACTTTTGATGTATTACATGTAACCTCAAGCCAAGGGCTTAATGTGTAAACGAGTTAGTACTCTTTTGTTGTAGCCAAGTGTTAACTTGGAAAGCTGTAAGCCCGTAGGGCATTTTGTTTTGATGTTAACATGTAATACTTATGTAATGAGGCTCTAATGAATAAAAGAATGTGGCTAGTTCATATGTCAATACATGTCTTATTTGATGGGTTTAGTGTTATTATTTTGAGGGCGTTACAACTTGGTATCAGAGCGTACCGGGTTCGAATACTTTGGGTACGTGGGAAGTGATTAGTATCACAATGGGTTTGTCTCGCTTGATAGAGACTTTGATGTAGTGTCACATGCTATGTGTTTAAGTTGATAACATGCTAATGTGTTTATTTGGGTATGGGATTTAATTTCTAGGATGTTGATTGGATCCTTGGATTTCTGGGAGTCTTGTTGGAAAAGCACTTGATCAATGCTGTTTCTAACTGGAACTCTAGTAATGCCTCGGGACTATCATTATCCGGAAATGAAATTCGTAAATGCTTATGTGTTTATGTACTTATGTGGAGTGAATTACAGTTGTCCATGCATTAGGACGTGAGTGTTTAGTTTTGGCACATTTGTGAATGTGCTAACGTTCTGTGTTACCTTTATTAGGATGTCAGGACGAGGAAGAGGTGCTAGGCGTGGTAGACCTGCGAGGCAGGAAATACCGTTACCGGAGGAGGTTCCGGCAGTGCAGGAGGGAGTTGGCCAGGCCAATGTGGCCGAGCCAGTGGGTCAGCAGGCCATGGGTGCCTTGGCCAGGGAGATAGCAGGAGCTTTAGGTATTCTTAGAGCTGGGAATCAGGCAGCTGAGGCAGGGCCTTCTTTCTTGAAGAGGGAGTTTTTCCGGTCTAATCCGGATGAGTTTGTTGGGGATCCGAAGGAGCCACTGAAGGCTGATGAGTGGCTAGAGCAAATGAGTAAGACGTTCGAGATGCTAGGCATCGAGGACGGAGCACTGAAAGTGACCTTGGCATCCTTCCAACTGAAGGGAGATGCGGGTCAATGGTGGAAATACGAGAAGGCTCGTGTTGGTGGTGCTTGGGAGGCGTTTGTGAATGCTTTTCAGGAGAGGTTTTTGTCTGCAGCAGCTAGGGAGAAGCTGAGGGATCAGTTTAGCCGGCTTAAACAGCAGGGCTTGTCAGTGGCCGAGTTTGAGGCTACTTTTACCAGTCTGTCCAGGTTTGCACCTGAACTGGTGGCGTCTGAGGAACGCCGTTGCTATGAGTTTGAGCGGAAGTTGAGGCGGGGCCTCAAGTTGAGAGTTGGTGGGTCTTATATCCGAGAGTATAGACACCTGGTAGATGCCGCTGCTCATATGGAAATTATGATGCAGGAAGAGGAGGAAGAGCAGAAGGGCTCCAAGAGGAGCCAGGATGGTCAGAGTGATGGCAGGAGGCAGAGGGGTTATAACCCTTAGCAGTCTCAGGGAGCAGTTTCTAGATCGACCTTTCCAGTGCCGAGTGCAGGCTCGGGGAAAGGCAATCAGGGGGAGTTTACTTGTTACAAGTGTGGCCAGCCGGGTCACAAGGTATCAGTTTGCCCGCAGAAGGGTGGGGGTCAGAGAGCTGCTTCTTCTTCAGCTAGACCGCAGAGTCAGAGTTTGGGCAGGGGGCAACCCTTGTCTTGTTATCAGTGTGGACAGCCTGGGCACCTGAAGAGATTTTGCCCGCAGTGGAGTGCTACCTCGGGAGCGTCTGGTTCTAGGCAGACGCAGAGTTTTCAGCCAGCTCAGTCTGTGCAGGCCTCGAGGGCCAATCCAGGAGTCTCGTCATCCCAGTCTGTGCAGCAGTCTTTTGCTCCTAGAGGTGAGCAGGTAGACCAGGGGCCTACAGGGCGCGTGTATGCTATTACCGCACAGGATTTAGTACCGGCTCCATCGGTAGTGAGAGGTACTTTTCTGTTTTGCAACTCGGTTGCTAATGTGTTGATAGACACAGGTGCATCTCATTCTTTTGTATCTGCTGCATTTGCATCTGTTTTGGAATTGGAGTTAGCACAGCTAGCATCTCCTATTTGTGTGGTATCGCCTTTGGGTGGTGAGTTGATCCTGAAACAGGGTGTCAGAGGATGTGATATAGAGGTCGCCGACTATAGGCTTCCTTTTCCGTTTGTTGTCATGCCCATGAAGGGCTTTGATGTTATTTTGGGTATGGACTGGCTATCGTCATACCGGGCTGTTATTGATTGCTATCGCCAGAGGGTCACGTTATGTACCTTGAGCGGGGAGTGGTTCCATTTCTTGGGAGACCGGGTTGGTTGTGTGTTGCCACCGGGGTATGATTCGCGAGGGCGAAGTGAGCTTAGTAGTCTACTTGCCAGCTCTGAGAGTGGTGAGAGTGGTGAGATCCAGCTTGTGTTGCCGAGAGTGGTTCGTGAGTATTCGGATGTCTTTCCCGAAGATCTCGTTAGTTTGCCACCTTACCGAGAGATAGAGTTCTCTATTGATTTAGTACCTGGTACGGCGCCGATTTCTATGGCACCTTACCGTTTTGCTCCAGCAGAGTTGGTTGAGTTGAAAGTTCAGCTCCAGGAATTGCTAGATAAGGGCTTTGTTCGCCCTAGTGTTTCACCGTGGGGAGCACCGGCCCTCTTTGCTAAAAAGAAAGATGGTGCCTTGAGATTGTGTATTGACTATCGAAAGTTGAATCGGGCTACGGTTAAGAATAAGTACCCTATGCCCCGTATAGATGATTTGTTTGACCAGTTGAAGGGTTCCCATTGTTTTTCTAAGATAGACTTGAGATCGGGTTACCACCAGTTGAGGGTCAGGGAAGAGGATATTCCGAAGACGGCATTCCGTACGCGGTATGGCCATTATGAGTTTTTGGTGATGCCATTTGGGCTTACCAATGCACCGACAGTCTTTATGGACTTGATGAACCGGATCTTCCGGGAATTCTTGGATCGGTTTGTAGTCGTTTTTGTGGACGACATCCTTATCTATTCGCCTACTGAGGAGGAGCACGAGGCACACTTGAGAGTGGTGCTTGAGTTACTTAGAGCCCATAGGCTGTATGCCAAGTTTGGGAAGTGTGAGTTCTGGCTAAGGGAAGTCAAATTCTTAGGCCACGTGGTATCCGGGGAAGGGGTGTCTGTTGATACATCCAAGGTTGAGGCAGTGCAAGATTGGGCACAGCCTAAGAGTGTGTTTGAGATCCGCAGTTTTCTGGGATTAGCTGGGTATTACCATCGGTTTGTGAAAGATTTCTCCAGGTTAGCGTCACCGTTGTCTAGACTGACTCGGAAGGGAGTCAAGTTTGTGTGGAGTGAGACTTGTGAAAAGTCGTTCCAAGAGCTGAAAGTTAGATTGACCACCGCTCCGGTGTTGATTATTCCGGAGAGAGAGTTGGGTTATGCGGTTTATTGTGATGCCTCACGAGAGGGTTTGGGTTGTGTGTTGATGCAAGAGGGGAAAGTGGTAGCTTATGGCTCACGTCAGTTGAAAGTACACGAGAAGAATTACCCTACGCACGACCTAAAGTTAGCGGCTGTGATCTTTGCCTTGAAAATCTGGAGGCATTACCTTTACGGTGAGAGGTTCGAGGTATTCTCGGACCACAAGAGTTTGAAGTATCTGTTTACACAAAGAGACTTGAATTTGAGGCAGAGGAGATGGATGGAGTTCATCGAGGATTATGATTTTGAGTTGCATTATCATCCGGGAAAGGCCAATGTTGTGGCCGATGCCCTTAGTAGAAAATCCATTAGTGATGTAGCTAGCATAGCCATCCGAGAATGGGAGATGTTGCGTGCACTTGGCGAGTTTAATTTGCTACTGGGTGAATCTGTTGAGGCTGCGGCCTTGTTTTCTGTTGTTGCGCAGCCTACACTTGTGACTAGAGTGTTAGGGGCTCAGAGAGGTGACCTTGAGGTAGAATCCCTCCGAGAAAAGATCTCCTGTGGGAAGGTTGAGAAGGGTTTGACGGTGTATCCCGACCTGAGTGTGAGATACCGAGACCGTTTGTTTGTACCGGAGTCTTGCCGAGAGGAGGTACTCTGAGAGTTTCATCATTCGCGCCTTGCGGTGCATCCGGGAGGTACTAAGTTGTATCAGGATTTGGGTCGCCAGTTTTGGTGGCGGGGTATGAAGAGAGATGTGGCTGTTTTCGTATCGAAGTGCCTTACTTGCCAGCAAGTGAAGGCCGAGCATCAGAGGCCAGCGGGTTTGTTGCAACCCTTGCCTATTGCCGAGTGGAAGTGGGAGCATGTCACTATGGACTTCGTTGTAGGTCTTCCGAGGACTCAGCGGGGTAGTGATGCTATTTGGGTGGTTGTAGACCGGTTGACTAAGTCGGCGCACTTTATTCCTATGCGCGTGAGAGATTCGGTAGATCATCTTGCCGACTTGTACATTCGGGACGTAGTGAGATTGCACGGGGTCCCAGTGACGATCGTCTCAGATAGAGATCCTCGTTTTACTGCTAGGTTGTGGCAGAGTTTGCAGAGTGCCTTGGGCACTAAGTTGACCTTTAGTACGGCTTATCACCCTCAGACTGATGGGCAGTCCGAGCGTACTATTCAGATCCTCGAGGATATGCTTCGGGGTTGTGTCCTGGACTTCAGTGGGACGTGGGAGAGGCACTTGCCATTGGTAGAGTTTGCCTACAACAACAGTTTTCAGTCTAGCATCGGTATGGCACCGTTTGAGGCCTTGTATGGCCGACCGTGTAGGTCTCCAGTTTGTTGGGCCGAGGTGGGTGATGCACCTTTGTTGGGTCCGGAGTTGGTTAGGGAGACGACGGAGAAAGTTGAGCTTATCCGTAGGAGGCTTGTTACAGCCCAGAGTCGACAAAAGAGTTATGCCGACCGTAGACGGAGGCCTTTGGCGTTTGAGGTAGGTGATCATGTCTTTCTGAAGATATCACCTAGGCGAGGTTTGATGAGGTTTGGGAAGAGTGGGAAGTTATCTCCTCGGTTTATTGGTCCTTTTGAGATCCTTGAGAGGATTGGCGAGGTTGCTTATCGGTTAGCCTTACCACCGCAGTTGTCCGGAGTGCATGACGTGTTTCATGTGAGTATGCTTCGGAAGTACGAACCAGATCCATCACATGTGTTGGATTGGACCGATTTAGAGGTAGATGAGGATGCCTCGTATGAGGAGAGACCGGTTCGGGTCTTGGATAGGCGGGATCAGGTCCTGCGTGGCAAGACCATTCCCTTGGTGAAAGTCTTGTGGAAACATCACGGAGTGGGGGAAGCCACTTGGGAACGTGAGTTGGAAGTCCGCGAAAAATATCCGGACTTGTTTGTTGATATGTAATCTTGTATTTAAATTATGAACTATTATTGAACTTAAGAGCTTTTATATATGTCTTAAGTTGTGAAACATTGAAAATGTTTTGGTTTATTGAAAGTATGTTTTGGAACTTGCCTCATATGGAAGTTGAATGTAACATTATATATGTTAAATATATTGTTGAAATTGGAAAGATAGTGCATAATGTTGATGCATGTTGGAAGTACATATGTTATTTACATATTGTGAGATGTCTTTTGTTAAAGGGATGGGATGACCGGAAATGGGTCGAATTGTTGAATGTTAAAATGTAACATTGTTTAAAATGGAGAAAAACCTGTTTTTGAAAACTTGTGCTTAATTTCGGGGACGAAATTCTTTAAGGGGGGGAGGTTATAGCGATCCCGGGTTTACCCTTGTTGTACAGAGATCCGGACATGTGTCCGTGGATGTTAGTAGTTGATTATTATCTTGTTTACACCCTTTTTACTTCGTATTTGAGTTATAAGATGTGTTGGGCGGATTTGTTTCAGGTTGGTTGAGTTTAGAAACCAAAACTAGTTGCCCAGATTTTGGCCTGTCCGCTCGAGCGGGGGTGTTAGCGCTCGAGCGGGGAATACACTCATCCAGTATTTCTTGTGCAGTGTTGTACGCTCGAGCGTGGGTTTGGCCGCTCGAGCGGGGTTGTGTGAGTGCCGCTCGAGCGTAGAGTTGGGAGCTCGAGCGGAGGCCTGGTTCTGTAAAAGTGCTGGGAGAGTGCATCCGGCGCTCGAGCGAGAGTTTGGCCGCTCGAGCGGGGGTCTGTGAGTTACGCTCGAGCGGAGTGTTTTACGCTCGAGCGGAGAGACTGGGTTAAAGCTCCGTGTTTTGACTTTTCAAATCACTTTTTCACCTTCTCTTCTCTCTCCTACTTCTCCAAAAACACCATTGTTGAGCCTCTCACTCTAGAACTCAACCTTGTCTCTAGGTTTTGATCTAGTAAGAGTGGTTTGCTCACCTTTGGCCTTTACAAAAATGTTGTTGATCGTCGAGGGCTTCTTTTTAATCTGAAAATTTCGGGATTTGGAGCACGTTGGGTTTTGTCATCTTCTCCTTTGGGGCTCCGAATTTGAGGTTGGGATATCCTACTCCTCTCTATGGATTTTGTCTTTAAATTTTGGTATTTTGAGATGTTGGGGTTGTTTTGGTAATTTTGTGAAAGTTTGGGGCTTTTGTGTAATTTTACAAAAGTTGGGGTTTTATTCATAATAAACCTAGATGCATATTTGGAATAGAGAAATGGTATAAATGTTGAATCATTGTTGAAAATGGGACCTTAAGGGTTGAAATGTTAATTATGGATAATGACCTAATTACATTGTTTGATTAATTGGGATAATTAATTGTGAGAAATGAGGAAATGAAATGTTGATTGAATATCCATTTGTGCATTTATTTTCTGTTTAGAAATAACTGCTTTGGGCTATCGGTGGAAGATAGTCGTGATTGTTGTAGACAATGCATGATGATTAGGCAATGGAAACTAATCAATGGAATGTGTCATGGAATTTGACTGTTGATAGAATACATCAACTGTATGTATTGAGTGATTGTATATAGAACCAATGTGTTTGTATACGTTATGTGTAGAGGAGGAGATGGGGGATGTACTCCGCGGTTTAGGGGAAGATAGGGGATGTACCTCTAAACCGGATAGTGTTGGGAGAAGATAGGGGATGAACTCCGTAGATACAGCTCATATGCTTGTCTAGAGAAGTGAAGATAGAGCTCATATGCTTATCTTTGTGAAATGTGGATATAGCTTATATGCTTATCTGAATGTGGGATATTGTTGTTATACATATCTGTTGAGAATGTGGATACAGTTTATATGCTTATCTGTAAATGTGGGATAGAGTTTTTATACTTATCTGTTGAAATGATGATAGAGCTGACATGCTTATCTGTTGAAAAAGGAAAAATGTAAATGTATCAGTGTTAGCCATCTATCAATTGCTAATATTTTAGTCATTGTCCATGGTTGGTTTAGTGTATCTCTACTGGGTTGTGGCTCACCCTTTACGGGAATATCATTTTCAGGTACATGTAGCATGTCACCTCCAAGGACATAGCTTGGGAGGCTAGAGGCGGACATACTTTTGTCATTTTACTTTTGATGTATTACATGTAACCTCAAGCCAAGGGCTTAATGTGTAAACGAGTTAGTACTCTTTTGTTGTAACCAAGTGTTAACTTGGAAAGCTGTAAGCCCGTAGGGCATTTTGTTTTGATGTTAACATGTAATACTTATGTAATGAGGCTCTAATGAATAAAAGAATGTGGCTAGTTCATATGTCAATACATATCTTATTTGATGGGTTTAGTGTTATTATTTTGAGGGCGTTACAGGAAAGGGGCAGGTCTAGATTGATATGGGCTAGTGTAGTAAATAGAGATATAAATTTCCTTAATTGTACTAACCAAATGGTCTCTGATAGAGTGGAATGGAAAAGAAAGATTTATATAGCTGATCCCATCTGATGGGACTTAAGGTTTGGTTTAGTTTGGTTTGCCAATAATGCCTTTAGGGTTTGACCGTTAAATACATTTAAAGTAAGGATGGTTTGGACAATTAACCTATCTAAGCCCTCAAACCTAATATGTGATGTGAAATTTTTCAACATAATTACTTTTTTAACCTTCTATTTTGTTGACATTGAAACCAAAGTTTTGCTTCATTCACTATTTTCTAGGTCTTTGTTTGGAATTTTAGTGTTTGGGAAGTTGGCTAGTTTAGTAGAGTCCAGATCCTCTGTTGTGGCTCTCTGCAGTGGTTCCCGTCATGCTCCAAAATGTCGTGGCTAGTTTTGTTGTTTTTTTTTTTTTTTTTTTTTCTCTTTCTTTCTTTCTTTTTTTCTCCCACTGACCTCTCAAACGTTTGTGAGCTCTCACCTGAACCACTAATGAAACCCAAATTCGAAACAGACTCAGAAGAAAAAGTGCATTCTACTTGAAGCTTACATTCTTCATCAACAAAGCCTTAGCTCTAGACTCACCGATCTGACTCTCTCTGATTCACTTTCCCCTATATGAGAAAGTAATATAGGTGTTGTAGAACTCGAAAGGGCCGAGATTTGGGTTCTTCACGATGTACATAGCGGCAAATCGAATATCAAATGAAACTAAAGTGGTGAGATTGTAGATTGTGGAGGAGTCAGCCGAAATTTGGGGGTTTTTTGATGTAAGATTGTGAGATCGATGGTGACGAAGATGGTGGTTTGGAGGACGAAACGGAGTGCAATGATGATTATGCATTTTGTGATTTTTTTTTGTATTTTTTTTTTTTTTTTATTTTTCTTTTTTTGGTTTTTTGTTTTTGTTTTTTTGCCTTGATTTTGGTAACAAATAAGTATTTGTTTTGAAACCTAGGTTGTAAGATATATTGTAAGTGCTTCTAAAAATGTCTGATTGAATATAATTAGTGTAAAACCTAGGTTGTATGATGTACTTAGTATTTGGTTTGAAATGTGAGTTTGTAAAATGCACTACAAATGCTTGTAAAAATGTTTGATTGAATATAATTGTTTCACTTTGGTTAATAAGTTCCTTACTCTCTCTTGTTTATTTTCTTCATATACAAGTGGTGATTGATTTGATAATTTTTCTCTCAATTGGGGCTTTGGTTATTCAATTTTTCGGGCTTGAATGGTATTATTTGATACAAATTCCAATTGACTTCTTTAAGTTATTATCTGCTTGCAGTCGGGTTGATGTAACAATGATATGGGTAGGTAAGGTGATGATGTCAGCGTTAGGGATATGGAAGCTAATGAATGGTAGTGTTTGATAGTGCATAGGGATTAAAGTTCATTTTATATTTGATGGGAGTCAAAGTTCACCAAAAAAAAAATTAAAATTTTTTCTTTTTTTTTATTTGAAGAAAATGACACTCAACTTTGCCAGGGTTGTTTAACAACTCTGTTGGTCTCAAGCTCTGGTAAAAGAGGAGAGTTGTGTGTTAGGTAACCGACAGCTAACACGTAAAAACAGTGCTAGGATCCCTTATGACAATGAATCATACTTTGAATCAATTTGATAGAGTCGAGTGGAGCAGAATAATTTATGTAGCCGATCCCATTTAATGGGACTTAAGGTTTGGTTTGATTAGTTTGAAGAGAATGACACTTGTTTCTGATTTTTTCTAGAAATGTTATTGGCATAAAAAAAATAAATAAAATCATATTATTCAATTTGTGCTATGACCAAATGTTGTTTTTGTTAAAAAATTGAAGAGGTTGGGCAAATATTATATTTTGTATGCATCAGCTTAGCTGCTCTTTTTATATTGAATCTTGTGGTGTGTAATAAGTTATTTTGCAGAGAATATGAATGCTTCAATCTTGAATTACGACAGAGTGTAAGATCAGCTTTCCATTTTGTGATCTATTATTTGTTTCTAAGTTCCGACATTTATGATTTTAAGATTTTTTTTTTTTTTTTTTTTGAAGTTTGTGGTATATAAGTCATAGTTGATTTGTGAATGGGAATCTCATTGATGCACCACCGAGAATGTTTGGCAAGTCTAGCAATTTTTTCTTAGTAATTCCTTTTAGAATTTTGTCCTTAATACTAGATACAGTGAAATGTATATGTTTTTGTGGCTTTCAAAACTGATTGTAGTTTCATCGACCGATTATAATGTTTCTTTGTCTTGGCCAAAGATCAGCGTAGACAATTTGAGTGTTTTATTATTTGTCAAATTTTTACACTCCCTTCTCTCACAATCAAAACCTTATACATTTTTGTACACTATTTCCTCTTCTTAACTTCTTTGCATTTTTCATGCTTCACCTCCCTACACCTCCCAGTCCCCAAAAGAAAAACTAGAACACCAATTTTTTCCACTATTATAGTTAATTATATATCCATTGCTAGCACCATCATCATCAGCACTTGCACTGAAACAATCAAGTCTACATAAAGAAAATAAATAACTAAACACTTCTATATAAGGAAAACAAACAAGAGAGGGTAAGGAACTTGTTAACCAAAGTGAAACAATTATATTCAATCAAACATTTTTACAAACACTTGCAATGTGTCTTACAAACCAAAATTTCAAACCAAATACTAAGTGCATCATTTAACTCAGATTTCACACCAACTATATTCAATCAGACATTTTTACAAGCACTTACAATACATTTTTCAATCCAGATTTCAAAATAAATACTTATTTGTTACAAAATCAGGGTACGAAAAATCTCGAAAAACCCCACAAGATGCATAATCACCATCGCCCTTCGCTTTGTCCTCCAAACTGCCATCTTCGCCACCGTCGATCTCGCAATCTTATGCCCTAAAACCCCCACCATCGCCCTTCGCTTTGTCCTCTAAACTGCCATCTTCGCCACCGTCGATCTCGCAATCTTATGCCCTAAAACCCCCAAATTATGGCTAAGCTATGCCATAATTGACAATCTCACCACTTGAGCCTCACTCGACATTTGATTCATCGTCGTGTACGCTGTGAAGAACCCGAATATCGGCCCCTTTGAGTTCTAGGACACCTACATTACTTTCTCTCATAGGGGAAAATAAATCATAGAGAGTCGGATCAGTGAGTAGAGAGCTAAGGCTTTGTCGATGAAGAATGTGAGTTTCAAGTGGAATGCACTTCTTCTTCTTCTTCTTCTTCTTCTTCTTCTTCTTCTTTTTCTTTTTCTTCTGAGTTTGTTTCGAATTTGTGTTTCGTTATTGGTTTGGGTAAGGGAGCTTACAAACGAATGAGAGGTTAGGAAGAGAAGAAAGGGGGGAAAAAAAAGTACCAAAGCAATGATGTTTTGGAGCCATGACAGAGGATTCAGACTCATTTTAGTTTAGTTTTTGATTGTTTTAATAGGCTAAAATAATTGTGTTTCGGAAGAGTGTTGATTTTTTTTTTTTTTTGTAGTTGAACGTGATTTTTGTAAGAGAAAAAATAAAAATAATCATGAATTTAATATGACATTTTGTCTTATTAATTATTTAAAAAAAAATTTAGTACTATTTTAACTCGAAAAGTCAAAAAAACCTTTTGCCAAACACTCCCAATGTTTAAACTAACTCTTTCTATTGCCTAGATCCTACAGGCCATTATTATCTTTCATATCCTTTGTATTAGGAAAATCCATCCACTAAAAAAAATTACACAAAAAAAAAAAAAAACACTACAATATTAATGTGGTAATTGTATTGTTTAAATAAAAAGCATTGCCATGGAATTTTGTTCTAACATGTGAAGTTTATATTGAGCCATATTCAGTCCTTATCATATAAATTTTGCATCATTTTTTTATTTGTAATATCATTACTCTTTGAATTATTAATAATGTTAGGTACATAAAATTAAAAAATTAAAAATATATATTATGTGACGCTAATATTCGTCTTGAGTGTAATATATCACTACTCAATGTCAGTGCTCCTTGTCCAATATATAGACAACCAAGTGTATTTGAAGGTTTTAAACCGATTTAGTTTGTTTGTTGATTTGCATAATCTTCTACCTTCTAATTTTATGATTTTTTTTTTCCTCTTATAATTCATTTGAGAAGTGGTTGTTTTAGTAATTTTTTTTTTTAATTTCTTGTTTTTTGGCTAAAATATGTTTTAGCCTTTTACTGTTAAAAAAAAAAAAATCCTTGTATGACAAGTTAAGAGTTTGGTTTTGCTAAAGTACAAAATCTCAACTTTACAATTGAAGTTCGTGCATTATGATATCAATTTGTACTCTCTCAGTGATTTAAACTGTTCATCTTATATGACAAGTTAAGAAAAATATGTATGCAAAAAATTAGATTGATCAGGTATAATTAATCACAAAATCAAATCACATATATCTTATAACAAATGAATGATATATTTGTAAAAACATGTATTACTGTATAGATAAAAATAATGATGGAATGACAATCGATATTGGATCTTTTTAATTTTTTACAGTAATAATTTTCTTAGTTAATTGTATAAGATGAATGGTTTAAATTACCAAAATGAGTCCAAATTAGTTTCATAATAGGTCAATTTCATCTTAAAGTTGAGATTTTCAACTTTATCAAATTTGAACTCATTTGGTTTTGGGATAAAATCTTTAGTTCCCCAATGAGGTTTATAAAATTAGTCAGTGAAATTAATTATCCGACGATCTTAAACTTTGATTCAGCACGGAAAAAAAATATATAGAAAGATTCAACTTTCATTGAGTTTTTTCTAAAAAAAATTTAATTTTAATTTTTTTATATCAATATTCATTATCTATGAATTTATCCACAAGATTTAAAATCTTTTCACTCTATCACTAAATATGATTCCTATACTTTTACTTTTATTAACACATGAATTCAATAATTATATTTTGAAATAATTTTGTATTGTCATCATCTTAATATTAAATCTCTTATATCATGGGTATGATAAAGAAAAAAAAGTTAGGAATCATAAAAAAATTTTCATGAAATATTTATGATCCTTTAATTACCTTAATTAGTGTGTTATGCTTTATTTTAAGTGTAATTTAAGGATCATAAAATTTTCATAATTATTTTCATAAAAACATTTTCATGATACCTAACATTGTTGAATGGTAAACCATGTTCGCTCGATGTTCGTACTAGTACAAACAAAACAAAAACAAAAACAAAAAGTGGCCACGTGGACAATGAGGGCGGCTGGCCATGTGGACAATGAGGGTGGCTGGCTTTCGCATGGAAAAGTTATTGATTGGCTTAGAGTTAGCACCTGATTATACTCTTTATTAATTATAATTTATCATTTTTTTTCTTCTTCTTTTGTAATTAGTTCATATAAATTTGTGAATTATATCTCTTCTATCAATCATAATATTATTAAAACACCATGCGACAGTATTCCAAGGCCAACTAATAACTTTTTCTGCACACGATAATCTGACATCAAGAATTGCTCTCGCATTTCTCGAGTTGAGCATCAAATTATATGAATATAATAACTTCTCCTGCCCATGATAATCTCACATGAAGAATTGCCCTCGTGTTCCTCGAGTTGAGTATCAAATTACATGAATATAATAATTTCTCCCGCACACGATAATCTGACATAAAGAGTTACCCTCGTGTTCCTCGAGTTGAGCATCAAATTACATGAATATAATAACTTTTCCTGCACACGATAATCTGACATGAAGAGTTACCCTCGTGTTCCTCGAATTGAGCATCAAATTACATGAATATAATATATAGTGTATCATATATATTTATATATGAATATTTATCCTCATAGCGAATAGCAAGTATAGCAAGATGAGAGTGGTAGCAGCAATATTGTACATTGTTCTCCCAATTTGCAGCCTTGGAATCCAAGATGACGTCCAGGCCAATTCCTCCATCTCCTTCAATGTAGCAGGTGCCACCTTGGCCACATACAGAGACTTCCTAGGGGAACTGCGAGTACTCGTGTCACGGGGAACTAGTACAGTAAAAGGTCTACCAGTGCTGAACCTCGATAGTGAAGTGTCGGATGGGAACCGGTTCGTTCTGGTCGATCTTATCAATGGCGACACAGTCACCTTGGCAATAGATGTGGTGAACCTTTACTTGGTGGCTTTTCGTGGTGCAAATAACAAATCCTTTTTTTTCAATGACGCTACAACACTTCAACTCAAAAAATTATTCCACGAGACCAAACAAACCAAGTTAGGCTACGAAAGCAACTATGACAACCTTGAGCAGCGGTCAAAGAAGAGGGACCAACTCCCTCTGGGACCAACTCCCTTAGCTAACGCCATCATAGGGTTGTGGAAGGGTGACAGCGTACCCAGATCGCTCCTTGTGGTCATTCAGATGGTCTCGGAAGCGGCAAGGTTCAAATACATTGAGGAACAAGTCCGCAAAAGCATAGCCAGTGGAAACTCTTTTACACCACAAGGTTTGATAGTGAGCATGGAGAACGAATGGGGGTTTATGTCCAAGCAGATTCAGCTTTTGGAAGATGACAAAAACTTCACTAATAGCGTTCAGCTTAAAGATGACAATTACCAGAACCTCACAATAAACGACTTTAATACACTCAGTCGCTATACCATGATAGCGATTCTTCTCAACAAAGGCAGCAAGACTACTAGTAGTAGTTATAGCAATATTGCTCTGGCCGAGGACTTCGTCAACAACGAATTGCTCAAACTCTGAAACTGCGGTAACTGTCTAAACCCCACATGTCGCCCTTAAATAATTCTAGGTAGCCTCCTTTCTTCTCAAACTGGTTTGAGAGCATAAAATAAACAGTTACCCTTCATCTTCCTCCACAGATAAGTCTGCTTTTCATTTCGTTTTGGACTCTTTTGTGTATTTCCTGATCAATGTGGGCGTTAATGTGATATATTGGCATATGTGGGTTAATGTAATATATTGGCATATGGCCATCTTCCTCCACAGATAAGTCTGTTTTGCATTTCGTTTTGGACTCTTTTGTGTATTTCCTGATCAATGTGGGGGTTAATGTGATATATTGGCATATGTGGGTTAATGTAATATATTGGCATATGGCTGCTTTCTTCTTCTTCTTCTTCTTCTTCTTCTTCTTCTTCTTTCCTTTTTTTTTTTTTCTCTTATGTTGCGTCTATTTTAATATATGTTAGAGGCGGGACACACGCGAAAAAAAGTTATCTTGTGAGAAAGATATATGAAAAAAATTAGAATTAAGGCCTCGTTTGGCAACCAAACTTTTTAGTTAAAAAGTCAAAAAGTTACTAAATTAGCCTAAAAGTCAACAACCTATACCAAAAAGTCAAAGATTCTCTTTTCTCTTTACTTTTTGCACATCTTTTCGTAAAAAGCCAAAAAGTCATCCCAAACATACTAGTTTTTTTTAGCTCATATTTTAGCCAAATAGCCAAAAAGTTACTAAATTAGCCTGTTCCCAAACGGGGCCTAAAGAGTAAGATTAATAATAACTTCAATCAAACTGAAAATATATACAAATATTTTAAAAAGTAGTACAATATTTACAAAATATATACACATATTTAAAAATGATATATGATGAATCTATAGAAAATTTAATTTTGGTGGCATGAGACTGAGAATATATAATTGCAAATCCTACCCAAAAAAAAAAAAAGATATAGACCAAATTAGTATAATTTAATTTATTGTGCAAAGATTAAAATAAAAATTTTCTTCATTCAAATGAGAAAAAACTATAAAGAGACTAACTTTAATTTTTTGTTTATGCAATTGATTGATTGTGTTATATATGAAGACAACCAATATTAATATCATTAATTTTTTTTAAACAAAAATTAAAAATTAAAAACTTACATTTTGACATTGAGTCATGTGATTCAAAATTAGATGTCCAATTCAATAATCCATTAAAATTGTTTTGATACAATTTTTGACACAAACAAATAGTGAATTGATCTTCTTCATGTTGTGACGGCAAAGATATTTTATGATTCTTTAGAGTGAGAAATTGGTATGTGTAATAAATAAATTAAAAAAAGGAAAAATAGAAGTAGAAAACAAAAAAAAAAAAAAAAGAAAAAAACAAAAGCAAAATTTCAGTGTATGAAAAGAAAAAAAAAATCAAATAATCCACATTTTTAAAGATCACCCAATATATATATATATATATATATTAGTATTAAGACATCAATAAAATAGATATAAAAAAAAAATTAATTTGAGCTGTGCAATGCACATAATTAAGCATATTCTGTCTTTTTTTATTAATTATTTTTTATGTCAAGATAATTTTTTTTTTCAAATATCATAATAATTAAATTAAAAATACACCATGAAAAACAAATATTTCTCAAATAAAGTCCATATAAAATTAATTATTATAATTAAAATTGAATTTGTGTAAAACTTTATATGTAAATGAAAAATACATACTGATGTGATTTTTTTTGGAAAAAAGTAAGCCTTAGAATTAGGAGTGTAAAAATGGCCCGCGGCCTAGGGTGGGTTTAGCCCGTTTGGGCCGGGGCCCCTGGACTTGGGCCATCATTTTGAAGCCTAACCTGGCCCATTGGCCCGCTTAAGGCCCACTCAAGGCCCTGCCTGCCCAAGGCCCAGTGTCTTTTTTAGTGAAAAATAATAAAATTTTGGTAGAAAAAATTTTAAAAAATATTAAAAGAAAAATGGTCAAGCCCGCCCAACCTTGGCCCAAGCCGACTGGACTGGCCCGACGCCCGGCCTACCGGCCCACCCAATGCCCGAATACCCCTGGGCCTAATTTCTCGGTCCGGCCCAAATTTTAGCGGGAAGCAGCGAGGCTCGACATGGGCCGGGCTGGACTAGATTTAAACCTCTAGTTAGAATGTGCTATATAAGAAACGAAAAAACACTACTTATATATATATATATATTTGGAGCACGTATTTATTTTATGGGTACTCGGTTCATAAATTCAATTTAATTTTCTTTCTTTTAAGAATCCACACTTTAAAAAATACTAAGGAGTTTTTTAGTATTTTTGTATTACAATGGAGTGTTACGTTTGGGATTATATTGATTGGAGTGTTACATTTGGGAAAAGCACACTAAAGAGTTTTTTTTTTTCTGTATTACATTGGAATGTGTTATATTGGAGTGTTACATTTAGATGAAAAAAAATACATTAAGAAGTTTTTTAAAGTGTTACGTTGTTACGCTTGGGAAAAGTATACTAAATAATTTTCATATTACATTAGAGTGTTACGTTCTTGTTCGTAATGTGGGATTTGTTTCAAAAAAAAGGGAAAATCTAAAACCTTTATAGTGTAGATTGCCTAAATGTGTTTGAAGAAACACACTTTTATCCCTAAACAATTAAATCCAAACGTGTAAGTGACTATTATTTTGTGTAATTTTCACTTTAATGGGACTTTTAGGTTCATAAGAAAAAAAAAAAAAGAATAACTAAACAGTTCATAAGATCACATTTAGAAATTTATTGGTGCTTCACCTGTAAAATAAAACACAAACATGAACTAAAATAGAGAAATAAAAAAATAAAGGAAAAAAGTGTTTTCTTATTTTTATTTTATTTTAATCACAATGATGCATTATTTTTAATAATTCATAAGAGAGACCTTTGTAACATAACCAAAATTATTTATAATTATCACTACAAATATGAACACCATAACAAATTCATAATTGTTTTTAGAAGAGAATTGTGTATATAGTCTTTTTAAAGATAAATATTTTAATAAATAATAAAATTAAACAAGATTAAGGAACCAAATTAAAATAAAATAATCAAAATGGTGAAATGAAAAAAAATAAAAAGATTTTTTAGGTAAGTTAAAAAAAACCAAAAAGGAAAAAGATGCAACAGAGAAAGAGCAGAAGAGATAAAAGCATAAATAATAATAATAATAAAGAGGCAATGATCATCTCTATGGCTGGAAAGAAAACTGAGGAAGGCATAAAGGGGTGAATTTTTCACAATACCCCTTAAACCAAAAAAAAAAAAAAACACACAAATTGACAAAATGGGAAAAGGGAAAGTAAGAGACATGATATGAACAGTAAATCACTGTAGCGAATGGCTCAATTCTCATATTACATAGTAGAAAAAGGACTGGGCTTCTCATCTGCTCGTGATCAGACTAGAGAGTATTGTTGAATTCGTGGGGTCCACCACAGGTCTCGTTTCGATAATCCGAAACATTCAATATATAGAATTCGTCGAATACTATATGCTTGTAAAAAAATCACGTTGATTGAATATCGATAGCTATCTCATCAAATCAAATTTTTGTCAAACGTATATTTTTTCACCGTTCATTTTTTTATACAAAACTGATTTGATCACATAACTATCGATATCTGATCAACATAGGCATATAGTACTAGATGAGTTCTACACACAGTTTGAAAGTATCGAAACGGGACCCGTGGTAGACTCCCACAGGTCCAACAGTATCTTCCAGTTCGATCACAGACTGGAGGGAAGCGAGGCCCTTGAAAAAAGAAGTGACCATATGTAGGGGTGGAAATTTGCTTGACCTGGCCTATTCGGGCCCGGGCTCTGGCCGGCCCATATCGGGTCTCGCATGCTCTCGCCAAAATTCGGATCAGTCCAGGCTAGCCCACGGGCCAGAAAATTAGGCCCAGGCCTAGGCCCTGGCTTAGGGGCTATTCGGGCCTCGGGTCGGGTCAGTGGGCCTGGGCTTGGAATTGGTGTAACATCCCGAAATAAATGCGGTTTGCCATCCAAAACAATAAGTAAATAACAACATGAATCAGAGTATAATGTCCTTTTATTACATGAGATTTGATTGTACAAAAAGGTGATACATGTGATATACATTCATAAATAGTGCATTCTGAATCTATAGCATGTGTTACGAATCAGTAACAAGAGATAAAAGCTAAACAGATAATCATATTTCCTAAAGGCTTACATTTTTCCAAGCCAAGGCTTGGGTACATCAAAGTGAGTCCTAAGCTCAATACAAATAAAGCCCTAAGATTGTACAAAAATGAACACAAAATAACAAAACTGAGTCTTTAGCTCCACAGTCCTTCCAAGCTAAGTCCTTGGTGGAGGCATATCACTAGTACCTGAAAATGGTTTACCCCAAATAGGGTGAGCGAAAGCCCAGTAGAAATAATTTAACACAATATATGAATCTTAACAAAGATATAAAAGTGAAATGCATATGCAATGCCCATGTCAAAACGGTTTACGTTTCTTTCTCAAAATCATGCCATGCTTTATTTATATCACAATTCTCAAATCATTTTCTCTACCATAGGGAACAAGAGGGAATTCTCCAACCGGTACAACCTTTCACAGATATTTCAACTACGGGAAACAGTCAAACAGAACCCATGTAAACGCAGTCTATACAAGCAATACTATTGCCATTTTATGGATAATTTGCATGCGGGAATCGACACCCATATATATGCTCGTTTTTCAGGACTTTCACCCTGGACACACAGGCCAACTTAATTTGGTGATACACACCTCTTTCCAACATTCGTCTCTTTTTCTCAAAATCATATACATTTACAATGTATTAAATGAGCAACAAATGTTTAACGCGTGTGGATGAGAAATTAGTTTCAATTCACTTAATTCTCATGCAATTTCTACAACAATCATAGCCATCCTCCACCGATAGCCCAAAACAGATATTTCTGAACAGATATAAAATCTCCAAAATAGATAAACTTTCCAAATTTTCAGATACGAGTGATAATACATGTAATAACCCGACTCTCCTATATGTTATCTGATATATTTTCAGTCCTTCTTTTGTGCTTTTAAATGTTTACTGTAAAATCCCATGAGAAATTACGGTTGAGTAAGTGAACTCCATGTGTAAGGATGTCTATCTGTTGAACAAGCAAAGTATCTGTTACATTTAGAATGTTTGAATCAAGAATTGGAAGCCGTGACGGCTTAATTATTTGAAATTGATTATATATCTATGATCAGCATAATTTTTAAGTAATATTAAGCATGTTTACGAAATTTCTATTTCGGAATGATTAAACGATTGAATTTTGTCTTATATGCATTTATATATAAATATATTAAGCCAAGTCCTCTTAAGCTTGATCAAACACTTAATATATCTCCCAGAGAGGAAAAAAAAAAAGAAAGAAGAGAAAAAGGGAACAAAGGAAAAGTTCAACTAGGAAGGAAAGTGAGAGTAAATTAGAAGGATCTTGGAGATTCGTGAAGCCAAGGTATGCCAAATTTATTTTACATAAACTTTATCTTAACTATGTGTGAGAATTCTCCTTTCAATTATGAGGAAGGGTTGTCAATTTTATATGGAAATTACTAGGGTTGTAATGAAGAGTTATGTGTGATTTTTATGTGATTAACAAGTTATGCTCATCAATTGAGTATTTTGGGATCTAACTTAAGTGTTGTGTAAGAATTCTACTTTAATCTTTGATTTCCATGTCAAACCCATGAAGTTATATCTATGTAATGTGTTATGTTGAGGAATTTAAATTAAGGGATGAAAGTTGAAAGAATAGTGACTTGATCAAGTTTTTAATCATGTTTATCTTGTGATGTTCAAATGATAATTCATGTTATAGTGAAGTTGGGTCCATATTTTGCATGAATTTCATCTTGAATTGCATGTAAAATGAAGTGGTGATGCTAAACTTTGAGTTAAAATCGAGCTGTCCCAAAACAGGGACACGGCCGCTCGAGCGGAGGCCTTGGGCGCTCTAGCGGAGAAGGAAGAAAAAATGGATTTTGGCTACTGCAGTTGGGCCGCTCGAGCGGTGAGGGGGGACCGCACGTGCGGTGCATGGCCGCTCGAGCGGAGGGTCCGGCCGCACGTGCGGCCCAGGTCCGAAAAACTGATCTCTTCTGTTTTGCATGCTCAACTCTCTGGTATTTTTAGAATATTTTTCTGATGATCCTAAGATGGTTATAAATTAATGCGAAGTGTCATGACTCAGGAAATGATTTCTTAATGATTTAAGAAGGAAGGGGAACTAATTTGCAAGCTATGATTGTGTGCAGGGCACACTCCGAGAGGAAGCAACACGTCATCTCAATGTTGTGAGTAGTAGTACTTCGATGTACCTTTAACCGTTTATCGTTATTGACGTTAAATTTTTGTCGTAAGAATTATGTTGACATAGATGTTATGCATGCCATGTGAGATACACTGTGACATTATGGAAACTTCAAAAGGGTTTGTGAAGTTATGTATGCTATGTGAGAAACATTATGAAATTGTGAAAACGTCAAAAGAACTTGTGAAATATGAAGTTATGTGGCCAAGGGCCATTTGTGAAGATCAAACCTATGAGGCCAAGGGCCGACTTGTGACTTATGAAGCTATGAGGCCAAGGGCCGACTTGTGACATATGAAGCTATGAGGCCAAGGACCAAACTTGTGAACTTGTGAATCAAAAGGGCCGAAGGCCGATGTGATAAGTTGTGAATCTATGAAGCCTAAAGGCTATTGTGAATGTGTGAACCCCTCAGGCCGTGGGCCGAACTGTGAAATTGTGAAACCGATAAAGTCATCTGTAATCTAATGAAAATGTGCTTACTTTTCGTTACTATTTATCAGGAATGTCCTGTTAACTTTACGTTAATTATGTCAACTCATGGGAATGATGTAACGGTTACCATTAAGACTCTGTTAATTACAAGGCAAGGTAACTATGTTAACATATAAGAACGATTAAACAAAGGTGTATGCTACTGATTAATAGAACATGTGAATTAAGTCATTTACCTAAAAGAATTTATGTTCATTCCTGGAGAACGCATTCTGAGTAAACATAAGAGTAGCTATGTGTATCCATATGAGTTTGAAGTTATTTTGCTATGTTGCTTATAAATTGGAAGTTATTCAGAATTTGCGATATAAGTGCAAAGTTTAGCATTATTGTGTGACCCTCATGAGAATGTGAATTAGTCTCTCATTGGTAAGCGTACTAGAATGATATGACACAACAAGAAATGCTCTAGTTATGATATGTTCCGGTTGAATTAATGAATGATGTTCAAGTATGTTTCAGGCATGTTTCCAGTATGTTACAAGTTCAAGTATGTTCAGGTATGTTTCAAGTATATGTTACAAGTTTAAATATGTTACAAGGTCAAACAAGTTTCAAGGGCTTTATGCCAATCTTTCAAGGGCTTTACACCACAAGTTTCAAGGGCCTTAGTGCCATATGTTACAAGGGCTTTATGCCACAAGTTTCAAGGGCTTATAGCCACCATGTTTCAAGGGCCTCGTGCCACCACGTTTCAAGGGCTTATAGCCATTATGTTTATGTTGCAGGATTGGGCCTAAGGTCGTCATGTACTTAGCACAGAATCAGACTAACTATATGAACTTTGCATTTTTATATGCATTGATATGTATTATGTTTCAAGTTAAGCGTCATTTTAATTACGTATTACTATTCACTGAGCCCGGCTCACTCTCTGTTATGTCTGTTTCTGTAGGTCACCAATCAGGTGGTCAGTCCTAGCCAAGACGCTTGCTTTCTTGTGTCAACCTTCATATGTCCAGGCACTGTATAAGCCATTTATTTTGTTAAGTTGTTAAGATGTTGACTTGCTTATGGGTGTCCATCTATTTGATGTATATAACTTTCATGTTTGTTTTTGTATACGCCCAATCATAGGGTAGGGACTGCAAATATGTATGCATATGCTCCGGGATATAGTTTGGAACTTTATCTATCCACTATAATGCATGTGATGAATGAGATCCTGGCATGTAGAAGTAGCTCAATGGAGTTTATATGTTTCATTTTTTATTTTTTTTTTCGTGCTTCCGATAAGGTCCCGTATGTTATGTTACCAGGTTACATGTCAGTTTCTGAATAGGTCATGCCCAAACTTTTGGAGGCGGGTTTAGGGTGTGACAATACATATCCAATTCCAAAATCCCTATCAATATCCATCTAATTTCATATTTCCAACATCAATTCCATTTATTTATACAAAATAAATATTTGGGACATTTAGGGCAAAATCCATTTTCTTCCAAAATCCAACCCAATGGTCAAAATCAACAATTTGTTCACAACTCAATCACATTTCTGCTTCCATAACCATTTTTCATAAAACCATTTGAAAACCCCTCTTTTGATTTTAAGCCAAAACCTTAGGTTTGTTCAAAATCCTCAAAAACCACAAGATTGTTTATGAAAAACAAATAGTTAAGTTAAAAATCATAAAAGAGTGTAGAGAATCCCTACCTCGAAGTTAGAAGACCAAGGAGAGAACGGAGAAACCTTAAGGAAGCCGAAATCCAACTCTATTCGGGTGAAAACAAAGCTCTAGATGAGCTCTACCTTTTTAACAAAGAGAGTAGGGTGGAGAAATGGGTAGATCTTGGTGTATTTGTAGAGAGAGAGAAGGTCTTAACTTTAGGGTTTTGAAATGTTTAGAGAGCGAAAGAGATGAAGAGATGAAAAATAATGTAAAAAGTGACTTTTACAAACTGATACACACATAGTCCGGTCGAGTGCAAGAAGTGTCGCTCGAGCGTCCAGACACAATAAGTTGTTGTGCTCAAGCGCAAAAAGTGACGCTCGAGCGTAGATTACACACTCCCAGTAGTTTTGCAAATACCAGACCAACGCTCGAGCTCAAGAAAGGCCGCTCAAGCCGAGACCACTCGAGCGTAAGAATCACCGCTTGAGCGTAGAATACATTCTCCCAGTAGTTTTGCAGACCTACAAAAGTATTGAGAATTCACAAAGCCTGCTTGAGCACAAGAAGTGATGCTTGAGCAGAGGAGTAAAATTATGGGTGTAAATCCTAAGTGATTCGTGATTAGATCTAGATTAAAATATTCCAAATCCCAGAAATTCAAAACACACAATCTAAATCAACAAGCACTTACGAAAGTGATTTAGATTGTTTGTTTTTCAGAATAATTAATAAATCGACACAAATGATTTTTACGTGGAAAAAACCACAATTGGACACCTCCAACTGTGATTAAAAAACCACGGGCGAAACGCCACTAATCAATCCACTACTGAAGTAAAAAGATTACAAAGATATCATACAAATTACCCAACTCAGTTAATCTGTCTTCGACTCTTCTGTAACTCTTTTTCCACAACTTCGTCTCGGAACTGATCCTGAAGTTGATTCCACACCACAACTTCACTTGTCGAATTAACGACTGCGTAGAATCAAACGCCTTTTGGATTCTACGCTTTAATCTTCGGAATCCACCGAAGAACTCTCTCTCTTGAAATCAAAGTCACCAATTCCTTGATGTATGTATTTTAGATCACGAGTGAAGAACTCTTCTCAAAGTATCAAGGAAAACTCACAAAAATCTCTCTTCAAGAAAACCTCAGAAAATCTCAAAGTAGATCTGAAAAAGTAATCCTAAAGTTTGGAGAAACCAACTACTTATAGAATTCCGGATTCTGAAGCTCGCTCGAGCGAAGCTTATCTCGCTCGAGCGAGAAGCTTATCTCGCGTGACTTTCATAAGTACCTTCGCTCGAGCCATAAAGTCTTCGCTCGAGCGAGGAATAAACTCTTTCAGGTTTGTACGCAGATGCTGTTCTTCGCTCGAGCCTCCAATGCTTCGCTCGAGCGCACAATGACCTCTTTCAGGTTTGCAGCCAGACGCAGTCCTTCGCTCGAGCGAGGCCTTCTTCGCTCGAGCGAGCAACACAAAACAGCACAGAAAATACAACTCGATTACACAAGTTTGTTCGTGGAATTGACAAGACTAAGGGACCTAACAATCTCCCCCTTTGTCAATACCCGGACAAAACTTCCTAACACAATTTCCTAAACAGACGAACTAGTTAAAACGATTACAACTCAAAGCAAACGAACTAGCTAAAATGATTACAACTCAAGGCAAACCAAACAATAAACCAAACTTGAGGAAAACCTGTAATGAAAGCTAACTCCATCAAACCTGAAATGTCCTGAAATGTAACATAACAAACCAAAACATATAGCTCAATATCCAGATCAGTAATATCCACATCATATAAACTTCTCCAAATGCTCATCTACAAAAAACAAAGCATGAGAACAACTCAAAACTACTCCCCCTTTTTGTCCGGGAGTGACCCAAAAACAACAACAGGCAGATGCAGCATAAAAAAAACACTATCCAAAGTAAGAGCAAAAACTGTCCAAGAGAAGCATATGCCAAAAGCTAAGAAGGAGAAGATGGTGGCTGCTGCAACTGAAGAAGAGAAAGAATTTGAGCAAGCATGGCACTCTGCTCATCAAGGCGGCCATCAAAAGCATCAAGACGGGTAGTCAAAAGATCAAGGCGACGTGTAACAGACTGCTCAAAGTGCTGTAGCTGGCCACGAAATGAACGAGGATGTTGCTCAGGAAGATCAGGGGCACCGGCATTGGCGGCCTCAAACTCCTCCTCCTCGGCAAGGAGATCATCATTACCTGCACCAGAACTCCCAACCCCCGACACACTCCCCCTCACATGAGCCTGACTCTGAGAGACTGTCAATTTAGTAATGGGTTTGAGAGGGGAAGCAAACTCATCATCATCAAAAACACGAACACCAAGGGCAGTGAGAAAACGAGTAAGCAAACACCCATAAGGAAGCCCCAAAGATTTTCTGCCCTCAGAGACCCCAATCATTTTTGAAACAATCATTTCCGGAAGGTCAATAGGTAGTCGGTGATGAATACAATACAGAACATAACCTTGGTCCTGAGTAATATGCGAGGAATGGGTGGTGACATAAAGATTCGCACACACGATGATATTCAAGAGACGGAACCGAGGAAGCAACTCATTTTGCTGAAGGAGATCCCCGGTGATCCAAGTCCGGTCAACACCACATAACTCAGAAGCAACACAATTAAAATCAACACCTGACCGGGTAAGAAACGGAAAATGACAATTACGAACCTCAGGAAGACCAAGTAAAATCCGAAACACATCCCCAGTGATAACAAGTGACTTCTTCCTAACCCAAGTCTCAAAGGATGCCGGAAGTTCTTTGTGAATGGAATGGATATTGCAATAGAATTCCCGGATGAGACTCAAATTTTGTGGCCTGGAGAAATGCAACACTTGATCGCCACCTAACGAATCAAATAAAGACCGAATGGGAAGAACCTCAAAGGCATTTGGGAGGATATTGCGCTCTAAATGTACTTTACGAGATGCAAAAGACTCCCTAAACAACTTAGATTTTTCTTTAGATGGGAACTTTTCAGTGTTGAAGGGAGAACGAGAAACCGTAGCTTTACGGCGCTTGGATGACTCGGCCATGACTAATACAATCCAAACAGAGCAACACCAGAAAACCCCCAAAACAAAACACAAAGAGCCAGTCAAAACAAATTAGTCCAACAGGGGTTAGAAAAGCAGTGAAACTAGTAACATTAGCATAGAAGAAATGAAATGATGAGCAGTGCTAAAGAGACAAACAATCAGCCACAGAGAAAACAAGATATTACAGCCATTATAGAATCGAAGCATCAATGTATGAAACAATAGAGAGAAAACAGAGTACAATCACATAATGGCAATATATGTATATGTAAATGAAATCCCCAATGTGAAATTCGAACAAAAATCCAATGGTAAACCCTAAGCACAATGGAGAGTGCAATAGACAAAATCATGAACCCTAGATGCAAGAGTGAGGATCGAGAAAGAGAGGGAAGAACCACAACCAAAAAAAAAAAAACCTAGAATCTAACAAGGAAAAACGACAACCACATCTCAACCCAAAAAAAATAAAACGAAGAAAGAAAAAAAACTTACCAGAAACGGAGAGAGAAGCGGAAGACCCAGACAAAACTCCGAAAGCAAGAGGACGAAGGGGGAAAAAAATGAATCGGAAAAGACACAGATACAGAATTTGAACCGCGACAGGTCGCTCGAGCGAATACTTTAACGCTCGAGCGAGAGCTAAAAATGCCCAGGCAGTCGCTCGAGCTAAGAATGGGTCGGTCGAGCCAAAAAGACAAGTTCTCAGGACTAATGCAGTGGCAAAAGCACGCTCGAGCGAGGAACTCGTTGCTCGAGCCAAGGAAGAAAAAAAAACAAAACAAGTCAATTTTTTTTTTTTTTTTTTTTTTTTTTTTTTTTTTTGTAAAATAAAAACAACACTATACTCAAAATCAAGAGGTGAGACTCGAAACAAAAGTAGATGAGCACATTCAGCCAGAATGGAATACTAAGGTGAGATAATCCGCAATTCATGAAGTCTGGAAACTTGCAGTTGATAAAACAAAGTAACACTTAACATCATGAGCAAAGCAGATAAAAGAGAATCAATGATCATAAGCAACATGAGAATGTACAACTCAAAATCCAACATGAGAGCTCACAAAAAAAAGTGTGTGTGTGCAATCCATGAGAGGTCACTGAGCTAGAGTTAATCCTAGTAGTGATCGGATGGCTGGACCTCCATCAAGAGTAACTCAACAATACAGAGAAAAGTCAAACCACTAGGAATCACGGGGTATTTGTTGAGTAAATGCGGAGGCTCCCCCTCAATCAATGAGTCCCTTTTTTTTTTATTTTGAACATTTTCTTTCTTAGGAGCACTCACTGGTGGCTTTCACTCTCGAGAGTATGGAGACCAAACCAGAGAAGAATGAAATTATAAAGGATGGCCTGGTTGGTGCCTCTGAGGTAGCCTTTTCCTAATGCTCGGACTTCAAGGAATTGAGAGAGAAACCATGGAAGTGAAAACAGATGGTAGATGGTTAAGAGACTCAACATCACCCATGATATGCTAGTATTGGTCAATTCCGCTGTAAAAGTACAAGAAACACTGTTAGTGGTCCATAGAGAACTTTGATCACATGTGCGGAAACCCCTGCAACAATTAATCTCAAGGATGTGTACAGAATGAGATCATGAGGTTAATGAGCATGGGCATTCAAAATGAGCTATGACCAATGAACAATGAAATCTTGTAAGCAGCATGAGTAGTGTACATAAAAAGTTGGATGCAAGTACAACAGATATCAATGACAATGAGATTATGACATCCAAGCATTCATAAGGCACAAACATTTACACCTACTCAAGAAACAAGTAACACTCTAGTGATCGAGCATGACACCCAAGGTCTTTCTAAGGAACTCAAACCGAAGAAGATCAAGGGGTTTTGTAAAAATATCAGCTTTTTGATGCTCAGTGGGAATATGCTCAACAACAACAAGGCCCTCTTCCACTAACTCTCGAATAAAATGATGACGAATGTCAATGTGTTTGGTGCGAGAGTGTTGGACAGGATTTTTTGAAATGTTTATGGCACTTGTGTTATCACAGAAGAAAGTAAGAGTGTTCTGTTCTATCCCATAATCATGAAGCATTTGCTTCATCCACAGCATTTGTGCACAACAACTCCCTGCAGCAATGTACTCAGCCTCAGCAGTCGAAAGAGAGATGGCATTTTGCTTTTTACTATGCCAGGAAACCAGATTATTCCCAAGGTAAAAACACCCCCCAGATGTACTTTTCCTATCATCAGCACACCCTGCCCAGTCGGCATCAGAAAAACCAGTAATCTCAGCTGTAGTATCAGTAGAAAACCAAACCCCATACCCCAAAGTCCCATTAACATATTTAATGATGCGTTTGACAGCAAGTAGATGAGACTCTTTAGGACTAGCTTGGTAACGGGCACAAACACCTACACTGAAGGCAATATCAGGACGACTGGCTGTGAGGTATAAAAGACTCCCTATCATACTCCTATAAAGGGTAGGATCAACAGCAATACCAGAGGAATCTTTGGAGAGGTGAAGACTGGTGCTCATGGGAGTGCGTGCATGTTTGGCAGACTCAAGACCAAACTTAGACACAAGATTTTTCGCATACTTAGACTGAGACACAAATATACCTGAAGGAGACTGTTTAATTTGGAGACCCAAAAAATAAGACAACTCTCCCATCATGCTCATCTCAAACTCATGTGTCATGCAATCCGAAAAATATTTCACAAGATGTTCCGCAGTGGATCCAAACACTATATCATCAACATAAATCTGAGCAACAAGAATATGAGACTTAGTATGTTTCACAAATAAAGTCTTATCCACACTACCCCTTTGAAAATCATTATCAAGAAGAAATGTAGTGAGTCTATCATACTAAGCTCGAGGGGCTTGTTTCAATCCATACAAAGCCTTGTCTAACTTGTAGACATGATTAGGACATTTAGGGTCCTCAAACCCTTTTGGTTGCTCAACATATGCTTCTTCTTTCAAGTACCCATTCAGAAAAGCACTTTTCACATCCATTTGAAACAATTTAAAGCCAAGAAAACATGCAACACCAAGTAAAATACGAATAGATTCGAGACGTGCAACTGGGGCAAACGTCACATCATAGTCAACACCCTCTACTTGTGTGTAGCCTTGAGCAACCAACCTAGCTTTGTTCCTAACAACTGTACCATTCTCATCAGATTTATTTTTAAAGATCCACTTGGTACCTATCACATTCATGTCTCTAGGTCTGGGAACTAGAGTCCAAACCTTGTTACGTTCAAATTGACCTAATTCTTCATGCATAGCATTGACCCAACTATCATCTAGCAAGGCCTCTTTAAAATTCTTAGGTTCAATTAAAGAAACATAACACATATGTGATACCTCATCCCGAATCTGTCTTCGGGTTTTCATTCGATCCGAGACACTTCCAATCACCTGTTGAGCTGGATGATTCAGTTTCACCCTAGCTGATGGTTTAAGCTCAGGACTTGTGGTGACAGGGGCAACAGGAGTGATGTCCCTTGGAGCACTCTTTGGACTTGGCCTTACCTGTGAGGATGGTTCGGTAACCATTTCTTGTGATGGGTCTGCACCTTCTCCTTGATTTTGAGATTCGGTATCCAAGATTGGAGACTCATCATTATCATCCTCATTTGTTGCTGGAGGAGGTGCACCTGTGTCATCTATAACCACATTGATAGATTCCATTAAAGATGAAGTTCGCAGGTTATAGACTGTAAAAGCCCTACTAGTGGTTGAATACCCTAGAAAAATACCTTCATCACTTCGGGAGTCAAATTTGCCCAAAGGCTCTCTATCTTTGAAGATGTCACACTTACTCCCAAAAGTTTTGAAGTATTTTACATTAGGTTTCAAGCCCTTCCACAATTCATATGGAGTTTGTAAAGTGCCGGGCCTTAAATACACGCGATTTATGACATAAACCGCAGTATTTATGGCTTCGGCCCAAAATTTTGGAGGAAGTTTCTTACTAAGGAGCATGACCCTAGCCATTTCTTGAACAACCCTGTTCTTCCTCTCAACAACTCCATTTTGTTGTGGAGTAATGGGTGCAGAAAATTCATGCTTAATTCCATGTGTATCACAAAAATCCGAAAACGAACTATTTTCAAACTCACGACCATGATCGGTTCGGATTCTTATGATACGATCAATGGAAATACCTTGTTCATTCTGGATTTTAAAGGCTAAGGCCTGGAAAGCATCAAACGTATCAGATTTTTCCTTTAAAAAATTTACCCATGAAAATCGAGTAAAATCATCAACAGTTAAAAAAATGTATCTTTTACCTCCGATGCTTTCAGTGCGAGTAGGACCCATTAAATCCATGTGAACCAATTCGAGAGGACGTTTGGTTGTAAAGCTGTTCACCTTTTGATGCGGGGCATGGGTTTGCTTTCCAAGTTGACATGGTCTACACACATGGCTCAAATTCTTACCCAGTTTAGGTATTCCCCTCACAAGCTCTTTGTTGGCTATCTTAGTTAGGTCATTGAAATTCATGTGACCTAATCTTTGATGCCACAGGTCAATGTTACTAATGATGGCAGAGTGACAAGTGAGATCATTAGTAGTAACAATCCCATAGCAGTTATCAGATGTGCGAACCCCATGTAAGACAGTATTTCCCTTTTTATCCAAAATTTCACATTTATTTTTTGAAAACAATACTTCATGATGGGAATCACACATTTGACTAATGCTTAAAAGATTTGCTTTAAGACCATCAACTAGTAGAACATTATTTAGCTTGGGAAGACCAGCAACACTTATAGAGCCCTTACCAATGACTCTCGAAGTGCCGCCATCTCCAAAGGTAACAATTCCTCCTTCATATTTTTCAAGGGAGGTGAAGTAGGATTTGTTACCGGACATATGACGAGAACACCCACTATCAAGATACCACATGTGTGAATCACGTGCTTTTAGAGCAGTGTGAACAACTAAACAAGCCAAATCATCTTTTCTCACCCAAATCTTTTTAGTCTTGGTATTCCACCTAGACATGTAAGGTTGTCTCCTAGCCCAAAAAGTATTTGAATTTCTACTCTTTTGAGACACCTTACCAAACAATTCATAGCAATAAGGACGAATGTGGCCATACCTACCACAGTGATGACAAATAAAAACCGGTTTTACCTCCTTTTTGTTGATCTTACCAGCTTTTGGTGGACGAAGAGAGAGATCAGCCTGGTCTACCTTCAATTTTCCCTTTGCTTGAGTCTTCTTGTCATGTGAAGTAGAGGCCTGTCCCTTGTGAGCTGTTGCACCATAGCCTAACCCGCTTTTGTCGCAACCCATTTGTTGAGACCCGAGGATGTCTTCTAAAGATTTGGAACCTTTGTTCCACATGGCAATAGTGGTTCTAGCAAGACGAAGCTCTTCATCCTTTTGACAGACTATCTCTTCCAATCTGGCTTGTGACAGCTCAAGACTTGCAAGCTTTTCTTCATATGTGGAATATACCTTCAGAAGTTCATTCCTTTCGGTTTCACAAGATAGTAATTTTCCACCTAAGTCTTGCCTGTCACTCGAGATCTTGACGATATTCTGCTTTGCTGCTACAAGTTCTCCTTTCAGCCTGACATTCTCACTCTCACATGTTTTAATCTTGAGAGAGAGTTTGTCATTGGTTTTGGACAAATTCAGAGATTCCTCGTATAGCTTTTCGTAAGCTTGTTGTAGTTCATCGCCATTGATCTCATCATTGTCATCAGATGCTTCATCATCCTCTTTTTGCTCTTCATTCTCCTTTGCCTCTTCCAATCTAGCAACTAAGACTGAAAAGTTGCTGGATGGTGGTGAATGTGAATTTCCTCCTTCATGGAATTGGCTCAAAATTTCCCATGCCTCTTTAGCCTTTGTGCAACGAACAACCCGTTGCTGTTCTTCAGTAGAAATTGCTCCACGAATAGTGATCAGGGCTCTCTGATTGCTCGGATTGTCAGCCCTGTCTGTATCTTCTTCAATGGCCTGCCAGCCTTCTGGATCAAAAGCTCTCAGAAAAGCTCTCATTCTGATTTTCCAAAACAGGTAGTTACTCCCGTCAAAGGTGGGAGGAAGATGCAAATTCTGACCACGAGCTAACTCTACTGGCTTTGGAGGAGGTGGTGTCAAAGTAGACCAAAAAGCCATGAAAGCACTATCCCCGTCTTCTCCAGATTCAGGTTCTTCGGGTTCTTGCTCCGACCCGCTTTCATCATCCCAAGTTACAGTGTAGACTTTCTTTCGATTCTTTTTCGAAGGGCATTCAAGGGCAATGTGGCCAAACCCTTGACACTCATAACACTTGACCCCTGGTCCCCTTACAATCTTTTTTTCAGTAGTTTGAGCAAATTTTGGTGGAACAATTTTGGGTTTGTCATTACTCTTATCTTTTGAAATAGGGGCTCTGAAATTCGGCTTCTTTTTCAAAAATTTTTTAAACTGTTTTGTAAGCATAGCCGTCATCTCAGACTCTAAATCAAATTCAGTCTCCGGAGGTTTTGCAGTCTCATGGGCACTCGTGAAAGCCATATTTTCTTTTTGCTTTTTCTTAGAAATTTGGTGGGCTTCATAAGTCTGCAAATTTCCAACCAATTGATCGAGCTTGAGGGTATCAACATTCTGAGCCTCCTCAATGGCTGTCACCTTTGGTTGGAACCTCTCGGGAAGGGACCTCAAAATTTTTCCAACAACTTTTGCTTCCGGGATTTTTTCACCGAGAGTGAAACAGGAATTCACGATATCACTGAGTTTTGCATAAAATTCATCGAACGTCTCATCGTCGCGCATAAAAAGGGTTTCAAAGGCGGACGTGAGACGTTGAAGTTTTGCCCTTTTAACAGAGGTGGTACCTTCGTGAATCGTTTCAAGAATATCCCACGCCTCTTTTGCTATTTCACACGTGCAAATTCGACGGAATTCTTCAGGTGTGACAGAGCAGAAGAGGGAGTTGAGAGCTTTGCTGTTCCAACTCGAATTCTGGTAATCGGTTGTGTCCCATTTATCAAGGGGTTTAGGAATATCAATCCCATCAACGGTGATTGTAGGTTCACTCCACCCAAAGATTACGGAGTGCCAAACTTTCTCATCGATGGATTTTAAAAATGCTCTCATACGAGCTTTCCAATAAGAATAGTTTGTACCGTCAAGTAATGGGGGTCTATGAGTAGAGTTACCTTCACGAATAGAATCCATGATACTAATCACACAAAATCACACTCCTATAGTTTTGAAAAAACAAAGAGTGACCTGCTCTGATACCAATTGTAAATCCTAAGTGATTCGTGATTAGATCTAGATTAAAATATTCCAAATTCCAAAAATTCAAAACACACAATCTAAATCAACAAGCACTTACGAAAGTGATTTAGATTGTTTGTTTTTCAGAATAATTAATAAATCGACACAAACGATTTTTACGTGGAAAAAACCACAATTGGACACCTCCAACTGTGATTAAAAAACCACGGGCGAAACGCCACTAATCAATCCACTACTGAAGTAAAAAGATTACAAAGATATCATACAAATTACCCAACTCAGTTAATCTGTCTTCGACTCTTCTGTAACTCTTTTTCCACAACTTCGTCTCGGAACTGATCCTGAAGTTGATTCCACACCACAACTTCACTTGTCGAATTAACGACTGCGTAGAATCAAACGCCTTTTGGATTCTACGCTTTAATCTTCGGAATCCACCGAAGAACTCTCTCTCTTGAAATCAAAGTCACCAATTCCTTGATGTATGTATTTTAGATCACGAGTGAAGAACTCTTCTCAAAGTATCAAGGAAAACTCACAAAAATCCCTCTTCAAGAAAACCTCAGAAAATCTCAAAGTAGATCTGAAAAAGTAATCCTAAAGTTTGGAGAAACCAACTACTTATAGAATTCCAGATTCTGAAGCTCGCTCGAGCGAAGCTTATCTCGCTCGAGCGAGAAGCTTATCTCGCGTGACTTTCATAAGTACCTTCGCTCGAGCCATAAAGTCTTCGCTCGAGCGAGGAATAAACTCTTTCAGGTTTGTACGCAGATGCTGTTCTTCGCTCGAGCCTCCAATGCTTCGCTCGAGCGCACAATGACCTCTTTCAGGTTTGCAGCCAGACGCAGTCCTTCGCTCGAGCGAGGCCTTCTTCGCTCGAGCGAGCAACACAAAATAGCACAGAAAATACAACTCGATTACACAAGTTTGTTCGTGGAATTGACAAGACTAAGGGACCTAACAATGGGCAACAAAAGTTTGAAAGCCAAGCTACCAACCTGATCCAAACGCAACCAATGCAACCCAATAGCCAAACTCAAGGAGGGAAAAGGGGAACGAGACAAGAATAACAATACAGAAGCATGAAACCCGAGTCTAGAATATCAAGTGGGTCGGGTCTAAAACCAGAATCGCTACAATCTCCTCCCTTAAGGAATTTCATCCCCGAAATTACAGTTTAAACTTTAAAACCTTATTTACACCAATTACAACAATGATAATCAATCAATTCCAATACTATGACCCATCCACCGGCCATTCATTCTCATCAATATGACAAACAAGTTCTCAATACAGAATATACAATTCATATTTCCAAAACATATACAATGTTTAAATTTAGTCAACATAACAAAAGTTTCAATATATGCTCGAACATTAAAAAATAGGTCCAGATACTTCTCACGGACTTCCAACTCACATTCCCAAGTTGCCTTCTCAACTCCGTGATGTCACCACAATACTTTAACAAGGGAATTGTCTTGCCTCGTAAGACTTGGTCTCGAGTATCCAAGACTCTTATCGGTCTCTCCTCATACGAGGCATCCTCATCTACCTCTAAGTCGGTCCAATCCAACACATGCGATAGATCCAGCTCATACTTCCGAAGCATACTAAAATACATCATGAATCCTAGAAAGTTGTGGCGGCAAGGCCAAGCGATAGGCGACTTCTCCAATCCGCTCCAGGATCTCAAAAGGTCCAACAAATCTAGGGGACAACTTCCCATTTTTTCCAAACCTCATCAAACCCCGCCTAGGGGATATCTTCAAGAAAACATGATCTCCTACCTCAAAAGACAAAGGTCTCCTTCTACGGTCGGCATAACTTTTCTGGCAACTCTGGGCCGTAACCAACCTCTTACGGATATGTGCAACTTTTTTCGTCATTTTCCAAACTAACTTTGGACCCAACATTGGTGCATCACCCACCTCGGCCCAACACACAGGGAATCTACACAGTCGGCCATACAAGGCCTAAAATGGTGTGATGCCAATACTCGACTAGAAGCTATTATTATAGGCAAACTCCACCAAGGGTAAGTGCCTCTTCCACGACCCTTTAATGTCAAGAACATAACCCCGGAGCATATCCTCAAGGATCTAAATAGTACGCTTGGACTGCCCGTCAGTCTGAGCATGATACGCAGTGCTAAAAAAGTCAATCTCGTGCCCAAGGCACTCTGTAGGCTCTGCCATAATCGAGCTGTAAAACGCAGACCTCTATCCGAAGGTAACATGCCCAGTGGGTACCCATGCACGTTAAACAGGTCAGACCCTCGATCTCTTTGATCTAGTCTCATGAGTGCAATTTGAAACATAGATGAGAGTCCACATTTGGTAACTTTTAGAAAATCCATTTTATTACAAAATCTTTTGCCAGAAATGGGCTACATCATCAGAGCTTAGAGTCGCCACCTAATATTTTTGGAAAATTAGGAAACCCGTGACTCGTGCCAAGGCCACTATTCGTCATAACCAAAGTTGTCTCGGTTCGGAACCTTAGGTATGAGAGGGGAAGGTCATTAATTGAGCACCCCTGCTCACCCGATCACAAGATCGGCCTCTACTAAACCATGATATGAATTTTATTTACTTTATATGTTCATATTCAGATTATTTAATAAATCCTAAAAAAATTGTTATGTGAAGTATACAAGTATAGACTATGTCACCCACTTTGGAACAACTTGATTTCATGTAGTTTTGAAAGAATTTTGAAGATGTACAACCCAAATAAATTGAGTTTACAAACATGAAAATCAACATCATTTCAAATTAAGCGACACAACCTCCATCCACTGGTATTCATAGAGTTATATCATATAAGTAAATAGCCTCATGGTAAAATGCTAAACATAGTAAGAAAAACATACACAAACGGGATGCTAAAGTATAAAAACTTATATAATTGACGTCTTACGAACAAGCTACAAAACAAAGATGAATGATCTTATGTACAAAATTCTAATGCAATTCACTCATGAGATGCAACTAAAGATTCGACTTCTAAGATATGACATGTGGATCATCTCAAGAACATGAGGTAGCGCACATAATCACATAGGAATTGATTAAATCCACAAATGCAAAATTAGCCGAATTAAGATACATGAAACATGGATGCAAAGCATGGATATAATGAAAGACAAAATATGATGAATATTCATAGATAAAGAAAGCAAGTAAAAGAACGAGATAGAAAGAAGTAGGGCGGAATATTATTACAACACTTTGAAAAAAATAATTACAAACCAAATTAGAGAGGGATGAGGGGAATATTACATCAAAATAAAAACCTCACAAAACACTCAAAATAAAAACAAATAAAATAAAAGTTTCATGTTCCTTGGAAACATCAGCGAAAATTGGTCAACGTTCGGAGATTACGCCATCTTGTCTGAAAGAAGCTAACTGACTGGCCAAATAGGCCGGCCGGCCAACTAAGCCAAGCAAAACTTGTCTTGTTGCAAAACCAAGAAAAGGAACAAACAAGAAATATATAGGTGGCTCAACTAACCACTACCGGTTAGCTTATAGCACAACTAATATGAAACAAGAGCAAGCAAATAAGCAAAAATAATAATAATAATTATGAGCTAAACAAACCATTTGGATTACAACAACATACTATGAAATATAAAGTATGAAAATAAATACGAGACAAACAAACCACTTGAATTATAAAAAAACACTACGAAATTAGAAATAAGAAAATAAATATGAGACAAACAAACCACTTGGATTATAACAAAACACTACGAAATATAAAGTAAATAAATAAATATGAGATAAATAAAACACTTGGATTACAACAAAACACCATGAAATAAGAAGCAAGAAAATAAATATGAGATAAATAAATCACTTAGATTATAACAAAACATTATGAAATAAGAAGCAAGAAAATAAATATGAGATGGAAAATATAAGAAAATGAAAGACTAGAAATTAACCTTCCAAAAAACTATTGAACTTCTTGATTTCCAAACTTCCTTTTGCTCACCCTTAAGTTTAGGAAGTGTGTTCTCATTCCTCAATTCGAAACTAGAATGGAACTTTGGGTATGTATGGTGAAAAAATGGCTAACTCTCTTATTTTTTCTCTCACTTTCAACAACACTCACTCTTTCCTTTAATCAATCACTACTGAAATTTAGCTATTTCAAAACTTTTAGAGGAGTTTTGGGTGTAGGAAAGATGGAATTTTAGTTTGTGTGGAAGGTATGAGGTGTATATGGAAGATATGAGTGTTTTTGGCTCAAAAACTCAAATTTTCACTCTTTTTTCACCCTTTTCTCACTCTTTTCTCTTCAATTTCGTGGTCCTCCTCCTCTCTTAAAATATGCATTCTATATAGGCAATGAGGAAGAGTGAAGGTCAAAAGAAGGTGGGAGATAAGAATGTGATGGGAGGGCAAATTTTCAAGGTGGTTGCATGGGATATTCCTTTATAGATGCAAACAAAACCACTTTTTGATAATGGGGGATGAGTGGAGATAATGGAGGATGAGTGGGTGCACGTGAATGGATTAGAAAATAGGTAAATGGGGTGTCCCAACCGAACCAAAACCAAGAAAAACGGGGCTGCTGTTGTTTTGGGCCGAATCAGCAAAATCTACTATTAAGCCCAAATTCAAACGGGCATATCTCCCTTATATGGACATGTTTTTAGGTGGTTCTTGCGTCTAAATTGAAGCCCCAGAAATATACTTTCCAATGGTGGTGGCCTCACATCTAAATTCCAAGTGTACAAAGAGATATGCCTAATTTAGTGAAGGCTATTCATTTTTCTCGGGCCAGGTCAACAAAATCTGCTCTTAAGCCCAACTTCAAATGGGCATATCTCCCTTATATGGACTTGGTTTTAGGTGGTTCTTGGTTCTAAATTGAAGCCCCAAAAGTGTACTTTCCAATGGTGATAGCCTCATATCTAAATTCCAAGTGTACAAAGAGATATTCCTAAAACTTCATATGTACTATCTTATATACAAAGGCACAACAAATCCAGTTAAACTTCTTACACATTACCAATTCAACAAGACTTCTCAAATAACAAAACAAAGAAAATAAAACAAAAGAGATTGACACAACTTGGCTCCATTTGAGTCCAAGTCCGCCCTATCACGGAGGCACTCCCATAGCGGCTTCACAAAAGGGTGGACTCCTGAGGTTTCTCTAAACTTGACGCTCCATTTGCTCACCTATATACATATAGGGGAAGGGGTGAGTTAAAGCCCAGTGAGTAATATCAGTATAAAGAGATGAAATGAATGATGTCTCGCATAACTCAAATCATATCTCATGAGAAACAAATCATAGTAAAGCAATTGTCATATCAGAAGTTCATAAATCATATCTCATATGTGGTACATATAATTAGCACAAAGCAAAGGGCCCAAAGGCATATTAAAGGGACCACGTGGGTCTAAGCAAAAAGACCATATAGGTCAAGCAAAGGGACCACTCGGGTTAACATTAGAGATCTGTATACTCATATAACAAAGGGTCTTGGTATTGTTTCCCAGCAGGCAAGGACCTTACCAAACAAAGAGCCATGGTATTGTTTCCTCCCGGCGAGAGTCTTACTAAAGGATGCCACCGTTACTTTTCAAAAGAGACAATCAATCATTCTTATCAAAATAGCATTTCAAAATAATATTTTTGCAGTAATTCAAAATAAACATTTGAACATATCTTTACAAAGATACTATTCACAGTGGGCTAGCACAAATATCGAACCTCGGATGACCACCTACACAAAACACATGACAAATACACATTCAAGTGCACATTCATAGCAAATAGCGTATCTTAATTCAATCCTCTAACATGTGTTTCTAACTTATTTTATGATTAAGGATGTCTAAATGATACTTAGGAATGCCTAAGAGGGCATAAGGATGCAAAGATGCACATATGAGAGTTTGCCAAAATTGCTAAAAACAAGGTCTTCGCTCGAGCGCACCTTTGGTCGCTCGAGTGGTGTCAACTGACTACAAAGAACTAGATGGTGTCAAACTAGGCTCGAGCCATCACTTGTTTGCTTGAGCCAAGTGCAATGCAAAGCTAAGTTCCCTCGAGTGAACACTTGGTCACTCGAGCCAACTACAAATCTTTTCAAAAATACTGGGAGCATGCAAAGTGCACTCGAGCAACAAATTCATCGCTCAAGCGAAATGGACGAATTATGGGTTTTCCAGAATTGAATTCTAAGTTCAAAAACATGATTTTCAACCCATAAGCTTGCATGGCTAGAGGAGTTATGGGGGAAACACTTTGTAAAACATGAATATTTGATATGTATCAACCCATAGTTCAAAATCTTTTGCAAATTTTGAAAACAAAACTCAAAAATCTTTATTCTTGCCTTGTATGTGTTGAATTCAACTCTTTTCCTTTCAAAACATGTTCATATGAAATGAGAAGTATGAAATCATGGAAAATCTTACAAGTTCATATGTATAAGCTTCATGCATGTGGAAATTTGAAGAAAATCTAACTCAAAGATGGAGAATTATGCATGCATGTATACAATTAGTTCATAACTTCCATAATCAAGTTGATTGTAGCTCTTTCCTCTCAAATTCATATAATTGATCCTACAACTTCATGAATGTAGCTTCCACATGATCTAATCTAGAAGAATTATGGGTAAGATCCTTACCTAGAGCTTGAATTTAGGTGTAAGCTTGTGTAATCCTTTTAATTCACCTTCAATCTCTTCAATTCTTCTCTTCATCTCCCAACAATGTTGAAACTCTCATCCTCTCTCAAATTTTCAGCTCAAGTGTTGTAGTAATATGAGTTTATTAGGCTTATATCATATATTTAAAGGCTAGATTAGTTTAAGCTAATTAAGTATGATTAAGGCTAATTGATCTAACTTAATTCTAATTAATCCTAATCAATTCTAATTATTTTGATCCGAATCAAATTTTAATCAAATTTGTCATATGATTCTAAATATTCTAATTAGCCTATTGAACTCGTCAATTTCGGTTTCTAAATCTATTTGGGCTTTCAATTTCAAATTTTAAGTCGGCATTCTAACAGATATTTTATACACAAACAGATAAGCACAAATTAAACACATAATCATGCAATTATGCTCACTAAAATAATATATAAAAATAATACGTATGTCGGGGTCGTCACACGTATCCTAGAAGTTTGATTCCATACCCACATAACCAAATAAACACCTAATCATATAACAATTATTATTTCTTCCTAACATAACAAACCCATTATGGCACAAGCCACTACCCATGAGCTCAAGGTATACAAATCTGGTTAGCTCTGATACCAATTTGTAACACCCCCAAAAGTAATTCCAACTAGACATCAAACATGTACAACATACCAAGATAATTACAATATCAATTCTAAAAGCTCTCTTTCTCATTGAACTATAGATTAACAATTACAAATTTTAAATATGAATCCTTACAGTTCAACAAGTTAGAGAAAATTATAACAATTGCCTCACGGCTTACAAGTTTCTAGATCAAGATTTCCAAAAAAAAAAAAACAAAAGGATTCTCAGTCCCAAAAGAAAATAAATACATTGGAATCACTATGTTCCATTTACGTCATATCTTTAGCAAAAACAAAAGATTGGGTCATTTCTAATTCATTGGGATCACCGCTGCTCTCCAAGTCCTGAAAGTTGTTAGATAGGAATGAGTAATTGTCCAGTAGAGAATATATTTAACCAAGTATATAAACACTCCATTTAAAATATAATTGAACATAACCAATACCTATGGATATTGATTTTTCAATTTTATAGAACAAAGCACAACCTTACATTTAATTTCACATTTCTCCGTCCTCATACGGATGACCAGTAGGCACCTCAATTCCTCCACATTTGTCGTCCTCACATTATCGGGCATGTAGACACCTCAAAACATCCCCACATTTTTCGTCCTCACACAATTGGGAAAGTGGGCTATGACACCCCAAATGTTTAATTTAACACCGCGTAAAAAAAAAATTAATAATAATAATAATAAAAAATAAATATATACATAATAATATATTTAATTGTATGTGCTAAAATGTAATTAATTTTAAACTAGGAATACTTATGTGTTGAAAAAAAAAGATGAAAGATGAAATATGTAATTATGTCAATTTATGGGCCATAAGGTAATAGGGCCTAAAGTGTTGCACGAGTTGTCCCTTTTGAGTTTTCCATGAATCAGTAAATCTGCTTAGGAAAAAGAAAGGTGGCATTGCTATAAGCAAACAACGTGGTATCTACCCAAGCAACGTGGGAGGTCTATCAATAAGGTAATTAAAGCAGCTACAGTAGGAAACTCGGTATAAATAGGGACCTGAGCTCACAACCTGAGAGCAAGGGGAAAAAAAGAATAATAATAGTGATAGTAAGGAGAGTGGTAAATTAAAATAGGCAAAGGTGAAAAGGCTCATAAGAGTAGAAGAAATTTATATTAAGGTGAGTTATATTATGCCTTAAGTAGTCATAACTTGTTTTATTATTTTTACGAATTATCTTATGCAAATCATGTTTTTTTATTTATAATTAAGTTATTATTTTTGTGAGCCCTGTTTGTTTAAAATTAGACCCATGAATATGTTTGTTTTAAATTTTGGAATTTATTTGACAATGAGTATATAAACATTTATTTTTATAAATACCACGACGAAGGTCTCATGCTATGGGGGACTTAAATAACCATTGGCCCTCTGAATTGTTACTTTAGTGACCCTCTGATGGTCCCATACCTTAGGGGACTTAAAATAATCATTGGCCCTCTGACCATCTATCTGTCATGGATCCATTGACCCTCTATTCTATTCTATACTGTGATTATGATTATTTTACGTATACGATTTTTGTATTATATTTCTATTATTTAAAATAATTTATTTGAACCAAACTATTCATTGTTTAGCCTAAATAATTATCCACGGTGATTTATATACCCTTATACTCTTAGTATAAAATTCCTCACTCTGCTATATGCTTATAGCTATTAAAACCTCTTTCAAGTGAAGAAACTTAAAGAAGAATGGTTTTACCCACTAATCAAGACCCAGATTGATATGAACACCATGTTTCTTTTTCTTTTTTTCTTTTTTTTTTATTTACATGTAATTATTATCTAACTTATGTTATAATAATTCTCATGTACGCTTCAAATATTTATCTATATCTTTTATTTTATTTCGCTGCATTATTTAATGTTATTACGTAATATTAATCTTGGAAATTTTAGAAGTTAACTCGTTGCGAATCCAACCCTAGCCACTGGGATAGGTCGTGACATGGGCACCTCAATTTCCTCGCCAAGATAAAGCCATAGCACACAATAAGCAACATTTCAAAACTCAATTTTTTTTGTTATCTCAACACAAAGAATCCCAATACCCTTCCAATTTGCCCATCAATTTCTCTTCCGTTATCAATCATGATCCATGATCAACATTTAGGGTTTCCCAATAATTTTAGGGCTTTTCCTTTCATGTCTTTATTTTCTTTGATTTAGGCTTTCAGCACTATCTTTCATTAGTAGATATTCCAATCTATCACCAATTTTAGTCAAAACTCACTATCACCATTAATGTCCATATATGTATATATATCACCCATTCAAAATCATACATTCATATCATAAAATTGACGCATATTTAAACCAAAGTATAAATATATAAGGGTAAAAATATTCCTACCTCAAAATTTGTGAAAGGAGAGATGAAGACCCAAAGATGAATCTCCACAATAATGAGATCCAGTTGGTCCAAAATGTAGCTCTTGATGAGATGAACAACTTTAATGAAGTAGCAAGGATGGATTCTAGCTAAAATAGATGAAATCTTGTGTTTAGAAGTTAGGGTTTTCGAAAAGGGGGTTTAGAGAGAGAATGAGAATGAAAAAGTGAATCCAAAATGTGTTTAGACAGAAATTTAAAACTGTTGTCCCGAATAGACCGCTCAAACGAACTTTTCATCACTCAAGCAAACTACAGTGAAACAACAAACCGCTCAAGCAAACTACACACCGCTCTACAATGAAACTACTAGAGGCTTGATGTCTTCGCTCGAGCGACCACTCTACCGCTCGAATGATCGCGCCAGCAAATGAGCAAGATACTGAGAGCTCTGTTTATCCGCTCGAGCGACCAAGTGATCACTAGAGAAGTCACCCAAAATAGATTGTTACACAATGATTCATAATTTTTAAATATTTGTAACACAACCATAAGGATTTCTAATAAAACCGTAATGGTTCACAAGTAAGACTTTCGCAATATAACCAAAATTATTTACAGGGTAAATTACACTTTGCACCCTACACTTTGCACCAAATCTCACTTTGGCCCCTACACATGAAATCATGGCAGTTAACCCCCTGCATTTATGATCAAATCCTACTTTGGTCCCTAGACATGAAATCGTGACAGTCAACCCTTCCACTTTTACTCAAATCTCACTTTGGTCCCTACACAAGTGTGAATGTCCTTCTTTTGTTACTTCATTTTTATAGTGATCTTGATTTAGACCTGGCACATTTATTACCTTTGAATCTGGGAAACTATATTCGTCATGGTCATTCATTCCTCTTCATGTTTGGTTTTGGCTTTAAGGGTCAACACTGTAGACAACTCATTTTTGACCGCCCTTAAGACTTGGGCGCCACTGATTGATCACTCGATGATGAAAGTTATGTTATGCAAACGTTCGATTTCTTCAGCAATGAGGGCTTCTAATCCCGACCTTACACCCCATTTTTGGACCAAAACCTTTTTTGACCAAAATTATTTTAGCCCGTAAAACCCACTTTTTCAAAATATTTTTTTGAAAATCCTTCTACGATGTTCCAAGGCTCGCATTTTGTTAAAAATTGCACTTTTTGGTAAACCGAGCAAGGACAAAGTGGAAATAAATTGAAGATAGGTGAAATCTTTGAAAACATATTTAAAAAATCTTATTTAGAGGTTTGGATTTGAAGAAAATTGGAGGAGAGGGAAGAAAACTAGTTGGGGGAAGAGTTAGGCATCAATCCGTTAGGACAAAACTGAGCAGCCTTCACTAAAATATGTATATCTCTTTGCACACTTAGAATTTAGATGTACGGCTACTACCATTGGAAAGTAGACTTCCGGGGCTTCAATTTGGACTAAATAATGACCTAAAACCGAGTCCGGATGAGGGAGATATGCCTATTTGAAATCGGGCGCAAAAAATAGATTTTTGTGGCGGGCCACAAATACTGGCCTGCCGGCCATTTTAGTGGCTTGCCGACCAGTAGTGAAAATTTTGACCTATTTTTTAGTAGATTTACCCACTTTTTTTTTGGGGGGGGGGGTTTCGTCCACTAATGTATTTTTCCGTCCACCATTGGTGGCCGGCCGGCCACATCAGTGGCCTGCCGGCTACTGGTGCAAAAAAACCAATATTTTACAGATATCTGTTGCCAATTGTTTCCAAATTGCTCCACCTGTCCCTATAGAGATATTTCAACCTAAGGCTGTTGTTTTCTATATATACTTGACCTCTCTTCTTGCTTTCAAGGTTAGAAACATTTAGATGGTTGGAAAATTTTGGAGTAAAATTCTCTTTCTCTCTCTCTAGATTTCTCTCTCTCTCTCTCTTGTAATTTTGCTCACAAATCTTATACTTTTGTCTATCACCCCTTGACCAAAGTTGCTTCTCTTTGGGCTGAGGTTACTTGAGACCCTCTTTGAGCATTAGAAGGTGGTTGTGGCTTGCTTTGTTGCCTAATTTGTGAATTGGCTTCAAGAGGTATAACACTTGCTTTGTTAGCTTGTTTTATATACTTGCTTTGCCATCTTCTTCTACTGTTCTTGGGCTGTTTTGGGGCTGATTTTGAACTGTAAAAAAACTCTATTTTTGTGGCCTACAGGTGGTGGTTTGAGGCCATTTTCAGCTAGGGGTGGTTTACCCTTCTTACTTCTTTGTTTGTAAAGCTTTTGCACCTTTGTTCACCACTTTCAAACAAACTTTTTTGGGCTTTTTAACCACTCAATTTTAGAGATTTTTCAGTGACAAAAAGCTCATTTTGAAGTCCAAATTTGTAGGGGTTAGCCTCCCCTCATTGTGTCTTGTTTGCATGCTTAGTTAGCCTTATATGTTAGCATGTTTTTGTAATTTAACTTAGCTCAAGTCCAGCATGTGTTTAGCCTCTGAAATAGCCTGTTTTAGCTCTTTTTGGGGCTACTTAGTTCATTTGAGTCTTGTTTTGCATGGTTGTAGTATAATAGTCTTCACAAGTTAGTGTTTTAGGGTCTTAGACACCTCTTGTTAGAGTTGATAGCATCTTTTGGTGTTGTTTTTCACTCCATTTCAACACTACAAATTCTGTAACCTCCATCTTTGCTTCACTCTTTCATTTGCTTTTGAGGGTTGTTTCTAACTTGGGAACCTTTAAACTTGAGATTGAGGTCATGCTTAATGGTTTAATCCTCTTTGAGGGCTCATTATCAACGGCATGATCTCTCTCTTGCCTTACATTATCCCTTGGTTGACACTTCTTTCATCTTAGAGGACACTCACCAATGGAAAAATTGATTAAAGAATGATTTGGTAATTAAAATGTGTAAACAAAATTGGCAAATAAAAGTGGCAAGATAAGCATTTCTTTGTGTTGGATTGCATGTGTTCAAATCGGACGTTAATTTGAACACAAGGAAAATGGGACATTTCATACTCAAAAGCGATGAAATGTGCCACTTTCCTAAGTCTCCGTTGCCCTTGATCATGCATGATAGGGTGATGGCATTTGAGTCTTGTTTTGCATTCATTGAACTTGTACAAATTGGTTCCTTAGCCATCATGCATGGAAATTGCTTGATTGATGGTTTGAGGGGCAAATGTATCACTCCTTTGAGCTTGTGTTGATGATAAGAGGTGATACATGGTACAAACAACCTGTGAAACCACCCCTTTCTTGCTCTGTTTTGTCCTCTATTGCAGCAAGGAAAGACTAGGCTTCAGTGGCCAGCAAACCCTCATCTGTGGCGGGCCGGCCACCAGTGAAAAATTCAGTTTTGTAATTCTGAAGCAGACCAGTGTTGATCTAGGGGAGGAAAACAGTGTAAGTGTTGAGCAACAGAGACAATTAGTGGGAGATAATGGATGTTCTTCGGGTGAAAAAACCGCGCATGCATGCATCCTACGTTTCCCGAGGCCATTTAGTTAATTTGCTTAGTTAATTAGTTGTAGCTAATTCATGCAAATGTTGTAACTATTTAATTAGATTAGTTAATTAATTCATGTTGTAACTAATTAGATTAGTTGCTTTGTAATTAATTAGTTAAGTATTTAGCTAATTAGTTCACTTTGTAATATTTAATTAACTTAGATAGTTAATTATTTAATTGTAATAATTAATTAGCTTAGAATAGTTAGTTAATTCATTTCAAGTGTTGTAATAATTAGTTAAGTAGTGTAGCTTAGCTAGTTTCATTCAGACCCTCCTTCGTGAGGGCGTAATGTTGTAATAAGTGTGAGTGCATGCGTGTATGTCTTCCAAATCCACGTCTTTCTCCCTTTTATTTAACTGCTTTTGATAGTTAGATTAGGGACATGTTTCAATTAGCATACCTTATGCTTGCATCTATTCATTCGTATTGCATGCACCGAGGCTCAGCGCATCATTCAAACTGCATTGTCATTTCAATAATCTTTGAATACGCGTTTAACCACATGTTATCAAATTGCTTCATATGCCATATTAGCAGCCAATCCTATTAATTGCATATTGAATGCGTTGCATTAGGCATCTTGTATAGTTAGGAATCATGCATATTTTTCTAACTCATTTCTTCTTAGCTTGGAGTACTAGGTGAGTTTTTAACGCTTTAGCATACTTGCATGAATGTGAGTGCTGCCATGTTTAGCATGCTTGCTATGAGGCTAAATGCTTATTTGATAAAATGCTTGAATACCTGTGCATGAAGGCCTGTTGTTTGAATTGGAATGATTCAATAAAATGTGCGTTTTAAGCCCACTTTGTTAAATGGCAAATAAATTTTAAGCCCACTATGTTTGGTGTCAAATTCACAAACTTTTAAGCCCACCTGAGGTGGCAAGTTCAAACCATTTTTGCAAAAACAAACATGAGTTAAATTGTTCGAACTTGAGCAAAACTAGTCTATACTTGCTTGTGCACATCACATAGTAAAGCTAGCTTAATAACCGGAACAAGAGCCCATAATGTGCATAAAAATCATATCATGATTAGTAAAGGCCGATCTTTGATCGGGCGAGCGGGGGTGCTCAATTCATGACCTTCCCCTCTCATACCTAAGTCCCCGAGCAGAGACAACTTTGGTGATGACGGACACGTGGCCTTTGGCACGAGTCATGGGTTTCCTAAATTTCCCGAAAAATAAAATATTTAGGTGGCGACTCTGTATCTGGTAAAACAGTCCAATTTTGGCACTTTTTGATTCAAAATCAATTTTTCAAAACGATTTGCCAGATTTGGACTCTTTGGTGATTATCAGTTTCACATTACACTTGTGAGATTAGATTCAGAACCGCGGGAATCCCGACAGTAGGGCTTATTTCGACCTCTCGAAAGGAGGGACGCGAAAAAGTTGAGTTACAGTTTCTGGCAACTCTGCTGGGGACTTAGAGAACTTGACTCAAACTCATGATACGTTATTTTATCTACACTTATGTGTTTCTTTACATTTGCATTTGCATCGGTGCACCTAAGTCACAGTGTTTGCTATCTGCTATTCCTGAACGGTTTGCCGGAGGCTTGCTTGTAAAAGCTTGCCAAAAGGCTAACCGGTTGCGGGCTCTGCCATGATGGGAACACAACCCTTGGATCTAGATTACCACTGTACCGTTTGATCCTTCTTTCACTTCTCGGTGTTAGGTGTGAGAGGTATATTAGGTAGTCTTGCTGAGGTACCCTTTTTTGACCAATCGACCTAGTTGTGTATTGAAAGCCATAGAGACTGTTCCAACTTAGGACAGGTTGCTTATTCGAATGCAGGATTGTGTGAAACTACTTTGCTTGAATAACCAACCCTAGTTCCTGACGAAACTAGGACAAGGTAACCCTACCCAATCATAGGGGTATTTTGGCTCTTACTTAACAAGTATGTGCTTTACAGTGAAACTGTATAGGGATGTGCATCTCAGTTGCAAATGTGGTATCTGTTTTGGGGTAGAATTCAGTGGGGAGCACAGTCATTCAGCTGTGATCATATCCGTTCTAGTGAAATTGGGTTGAGATGCTGTCTATTTTCTCTTTTGCTAGATAGTCCTGGAACCATAGCTTCAGAAGGCTCCGATATCCCTCGGGTACTCTGGACTTGTATCGATAGACTTTGTCAAGTTGGAATTTGTTCAGAGGCAACCAGAGTTTACCTCACTCCCCACCCCCGGGTACAAGACGGAGGAGAGTCAGGCAAGATTCACTAGTGCAGTGTCCACAGTAGTCACCCTTTGATTCACTAGTGTCCAATCAGGTCCGAAAATGGTCATTTACTTCTCGCTCAGCACGAGTTCAAACGCCGATTCTAAATGGCAGAATATCCCCCATCTAGTGTGGAAGAACTCATGTTGCACCTACAAGAAGCAACTGAAGCACTGCAGCAAGACGCTGCTCGTCAGGCCGAGGTCACAGCCTGTCAGGCTAAAATGATAAACAGGCTGCAACAACAACAACCACAGCCAACCGCGGCTTTTGCATCTCATGCACCTCCCACGGGTAACCCGACACCTGGAGCCACTGCATATATTGCTAATGTCCAAGAGAATCAGGGCAATCCGGCAGAGCCGATCCCACCACAAACTTCCAAAGCACCAATGTCTCAAACCGAGGCTCCGTTTGAATTCGAGGTTGACCAACTGCCCTCAAGGTCAATAAACTGGAGAAGTTATTCAAACGAGCACAGGAAGTGAACTCCATCCCAGATATAGAGGACGGGTATATTGATTCTGCAATTACCTTACTGGAGCGATTTAAGATGCCGCATATTGACGGTTTCAATGGCTCTAGAGATCCGATGGTGCATTTGCATCTATTTTCTGATATTCCGAGGCCAATGGGTTTGACCTGGGCCCAGAAGTTGTCACTATTCGGCCGAACCATGTCTGGGATAGCCACAATCTGGTATGCGAAATTGGAGGACTCAGTGAAACAGAACTGGGAAGAGATTACTGAGGCCTTTATTGCTCAGTACTCCTACAACACACAGATCAAGGTCACAACTCGTGATCTCGAAGCCACCCGCCAAGAGCTAAAGGAGGGTTTCTCAAAGTTCGTGACGAGATGGAGAGCGAAGGCCTCGACGATGACTACAAGGCCTTTCGAAAAAGATCAGATCAGGATGATTGTTTAGAATCTGTTGCTGCGGAAGATGATCGTTCTACCTCTGTTTGCCTTTCCAGAGCTTCATGAAATGGGGGTTCAAATTGATGATGCCATCAGACAAGGGATCTTTGTGGAAGATAATGAGCTTTTGAAGAAGAATGTTGTTCGGAGTTCCAATGCTACTACTTATGGTAGCAAAGCTGCGCACCCATCAATGGCCAAAAACCAACCACTTCAACTCGGTCCCAAGCCCAAAACTTCCATCCTCTTCACATGAGTCTTTCTCAAGTTTTGAAAATACTGCGAGAAAAAGGGTACCTAGAATTCCTAGAACCCTGACCCCTTTCAAATCCTCTTCCACCAAGATATGACCCAGCTAAATACTGTGCCTCTGATCAATAGCACAGTCATGATACAAACCGTTGCATCCGCCTCCATCATAAGATTCAGGATCTTATTGACGAAGAGATCATTGCTCCACCAAAAGGACCTCAGGCCACCCCTAACCTATTACCTCCACATCTCAATCTAATCCATACACTGCCATCTACCTACAACCCCAGCATATACATCACCCTAGCCCATTTACCCAAGCCTGAGGTGTTCGTTCCAGAAGCATGGACTTGTGAATGATGGATGCACTTGAACCCCAAACCCACAAATCCACTACTTCTGAGCTAATGAGCACGATTGAAGATCTTCGAAGAACTATGGTAGATCTAGCCTTTGGGATATTAGCTCCGTCATCGACCACATCACATACTAGAGACTTCATGTCAAAAGGCCCTCCAATCTTGGGACGCGTTGCATTTGAAGAAGGCCAATCCCTTGGCAAAATGGAGACAAATGGAAAGAACAAGGTAGGGGCAGGCATTGGTCTCTATGAACATCTTCAGTGGGCTGTTAAGGCTTTGAAAGCTGAAGGGCTGAACAAACAGCAAGTGTTCGCAGTTGTTGCAAAGACTGTGGATGACACTTTTGCCACTCAGGATGAGAGCATTCTGAATCAAGGGCCAAGCTAAAAAAAGGGACGTCGTACCAGAAACACCCCTTTCAGCTCCAAACCTACACCCATAAGAGATCATCAAACCCAGTCAACACCTGCCAAGCCCTCTGTCACGCCTGTCAGAACTAGTAACCATACCCTCAATCCCCTCTACATGACCTTGTCCAAAGCTCTCCAAATCCTTATAGGACAAGGCCTTCTCAAACCCCTTGAGCCTCGGCCTCTCCCGAATCCCCTTCCAGCTAGGCATAATGCTGCCAAGTACTGTGCCTTCCATCAACAAACCGGTCATGACATTGACACTTGGTATCGTCTTCGCCATGAAGTTCAAGATCTGATTGACAACGAGGTCATCGTCGCACCAGGTCTTGCAAAGTCTATCGACACTGGATCAATGAACTGGGGGGATAATGTGACTATGTGATCGGGGGATGAACCACCTGCTGATGGCACTCATTTTACTCTAGATGTGGTGGATGGCACACACTGTTTTGAGCAATTTGAAAATGATGTTTATTGTACTTTCTGACTTGGGTATTGAGTCAGTTCTATTGTGTTGTATCGAGTCTGTCTTGTTATATCGAGTCAGTCCTGTTGTGTTAGAGTCAGGTGATTTCAGGGGTGTTACCTCGGACATCACTTTCTTGTTTTATGTTTATCTTTTCCACTCTTTCTTTTGAGTCTGTTTCTACCATTGAACCAGTTGAGCCAAAAGTTATAAATGGGATGGCAGTAATTGACCAAAACTGTGCCTTTTCTGTGCCTTGAAATCATTGCATTGACCTGAGTTTTTCAAAACTTTCTAACACTGTGATGAAAACAAAGAGGATGGAACTCCTCGGGATTTGCAAAAATTTGATCACTTAAGTGAAGAAGAGGCATGCTAAGCCCTTAATGAATGAGATCATGTTTGTTAATGTGAGTACTGAGAAGGATCCTGAGTTAATCCAAATTGGTTCTGTATTGTCTTCAGAGGAGCCTGAACGACTAGTCGCTTTCTTAAAAAATTTCAACAAATGTTTTGTGTGGTCCTACGAAGACATGCTTGGAATTGATATTGAGCTTGTACAGCAAAGGATCACTCCCGGCCTCAAGACTTGGTCCCTTTGCTTTCAAACCTTGAACTTTGATTCAAAATGTTCAATGATCAACCAAAACATGAGGCTTGTATGGCTGAATCGGAACCAGCCCTTGAACTAGGGGCAATAAGATCAGATATCATCAAAGGAAGCTTACAAAGCTAGATGAGAAGGGAAAAAAAAAAAGTCAGATGTGCTCAGAGATTCAAAATTGGGTCATCTCTCAAACCAATGAAGACTAGCAAGAATGCCCAATCCCAGAATCTGAGAGAAGAGAAATTATTGCTGGAGGACAATCAAGTTCCTATCCATAACACTAGAGGAAAATTCAGACCCTAATTGAATGGCCTCTTACATCATCAAGACGATTCAGTCAACAACAACAGTCATTCTCAAGGATACAGATGGCTAGAGATCCTACGGTGAAACTACTAGCACAAAACAACAAACCGCTCGAGCAAACTACACACCGCTCTACAGTGAAACTACTAGAGGCTTGATGTCTTCGCTCGAGCGACCACTCTACCGCTCGAATGATCGCGCCAGGAAATGAGCAAGATACTGAGAGCTCTATTTATCCCCTCGAGCGACCAAGTGATCGCTAGAGAAGTCACCCAAAATAGATTGTTACACAATGATTCATAATTCTTAAATATTTGTAACACAGCCACAAGGATTTCTAATAAAACCGTAATGGTTCACAAGTAAGACTTTCGCAATATAACCAAAATTATTTACAGGGTAAATTACACTTTGCACCCTACACTTTGCACCAAATCTCACTTTGGCCCCTACACATGAAATCATGGCAGTTAACCCCCTGCATTTATGATCAAATCCTACTTTGGTCCCTAGACATGAAATCGTGACAGTCAACCCTTCCACTTTTACTCAAATCTCACTTTGGTCCCTACACAAGTGTGAATGTCCTTCTTTTGTTACTTCATTTTTATAGTGATCTTGATTTAGACCTGGCACATTTATTACCTTTGAATCTGGGAAACTATATTCGTCATGGTCATTCATTCCTCTTCATGTTTGGTTTTGGCTTTAAGGGTCAACACTGTAGACAACTCATTTTTGACTGCCCTTAAGACTTGGGCGCCACTGATTGATCACTCGATGATGAAAGTTATGTTATGCAAACGTTCGATTTCTTCAGCAATGAGGGCTTCTAATCCCGACCTTACACCCCATTTTTGGACCAAAACCTTTTTTGATCAAAATTATTTTAGCCCGTAAAACCCACTTTTTCAAAATATTTTTTTGAAAATCCTTCTACGATGTTCCAAGGCTCGCATTTTGTTAAAAATTGCACTTTTTGGTAAACCGAGCAAGGACAAAGTGGAAATAAATTGAAGATAGGTGAAATCTTTGAAAACATATTTAAAACATCTTATTTAGAGGTTTGGATTTGAAGAAAATTGGAGGAGAGGGAAGAAAACTAGTTGGGGGAAGAGTTAGGCATCAATCCGTTAGGACAAAACTGAGCAGCCTTCACTAAAATATGCATATCTCTTTGTACATTTAGAATTTAGATGTACGGCTACCACCATTGGAAACTAGACTTCCGGGGCTTCAATTTAGATAGAATAATGACTTAAAACCGATTCCGGATGAGGGAGATATGCCTATTTGAAATCGGGCGCAAAAAATAGATTTTTGTGGCGGGCCACAAATACTGGCCTACCGGCCATTTTAGTGGCTTGTCGACCAGTAGTGAAAATTTTGACCTATTTTTGAGTAGATTTGCCCACTTTTTTTTTTTTTTTGGGGGGGGGGGTTTCGTCCACTAATGTATTTTTCCGTCCACCATTGGTGGCCGACCGGCCACATCAGTTGCCTGCCGGCTACTGGTGCAAAAAAACAAATATTTTACAGATATCTGTTACCAGTTGTTTCCAAATTGCTCCACCTGTCCCTATAGAGATATTTCAACCTAAGGCTGTTGTTTTCTATATATACTTGACCTCTCTTCTTGCTTTCAAGGTTAGAAACATTTAGAAGTTTATAAAATTTTGGAGTAAAATTCTCTCTCTCTCTCTCTAGATTTCTCTCTCTCTTGTAATTTTGTTTACATTTGCTCACAAATCCTATACTTTTGTCTATCAACCCTTGACCAAAGTTGCTTCTCTTTGGGCTGAGGTTACTTGAGACCCTCTTCGAGCTTTAGAAGGTGGTTGTGGCTTGCTTTGTTGCCTAATTTGTGAATTTGGTTCAAGAGGTATAACACTTGCTTTGTTAGCTTGTTTTATATACTTGCTTTGCCATCTTCTTCTACTGTTCTTGGGCTATTTTGGGGCTGATTTTGAACTGTAAAAAAACTCTATTTTTGTGGCCTACAGGTGGTGGTTTGAGGCCATTTTCAGCTAGGGGTGGTTTACCCTTCTTACTTCTTTGTTTGTAAAGCTTTTGCACCTTTGTTCACCACTTTCAAACCAACTTTTTTGGGCTTTTTAACCACTCAATTTTAGAGATTTTTCAGTGACAAAAAGCTCATTTTGAAGTCCAAATTTGTAGGGGTTAGCCTCCCCTCCCTGTGTCTTGTTTGCATGCTTAGTTAGCCTTATATGTTAGCATGTTTTTGTAATTTAACTTAGCTCAAGTCCAGCATGTGTTTAGCCACTGAAATAGCCTGTTTTAGCTCTTTTTGGGGCTACTTAGTTCATTTGAGTCTTGTTTTGCATGGTTGTAGTATAATAGTCTTCACAAGTTAGTGTTTTAGGGTCTTAGACACCTCTTGTTAGAGTTGATAGCATCTTTTGGTGTTGTTTTTCACTCCATTTCAACACTACAAATTCTGTAACCTCCATCTTTGCTTCACTCTTTCATTTGCTTTTGAGGGTTGTTTCTAACTTGGGAACCTTTAAACTTGAGATTGAGGTCATGCTTAATGGTTTAATCCTCTTTGAGGGCTCATTATCAACGGCATGATCTCTCTCTTGCCTTACATTATCCCTTGGTTGACACTTCTTTCATCTTAGAGGACACTCACCAATGGACAAATTGATTAAAGAATGATTTGGTAATTAAAATGTGTAAACAAAATTGGCAAATAAAAGTGGCAAGATAAGCATTTCTTTGTGTTGGATTGCATGTGTTCAAATCGGACGTTAATTTGAATACAAGGAAAATGGGACATTTCATACTCAAAAGCGATGAAATGTGCCACTTTCCTAAGTCTCAGTTGCCCTTGATCATGCATGATAGGGTGATGGCATTTGAGTCTTGTTTTGCATTCATTGAACTTGTACAAATTGGTTCCTTAGCCATCATGCATGGAAATTGCTTGATTGATGGTTTGAGGGGCAAATGTATCACTCCTTTGAGCTTGTGTTGATGATAAGAGGTGATACATGGTACAAACAACCTGTGAAACCACCCCTTTCTTGCTCTGTTTTGTCCTCTATTGCAGCAAGGAAAGACTAGGCGTCAGTGGCCGGCAAACCCTCATCTGCGGCCGGCCGGCCACCAGTGAAAAATTCAGTTTTGTACTTCTGAAGCAGACCAGTGTTGATCTAGGGGAGGAAAACAGTGTAAGTGTTGAGCAACAGAGACAATTAGTGGCAGATAATGGATGTTCTTCGGGTGAAAAAATCGCACATGCATGCATCCCACATTTCCCGAGGCCATTTAGTTAATTTGCTTAGTTAATTAGTTGTAGCTAATTCATGCAAATGTTGTAACTATTTAAATAGATTAGTTAATTAATTCATGTTGTAACTAATTAGATTAGTTGCTTTGTAATTAATTAGTTAAGTATTTAGCTAATTAGTTTTCTTTGTAATATTTAATTAACTTAGATAGTTAATTATTTAATTGTAATAATTAATTAGCTTAGAATAGTTAGTTAATTCATTTCAAGTGTTGTAATAATTAGTTAAGTAGTGTAGCTTAGCTAGTTTCATTCGGACCCTCCTTCGTGAGGGCGTAATGTTGTAATAAGTGTGAGTGCGTGCGTGTATGTCTTCCAAATCCACGTCGTTCTCCCTTTTATTTAAGTGCTTTCGATGGTTAGATTAGGGACATGTTTCAATTAGCATACCTTATGCTTGCATCTATTCATTCGTATTGCATGCACCGAGGCTCAGCGCATCATTCAAACTGCATTGTCATTTCAATAATCTTTGAATACGTGTTTAACCACATGTTATCAAATTGCTTCATATGCCATATTAGTAGCCAATCCTATTAATTGCATATTGAATGCGTTGCATTAGGCATCTTGTATAGTTAGGAATCATGCATATTTTTCTAACTCATTTCTTCTTAGCTTGGAGTACTAGGTGAGTTTTTAACGGTTTAGCATACTTGCATGAATGTGAGTGCTGCCATGTCTAGCATGCTTGCCATGAGGCTAAATGCTTATTTGATAAAATGCTTGAATACCTGTGCATGAAGGCCTGTTGTTTGAATTGGAACGATTCAATAAAATGTGCATTTTAAGCCCACTTTGTTAAATGGCAAATAAATTTTAAGCCCACTATGTTTGGTTTCAAATTCGCAAACTTTTAAGCCCACCTGAGGTGGCAAGTTCAAACCATTTTCGCAAAAACAAACATGAGTTAAATTGTTCGAACTTGAGCAAAACTAGTCTATACTTGCTTGTGCACATCACATAGTAAAGCTAGCTTAATAACCGGAACAAGAGCCCGTAATGTGCATAAAAATCATATCATGATTAGTAAAGGCCGATCTTTGATCGGGTGAGCGGGGGTGCTCAATTCATGACCTTCCCCTCTCATGCCTAAGTTCCCAAGCCGAGACAACTTTGGTGATGACGGACACGTGGCCTTTGGCACGGGTCATGGGTTTCCTAAATTTCTCGAAAAGTAAAATATTTAGGTGGCGACTCTGTATCTGGTAAAACAGTCCAATTCTGGCACTTTTTGATTCAAAATCAATTTTTCAAAACGATTTGCCAGATTTGGACTCTTTGGTGATTATCAGTTTCACATTACACTTGTGAGATTAGATTCAGAACCGCGGGAGTCCCGAATGTAGGGCTTATTTCGACCTCTCGAAAGGAGGGACGCGAAAAAGTCGAGCTACAGTTTCTGGCAACTCTGCTGGGGACTTAGAGAACATGACTCAAACTCATGATACGCTATTTTATCTACACTTATGTGTTTCTTTGCATTTGCATTTGCATCGGTGCACCTAAGTCACAGTGTTTGCTATCTGCTATTCCTGAACGGTTTGCCGGAGGCTTGCTTGTAAAAGCTTGCCAAAAGGCTAACCGGTTGCGGGCTCTGCCATGATGGGAACACAACCCTTGGATCTAGATTACCACTGTACCGTTTGATCCTTCTTTCACTTCTCGGTGTTAGGTGTGAGAGGTATATTAGGTAGTCTTGCTGAGGTACCCTTTTTTGACCAATCGACCTAGTTGCGTATTGAAAGCCATAGAGACTGTTCCAAATTAGGACAGGTTGCTTACTCGAATGCAGGATTGTGTGAAACTACTTTGCTTGAATAGTCAACCCTAGTTCCTAACGAAACTAGGACAAGGTAACCCTACCTCATCATAGGGGTATTTTGGCTCTTACTTAACAAGTATGTGCTTTACAGTGAAACTGTACAGGGATGTGCATATCAGTTGCAAATGTGGTATCTGTTTTGGGGTAGAATTCAGTGGGGAGCACAGTCATTCAGCTGTGATCATATCCGTTCTAGTGAAATTGGGTTGAGATGCTGTCTATTTTCTCTTTTGCTAGATAGTCCTGGAACCATAGCTTCAGAAGGCTCCGATATCCCTCGGGTACTCTGGACTTGTATCGATAGACTTTGTCAAGTTGGAATTTGTTCAGAGGCAACCAGAGTTTACCTCACTCCCCACCCCCGGGTACAAGACGGAGGAGAGTCAGGCAAGATTCACCAGTGCAGTGTCCACAGTAGTCACCTTTTGATTCACTAGTGTCCAATTAGGTCCGAAAATGGTCATTTACTTCTCGCTCAGCACGAGTTCAAACGCCGATTCTAAATGGCAGAATATCCCCCATCTAGTGTGGAAGATCTCATGTCGCACCTACAAGAAGCAATTGAAGCACTGCAGCAAGACGCTGCTCGTCAGGCCGAGGTCACAGCCTGTCAGGCTGAAATGATAAACAGGCTGCAACAACAACAACCACAGCCAACCACGGCTTTTGCATCTCATGCACCTCCCACGGGTAACCCGACACCTGGAGCCACTGCCTATACTGCTAATGTCCAAGAGAATCAGGGCAATCCGGCAAAGCCGATCCCACCACAAACTTTCAAAGCACCTATGTCTCAAACCGAGGCACCGTTTGAATTCGAGGTTGACCAACTGCCCTCAAGGTCAATAAACTGGAGAAGTTATTCAAACGAGCACAGGAAGTGAACTCCATCCCAGATATAGAGGACGGGTATATTGATTCTATAATTACCTTACTGGAGCGGTTTAAGATGCCGCATATTGACGGTTTCAATGGCTCTAGAGATCCGATGGTGCATTTGCATCTATTTTCTGATATTCCGAGGCCAATGTGTTTGACCTGGGCCCAGAAGTTGTCACTATTCGGCCGAACCATGTCTGGGATAGCCACAATCTGGTATGCGAAATTGGAGGACTCAGTGAAACAGAACTGGGAAGAGATTGCTGAGGCCTTTATTGCTCAGTACTCTTACAACACACAGATCGAGGTCACAACTCGTGATCTCGAAGCCACCCGCCAAGAGCTAAAGGAGGGTTTCTCAAAGTTCGTGACGAGATGGAGAGCGAAGGCCTCGAGGATGACTACAAGGCCTTTCGAAAAGATCAGATCAGGATGATTGTTGAGAATCTGTTGCTGCGGAAGATGATCGTTCTACCTCTGTTTGCCTTTCCAGAGCTTCATGAAATGGGGGTTCAAATTGATGATGCCATCAGACAAGGGATCTTTGTGGAAGATAATGAGCTTTTGAAGAAGAATGTTGTTCGCTGTTCCAATGCTACTACTTATGGTAGCAAAGCTGCGAAATGGTCAAAAATAAACCCTGTCACCACTCCCATCAATGGCCAAAAACCAACCACTTCAACTCGGTCCCAAGCCCGAAATTTCTATCCTCTTCACATGAGTCTTTCTCAAGTTTTGAAAATACTGCGAGAAAAAGGGTACCTAGAATTCCTAGAACCCCGACCCCTTTCAAATCCTCTTCGACCAAGATATGACCCAGCTAAATACTGTGCCTATCATCAACAGCACAGTCATGATACAAATCGTTGCATCCGCCTCCGTCATAAGATTCAGGATCTTATTGACGAAGAGATCATTGCTCCACCAAAAGGACCTCAGGCCACCCCTAACCTATTACCTCCACATCTCAATCTAATCCATACACTGCCATCTACCTACAACCCCAACATATACATCACCCTAGCCCATTTACCCAAGCCTGAGGTGTTCGTTCCAGAAGCATGGACTTGTGAATGATGGATGCACTTGAACCCCAAACCCACAAATCCACTACTTCTGAGCTAATGAGCATGATTGAAGATCTTCGGAGAACTGTGGTAGATCTAGCCTTTGGGATATTAGCTCCGTCATCGACCACATTACATACTAGAGACTTCATGTCAAAAGGCCCTCCAATCTTGGGACGCGTTGCATTTGAAGAAGGCCAATCCCTTGGCAAAATGGAGGCAAATGGAAAGAACAAGGTAGGGGCAGGCATTGGTCTCTATGAACATCTTCAGTGGGCTGTTAAGGCTTTGAAAGCTGAAGGGCTGAACAAACAGCAAGTGTTCGCAGTTGTTGCAAAGACTGTGGATGACACTTTTGCCACTCAGGATGAGAGCATTCTGAATCAAGGGTCAAGCTAAAGAAAGGGACGTCGTACCAGAAACACCCCTTTCAGCTCCAAACCTACACCCATAAGAGATCATCAAACCCAGTCAACACCTGCCAAGCCCTCTGTCACGCCTGTCAGAACTAGTAACCATACCCTCAATCCCCTCTACATGACCTTGTCCAAAGCTCTCCAAATCCTTATAGGACAAGGCCTTCTCAAACCCCTTGAGCCTCGGCCTCTCCCGAATCCCCTTCCAGCCAGGCATAATGCTGCCAAGTACTGTGCCATCCATCAACAAACCGGTCATGACACTGACACTTGGTATCGTCTTCGCCATGAAGTTCAAGATCTGATTGACAACGAGGTCATCGTCGCACCAGGTCTTGCAAAGTCTATCGACACTGGATCAATGAACTGGGGGGATAATGTGACTATGTGATCGGGGGATGAACCACCTGCTGATGGCACTCATTTTACTCTAGATGTGGTGGATGGCACACACTATTTTGAGCAATTTAAAAATGATGTTTATTGTACTTTCTGACTTGGGTATTGAGTCAGTTCTATTGTGTTGTATCGAGTCTGTCTTGTTATATCGAGTCAGTCCTGTTGTGTTAGAGTCAGGTGATTTCAGGGGTGTTACCTCGGACATCACTTTCTTGTTTTATGTTTATCTTTTCCACTCTTTCTTTTGAGTCTGTTTCTACCATTGAACCAGTTGAGCCAGAAGTTATAAATGGGATGGCAGTAATTGACCAAAACTGTGCCTTTTCTGTGCCTTGAAATCATTGCATTGACCTGAGTTTTTCAAAACTTTCTAACACTGTGATGAAAACAAAGAGGATGGAACTCCTCGGGATTTGCAAAAATTTGATCACTTAAGTGAAGGAGAGGCATGCTAAGCCGTTAATGAATGAGATCATGTTTGTTAATGTGAGTACTGAGAAGGATCCTGAGTTAATCCAAATTGGTTCTGTATTGTCTTCAAAGGAGCCTGAATGGCTAGTCGCTTTCTTAAAAAATTTCAACAAATGTTTTGTGTGGTCCTACGAAGACATGCTTGGAATTGATATTGAGCTTGTACAGCAAAGGATCACTCCCGGCCTCAAGACTTGGTCCCTTTGCTTTCAAACCTTGAACTTTGATTCAAAATGTTCAATGATCAACCAAAACATGAGGCTTGTATGGCTGAATCGGAACCAGCCCTTGAACTAGGGGCAATAAGATCAGATATCATCAAAGGAAGCTTACAAAGCTAGATGAGAAGGGCAAAAAAAAAAAAAAAAAGTCAGATGTGCTCAGAGATTCAAAATTGGGTCATCTCTCAAACCAATGAAGACTGGCAAGAAAGCCCAATCCCAGAATCTGAGAGAAGAGAAATTATTGCTGGAGGACAATCAAGTTCCTATCCATAACACTAGAGGAAAATTCAGACCCTAATTGAATGGGCTCTTACATCATCAAGACGATTTAGGCAACAACAACAGTCATTCTCATGGATTCAGATGGCTAGAGATCCTACGGCCATTCAACATGGACAAGTTAACCTTTTTTATCCTTGAGAGGCTCACTGGGCCGAAACCCAGAAGGCCAACCCAAGCAAAAGTTAGAGCAGAGAAAAGAAAAAGAACAAAAATGAAAAAATGAAAAGAAAGAAAAAAGAAAGAAGAAAAGAAAAGAAAATGAAAAGAAATGAAAAACAGAGCTCGCAAGGTTGAAAACCCGAAAGGGCGACTTTGGCAAAAGTTAGAGCGTAAAAGAAGAGTGTTAATACCTAAGTGTGACTTAAACCTCGAAACTACGTACGGCCTGATTCCCATCTTTGGGACACGTAGGCAACTTCATCTTGAAGTTTGGCCCCAATCATTTTCTGCCTGCTTGGCTCATCCATGTTGATTGGCTTATCCTTGTTCAAACTCGGCTATCCTATCCATGTGCAAATTGGCTCAGCTTCGTTCAAAATCGGGTTGTCCTATTCCGTTAAAAAGATTCAGCTGCAAGACAATTCAAGTTCAGATCTTAGGTTGTACATCTCATAAGTAAATTCCATGTTGGTTAAGCAGTGGCCATATGCAAAAGCAGTTTTGAGGATTTTTAATGAAGTTAACTAATTTTCTAAAAAATTATTCTATTTTTTCAAAACTGAACCTTTTCTTGGACCCAGAAAAGGAAAATTTTCAGTGCGCACAACCTGACTTGCATGATTTCAAAGTAGAAAATCGAATAAGCATGTTAATCTAGCTCTCATATTGGTCAAAATTGTTTTAGTAGAAATCCACAAAAAAAAAATGGTCAAAATGATGAACTAGGGGTACAGTTGAGTCAGGTTTTCTGTCTTTTTCCCGTTGTCAATATACTTGCCAGAAAGGGCATCATATTTGCCCGAAAAAAGGCACCATACTCGCCAGAAAGGGCACTCCACTCACCAGAAAAGGGCACAACTGAAGCTAATAACAGAAGGCTGAAAGCTCTCTCATCCTCCAAACAGCAAGGTATCAAGCTCTGTGCGAAGCACAGACTGGAAATGGACCAAGATATTCGCTTCCCTCATAGAGCCCACAACTTCCTGCTTATCCATCAACCACTCAAGGAATGGATAAAAATAAGAGAGATTAAAGAATAGAGATGTGCGTTGAGAGGAAAAGTAAGGAAAAGACTTTTCAGAGAAAATACAAATTGAGTGCCAAAGTGATGTGAGAATCACAAATAAGAAAGGGTGGGAAACAATACTTGGAGAAGCTGTGGGCTCGCCGTGAACCGAGAGGTCTCTCGCCATTGTAACACATCCAAGTGTTGTGTTTGTTGTTTTTGTTTGTCTCGATTCTTGTTTTGAGTCGTTTCAGTGTAAATGTTTGTTTGTCTTAATTCTTTCTAAAGCACCGCTTTGTTTGTTTATTGCATTCCCTAAACGTCATGCACTACATTGCTTATAACATGTATCATATCATCACGCTTATTGCATTTATTTGCATCTTGTGTTATCTTGTATCAGTTATCCTTTTATGCTAAGTAGAGTTTAGGATCGTTGACCCCGGAGACATTTCTTAGGACCTCTTCTCACGATTTTACCGTGGTTAGAGTGTTCTTTTCCTCACACGATTTCAGCGTGTTTGAAATTTATCTCAAGACACGTGGAACACGCCCCTGAGTGTTTTTCTCATGACCTCTTCTCACGATTTCAGCATTGTTAGAGTGTTCTTTTCCTCACACGATTTCATTATGTTTGGAATTTATTTCAGGACGCATGGAACGCGCCCCCGAGTGTTTTTCTCAGGACCTCTTCTCACTATTTCACTGTGGTTAGAGTGTTCTTTTCCTCACACGATTTTAGCATGTTTGGAATTTATCTCAGGATGCGTGGAATGCGCCTCTGAGGGTTTTTTGTAGAACCTCTTCTCACGATTTCAACGTGGTTTGAGTGTTCCTTTCCTGACACGATTTTAGCGTGTTTGGAATTTATCTTAGGACGCGTGAAGCGCAGCCCTGGACGTGTTTCATCTTGGGACATATGAAACACGAACCCAAGCGATTTTTCTCCTCTTCTCACGATTTAAATGTGGTTAGAGTGTTCCTTTCCCCATACGATTTCAGCGTGTTTGGAATTTATCTCAAGACGCATGATGCGCGAGCCTGGGCGTGTTTTATCTCAAGACGCGTGATACGCAAGCTTGGGCATGTTTTATCTCAGGATACGTGAAACGCGACCCCGAGCAGTTTTCGATTCTCAGTTTACCCTAAGCGGTGTTTTCTTTCCTCGTCCTGTGTTATGTTTTGGCGTGGTTGGAATTTATTTTACAGCTTTTTGCATGAAAGCTTGAAGCTACTCCTTCATATGTTGTGATCTTGCTTATTGCATCTGTTATTGTTTGTTGCATCATCTCGCATAATCATAAGGTTTCTCAAAATAGTCGGCTTCGCATAGCGTGTGAGTCCAAATTCAAACAGCATTACATTGTGTATCATTTATATCCTGCCCCTGAACTACACTGGTTTGATTCCTTGCAACGGGATACATAGGTAACCCTCGGGTTCAACCAATTGTATCTGCATTTTGTTTGTTTGCCCAAGTCTTACAGCCTTGTTCGGGCTTTGACATTCACTCACGTTACTTCATGACTTCGAGCTCTGTCAAAGAGGGACAACTGTAGACACCCTATTTTTGATTGCGCTTAAGACTTGGGTGCTACTGATTGATCACTCGATGATGAAAGTTGTGCTATGCAACCGTTCGATTTCTTCAGCAAGGAGAGCTTCTAATCCCAACCTTACACCCCATTTTTGGACCAAAACTTTTCTGACCAAAAATATTTTAGACCTTAAAACCCTCCCTTTCAAAATATTTTTTTGAAAATGTTTCTACGATGTTCCGAGGCTCGCATTTCGTTAAAAATTAAACTTTTCGATAAATCGAGCAAGGACAAAGTGGAAATAAATGGAAGAGAGGTGAAATCTTTGAAAAAATCTGTAAAACATCTTATTTAGAGGTTTGGATTTGAAGAAAATTGGAGGAGAGTGAAGAAAACTAGCTGGGGGAAGAGTCAGGCATCAATCCGTTAGGACAAAACTGAGCAGCCTTCACTAAAATATGTATATCTCTTTACACACTTAGCATTTAGATATGAGGCTTCCACCATTGGAAAGTAGACTTCGGGGCTTCAATTTAGACTCAAGAATGACCTAAACCCGAGTCTGGATGAGGGAGATATGCCTGTTTGAAATCGAGCCAAAAAAATAAATTTTTGTGGCCGGCCACAAATAGTGGCCTGCCAGCCATTTTAGTGGCCTGTTGGCCAGTAGTGAAAATTTTGACCTGTTTTTGAGTAGATTTACCCACTTTTGGGGTGGTGCCGTCCATTAATGTGTTTTTGTCGTCCACCATTGGTGGCTTGCCAGCCACTGGTGCAAAAAAATAGATATTTTGTAGATATTTGTGGCCAACTGTTTCCAGATTCCTCCATCTGTCCCTATATAGATATTTCGACCTGAGACTCTTGTTTTCTATATATACTTGACCTCTCTTCTTGCTTTCAACGTTAGAAACATTTAGAAGGTTAGAAAATTTTGGAGCAAAATTCTTTCTCTCTCTCTCTCTTTAGATTTCTCACTCTCTCTCTTGCAATTTTGTATACATTTGCCCACAAATCCTATACTTTTGTCTATCAACCCTTGACCAAAGTTGCTTCTCTTTGGGCTGAGGTTACTTAAGACCCTCTTTGAGCTTTAGAAGGTAGTTGTGCCTTGCTTTGTTGCCTAATTTGTGCCATGGCTTAAAGAGGTATAACACTTGCTTTGTTAGCTTGTTTTACATACTTGCTTTGCCATCTTCTTCTACTATTCTTGGGCTGTTTTGGGGCTGATTTTGAACTGTAAAAAAACTCTATTTTTTGTGGCCTACAGGTTGTGGTTTGAGGCCATTTTCAGTTAGGGGGTGGTTCACCCTTTTTACTTAATTGTTTGTAAAGCTTTTGTACCTTTGTTCACCACTTTCAAACCAACTTTTTTGGGCCTTTTAACCACTGTATTTTAGAGGTTTTTCAATGGCAAAAAGCTCATTTTGAAGTCCAAATTTAGAGGGGTTAGCCTCCCCTCCTTGTGTCTTGTTTCCATGCGTAGTTAGCTTTATATGTTAGCATGTTTTTCTAGTTTAACTTAGCTCAAGTCCAGCATGTTTTAGCCTCTGAAATAGCCTGTTTTAGCTCTTTTTGGGGCTGCTTAGTTCATTTGAGTCTTGTTTTGCATGGTTGTAGTATAATAGTCTTCACAAGTTGGTGTTTTAGGGTCTTAGACACCTCTTGTTTGAGTTGATAGCATCTTTTGGTGTTGTTTTTCACTCCATTGTGTAACAAGCCCGCGGGGGACCTCGCCACAGCTCGGACTCTCGATTTCGTAAGTCACGGTTCTAAGTCTGAACCAAAGAGTCCAAATCCGGCAAATCGTTTTGAGAAAACAGATTTTTGAAAGAAGTGCCAAACATGGACTGCTTTTCCAGATACAGAGTCGCCACCTAAATATTTTTTAATGGGAAATTTAGGAAACCCTGACTCGGTGCCAAAGGCCACCTGTCCGTCATCACCAAAGTTGCCTCGGCTCGGGAACTTGGGTACGATTGGGGAAGGTCACTTCGTGAGCACCCCCGCTCGCCCGATCAAAGATCGGCCTCTACTAACCATGATATCTATTTTTGAAAACTTTGTGTGTTCTTATTCCGGTTATTAGCCTAGGTTACTATGTGATGCACACAGCATATAAGTATAGATTGGGTCGCCCGAATTGGAACAAAAACATTTCATGTTTATTTGTTTGAAAAATGGTTTAATGGTGCTACCCGCAGGTAGGCTAAGACGTGGATTTGCCACCCTCGGGTGGGCTTAGAAAATATGATTTCGCCACTATCTAGTGGGCTTAAAGCAAACATTTGATGATTTATTCCAATCCAAATAACCCAACCTTCACCCACAGGCATTCAGGCAGTTATATCACATAAGCAAATAGCCTCATTGGTAAGCATGCTATTCATGGCAGCACTTACACGCATGCAAGGATGCTAAAGCGTAGAACTTACCGAGTACTCCAAGCCAAAATAGAAACTACGTTAGAAATCATGCATGATCCTAAGTATACAGAAATGCCTAATGCAACACATGCAAAAATGCAACTATAGCAGGCTCGGCTATTCTAAACATGGTATATGGAATGCTACAGCTAACATGTATTCAATTTGGAATTGAAAGTACAATGCAGTTAGTATGGTGTGCCGAGCCCGGTGCATGCAAAACAGATGAATGAATGCAAACATGCTATCATACTGTATGCTAATTGAAATATGCCCTAATCTAACCATCATAAGCGGATAAATAAAAGGGAAGAAAGACGTGGGGTTGGAAGACATACATCACACTCACGCACACTTATTACAATTATGCCCTCGCGCAGAGGGTCCGAATAAATAATACAGTCCGAATATTACAGTCCCGAATAAAAGAATAGTACAGTCCAAAATGTTACAGTCCAAATAATACAAATTCCTAATTAATTAACAAATTAACTAAGAAACTGTAAAACTGGCGTGCAAGCCAGGGACTGCCTTGCTTCTGATGGATGATGCATGTCCGGGTTGTCTTGTGCAGAAATCCACCGGGATGCCCCAATTAGCCTCTGTTTACACCTGTTCTTGAAATGCGCGCCAAACTCCGGAAGTTTGATGATTCTTCATTTTGCTGGAACAGAGAGCAGAAAAGGGGCATAGCAATGTATTTCACAAATATATGCATGCCTCGATCCTCGTGCCATCAATCACGCATATCGATGCATGATGGCCGAGGAGTCAATTTGCACAACTCAATATAGAATGAATGCACGTGAAAACACAACAAGACCTAACTCCATCATGGATGATCCGGAGTGTCGGTGACTGGGGAATTGAGACACATTCCGTCACTCGGAGTACGAAATGCACCTCGTTTCCCGTGCCCGGGCTAACTCCTATTCCGAACACAATGCAATATGCATGACATGCATGAAATGCAACTAAGATACAGCCTAGCATGCACAATGCTATGAAAATGAGATGCCTCGAAATGCGTGCACATGGGCACGCAAACCGAGAAAATGACATACGCAATGCGAATGATATGGAAATGTGATATAGAATGCAACATGGACTTATACTTACATGAGAGAGCCTCAGCCACACTCACATAAGAGTCCGATGGATGAAAATGAAGTGCCTCGAAATGCGTGCACACGGGCACGCAAACCGAGGCAATGGCATACGCAATGCAAATGACATGAAAATGGAAAGCAATCATTCTAATGGAATTTCAGCACTAAAATATGGGGGAAAACAGTCCCAGAATGAGGCGAAATGACACCAAATGCATGGAATAGTCCCGAAATGCGAATTTAGGCACCCGAAATGGCCTATAGCTATGCCAAACATGCACAATATGGACATGAAGTGTAAATACAGAAGAAAGAAAGCCCCAAAATAAGCATTTTCACAGTTATAAACATGGCCAAACAGCAAGCATAGGTAGGGCCAAAATGGCATGCAAGAATAGGGGCCAAGAGAGGGGTAATGAAGCAAGTGATATAAGAAAAATCCAAACTGAAAAATTTCCTTCTACAACATTGAAGAGGGACCAAAAATATGAATGTTTACAGTATATGGAAAGCCCCAAATCAATATAAAAACATGCTTAAAAAAGGCACAAGATTGAGGCTCAAAAGGTGCTATAACATGAAGTATACAAAATAATCACCAAACGGAAAAAAAGTGTTAATGAAACATGAAGTATAGGCCAAAATAAGGCCACTTTCAGTTATGTGGAAAAGCCAAAAACAGAAGCAAAGGGGGCTTCCAATTTATGCAAAAATGGGGCCAAATAAGGGATATAACTACAAGTGGCACATGGAGGAATCAAATGGTGAGGAGCCCTTAAACAATGTTGAAGAAGGACCCAAAATAAGCGTATTCACAGATTACATCATGCTCAAAAACAGATTACTCATTGGCCAAAAATAGCATGCAAGATTATGACATATAGGAGGATCAATGAAGCAAGTGCATCATGGAGGACTCAAACAGGGTTGAGCCCTTAATGAAAAGTGAAAATGAGCTCAAAAGAGGGCCCCTTTCAGTTAGGTCCGGAGCTTGAAACAAAAAGCATATGGGGCTTACAAATGGATCAAGAAAAAGGGTCAAAGAGGAGAAATTTTACTCACCCTTGAAGACTAAAGCTTTTGTGGCTTCTTGGACCAATTTTCAGCTTCTTTAGCCTTTGAGAAGCCCTCCTTGTTGCTGGAAATGAAGTGGTGATGGTAGAGCTTGGTGGTGTAGAAGAAATGGTGATTAGGGACTTGGAAGTTTTCAAGGAAATGAGAGGTATAGAGAGGGATTTGTGTATGGAAGCTTGAAGATGATTTTTTCTAACCCCAACATATGATGCCACCAGCTGGTTATAAGGGCCAAAAAGGGGGTGTAAAGGTGGGGGAAAAGGAGACAAACTTTCCCCCACAAAATATCCCCCGGATAAAGATATTTTCTGGGGGATAAAGCCCCACAGCTGTAAAGTGAACAGTGCAAGGAACTCGGCCGGCCAGTTACTTTTGCTGAAGGTGGCTGGCCGGCCACCCCCCCTAGCCGGCCGGATAGGGGTCAAAAGGGTCAAACAGATTTAGTGGCCGGCCACCAACTGATGGTGTCCTCCTATCTGTGTACAACACAAATATGTGGTTCAAAGTTCGAGAAAATGGGCCCAAGGTGTTCAACATTAGCCCGGAAGTGTGAAAAACGGGGGCCGGAGGGCGTCGTAGGATGTATAACTGGTTGCTGCAACAATTACTGGCCTCTCACCCTTCAGTGACCTCCCCGGTGATAAAACAGAGGTACCTGCCAAAAATGAACGAAAACCGATGCAAAACGAATGTTCGGGGGCCAAAACGCGCAGTTCGAGGTCCCGAAAATGGGCTGTTAAGCACCGAAAGTGGCATTCGGCCACGAAGTGGGTTTCTCAGACCCCAGTGTCCCTCAAAAGGGAGAAAAAAGGAAGTATGCCAAAAACCGGAGCAATAGGAGATGGTTAAGCGGTCCCGAACCGAGGCACACGGCCTGACGGCTCCGAAAACCGGAAACCGGACTCCGAAATGGGAAAAATGGCCTGCGGCCACAAAATGTAGCCCACGGCCACTGAGAGATGATCTACTGGACCTCTCCCTCCCCTCAGGAAAAGAAACAGAGAAAATCGAGTCTGGTTCGCAAACCGAGGCAAGGCACAGAAGAGGGTTCGGAAGTCCGGAGGCAAGGCTCACGGCCGCGACTCTGAGACTTCTGAACGAGCACGATATGCAACGTCACTGAGCGCTCAATCGGTGATGTCTGAGTCTTAAGGTCGGTCAAAAATGGGGTGTCTACAGTTGCCCCTCTTTGACAGAACTTGGAAGTCACAAGTGACGGGAGTGAATGTCAAAGCCCAGAGATGACCCATTTTTGACAAGGCCGAAGACTTAGACAACCGTACAAAGTAAGCTGAAAATGTGCCCGCAGGCATGCCCGCGGGCAGGGGCAAAATGCAAAATGATGTGCAAGAAGCCGAACATAACTCAATGATCATGCAAATGCAGCAAGCTGTAATGAGGCAAGTATTCGCAAATAGATGCAACAGTTTTAAGCAAGAATGCAAAGTAACAACTACATTTCATGCAGTTAAGAATGCGGAGGATTATTCAATCCCCGCCACGTCTCACACGGAGAAGATACGATACCTGCGCGATTCGTCTGGTCGCACCAGCCTCAATTGAACCGTACATACAATATCGTGCCTGCAAAAGAGAGAAACTCAACGAGCACAATATGCTAACAACATATATTTAATGTGATTCCGAAAGTTCGACACACGCAGTGCCGGTGAGTGAATGCATCGCAATGCAAGAGTGGAACATGCGTGACAACGTATGCTCAAACACAGAAGTATGGAAATATCAAGAAATGTGCATGGAAATGCAAGTGTGATCATGAGAATGCAAGTTATGTGCACGATAATGTGACACGAGCATGAATCAGGGTGTCCGTTTGTCATGAAATAACGAGTACGGAAATGCGTGTTTCGGTGAAGGTGACTCAATTACGGCCTCCGACCCACTTCCTGGAAGGGCTACAACTCATTCAAAAAGGATACACTTTGATTTTGATGAATGATGATGAGACACATGTCAGATCTCGAAGCCGAAGTTCCGACGGAGCAATTTCGCGACCGGAAATGTACTTTTCTTAAACTTTTTCAGGTCCCGGGAACTCCAATCGTCCTCAAAATTTGTAGGGAGCTAGGTGGGCATGTGAGGGACATGGCCGGCCGGTTATATGGAAGGGGGGAGGTGGCCAACCGGTTTTCCAAAAAGCAAATAGCTGGCCGGACAGTTTTCCAAAAAGGAAATGGCTGGCCGGCTAAAAAAAGTGGCCGGCCGGCCATATGCCCAAATCCGAGGGCATTTTGGTATTTTCACCTCCTTTTTGATGCTCCTTCAATCCAAGACTTGGGGCCTATATAATGCAGCCAAGACTTCTTCCTTTCTTGCCTCCCACAACACTTTCTTCTCCAGATCTGAGTTCTATACGTGTTTTCCAACGCCCCACGCAAGTTGTTTTCGCAAAAACATCCTGTTTCAAGCACTTTGAAGCGATTAAATTTCGGTTTCGGAGCTTCTTTTTGCATTTTCGCCACTTGAGGTAAGTTTGTCTCAATAATTGGAAGATTTTCTCGGGAGTTGACTTTTGTTGACTTTTTTATTTCCCGAGAGTTGACTTTTGTTGACTTTTTCCAATTTCGGCTCATTTTCGCTCATTTTTGCTCCCTTTGCAGATCTTCTGAAAATGGCGGGTAATTCTCCCCACGGCGGAGGTTTTCCAGGTGCCGGAGATGATTTTGATCCCATGACCCTACCCCCGAGGACCCGACCTTTTATTCCCGGGAGGTACAACCCGCCAGCACATGTCCTTCCGCGTGCTGTCTTCCGTCACTTCACTAGCTTTGACGAGCGAGCACCCGGGGATCTGCTTCTCCGAGAGCCAGAGCATCACCTCTCTCATGAGGCCCGAGAGGTATTTACTTCATTTTCTGCATTTTTCGTACATTTCAGCACCTTTGCCATGCTTAAACACGCAGCTTAGCTTATGACATAGTACTTTGCTTGCACCCCGAACATGTAGTTTCAACACTCGAATTTCTGAACACTCGGCTCATTAATTAATTGCGAACGCACAGTACACATTAGTTAAGAGGCGAACACACGGCTCAAACACTGATTTGTCGAACACACAGCCCGAATTCGAAAGTGAACACACAGCCCACACTTTAAATTTTCTGAACACGCAGCCCAGATTGATAGTAGTGAACACGCAGCCCACAATTTAACTGAAAGTTGAACACGCAGCCCAAACTTCAAATTTTCTGAACACGCAGCCCAGGTAGATAGTGAACACGCAGCCCACAATTTTAACTGAAAGTTGAACACGCAGCCCAAATTTCAAATTTTCTGAACACGCAGCCCAGATAGATAGTGAACACGCAGCCCACAATTTAACTGAAAGTTGAACACGCAGCCCAAATTTCAAATTTTCTGAACACGCAGCCCAGATAGATAGCGAACACGCAGCCCACAATTTAACTGAAAGTTGAACACGCAGCCCAAATTTCAAATTTTCTGAACACGCAGCCCAAATAGATAGTGAACACGCAGCCCACAATTTAACTGAAAGTTGAACAGGCAGCCCAAATTTCAAATTTTCTGAACACGCAGCCTAGATAGATAGTGAACACGCAGCCCACAATTTAACTGAAAGTTGAACACGCAGCCCAAATTTCAAATTTTCTGAACACGCAGCCCAGATAGATAGTGAACACGCAGCCCAGATAGATAGTGAACACGCAGCCCACAATTTTAACTGAAAGTTGAACACGCAGCCCAGGTAGATAGCGTGTAGCTTATTTCACTTCATCGGCACACAGCCCATTTCATCTCATCGGCACACAGCCCATTCATTTCATTATTGACACATGTATTCATTCTGAATGCAGGTTGGTTCTCGCAGCGTACGGGGATATGGTTCCACCGCCGCGCAGGACTGGTACGCCGAGCTCCCGGAGGCCGTCCGAGATTTGGTAGACTTGGCAGGATTCGGGGCTTTCTGCGTTGGGTTGTCCCGTTGCACTGCCAGGAGGACTCTGATGGCAGCCTTGGTAGAGAGATGGTGGGACACCACCAACTCCTTTCATTTCTCTGCCACTGGAGACATGACCATGATGCCTCTAGACTTCGCTGTGTTGACTGGCTTAGACATAGGAGGTTGGCCCATCCCCTATGATGAGGACATGGGCGAGTGGGAGGCCGCCTGGATGTATCTACTGGGGGCTCGCCCGCCTGCTGACAGGGTTTCTGGGAGAGTCCGATACACTTGGTTCTCTTCCCACTTCCGGCGGGCGGAGATGGTGCCCGAGACTCCTGAGGAGACGGAGCAGTACGCCCGTGGTTTCCTTATGTTCCTCTTCGGGACTACCCTGCTCGCCGATAGAGGGAACATAGTCGGGTTATATCTGCTGAGTGCTCTGGTTGACCTATCACAGGTCAGTAGATATGACTGGGGTGGCGCCGGCCTGGCTACCCTTTACTTTTATATGAGCGCGACCTCCCGCGGGCGGGGCGATTTACTTGGCGGCTATTGGAGAGCCTGGGAGGTACTTTTCTGTCCCCTTGATTTACATTTCTGCTTTTCATTACTTGTACATTGCACACACAGCGCACTTTTACAGTCTGTATTTTGCTCTCAGCATTTCGTACTTACATTATGCACTGCTTTTCTCAGTTATGGGTCTATGTATACTTCCCAGCATTAGCCCCAGAGTTGGAGGTGGCAGGGCTTCCCATGACCCCATACTCACTGGTATTCGAGGGTCCGCACCGGTCGAGGCCTCGAGAGAGCCTCTTTTACCTGCGACAGTACTTTGACACTGTGCGACATTCAGAGGTACCTCAGAACTTTCAGTTCCTTTCATTTTCATCTTTGATTTGCTATGTATATTCTCGATTTCTGATTGGTTCATGCATTTATCATCCGCAGATCACATGGCAGCCCTGGGTGTCCCTGGGTGATGGTCTCCGACTTCAGTATACCGGAGGGTCGGACATCTCCTAGTATAGGGTCCTGCTCGAAGGGCCGGTTGGCAGGGCATGGTTCCTGGGGGAACGCTTTCTGCGTCAGGTATGGGGGTATCTTTCTCAGGATCCTCCCGCAGTACCCCCAGTCAGTATGCGGACTACTGACAGGCTCTCTTACTCGGAGGTAGTCGGCGCCATGCTGGGTAGTGATGCCTTACTATATATTGAGGAGGGGGACTACGCCACTTACCGTCATATATATTTGATGCCTCCATTGACGGGAGCTCGTATCCCGATGATGAGGCCTGCCGGTATGTCATCCTCGGGCCAGGCTCGGGCTCGGGCTGCAGACGCCCCTTCTACTAGCAGGGCTGGTACATCTAGAGGTGGGAGTAGACCGGTTCCTACGACTCCGTCGGCTTATCCTCATCCTGGATGGCCAGATATGCCCACTGAGTTGATGGCGTGGCAGTATGGGGCTATCTCCCCGACTCCGATTCCGCTAGAGCCTCCGATGCCCAGTGATCGATACGCCATTGATCCTGACTCACCGCTGGTATGCTCCGCTGTTTTTCATTCATCATTCAGATGTTTAGACATTCTTTTGTTCACTGATGATTATGAGCTCATATTTGCAGCCACCGCGAGGGTACATGGAGGAGGTGGTTGGACTGGTGGCCACACTAGAGGGCATGGTCCTGCGTAGGGAGGCACAGTTGTCTATCGCGGGCATTCAGGTACCCTTCGGTTTTCTGGCATTTATCATACTTCTGATGACATGCTGATTTCTACTGCATCGATAGACTACTTGTGTAGAGCACATCTGACACACACCCCACTTGTACATTGCATTTACATGCACCCACTTCACGTAGCCTTTACTTGTATCTGCATCTGATGTATATATTTGGACTGATGTATTTGAATTGAACTTTTTGTTTTCAGATGCCTTCATGGTCCGGTCAGCCGTAGGCCAGGCCACCTGGGCCTCCTTGGGGAGCTGGGCCATCTGGGCCTTTTCAGGGAGTTGGGTCACCCGGGCCTTTTCAGGGGGCGGGGCCATCTCGGCCTTCCCGAGGAGCCGGGCCATCTAGGCCTTTTCGAGGAGCTCGAGGGGGGCCTGTCCGCAGACACAGGGCTCACGTTGTAGAGGTGGAGCCTGATGAGGAGGAGGAGGATGCTGAGGAGGAGGAGGAGGCTACCGATCGTCAGTCAGAGACATCTGCTGAGGAGGGGGGCTCCGGTTTTGGTTCGGGGAACAGAGGCGGGGCTGAGGGGGATCCTGAGGATGACAGCTCCGACTCAGATGATGATGGTGCAGAGGTTGTCCCGCAAAAGAGGATGAGGAGTGCTTCTCATTCCCGCTCCCGAGGACATTGATGCTGCTGTTTCCTGCTTTATTTTTCTTTTTGCTAGTAGTTTGTAGCACTTTGCACATTGTTAGGCAGTTTTATTTTTTGTGAAACTTGTACCTTTGTTTGTTGTAAAGCATGATGGAATGAAATAGCTTTTGAAAAGGTGTTTGTATTTTAAACTTCAGCATCGTATCGCATCATTTTATTTTGCACAAAAATGAAATTGAATGGGAATGCGCATTGTGTAATCACCAAGTCAGGTAGTGAACCGACGCAACAAACTAAACAACTCAACTTACTAAGATATAACAGAACCTTAGGAAGTTTACAACTCGATAAGCAAAATGCAACAACATTGACAACGCAAATAAACAAGACTTTAAACAAAGATTGTTTAATCGGAAAGTAATGAATCGAAAACACGAAACACGTCCGCTCGACAAACAACTCGATAAGCAAAACAACAACTCGATAATCAAAACAACAACTCGATAAACAAAACGACAACAGAGTGTACTTCTGACGATCTGGGCATCGGAACGCATCCGAAACGGAGGGAGATGAAGGCCTTTGACTCTCCCGTTGCATGGAAATGCTTGAAACTTCCTCTCGAAGGGTAAAACAGGGCCAAGGGGATACACTGCAGCATTGCCGGCCATCTTTGGGAGCCGGCCGGCCATTTTTGTGGAGAGAGACAGCTGGCCGGCCAGTTTTGTAAAAAGTAAATGGCTGGCCAGCCAGAAAAGGTGGCCAGCCGGCCAGCTATTCCTGCAGCCTCCTGGTTTTTGACACGTGTCCCCGTGAATAGTGTTTTTCCCTCTATAAAAGCCTCAACTTCGGGAACATTCATTTCATCTTAGTTTTAGACAAAGATGGAGGCGTTTCTCGCAGAAAATGTCACATCTTGGATCTCTTCTCTAGATGGCTCGGAAAAGCTGAATTTCCGGGGTTTCGGTTTGAATGCACTATTCACACTGAGCCGTACTCCACTACATCTCCCTTTTCTCCATGCCGCGGCAAGGTTCTGGAATCCAGTGACGCACGTTTTTAGCTTCGGCGGCCAAGAGGTATGTCCCACTTTCGAAGATTTTCAAGTTTTGATGAAGTCTGAATGCTCTGAAGTGATCTTGCCCCAGCTCCGTTTTGGCCATGCCCAGGCTTTAGGGCGGATGTGTGGGCTCACGGCGCATGATGCTCGATCTCTAATCTGCAGTGGGGAACTGGACATCCTCGGCTTGATCCATCGTTTTTCCGACGCCGGTGACCGCAGCAACCATTATTGGCAGGGTTTTCGGCAACACGCCCTCTGCTTGTGTTTGTTGTCTCACTTTCTGCTTTCCTCGGGCTTTGGCGGAGCTAGCATTCGCCTGATTGAAGTTGCCCAAGGCTTGAGAGAAGGAAAGAGCTGTATTGCCATGACCTTGGCCGAGACACTGATGGGCTTAGATTCTGTCTATCGCCGGGAGGCGACTAGGTTTGCTGGGAGTCCACTGCTGCTGCAGGTAATGTTTCCCACCCAACCTTACATATATATTTGCTCACATCACTCGACCCTCAGGCTCGGTTTTTCTCACAAAACCCTTATCTTACTTTTTCTCTCATCATACATCTCTCTGTTCTTTATTCTCTCATTTTCCATCCCTCCCCTAGGTATGGTTAATGGACAAGTTGCAGGTTGTGGACTCTTGCCCGGCCTATTCAACTCGAGGCTACTTCTTTCGGCAGCGCCTAGTCAATGCTCTTGACGAAAGGTGGTGGTTTGATTGGATGTGCAATTTGTCTGCAGACAGCATTGCTTGGCGTTGTCCTTGGCTCAACCTCCCGGCAATGAGCTATAGTATGTCCCGGCTGATTGGGATCCAATTGATTGGTCTAACCCACTGCGTATTTTATTTTCCGTTCCGGTTCCTGCGTCAGTTTGGTCATGACCAGACCTGCCCACCGGAGGGGATTGAGTACCCGGCTGCTTTCCCGGTCCGAGGTGCACAGCTTGCGCGATATGCCACAGCATGGAGGACTAGAGAGCTCCTGGCCCCTGCCCCTACTTTCAGTTGCACTTTGTCCGATGAGTGCTTGGATTGGCTCAATGAGGAGGCACAGGTTGGGCCTAGCTTGGCATCAGATGCTTCGTCCAGCTCTGGGAGGGGACGCAGAGATACTTGATTCAACTATGCCCCAAATTTATTGCTTATTTAGTATTTTCAAGTTTTCTTTATGAATGTACTAAAAAAAAAAAAAAACCTTTATTGTAATGCAAGAGCAGGAGAACTCAGTTTTGAAATCAATGAAATTGAAAGTTATGGTACTGAAAATTTTCCGCTTTTGGTCTAAAAATGGTCTTAGTCGTAAAAAGATTGATTTGAACAAAGTCAACTTTTATTAAAACTTTTCAAAACTATTTTCGATGTGGATCAGAACTGGACACGCCGAAAATCTGTCACTGAGATGCACAACCCCAGATCCCCGCAACTGGAAAGTTGCCCCTAGTCTGAAGAACAATGCGGCATTGCACGGCAACGGAAAGTTGCCCCTTGTTTGAGTAACTTTGCACCGTCGCGGCAACGGAAAGTTGCCCCTAGTCTGAACAACACTGTACCGGAGATCACGATAAATGCTGATGGATAAAGATGACTGAGATGATCAAGATGGACAGAGTCGATCGGGGAAAAGTTATGGCTGAACTTCAAGGTGAAGTTGCCTACGTATCCCAAAGATGAGAATCAAGCCTTACGTAGTTCAGGCTAAGGTTCACTCGAGTATTTTCACTCTCCTTTTGCGCTCTAACTTTTGCCAAGGCTGCCATTTGCGGGTTTTCAACCTTACGAGCTCAGTTTTTATATTTTCTAATTTTTTGTGCTCTGACTTTTGCCTAGGTCGCCCTTTCGGGTTTTCGGCCTAGCAAGCCTCTCAAGGATAGTATTTCTTCAACTTGTCCATATTGATCGGTTGTGAGAACTCCAAGCCATCTAGATCCATCAGAACCACAGCTCCACCTGACCAGATAGCTTTGATGATGTAAGGACCAGTCCAATTGGGTTTGAACTTGCCCCTTGGGTCGTGGATGGGAGCTCGGTTGTCTTTGAGCACCAAATCTCCTTCTTTCAGATTCCTGGACTTAACCTTCTTGTTGAAAGCCCGGGCAATTCTGCGTTGATAGCCTTGGATGTGGTACAGTGCTTTCAGTCTTCTTTCATCAAAGAGCATGAGTTCTTCGAATCTGCTTTGCTGCCAATCTGCTTCGGCTATCTGGCATTCAGCCAATACTCGTAACGACGGAACCTCAATCTCAATGGGTAGAACAGCCTCCATTCCATAGACCAATGAATATGGAGTTGCTCCAGTAGAAGTTCTGATTGAAGTCCTGTAGCCCCACAGAGCAAATGGCAGCTTGTCTGGCCAATCCCGGTAGGTTCCCACCATCTTCTGCAGTATATGCTTGATATTCTTGTTGGCGGCCTCAACCGCTCCGTTGGTCTGCGGCCGGTATGTAGATGACTTATGGAAAGCCACATTGTATTTCTCCAACAAGTCTACCACTTCTTTCTTGAAGTGGGAACCATTATCTGAAATTATCTCGTTTGGCACCCCGTAGCGACAGATGATGTTGTTTCTGATGAACTTTGCGACGTGCGACGCCTTCAACACCGCGTATGATTGGGCCTCGACCCACTTTGTGAAATAATCTATCGCTACTAGGATAAACTCATGCCCGATTGACCCCTTCGGGGTAACAGCTCCGATCACATCAATTCCCCAGACTGAAAAAGGCCATGGCGAAGTCATGTTGTACAGTTTTGACGGCGGGATGTTCATGCGATTTGCATGGATTTGACACTTGTGGCATCGCCGAACAAAACTAATACAATCCTCCTCCATGGTGGACCAGTAGTAACCCTGTCTGAGGATCTTCCGTGCCAGCATTACCCCATTCATGTGTGCACCACATTCTCCTCCATGGATGGCTTCCATCAGGCGTTTCGACTCTTCAGCTTCTACACAGAGCTTATGCATTCCCAGATGACCCCTTTTGTATAGCTTACCCCCGCAGATAATGAACTGAGCGGCCATTCTTCTGACGGCCCTCTTGTCCTTGGCATTTGCCCCTAGTGGATACGTCTCCTTTTCCAAGAAGTTCCAGATGTCGTAATACCAGGGGTTGCCGTCTTGAACCTCATCTATGGCGGAAATCGACTCGTATGCTGGCTCAAACTTCTGATCAATAATGACTGGACGCATCCGGACTCCGGACGGGATGTCTATCATAGAAGATAGAGTTGCTAGTGAATCTGCAAACCTGTTGTTCTCTCTTACGAGGTGGGTGAAATTTAGCTTCTCAAACCGAGGAATTAGCAGATCCAAGGTTTGGTGGTAAATTATCATCCTTTCCTCCTTGACTTTCCAATCTCCTTTTGCTTGAGACACAACAAGGTTTGAGTCCCCAATGACGTCCAACCGTCTTGCCCCTAGTTCCAGGGCTGCTTCCAGGCCAGCAATACATGCCTCATACTCTGCCTCATTGTTCGAGACTTTGAACTGAAGCTTGAATGCTAAAGGGATATGGGAATCGTCAGGTGCTATCAGCAACACCCCTATCCCATACCCATACTGGTTTGACGCTCCGTCAAAGTACATCGTCCAAGTTTCATCTTCGACATGCAGAATGGCTTCATCTGGGAATAGATATTCAACCGCTTCATCCCCCTCAACCGGGTGGTCAGCAAGGAACTCTGCTACCGTTCTACCTTTTACTGACTTGCGCGTTACATACTTCAAATCAAATTCGGAGAGCAACAGCAGCCAACGAGCTAGCCTACCCGTAAGTGCTGGTTTCTCGAAGAGATATTTGATGGGATCCAAACGCGAAACCAACATTACAGAGTGAGCTAACAGGTAGTGCCGCAGCTTCCTGGTTGCCCATACCAAGGCCAAACAAGCCTTCTCCAGCGGTGTATAGCGGGTCTCGTAATCCAGCATCTTTTTGCTCAGATAGTAGATGGCTCTTTCCACTTTGTCTTCTGACTCCTGCGCGAGCATGCAGCCCATGGTAGTCTCAGTTACCGAAAGGTACAATATCAACGGTCTCCCCGGCTCTGGTGGTGACAACACGGGCGGGTTCTGTAGATATTCTTTGATCTGCTCAAAAGCTGCTTGACATCGGCCGTCCCATTGGAATTTCTTTCCTTTCTTCAGGAGACCAAAAAGTGGTTCACAAGTCACGGTTAATTTAGAAATAAACCGTCTTATGAATTGCACTTTACCCAGAAAGCCTCGCACCTCCTTTTCAGTCCTTGGTGGTGGCATTTCTAAGATGGCCTTGATTTTGGAAGGGTCGACCTCGATGCCCCTTTGTGTAATCAGAAACCCTAGCATCTTCCCTGCTGTAACACCAAACGTGCATTTCTGGGGATTCAGTCGCAGCCGAAACTCTTTGATCCTTTGAAAGAATTTCTGTAAGGCGGTGTAGTGGCCCTCTCTATCTTTGGACTTGACAATCATGTCGTCCACATACACCTCGACCTCTTTATGGATCATATCATGCAATATTGTAGTTGTTGCCCGTTGATACGTAGCTCCAGCATTCTTCAACCCAAACGGCATTACCCTGTAGCAGTATGTCCCCCACGGGGTGGTGAATGCAGTCTTTTCTCTGTCTTCTGGCGCCATCATTATCTGATTGTACCCTGAGAAGCCATCCATGAATGAAAGTAAAGCATGTCCTGCCGTGAAATCCACTAACTCATCAATATGCGGTAAGGGAAAATCGTCCTTTGGACTAGCTCTGTTCAAATCTCTGAAGTCTACACAGACCCGAATTCTGCCGTCCTTCTTTGGCACCGGAACAATGTTGGCCAACCAAGTTGGGTATTCAGATACCAGCAGGAACCCTGCGTCAATTTGCTTGGTGACCTCTTCCTTAATTTTGAGGGCCCAGTCCGGACGAATCCTTCTGAGTTTCTGTTTGACAGGGCGGGCCTCGGGATAAAGAGGGATCCGGTGCTGTACAATCTCAAGATCGATTCCAGGCATGTCTTCGTAGGACCACGCGAAAACATCTTTGAAATCTTTTAATAAAGCGACTAAGCGCTCGCGCTCCTCTGAAGACAACGTGGACCCGATCTGGACCAGCCGCGGGTCCTTCTCAGTACCAACATTCACAGTAGTGATTTCATCCATTAAAGGTTTAACAAATCTTTCCTGCTCTTGATCAATTAATCGTTGCAAAACTGGGGGAATTTCTCCCTCGTTGTTTTCATCAAAATTTTGAAAATCCTGATTTAAGCAATAAATCAAAGGCACAGAAAAATACTCGGAAACCACATCCACATCATTCTCATTAAATATTTCCAAGCCGTCAGATTCCTCTGTCACAACAGACTCAAAAGAAAATGAAAATGACGACCTAGACAGGACTGTGGCATCCGGGTTATCACTCCCAGGAATACCGGACTCAGACTCAGTCGAGCTGGAATCTGATTCCGGCGCACAAGATTCGGTAGAATCAGATTCCGGCTCACTACCTGACCCGGAACTGCTAGATAAAAAGCCTTCTTCATATTGCCAGATGAGAGAAGGTGCGATAGATGCATCCAAGATCGGCGCTGGAAAGCCTGCAGCTATTTCATCTCCAATCATAGAAACCGAAGAGTTATCCCCCAAGCACTCTTGGCCGATCGGAGGATCTGATAGTAGACACGCCAGTGCTACCCCCATTTCAAGCTCTGTGCTCTCAGAATCCACTGCTTCACACTGCTCAGCCTTAGTTGGTGGGTCTGTCTGCGCTTCGGCAACGTCATCCCCAGATAATTGTATGTCGAAGAAGATTTCAAAACCAGGCACGTGCTTCCCCTCCGCGTTTAGCCATGGCTCCGGGAAGCCGCAGAATGGAAAATCTTCCCCCTCCTGGACGAAGCGTCCGTTTAGGGTACCCCAGATGGGCCTATGCATTAACTCAAATGGCTTCCCGGCCTTCTTTGCCCTGGCCCTTCCGGCCATTTCCTTTCCTTTCCTCACCCAGTCTTCTTTGGTGGGCAGATAACCCAGTCCAAAGGCGTGAGGGTTGTGTGGCACTTCGTCCAACACTGAGACGCCCTTCCGGCCGCTTCTCCCTAATCCCATCCCGGGGGTATGTTTTAGCTTGTTCATGAGGTAGATAGATTGAGCACTAACGTACATGCCCTCATTCACAGCCATGACATTCTGCACCACTTGAGCCTCGGCCAAAGTGAACCCCGACAAAAACACATCCTCCGTGCCGTGCTCGATCTCCAAGACAGGTGTGGACACTTCCGGCGGCGGGTGGATTGATAAATTCCCGAAAACGATCGCTACCCCTTTCCCGTGGGGGTACTTTAGCATCTGATGTAGAGTGGAAGAGACTGCTTTGACCTGGTGCAACCACGGTCGCCCCAAAAGTAGGTTAAAGGTTGCGGGAACGTCCAAGATATGAAATTCGATGGTGTGTTGTCCTGGACCAACTTTGGTTTGAATTTTAACAGTCCCCATCACTTCTCTGCTGGTATTGTCGTATGCTCTGATCACTTGGGTGGTTGGGACGAAGTCCACGGGTTTCAACCCGATTGCATATGCCGTTCTGGTTGGGCAGACATTAATCGCAGACCCGGTATCAACAAGTACCACCGGTATCCACTTATCTCTACATTCCACAAAAATATAGAGAGGTTTGTTATGATTTGTGTCCTCAGGCGGTAGTTCCTTGTCCGAAAAGGTTAATGCTGGGGAACCTCCTCCCGGAAAAACCAGCCCAACCAGCTGTTCAGGCGTGGTGTCTATGGAGAGTTTGGACTTGTCCATAGCAGACAGGACAGCTTCCCTATGTACTCGTGATGCCATTAGCAGTCCCCAAATGGAGATGTCTGCTTGTATCTTTTTTAACTGTTTCAGCACAGCTTCCTCTTCAATCTGCTTCTCCTTCTGTTTCTCCGTTTCTCTATCTTTCCCGGATGCCTCGGGTTGGTCTAGGTGTGGGGGTTTGAAGTACCGCCCACTTCTCGTCATGTGGTCCACCTCGTCGAGGTACCAAGTATCATCCGGTTGATTATTTCCCCAGTCTTCATCCGTGTGGGCAAGACATAAGTCATCGTCTTCCCACCACATTCCATCGGTAGCCAACAGACACCTGTCTGGCTCCGGTTTAGTTGTACTTGCAGTATTCCCTGTCCACATGCTCGCAGCATTCTCTATCTTTGTGCACACAGCACTTTCAGTCCCCTCAGGGCCCTTAGCTTTCCTAATTCTCTCAGCCTCCTCAAACTTTTCTCGTTCCAGTTGCATCAGTACAACTGGTTGTTCGACAATTCCCGTATCCTTAATGCGCAAATCTCGAGCGGAATTCTTAGCACCGGCGCTCTCCGGCGATATAACTTGACTTTCGGCCCTTCCGGCCACAGCTGTTACACTCGCCCTTGCCGGGCTCTGCTCTGGTTGGGGTTCCCCCACTATATCTGGTTGATCATCGAGCCACCCAGTGGCCTCTGCCGATTCCTCATTGTCAAACCAGTTGATTGACGCATCCCCCGGTTCCTGGTCATCGAAAAATTGCAGGTTGGCAAAGTCCTCCTCTATGGTTGCCAGATCATCTCCCCCTCGCCTGAATCCATCCTCCTGGATGACACACAGCTCTTCTTCCTTTGGCAATTCTATACCCAGCCCGTTCTGGTTTGTTGATATGATGTACTTGCTCGGATTGTAGGTTTTCCCAGCGAAGCTCTGCTCAGTCTTGGCCTCAACAAACCCATCCTTTCCCAAAGTCTGCCCTGCTCCGTCTTCGGTGGTCACCACCGTTGGCTCTGGTTGGTTTGTGGAGATGTCCATCATGCACAAGAAGTCGGTGCAATCAGGGAGGAACACCTCCGGCTTGGGTAGATGGGATGGGGTAATATAGATACTGGGATCGTAAGATGCGACCCCAGTTTGGATGAAATTGATTCTCCTGGGAGGGGGGGCTTGGTTATGTGGTGGAAGAGGATTGGTCGTGACATTGGGTTTGTCGGGAGGCGCGATCACCTGTTTGTCAATAAGATCCTGGATCTCATGACGCAATCTGTAACAACGGTCGGTGTCGTGACCGTGTTGTTGGTGATATGCGCAGTACTTGGCTGGGTCATAAGAGGGGGGGAGTGGATTCGGTAATGGCTTTGGCTCCAGGGGTTTCAAATGATTTTTTCTGATCAATATTCCCAGAACTTTGGTCAGGGGCATATATAGTGGGGTAAAGGTTCTTTGGCCTCGCGGTTGGAATCTGTTGGTTTGTGTATTACTTCCGGACGCGCCGGAGAAGGGTGTGGCAGCCATGGGCCTTGGAGGGGGAGGGGGAGTGGTGGTGACCATACTAACTTCCGAGGCTCTCGTATTTGCAGCGCCACTCGGGCCCGCATTGTTGTTGCAGTTGAAAGTCCTCCTCGGTTGTTCTCTGTCGTGGTCAAACAGGCCTTGTTTCATTGCGTCTTCGATTTGCACCCCCATTTCATGTAAATCTGCGAAAGTAGGAAAGGGGACTACAATCATTCTCTGCATCAACTTCGGGTGGAGATTGCGCACAATCATCCGGATTTGATCTTTGTCCGTGGGCCTTAAAGTCATCATTGACGCCTTTGCCCTCCATCGGATCACAAAGTCCGAGAAAGTTTCCTTGGGCTCTTGGCTTGTCGTTTCGAGATCACGAGTTGTGATCTCGATCTGAGTGTTGTATGAATATTGCGTGACAAAGGCCTCAGCCATTTCATCCCAATTCTTCTTCACTTCATCTTGTAACTTTGCGTACCAATGGGCGGCCACACCCGACAGGGTTCGACCGAATAATGAAAGCTTCTGTGGTCGTGTTAGGCCCATTGGCCGCAAAATGTCTGCAAACAGTCGGAGGTGGACCATGGGGTCGCCGGTCCCGTCAAAGCGGTCGATTTGTGGCATTTTGAACCTATTGGGGAGTGTTACGGCCTCCTCGGTATATCCGTCTTCGATATCCGGCATAGCCTTGACCCCTTGGGATTTCTTGAAGAGCTTCTCCAGTTTGCTCAATTTCAGAGCTGTATGATCAACCTCGAACTCGAAGGGAGAGTCGGGGCGATTAGGTGCATGGACCTTGGACAGTTGTGGTGGAAGCGGGGGTGGAGCTGGCCCTGTTGGAAGATTCGTGTCCTCTTGTAAATTTTGGACATTCGGCAGGGTATTCTGGGCATTTGGTGGGGCGTTCTGAACAGTAGGTGCCTGCTCAGGTAATGGAGCCCCTGCCGGAGGAGGGATTTGGTGTGAAGCAGACGCTGTATTCTGCTGTTGCAGTCTGGTAATCAGCTCAGCCTGCTGGGTCATAATCTCGGATTGTTGCTTGGCGAGTTCATCCCGGCGAACGGCATCCTGTTGCATGGCCCGCATGGTTTCCTGCATTTGGCGCATCATTTCCTCAACTCCTGTTGGTGCCGTCATACTGTTTCGATTTGTCTGAACTACTGGCAGATCTGTCTCAATGGGGATCTCAATCCGACTGTCCACTGATGGGGGAAACCACTGTTCTGGTGATCTCTGTTCAGATACACTGCGCTTTTTATGCTTCCTTCTGGTAACAGGGGGTAGAAAATGGAACACTGGCTGTCCGTCGATTAGATCCTCAGATCGATGGAGTCGACGACCTCGTGTCCAGAGTGCTTGGGAAATGCCTGCTGGGTTGGAAGCAATTGTGCTAAAACTGACCTAGCAAAAGATAAATAAAGCGAAAAGGAAATAAATAAACAGATAAACGGACAGCATAACAGCTTAAAATAAAATGCATGACACACAGTCGGGCATAACAACACACAGTTGATAAGCTGAAAACACACTGTCCTCAAACACTTATTATTATCCCTGTATCACTGTCCCTTAAAACAGAATCTGATATCCGCAGATAGCTGATTCTCAAATACTGGCTGATGCCCGCAGGCCTGATACCCATAATACCGAACTGATGCCCGCAGGCCTGATGCTGACAATATTGAACTGATGCCCGCAGGCTTGATACTCAAACTCATATACTGATCTGATGCCCGCAGGCCTGATACTGACAATACTGAACTGATGTCCGCAGGCTTGATACTCAAACTCATATACTGATCTGATGCCCGCAGGCCTGATACTGACAATACTGAACTGATGCCCGCAGGCTTGATGCCCAAACTCATATACTGATACATGCATTCCTGTAGAGACGCACTCTAAAGCACATAACAGATAAGTGAGAGCCAAAACACCCCTATGTTGGGGTAGGGTTTCCCTGTCCTATTTTGTCAGGAGCTAGGGTTTCACTACGCACACAGCGGTTTCAAACAACCTATAAACGGGTAAGCAACCTGTCCTAATTTGGAATGGTCACTATGGATCCGAATATGCACTAGGTCGAATGGTCAAAGAGGGTGCCTCGGTAAAACCGGGGTTTGTGTTCCCATACTGGCAGAGCCCACAACCGGTCAGCCTTATGGTCATGCCTTGACAAGACAAGCCTCCGGCAAACCGTTCAGGAATAGCAGATGGCAAACACGGTGTCCTAGGCGCACCAATGCAAATGCAATGCAAAGAATCACACAAGTATAGTCAAAAACAGATATCATGAGTTCGAGTCAAGTTCTCTAATTCCCCAGCAGAGTCGCTAGAAACTGTAACAAGCCCGCGGGGGACCTCGCTACAGCTCGGACTCTCGATTTCGTAAGTCACGGTTCTAAGTCTGAACCAAAGAGTCCAAATCCGGCAAATCGTTTTGAGAAAACAGATTTTTGAAAGAAGTGCCAAACATGGACTGCTTTGCCAGATACAGAGTTGCCACCTAAATATTTTTTAATGGGAAATTTAGGAAACCCTGACTCGGTGCCAAAGGCCACCTGTTCGTCATCACCAAAGTTGCCTCGGCTCGGGAACTTGGGTACGATTGGGGAAGGTCACTTCGTGAGCACCCCCGCTCGCCCGATCAAAGATCGGCCTCTACTAACCATGATATCTATTTTTGAAAACTTTGTGTGTTCTTATTCCGGTTATTAGCCTAGGTTACTATGTGATGCACACAGCATATAAGTATAGACTGGGTCGCCCGAATTGGAACAAAAACATTTCATGTTTATTTGTTTGAAAAATGGTTTGATGGTGCTACCCGCAGGTAGGCTAAGACGTGGATTTGCCACCCTCGGGTGGGCTTAGAAAATATGATTTCGCCACTATCTAGTGGGCTTAAAGCAAACATTTGATGATTTATTCCAATCCAAATAACCCAACCTTCACCCACAGGCATTCAGGCAGTTATATCACATAAGCAAATAGCCTCATTGGTAAGCATGCTATTCATGGCAGCACTTACACGCATGCAAGGATGCTAAAGCGTAGAACTTACCGAGTACTCCAAGCCAAAATAGAAACTACGTTAGAAATCATGCATGATCCTAAGTATACAGAAATGCCTAATGCAACACATGCAAAAATGCAACTATAGCAGGCTCGACTATTCTAAACATGGTATATGGAATGCTACAGCTAACATGTATTCAATTTGGAATTGAAAGTACAATGCAGTTAGTATGGTGTGCCGAGCCCGGTGCATGCAAAACAGATGAATGAATGCAAACATGCTATCATACTGTATGCTAATTGAAATATGCCCTAATCTAACCATCATAAGCGGATAAATAAAAGGGAAGAAAGACGTGGGGTTGGAAGACATACATCACACTCACGCACACTTATTACAATTATGCCCTCGCGCAGAGGGTCCGAATAAATAATACAGTCCGAATATTACAGTCCCGAATAAAAGAATAGTACAGTCCAAAATGTTACAGTCCAAATAATACAAATTCCTAATTAATTAACAAATTAACTAAGAAACTGTAAAACTGGCGTGCAAGCCAGGGACTGCCTTGCTTCTGATGGATGATGCATGTCCGGGTTGTCTTGCGCAGAAATCCACCGGGATGCCCCAATTAGCCTCTGTTTACACTTGTTCTTGAAATGCGCGCCAAACTCCGAAAGTTTGCTGATTCTTTATTTTGCTGCAACAGAGAGCAGGAAAGGGGCATAGCAATGTATTTCACAAATATATGCATGCCTCGATCCTCGTGCCGTCAATCACGCATATCGATGCATGATGGCTGAGGAGTCAATTTGCACAACTCAATATAGAATGAATGCACGTGAAAACACAACAAGACCTAACTCCATCATGGATGATCCGGAGTGTCGGTGACTGGGGAATTGAGACACATTCCGTCACTCGGAGTACGAAATGCACCTCGTTTCCCGTGCCTGGGCTAACTCCTATTCCGAACACAATGCAATATGCATGACATGCATGAAATGCAACTAAGATACAGCCTAGCATGCACAATGCTATGAAAATGAGATGCCTCGAAATGCGTGCACATGGGCACGCAAACCGAGAAAATGACATACGCAATGCGAATGATATGGAAATGTGATATAGAATGCAACATGGACTTATACTTACATGAGAGAGCCTCAGCCACACTCACATAAGAGTCCGATGGATGAAAATGAAGTGCCTCGAAATGCGTGCACACGGGCACGCAAACCGAGGCAATGGCATACGCAATGCAAATGACATGAAAATGGAAAGCAATCATTCTAATGGAATTTCAGCGCTAAAATATGGGGGAAAACAGTCCCAGAATGAGGCGAAATGACACCAAATGCATGGAATAGTCCCGAAATGCGAATTTAGGCACCCGAAATGGCCTATAGCTATGCCAAACATGCACAATATGGACATGAAGTGTAAAGAAAGAAGAAATACAGCCCCAAAATAAGCATTTTCACAGTTATAAACATGGCCAAACAGCAAGCATAGGTAGGGCCAAAATGGCATGCAAGAATAGGGGCCAAGAGAGGGGTAATGAAGCAAGTGATATAAGCAAAATCCAAACTGAAAAATTTCCTTCTACAACATTGAAGAGGGACCAAAAATATGAATTTTTACAGTATATGGAAAGCCCCAAATCAATATACAAACATGCTTAAAAAAGGCACAAGATTGAGGCTCAAAAGGTGCTATAACATGAAGTATAAAAAATAATCACCAAACGGAAAAAAAGTGTTAATGAAACATGAAGTATAGGCCAAAATAAGGCCACTTTCAGTTCTGTGGAAAATCCAAAAACAGAAGCAAAGGGGGCTTCCAATCTATGCAAAAATGGGGCCAAATAAGGGATATAACTACAAGTGGCACATGGAGGCATCAAATGGTGAGGAGCCCTTCAACAATGTTGAAGAAGGGCCTAAAATAAGCGCATTCACAGATTACATCATGCTCAAAAACAGATTACTCATGGGCCAAAAATAGCATGCAAGATTATGACATATAGGAGGATCAATGAAGCAAGTGCATCATGGAGGACTCAAACAGGGTTGAGCCCTTAATGAAAAGTGAAAATGAGCTCAAAAGAGGTCCCCTTTCAGTTAGGGCCGGAGCTTGAAACAAAAAGCATATGGGGCTTACAAATGGATCAAGAAAAAGGGTCAAAGAGGAGAAATGTTACTCACCCTTGAAGACTAAAGCTTTTGTGGCTTCTTGGACCAATTTGCAGCTTCTTTAGCCTTTGAGAAGCCCTCCTTGTTGCTGGAAATGAAGTGGTGATGGTAGAGCTTGGTGGTGTAGAAGAAATGGTGATTAGGGACTTGGAAGTTTTCAAGGAAATGAGAGGTATAGAGAGGGATTTGTGTATGGAAGCTTGAAGATGATTTTTTCTAACCCCAACATATGATGCCACCAGCTGGTTATAAGGGCCAAAAAGGGGGTGTAAAGGTGGGGGAAAATGAGACAAACTTTCCCCCACAAAATATCTCCCGGATAAAGATATTTTCTGGGGGATAAAGCCCCACAGCTGTAAAGTGAATAGTGCAAGGAACTCGGCCGGCCAGTTACTTTTGCTGAAGGTGGCCGGCCGGCCACACCCCCTAGCCGGCCGGATAGGGGTCAAAAGGGTCAAACAGATTTAGTGGCCGGCCACCAACTGATGGTGTCCTCCTATCTGTGTACAACACAAATATGTGGTTCAAAGTTCGAGAAAATGGGCCCAAGGTGTTCAACATTAGCCCGGAAGTGTGAAAAACGGGCGCCGGAGGGCGTCGGAGGATGTATAACTGGTTGCTGCAACAATTACTGGCCTCTCACCCTTCAGTGACCTCCCCGGTGATAAAACAGAGGTACCTGCCAAAAATGAACGAAAACCGATGCAAAACGAATGTTCGGGGGCCAAAACGCGCAGTTCGAGGTCCCGAAAATGGGCTGTTAAGCACCGAAAGTGGCATTCGGCCACAAAGTGGGTTTCTCAGACCCTAGTGTCCCTCAAAAGGGAGAAAAAAGGAATTATGCCAAAAACCGGAGCAATAGGAGATGGTTAAGCGGTCCCAAACCGAGGCACACGGCCTGACGGCTCCGAAAACCGGAAACCGGACTCCGAAATGGGAAAAATGGCCTGCGGCCACAAAATGTAGCCCACGGCCACTGAGAGATGATCTACTGGACCTCTCCCTCCCCTCAGGAAAAGAAACAGAGAAAACCGAGTCTGGTTCGCAAACCGAGGCAAGGCACAGAAGAGGGTTCGGAAGTCCGGAGGCAAGGCTCACGGCCGCGACTCTGAGACTTCTGAACGAGCACGATATGCAACGTCACTGAGCGCTCAATCGGTGATGTCTGAGTCTTAAGGTCGGTCAAAAATGGGGTGTCTACACATTGCAGCACTATAAATTCTACAATCTCCCTCTTTGCTTCACTCTTTCATTTGCTTTTGAGGGTTGTTTCAAGCTTGGGATCCTTTATGCTTGAGATTGAGGTCATGCTTAATGGTTTAATCCTCTTTGAGGGTTCATTATCAATGGCATGATCTCTCTCTTGCCTTACATTATCCCTCGGTTGGCACTTCTTTCATCTTAGAGGACACTCACCAATGGACAAATTGATTAAAGAATGATTTGGTAACTACAATGTATAAACAAAATTGGCAAGTAAAAGTGGCAAGATAAGCATTTCTTTGTGTTGCATTGCATGTGTTCAAATCGGACGTTAATTTGAACACAAGGAAAATGGGACATTTCATACTCAAAAGCGATGAAATGTGCCACTTTCCTAGGTCTCCGTTGCCCTTCATCATGCATGATAGGGTGATGGCATTTGAGTCTTGTTTTGCATTCATTGAACTTGTACAAATTGGTCCATTAGCCATCATGCATGGAAATTGCTTGATTGATGGTTTGAGGGCGAAATGTATCACTCCTTTGAGCTTGTGTTGATGATAAGGGGTGATACATGGTACAAACAACCTGTGAGACCACTCCTTTCTTGCTCTGTTTTGTCCTCTATTGCAGCAAGGAAAAATTTGGCTTCAATGGCCGGCAAACCCTCATCAGTGGCCGGCAGGCCACCTCCAATGGCTGGCAAACCCTCATCTGTGGCCGGCCCGTCCACCAGTGAAAAATTCAATTTTGTGCTTCTGAAGCATAGCAGTGTTGATCTGAAGGAGGAAAACAGTGTAAGTGTTGTGCAACAGAGGCAATTAGTGGCAGACAATGGATGTTCTTCGGGTAAAAAAACCAAGCATACATGCATCCCTCGTTTCCCGAGGCCATTTAGTTAATTAGTTGTAGCTAATTCATGCAAAGGTTGTAACTATTTAAGTAGATTAGTTAATTAATTCATGTTGTAATTAATTAGCTTAGTTGCTTTGTAATTAATTAGTTAAGTATTTAGCTAGTTAGTTTGCTTTGTAATATTTAATTAACTTTGATAGTTAATTATTTAATTGTAATAATTAATTAGCTTAGAATAGTTAGTTAATTCATTTCAAGTGTTGTAATAATTAGTTAAGTAGTGTAGCTTAGCTAGTTTCATTCGGACCCTTATTCACGAGGGCGTAATATTGTAATAAGTGTGCGTGCGTGCGTGTATGTCTTCGAACCCCACGTCTTTCTCCCTTTTATTTAGCTTCCTTGGATGGTTAGATTAGGGACATGTTTCAGTTAGCATACCTTATGCTTGTATCCATTCATTCGTAGTGGCCATATCTTATCCGAAAAGCAGTCTTCTCAACATCCTCGGCTTTAACCTTGAGCTGATGGTAGCCCGACCTAAGATCAATTTTGGAAAAGACACGTGCTCCTTGTAGTTGATCAAGTAAATCATCAATCCTCGGCAATGGGTACTTATTCTTGATGGTCACCTTGTTCAGCTCTCGGTAGTCGATACAAAGACGAAGCGTACCATCCTTTTTCTTAACAAATAGAACTGATGCTCCCCAAGGTGAAGTGCTCGGCCTAATAAAACCCTTATCCAACAACTCTTGTAATTGTATCTTCAACTCTTTAAGTTCGGCTGGGGCCATTCTATAGGGTGTTTTGGAGATAGGCTGGGTTCCCGACATGACGTCAACAGTAAATTCTATTTCTCTATCGACTAAGTGGCCAGGAAAATCATTTGGAAAGTCGTCGGGGAATTCATTAACAACTGGAATGTCGGCCAATTTAATGTTTCCACTCAGATTATTTAGTGTACTACACAAGTAACCTTGACACCCTTTTTGGATCAACTTATACGCCTTCATGGACGAAATCAAGTAAGGCGAGGATACTACTCCTTTACCCTGAAACGTAACCTCGGCTTGGTTTGGGGGTTTCAACGTGACACTTTTGGAAACACAATTTATGGATGCATGATTCGCTACTAACCAATCCATTCCCAATATAACATCAAAATGAGTCATGCTTAACGGCATCAAGTCAACTAAAAACTCTACATCCTCAATCACAACAACACACGCTCTATAAATGGATGCAACAGTCATAGTTCTCCCAGATGGAGTAGATACAGATAACACATAACCAAGGGGTTCTAGTTCCCTATTCAACTTCACGGCAAACTTAGTAGATACAAATGAATGCGTAGAACCCAAATCAGTCAATATGTATGCATCTTGAGAACAAATTGGAAGTATACCTGATACTACTATCTCGGCATTCTGAGTGTCTCCTGGCACTAATGCAAAAACTCTACCCTGCCTCACCTGTCCTTTCCCGACGTTGCCCTTCTGTGCAAAACCCAAGGTACCCTCATTTTTCTTACCATCATTAGCCTTGGTCTTAGGACAGTCTTTAACATGATGACCCACTTCGCCGCACTCGAAACAAGCTCAAGACGCCCAGCGACACACTCCAAAATGTGGCTTCCCACAGCTCGAACACGTCGGCTTAGCACCACTTTCCTGCCTTGAGTTGGTTGAACTGCCCATGTTCGCTTTCTTCTTGGCATCAAACGCTCCTCGGCGATTGTCATAATTTTGTCTCTTTCTCTGGCTCTCTCTTGAGCTCTGGTATCGGTTTAGGTTAGCTTCTACCAGGATGGCCTTGTCTAATACTTCGACGTAAGTCGGCATGTTGAGCATGTTAACTCGATCTTGTATGGGTCCACGAAGTCCACTCTCAAACTTCCTAGCTTTCCTATATTCATCATTGACCATGTGGGGTGCATACCTAGCCAACTCGGTGAAAGCACAGTCATATTCGGCCACTGTTCTGTTACCTTGCGTCAAAGTCTGGAATTCTGTGGTCTTGCGATCTCGGACACTGAGGGGAAAATGTTTGTCATAAAATAGCTCCAAAAATCTGGCCCAAGTCAAACCCGGATTACCTTCTCGGACCATCATCCACCATCTACGAGCGTCGTCATCCAATGTGAATGCTACCAATGACACCTTCTAAGCGTCGGTGCTAGGAAAGATCTCGAACAACTTCTCCATTTCCAAAACCCACGCTTCGGCTTTCAACGACTCTATACCCCCTTGGAATCTCGACAGATTCATTTTCTTGAATTCTTTAATCAAAGTTATCGTGCCGTCTCCATACAAGGCTGGCTGTGGAGGCTCTTGCGGTACTAGAGGAGGTGGAGGTGGAACTGCATTTCGGCTGTTTGTCTGCTCAGCCTGAGTAGAGGTGGTGCTAGTGTCTTGAGGCCTAGGTTGTCTCAACTCACGGACCAAACCTCCGACCAATCTTTCTAATCTGTCCAATCTGTTCTCGGAATTATCTCGGCCAACCGGAGGTCTACCCCTTCTCATGATGCTAAGAGTATGCAAAATATGACTTTAAAACAAAATGAGCAAATAGACATGTATGCAAGTAACAAATAATTATGCCGAGATGGTGCACATCTTGTCAAGTAGCAAGCAATATGATGCAATCCTAAGATCATTCTAAGGGAAATCCTATGCTCTTTAGGACTCAAAGTGTGTGAATAACGTACTATAAAGAACCGGTGCTCTGATACCAATTTGTCACGACCCCATTCCGCCCCTAGTGCCGTGATGGCCAGTAATCCGAGATTACCAAAGGCCAACTTACAAAGGTTCACACACAATCAGAGTATACATATGGGGCTTACATATGCAGAAGCAATAAATTTAAATCTAAGTAGTCCATAAGAGCTATGCGTAGATCAAATGAAATGGCATACATTTTAACATGGGTTACAACTTGGATACAAATAAAATAAAGTACATATTACATCTTGATCAAAAAGCTTCTCAAGCCGACATACACAAAAGACATGAAATATAAAGCCAAGAAGCATAATCTTCGAGATGCTAGCAAAAGTATGAATCCAAAACGTCATGCAAAACACATCTAGGCGTCACCGCCTTCTTGCTCGTCACCTACATATATATTTATATATATATAAGGAGTGGGTGAGCTTGGATAATCAGTGAATGATATCAGTAATAAAGGTTTGCATGAATGATATTCAAGATCTTTTATCAAAACAATACATAGCATAACTTGTACAAGATCAAGGGATGAACCAAGTTCATCTATCAAGTCTTTCAAAGCTTCAAGGGATGCTTACTAGCATCAATATAATACAAGGGATGACATTCCTGACAAAACAAGGGAATAATCGACCCGGAATCGATTAGACAATCCCACCCGCACAAGGCCGTCGGTGGCAAGGGAGATATCTCAACAAGGGTGCTAGTTGCATTATAGTCCCCTAGCACTAAGGACTTCCAAAACAAGGGTACTAGTTGCATGATAGTCTCCTAGCACTAAGGACTTTCCAAGAATGTCATCAAAACAATATTTTACTTGATACAAAACTAGGAATAATCATTCATACTCGAGCAAACACTTTTCCAAAACGAAACAAGCGAAGCTTTTATCAAAACTTTATAACATAGTTTTATTAAAAATACCACTCACATAGTTCTTCGGGTGTGGGGATTACAAGCAAGGATCCAAGGCCTACAAGTACATAATAAATCCCATTGAATGCATTTCAAGAAGACAAGAGGAGATGCTCAAAGATGGATATGTAATGCATCCCTAGAACAAACTTTGCATAAGTGTAAATGGTCTCGGCATTCTTTCAAAACTAAGTCAAGACAAAGTAAAACACGCGCTGGGAGTTAAAACACTGTTTCTTATCTCGGGAAAACATGCTGGGTACCAACCAGGTCTTAGCCGAGGTCCCACACCTCTTGGCCGAGGTATGGTCCCGATGACCACACTCGGGGAAATGAAGTCTAGAAAATCTGGGTTTCTTTTTTAAGAACATGAAGAATATGAACATGGAGAACATGAATGCTAAAATCATAACTTTTTTATGCAAAATCTGAGATTTCATGATATAAGTTCAAAAACATGGACCTGGGTACCCATACTTGGAGATTTCATGGAAACAAACACATAAACATAGATCTTGACACAAACTTTCAGATCAAAACATGATTTTTCTTCAAGAACACAAGAACATCATTTTCTCTTTCTAAAAAAAACTTTAAGTCAATGCATGGCTCATGAATCATGCTAGATTATGCAATGTGATTGGATCAAAATAAAGAATAACAAGAGTAGATCAAGAATCTAACCTCAAAACACAGATCAAACGGTTTAAACTCTAAGGATCAAGCTTGGAAATCTACCTCTCTCTCAAGAACTCCTCTTTCTTCTTCTTAGAGCCTCTCTCTCTACAAAGCAAAGATATAACAAAATGATGTGGGTTTCTCTACTGCCAGCAGACTTAACCCTCTGCTGGGACATGTGGCATCACCGAATTGGATCTCCTCAAAAAGGTGGCTGAATGACAAGACAAGATCATGACAAAGGGTGTACAACAAGTAAGGTGACAAGACACTCTGACAATGTAATGACCTCGGATCAAGACATAGGCTCCGGCAAGAAGGTTTCGATGACCTCGGCTAGGAAGGATAACACTTGGCCTAGCTATGCCACACCTCGGCCTAGATGTGCCACACCTCGGTCTAGGTCATACCAGTCCCGGAACAAGATTTCTAGGTTCAAGGATCTAGGATGCCTAGATGGTAACATCTCGGCCTAGATGATACACATCTCAGCCTAGGTGATTCACACCTCGGCCTAGATGATGACATCTCGGCCAATATGCCAGGGTGAAGGTGGAGGTCAACCAAGGTGGTTCCAAGATGGTCCTAGGTGAAAAAGGTTCAAGGGTGTGACCTAGGCTTAAGATGATCTCGGCTAAACACATACTAAACAAGAAACAAAGCATGCAAGTAACACTTAGACAAAACAAATCAAGGTCTGCAAAAATGCAAGCTTAACAAGACATAAATCATGTAAATGCACGTGAGCATGACTAAGACAAAGTGAGGGTTGTTACAAGTACGTTCCGACTGTCCATTGGTTTGAGGGTGATAAGCGGTGCTAAGAGTCAACTTAGTTCCCAACGCCTCTTGAAGGCTTTGCCATAACCGGGCAGTAAAACAAGGATCCCTATCCGACACAATAGTCACAGGGACTCCATGAAGTCGAACTATCTCTCTAATGTACAACTCTGCCAAGCGTTCAACTGAGTCGCTTGTGCACATTGGAATGAAATGGGTAGACTTAGTCAACCTATCAACAATCACCCAAACGGCGTCATTGCCTCGTTGTGTTCTAGGAAGCCCAACTACAAAATCTATGGTAACACGTTCCCATTTCCACTCGGCTATTGGTAAGGGTTGTAACAAACCCATTAGTCTTTGGTTTCGGCCTTTGCTTGTTGACAAGTAAGTCACTTCGATACAAATAAAGCGACATCTCGTTTCATACTCCTCCACCAAAACTGACGACTAAGATCAGGATACATTTTAGTGCCTCCCAGGTGTACCGCAAGGCGTGAGTGATGGAACTCCTGAAGTACTTCCTCTCTACAAGATTCTGGTACAAACAAACGGTCTAGGTAACGTACACTCAGATTCGAGTGAACATTCAAACCTTTCTCTTCCTTTCCATTGGAAATCTTAACACGGATTGATTCCACATCACGGTCTCCTTGTTGTGCCTCTATAACCTTACTAACCAAGGTAGGTTGGGCATTCAAAGTAAATAAGGTAGCACTCTCTCCGAACTCACCCAAGTGCAAATCAAACTTGCCAATAACATCTACCATATCCCATTCCTGAATGGCCACACTTGCCAAACTACTCACAGATTTTCGACTCAAAGCATCAGCCACCACATTGGCTTTCCCCGGATGATAGTGTAACTCAAAGTCATAATCCTCCATAAATTTCATCCACTTCCGTTGTCGTAAATTCAAGTCTTTTTGAGAAAACAAATACTTCAGACTCTTATGATCGGAGAAAATCTCAAATTTCTCACCATACAAGTAATGCCTTCAAATTTTCAAGGCAAAAATCACCGCAGCTAATTCTAAATCATGGGTGGGGTAATTTTTCTCGTGAGTTTTCAATTGTCGTGATCCGTAGACCACAACTTTTCCCTCTTGCATCAAGACACAACCAAGTCTATCCTCGGACGCATCACAATAGACAGCGTAATTTAAATCCCTTTCCGGAATTATCAAAACCGGTGCGGTAGTCAATCCAGTCTTAAGCTCTTGGAATGACTTTTCACAAGCCTCACTCCACACAAATTTGATACCCTTTCTAGTCAACCTAGTCAAAGCTGCAGCTAGTCTAGAGAAATCCCTTACAAAACATCGATAATACCCCGCAAATCCCAAGAAACTCCGAATTTCAAAAACATTCTTGGGTTGTTCCTAATCCTGTACGGCATCTATCTTTGAGGAGTCCACAGTCACTCCCTCTCTAGACACTACATGCCCTAAAAACTTCACCTATGTTAACCAAAACTCGCATTTTTCAAATTTGGCATACAATTGGTGCTCACAAAGTAAACCCCGCATTACTCGCAAGTGAGTCTCGTGTTCCTCTTCAGAGGTTGAATAAATCAAGATGTCGTCCACAAAGACGACCACAAAACGGTCCAAGTATTCTCGAAAAATTCTGTTCATCAAATCCATAAAGGAAGCTAGCGTATTAGTCAACCCAAAAGGCATTACAAGGAATTCATAGTGGCCATAACGAGTATGAAAGGTCGTCTTCTGAATGTCCTCCTCCCAGACTCTTAACTGATGGTACCCCGACCTCAAATCTATTTTTGAGAAGCAACGAGACCCTCTAAGTTGGTCAAACAAATCATCTATTCTAGGTAGAGGATATTTGTTCTTAATTGTAACTCTATTCAACTTGCGGTAATCAATACACAACCACAATGACCCATCCTTCTTCTTCGCAAAGAGAGTCAGCGCTCCCCAAGGCGATGTACTAGGGTGAATGAAGTCCTTGTCTAAAAGTTCTTGGAGTTGAATCTTCAACTCGTGCAATTCGGCGGGTGCAAATCTATACGGTGACATGGAAATTGGTGCCGTGCCAGGCACTAATTCAATGGAGAACTTGATCTCCCGGTGAGGTAGTAAACTAGTAAGATCTTCTAGAAAGACATCCGGGTATTCACAAACTACCCTTGGTAACTCAACACAAGCCACGTCACTCTCACTATCCAAGAGAGTTGCACGAAGGCCACTAAGCTTGCTCTTACTACAAGGGTCAACAACTGGTGACAAGGCTCTATCAACTCGGTTCCCCAGAAAATAGAAACGATCACCACCCGAAGTGTACACTGTAACTCTCTAATGGTAACAATCAATCATAGCTTAATAAGAACATAACCAGTCCATGCCTAAAATGACTTCAAAACTCGACATATCTAGCAACACAAAAGCAAACGGAAGTCGATGCCCGGCAACTTCTATTTCACAATGACGACAACCCCGGTCTAAATCAACTGTACCCCCAACAAGTGACTCTACTCTGAGTGGAGGCACTAACCGTGCTACCTCTAACCCCAATGCAGAAGCAAATGCAGTAGATATAAATGAATGAGACGCACCCATGTCTATCAATACATTAGCCAAAGAATTACACATAACAAAAATACCTCTCACAACTGAGGATTCTAGCAACTGCTCTGGCACGGTAACAGCATACATACGCCCCTATGGCCCCTAATTGACTTGCTCCCCTCTCAAAGCATAGGCTTATTATACTAACTGAGCCGAAGTGGCTCCCTGATTAACTTGCGAAGCTTGGACTGATTGAGCCTGCTGGTGGCTCTGAGTCTGTCTCGACCCTGATGCGCCAGATGCGCCTCCCAGCTGTGGGCAAGTTCTCTTCATATGGCCCGACTGACCACACTGATAACAATTAAACCCTTGACCTTTATTTTGAGACTGAGACTGACTTTGAGATCGGTTAGGTGGTGGTAACATTAACTGCCCTCCTCCCTTCTGTGGGCATAAGAAGGATTTGTGACCCGGTTAGCCGCACTTGAAACACGAGAAGCTACTCGATGCACTTTTTCTCGGACCCGCACTAGGCAAAGGAAAAGTGGATCTAGACTACTGTGGTTGGGACTGGGATGGATAGGTGTTCTTACTTTTCTTGTTCTGCCTACAGTCTCCGTGAGACTCTTGGCCCCTAGACCTCGAACTCCGAAGCCTCTCATCCTCGGCTTGTATGGAAATTTCTACGTTTGTCGTCGTCTCCACAAGACGGTCATATTCCTGAATCATATTTCTGACAAGCTTGAACATAATTTTTGTTTTCAATTTCTTTTCAAATTCAATGCAACGGCGCCTTCCGTTGCCACCAACTCTGGTGCAAATTTGGACAAGCTAGAGAAGACCGCCTCAAACTCGGCCACGGCCATGTCGAGTTGTTTGAGGTCTTTAAACTCTGGGCTCAATCTCTCCCTAGTAGTGGGAGGTATGTACTTATCTTGGAAAACAACCGCAAAGGCTTCCCATGTCGGCTCCACTCTACCCTTGGCATATTTCCACCATTGACCCGCGTCTCCCTTAAGGTAGTAACTCGCTAAAGTCACTCTTAGTTTACTATCTTCGATGTGAAGCATCTCAAATGTCTTCACAGTTTGTTCGAGCCACTCATCTGTTTTCTTGGGCTCGGGACCACCATGGAACTCATCCAGTTTGGCCCACAATAACTTTCTAATAAGGAAACTCGCGCTTGACTCCGTAATGTTCTCTCCGGCTTGATTCTCCACCCTCAACAAGTTCATAAACTCCCTTAAAGCCCCTACCATTTCTCAAGCTAGGGCCCCCATTGCGGTTTGACCCGCTTGTCCCACCTGCTCGGCTACATTAGCTTGGCCTGCTTGCTCGGCCATATTAGCTTAGTCAAACCCTTCTTCTTGCACCGGAGCCCTATGGACCGGTACCTCATACACACCATAGCGAGCCCTACCACGCCTCCCGCCTCTAGCACCACGGACTTGACCCCTTCCCGACATCCTAATAAAGGACACAAGAGAAATAATTTAGCACATTAACTCATATGTGCTCGTAACTTGACTCACATGTTCGACTACAATAATTCCATATATTTCTCTACCATATATACAATTCAATTTCACTCCACATAAGCACTCAGTCATGTAAACACATACGGACTATTCTTTTACGATGAAATCCGTCCCATGAAAAACCAAGAATTCTTAGTAGAACGAGTAGTGATCAAGTACCCTTCTAATGAGACCTCAACGAATTTAACAGGTGCAAACAACATCCCAAAAGTCCAGTCCCATACCCATTTAGTCACATAAGCATGTTATCACATAGTCACAAAATGCATAAGACTTCCTAAGCATGCTAAATGAACCCATTGTGGTTAAACAACAACTTCCCACGAGCTCCAAGTATTCAAACCCGATAGCTTTGATACCAAGTTATAACACCCCAAATTTCTAGCCCAAATGATAATACAACAATCATGGCTCTTTCATGGAAAACCGAATATAAATCTCCAAACTTACATTACATGATACAATAGTTCTTCATGCAACAATACATTAATCCAACAACAAGTAAATAAACAAATAAATACCCCCAAGGGGTTTACAAGTTTCCAAGGCTTGAGTCTGGTTACACAAAACGGTTATTCAAATCCACACAAACACAGCACTTGGCTTACACACAAAGTCACAGCAAAATGAGAGCATTGTACTCCCAACACACATACTTCCACGCCCCTAGTTGGGTGGGATCACCACATCTTTTCTTGCACAAAAATCACGTAGGGTGAGCATAAAGCCTAGTAGGAAATTCTTAACAAAATATAAACATTTTATACAAGTCTCAAGAGATGAAATGCACATGCCATGCTATGCCCTTTTTGAAGATAAATCACATTTTCATCTTTTGAAAACCATCATGCTCAATGATATCATGCAATTTCAATTGTTCAAAACTTAACAATTTATTTTAAGGGCGGTAAATACGACTTTGGTAATCTCTAGGTCGGTGTCTGCAAGTAGACTATACAAGTACTACCAATTTGTCATTTTTGCCAGCATTGATTGGAAGGCTCGGCACCTATAATCTGTCATTTTTACCAGTATTAACTGGAAGGCTCGAGACCTATTCAATTTCATCTACACCACCTGTCAAGACTTACCACCGTATTTACCCCAAAACCAATTCATGGAAACTTGTTTCTTAACATTCTTTTCTCAATGCAAGTTTTCAAATCAACTTTCAAAGTTTAATGTAATCAAATGAATTGATATGCCAATAACACAAGATGAATATAAATACTTTTATTCCAATTCATCATCCAATGAATAACACAATTCCCTCTTCTCAAGTATCCTCAGCAATTAGTCATTTCAAGACTATTTCAACGTTTTGAACAATAATTTTCAAAATGAACAACAATTCTCATATTCCCTGAAATTCATCATTTATATAAATATAAATAAGAAATTTTCCAAACATCCATTTATTTTGACACACAAAATAAATATAACAATATCATTCATGGATTTTCACTCTCTTTAAAAAAAATCCCCAAATTCTAGGTTTTCTTATCAAAACTATACAACTCAAATCTTTTCAAAGAAAACTTTCCAAAATCATCTTTTCTTCAATCAACGAAGATCAAAACCCATAAGATCATTTTAAAAAGAACAAGAGACAAACACACTTTCAAAATCGCTCAACTTCTTGAATTAACAATCAATTTTCGAAGCTATCGAAGGATGATTTCGAAAATCATCTAGATCTTGCAAAAATATATATATAACTCTAAGAAAATCTCTACCTCAAGTTTTGAAGAAGAAAGGAGATGAAACTCCCAAAATCAACGGTGTCCAAACTCGATCTTCACCGCACACAACAAAGCCCTCGAGGAGCTAACCAACTTTGATGAAGAACTTAGGTCCAAATCCCAAAGGAGTTGAAGAAATCAAAGATCTTGTGAGGTTTTTGGTAGGAAATGTAGAGAGAAAGGAGAGGAAATGTTTTTAGAGAGAGAGAGATATACAAAAGTGATTCAACTTTAGCCCAAAGAGAGAAGAAAAGGGAATAAAAATTCAGATCTCACCAACCCACCGCACCTCACTCCCGCACTTGCCTTTTTAGCAGTGTGCAAGCTACTCTCTCCTGAAATCCGCACATGTGACTTGCTCTCCCGCTCGAGCGGACAAGCAGTTGGACCCCCGCCAGGGCGCTGCCCTTGGACTCCCGCGAGCTGACCGGCAGCTCGATCCCCGACATACTCAGCAAAGTGGCAAAACTGGGATCGCTACAACCTTCCCCCCTTTCGTCCCCGAAATTTCAAATCAAACTACCCAAACAAAGGGTTTCTAGCGATCAAAACCACGCTATTTCATTTTCAAATCACAATACTAACTCTCAACCAAATTTCACCATTTCCACCATGGTTATCTCATTAACAACAACCTCGCAAATACGCATAAACATGAAATTTCCCAAAAAGTAATGGCAACTCTAAACAAACTTATGCTTAAGATAACAATGCACATGTCAACATGTGGTTAAGAACTTTAAATGCGTTTCCCTCAACACTAGGGAATATTACAAAGAAAAGCAACTTAAGCATTTTTAAATAAATCCGGATATTTGGAGCGGACTTCCGCCTCCCGCTCCCACATCGCTTCTTCAACCCCATGGTGTCTCTACGACACCTTTACCAACGGTATAGTTTTGCCCTGTAGCACTTGCTCCCGGGTGTCTAATATTTGAACCGGTCATTCTTCATAAGAGGCATCCTCATCTACCTCCAAGTCAACCCAATCAAGAACATGAGAAGGGTCGGGTTCATCCTTCCTAAGCATAGATATATGAAATATGTTGTGAACTCCCGAAAGTTGTGATGGTAAAACCAACCAATATGCCACTTCTTAAGCATTTTGCATTTTTGTTTTGGGGGCGCTACCCCTCAACCCCGCCAGGGCGCTGCCCTAGGACCTGCCAAGGGACATTGCTCCCTGGATCCCCGCGAACTGACCGGGCAACTCGACCCCCGCCAGGGCGCTGCCTTTGGACCTGCCAAGGGGCACTGCCCCTGGACCCCTGCGAGCTGACCGGGCAGCTCAACCTCTGCCAGGGCGCTGCCCTTGGACCAGCCAAGGGGCGCTGCCCCCTGGACCCCCGCGAGTTGACCGGGCAGCTCGATCCCCGACATACTCAACGAAGAGGCAAAACTGGGATCGCTACAAACCTGGTGAATGTCAGGTAAGTGTGAGAGGTTACTGTAATTATTGAAACAACATGGAAGGTTCTTGTATTTGTCAAAAACCTTAGGGGAGGTAAATGTAATTTACCCATCTATTATCTATTACTATTATTAAATGAAAATTGGGCTTGGTGTCTAAGTTTTCACATCATGCCACGTAGCAGTTTTATTTAGCTTAAAATAAAAAGTTATTATTCAAAGGCGTAAATAAAATTTGAACCCAAAACCTTATACTATATATCATTAAGCGTAGGTCTTAATTAGTATAGTCAAGCCTTTGCTCTCCTCATGCTACATTCTAGTGTTTTTTATTTTTGAAATAAAGTAACACAAAGAGGTAGGTAAGGCTTAAACCCGTGACCATTGATTTAAAGTAGAAAAACTCATACCACTTATGCTAAGTACACATCGTAATATTAATTTCATGATTATTTTGTATTATTCTTACTTATTTGAATTGCAAATGAATCGTGTGTGCCACCCGCTAGTACTATTGTTAAGTGAAGGCTGGACTTGGTGTCAAGCCTTCACGTCATACCACGTGACAGCTTTATCTAACTTAAAAATAAAAAATTATTATTCAAAAGCGTAAGTAAAATTTGAACACACTACTAAAAAAAGTACTTTTTGTTCTTACTATTTAGACAACATAAGATTTTGGGTTTTATTGAAAACACTCTTACTAGTCAAACAACATACATATTATGGTATTAATTTTTTTATTATTTATTTTTATTCTTACTTATTTAAATTGTACATGTATCATGTGTGCCACTTACTAATAATAATAATAATAATATATAATATAATACTCCTTCTGTCCCAAAATAATAGTCATTTTTAGGGAATCAAACTTTTTTTTTTGTGGTACAATTATTGCAATTTAAAAAAATTGATTTTTCAAAATTACCCTTTGATAGTTCATTTTTTAGGAAATATCAATTGGCATAATTGTACTTTTTGTGTTGTTAATAAATTTAAAGAAAGGCAAAATAGAAAATTAATACTATTTTAGTCCTTAATTTTTTAAAATGGACTAATATTTTGAAATAATAAAAAATGAAATAAGAGAATAATATTTTAGGACGGAGTGAGTATAAAGCAATTGAAGCCTTTTGAACAGTGAAATCACGGTTTATTAGTGGCTTCTATTTTGTCATTTTTGCCAATAATGCCCCATTGTTTGAACTTTGAATACATTTAAGGTGAGAATGTTTTGAACAATTAACCTATCTAAACCCTCAAACATAATATGCGATGTGAAATTTTATTTGTAATTACTTTTTTGCTCTTTTATTTTGTTCACATTGAAATTGAAGTTCTGCTTCATTACTATTTTCTAGGTCTTTTTTTGAAATTTTGAAACTCTTATATTGTCTAAACCAACTCTTCTCGGTTGCCAAGATGCTACGATCATGTTTGTTTTCGCGGTTTAAGTGGTTCGATTGGACTATAATGATTGTGGATCCCATCCATAACATGTTTGGTAGTGAAATGAGAGGGCGTATTGATAATCTAAGGGACTTAGTAATCCCCCTCAGTAGGGGGATTAGCTTGGCTGGGTAGATGGTGGGATTAAGAAAATAGTGAGGGGATTGAGTCTATTTTATATAAAAAATTTATTTTTTTTACCAAGTACACCTGTATTTTTTAATATTTGCTTTAGTTTTTTTTTACTATAGAAATAATTTTTTTATTTATTACATATAAAAATAATTTAACAATTACATCATTAACCATCTCTCACATTATCGTCAAAACAAATACAATTCTCTTACTAACAATACTATCTAACTTAATCCGTCAAACAAACGTGACTATACACCATTATTATACTTCATTTCCTTTGTATTAGGAAAATCCATCCATTGAAAATTTATACAAAAAAAAAAAAAAAAACTGCAACATTCACTACAAGAAAAAACACTTTCCGTGACTAACATTTTGGTCGCGAAAAGTACCATATTTGGTCGCTAAAACCTTTAAGAGACCAAAATATGTTGGTCGCGAGTTGGTCGCTAAAGCCTCATCACAGATAGTTTTCTACGACCAAAAAAGCCTTTGGTCGCTAAAAGTGACCATTCGCGACCAACTTTTTTGGTCGCAGAAAGTCCAATTCATATTAGCCAAAAGTAAACTTTTAGCGACCAAAGATAAGTTGGTCGCAAAAAGTCAGCGCCTTGACCCAAAAAAAATAATTATTTTGTGCTGCCTGGGACATGAACTCTTAACCAAGGAGTCACCATGCACCCAATCCACTCTGCCCATAACATGTTTTTTGTTCGTATTTGGCAAAAAATATATATAACCCATAAAAATTGGGTTATTTATTATTTTATAAAACTTTTAATGCCTAAACAGAAAAATAGCATATAATTACTGTAGTATCATTTTTTTTTAAATTTATCCCGCTATAACTTTCCGCGACCAACTTTTTTTTTTTTGGTCGCCAAAGGATAATCTTCCGTGACCAAAAAAGCCTTTGGTCACCAATAGTATACTTTCCGCGACCAACTTTTTTTTTTTTGGTCGCCAAAAGGTGATCTTCTACGACCAAAAAAGCCTTTGGTCGCCAATAGTATACTTTCCGTGACCAAATTTTTTTTTTGGTGGCCAAAGGGTAATCTTCCGCGACCAAAAAAGCCTTTGGTCGCCAATAGTATACTTCCGCAACTAACTTTTTTTTTGGTCACCAAAGGGTATACTTTCTGTGACGAACTTTTTTTTTTGGTCGCCAAAAGGTGATCTTCCGCGACCAAAAAAGCCTTTGGTCGCCAATAGGTATACTTTTCGCTACCAACTTTTTTTTTGGTCGCCAAAAGGTGATTTTCCGCGACCAAAAAATTGTGGTCGCCAAAAGTTAAATTTTAGTCGCAGAAAGTGGACTATTTGCGACCAAAAAAAATAGGTGGCCGCCAAAAGTGTTTTTTCTTGTAGTGATTAATGTGGTAATTTATTATTTAAATAAAAAACATCGCCATGTATTTTGTTCTAATATGTGAAGTTTATATTGAGCCATATTCATTATTTATCATAAAAAATTTGTATATTTTTTTATTTGTAATGTCATTACTCTTTGTATTATTAATGACTAGTGTATGTCCGTACTTAAAGGCATGGTGTAATTACTAAGTTAAAATGTAAACTTATCAAATTTGTTACTAAAAATTTGAGGTGAAAATATAAATACAGGTCCGATTAGTTATCCGAAAATAAAAATATGTTATCTTTCTCACTGAGGTGGATTTTTTCAGTCTTTAAACAAATCACACCATTCCCATTATCTTTTTTTTATCTCTTTTTGTGAAACGATTATATTTTAATAGTAAAACTAAACCACTTGTTTTTGTTAACAGAACCCAATTTAAACCCAATTTAAATTTTGAATTCAAATTTGTTCACAAAAAGGAAAAAAAAAAAAAAAAAAAAAACTTCTACTTATATTTTGATTTCATCATTAAACATAAATATTTCTAATAATATTTTGTCTCTTAATAACCAAGCGACTTCAATTTTTTTATTTATTTAAATTTTAAATTCAACTTTGTAAACTAAAAAAAAAAAAATCGACAAATATTTTTTAGCCTTCGTTTAATATGTGAGTTAACTTTTAAATTTTTTAATTTTTTAATTTTTAATTTTTTTTAATCATTTTAACTTGGGGCTAAGCCTCATTTGGGGGAGGAATACTTGGGCGTTAGGCTGAAGAACAGAGAGAGAGAGAGAGAGAGAGAGAGAGAGAGAGAGAGAGAGAGAGAGAGAGAGTCTCACCAATCGACGTTAAACGGAAGACAGGCTACTTGGAATGAAGAGTAAGTGGGAGAGAGCGAGAGGGGAGTAAGTGGCCGGGAACTAAGGTTAACCTGAACTATTGCATTAACACCAAATGCAATTTAGACCATTAAAATCAAATGTAGAACAAATGTATTTCATCAGTACCGTCCATCCCCGGACAACAATGAATCATAACCGTCCAAATATTCTAATAAGACAAACGTATGTAAGACATTTTCAAAAATCTTCTTACCTTATTGGGAATTTTATTAATAAATCTCATTTAGAAGTGTTTTAACCCAATAAGTTTGTGAATGAATTTTTTTAACCCACTTAGTCCCATGTATGTATAATTTTATTCCATAAAGTCATTTTTTTTTATTTACACTATTTTGTTATACTCTTATGCCCTTATATTTAATATTGATATTTAATGTTGATATTTAATTTTGAAGGGAGGAGAGAGAAGGGAAAGGACCAAGGTATAGGAAATTCCATACCCAAATTAAATAACATTGATGTTACTATTTTATATTATTATATAATGTGAATATATTTTGAATTATCAATACATTAAAAATAATGTGAATATTCTCTCTCATCCGATGCGAATATATTTTTAATTGACAACACATTAGAAATAATGTGAACATTATCTCTCATATAATGTAAATGTTCACAATACCTTTCCGAAAAATTCTCTCTCATCTAATGTAGTGATGTGAACGTTCACAACCTGTGAACCTTCTTATTTTTAATTGACAACACATTCTTATTCACAACATGTAGTGATGTGAACATTCACAACATGTGAACATTCTCTCTCATCTAATGTACTGATGTGAACGTTCACATTTGTATGTGTTTAGGATGAATATTCACATCATGTAATTGACAACACGATAACAAAAATTCATTTCAAGTTAAGGCTTGTGGTTGTGTAATTTGATGCAACGCTAATGTGAACCTTAACATCACCTTTATCACAACGTCATCTGATGTGAACATTCACATTCACGTCATCAATAAAGAACCATGTTTAATTTTTTGTTTGTAATATATATCAACATTAAATAGTAGTGGGTAGTTAATGCAATTTTTTTTAGTGAAGATATAACGACAATCAACATTAAATATCAACATTAATGGGTGCATGAGAGATTTATGGTGTTTTGGTATTCTTACCTCAAATAGGACTTAATGGAATAGTCAAAAAGAATATAAATTTGATGGAATAAAATTCTTACAAATAGGATTTATAAAAAAAAAAAAAAAGAAAAAGAAAAAAAAGCTCCCTATCTTATTATATAGATGTTATGAGCAAAAAATTAGAATATAAAAAATATATATTATGTGTGGTTAAAATTCGTCTTAAGTATAATATATCATTACTCAATGTCAGTGCTCCTTGTCCAATACATAGACAACCAAGCGTATTTGAAGGTTTTAAACCACTGTTCAAAAAAAAAAAACAAAAAAAAACAAAAGTGTTTTAAACCTAGATTTAGTTTGCATGTTTATTTACATATTCATCTGCCTTTTAATTTTATGATTTTTTTTCCCCCTATAATTCATTTGAGAAGTGCTTATTTTAATAAATTTTTTTGTTTTCTGTTTTTTGGCTAAAATTTGAGATAGAAAAATTAATATATTTGGAAAATATTTTTGGGTTTTTTACTAAAAAAACATATAGGAAATAAAAGTTTGGATTTGCTAAAGTAGCAAAATCTCAACTTTACAAGTGAATCGTTTGGGAAGTGGGTTGGCTTTTTGGCTTTTTGACTTTTTTGGCTTTTTTGTGAGAGAAGAGTGTAATGATTATGGGTTGGATGTGATGTTTTATTTTTTGTGGCTAAAATAGCCTATTTTGTCTTTTATGACTAAAATAGCCAAAAAAGTCTGAAAACCAACTTGCCAAACGGAGTGCATTATAAGATCCATTTATACTCATCTTAGTGATTTGAACCGTTCATCTTATCACTACAAGAAAACACACTATTGGCGACCACTTTTGCCGACTAAAAAAATTTTGGTCGCCAAAACTTGTTGAATTGGCGATCAAAAAATATGTTAGTCGGCAAAAGTTCAATATTTAGCTACTAATTTTTTTTAGTCGGGGTATATTGATTATTGGCGACTAAAAAAAAAATTAGTCGCTAAAAATGTCACAATTGGCGACTAAAAAAAATTTAGTCGCTAAAGTTGCCACAATTGGCGACTAAACAAATATTTTAGTCGCCATATATAGTTAGTTTTGGCTACGAAACTTATTTAGTCGCTGAATGAAAAAGAAAAAAAATTGTTTTTATCTTTGGCGACCAAAACTTTTGGTCGCCAAATATTTATTTTTAGCGACTAAAACAATTTTTCGTCGCCGTATAGTTAGTTTTGGCTACCAAACTTATTTAGTCGCCAAATGAAAAAGAAAAAATTTGTTTTTATCTTTGGCGACCAAAAGTTTTGGTCGCCAAATATTTATTTTCAGCGACTAAAACAATTTTTCGTTGTCGTATAGTTAGTTTTGGCTACCAAACTTACTTAGTCGCCGAATGAAAAGAAAAAAAATTGTTTTTCTCTGTGGCGACCAAAAGCAAATATTTATTTTCAGCAACTAAAACAATTTTTCATCGTCTTACAATTAGTTTTGGCTACCAAACTTATTTAGTCACCGAATGAAAAAAAAAATTTGTTTATCTTTGGCGACCAAAAGTTTTGGTCGCCAAATATTTATTTTTAGCGACGAAAACAAATTTTCGTTGTCGTATAATTAGTTTTGGCTACCAAACTTATTTAGTCGCCGAATGAAAAATAAAAAATTTGTTTTTATCTTTGGCGACCAAAAGTTTTGGCCGCCAAATATTTATTTTTAGCGACTAAATCAATTTTTCGTCGCCGTATAGTTAGTTTTGGCTACCAAAATTATTTAGTCGCCGAATGAAAAGAAAAAAATTGTTTTTACCTTTGGGGACTAAATTTTTGGTCGCCAAATATTTATTTTCAGTGACTAAAACATTTTTTTGTCGTCGTATAGTTAGGGTTGGCTACCAAACTTATTTAGTCACCGAATGAAAAACTTATTTAGAGATAGGGCACTTATTAATTACAATTTTTTATTTAAAAAAAAAACATGATCAACATTAAGATAATTTTAATTTTATAAGCTAAATTTAAGCATAAGAACTATTACAAAACATTATTAATAAAAACAAAGCAAAATTCTATAATAATGTATAATAGCTCGGTGCGGGATGTTGATGTAAGTTTGTAATTTTAGCACAAAAAATTATGATTCAGTTGATTCCTAATATTAGAAAATAAAAACAAATCATTTATAGCACAAATTATTATAAAATCTATTAGAATATTATATAATGTTGCCAAAATAAAATTTCCTGAGACCAAAATTGAAATTTGCTCGGCAAAGGTTGAATATGGAAGAACAAAAAAAAAAACAGGAAAATTAAAAAAAAAAATTACCCACCAAAGTAATTTGGTTGCACATAACAAACCGATACTGTTTTGAATGTAGTTTAAATTAAGTGAAGCACAGTGCCGACCAAATAGTTTGGTAGGGAAAAAATGCCCTATAACAGCCGAGTGAAATTTTAAACTCTTTTATACAGTATATACCGCTCACCACTCCCGCTCACCACTCCTCACACGCACCTCATCGTCGATTCTCCTGCTCCATTGTAGTCACCAAAGTCGTTCCTCCTCCATCATCGCAGTCGCGTGTGTGGCTTCTTCGACCAACCATTTGTGATACCCCTGTCCCGTAGTATGCTAATTGGTCCATAGTTTGAGTATAATTATGTGTTTAATATAATTTTATGTGCCATTGTGTGAAAATATGTGGTTTTGAATTTCTATCTGTTCACCGTAGGAATATCTGTTTGACTATCTACTTTGGAAAATAAATTGGAGGCCTCATTGGCCACAGAACCCGAAAATTGATTGCGCCATTGTGATTGGCATAATTTTTAGAGCCTAATTTAATTGAAAAGTTGATTTGGACCAGATTAAGTTGATTAAATTGGTGAATTAGTGCCCAATTATTCTTATTATTAAATTATGGCTAGTGGGAATTTATGGAAAAAGGCACTACTCACTCAAATCCATCTTTCATTTTCATTTTGGCTGGTTTTGACTCCAAGAGATAGAGAGAACCGAACTAGAGAGAGGGAAAGTGTAGGAGAATCAAAGTTTGCTCTTAAGGCTTGGGAGCTTTGAAGTCTAACTCAAGAATTAACCTTAATTTGGGAGGACTAAGGCTCCTAGGTGAGTGAATTTGTGCATCTTAGTTTGTAATCTTTGTGAATTCAAGTTGAATGTTGATAAAGAACATAAAATAAATTGTTCATGATGAAATCAAGTTGGTTTTGTTGATTTGGTAGTCTATATGCACATGCATGTGAGGAAGTACTTTGAAATTGCATGTTTGAGCATAAAAATGTATAATCCATGTGCAATTTTAAATGAAACTCATGTTTTGATCACCTCTTCACCAATTAGGTTGTGAATGATGAGCATCTCCCGCATGCATGTATAAATAATGGGGGTGTAAGGCTTGATTGTTTGAATTTGAGCATGTTGGTGTTGAGTTTGAGTTAGTTTGAGTCATGCATGTGATTAAATTGTGAAATTGAGCTCCATTGTGATGTAACTTGGTGTTTGTACCATGTTAGTACATAAATATATGAAGTTTGAGCCAAAAATCATGAATTGAGACCTTTGAACATCGAATTTGAACTCCAAGAGCAGTTCTGGAATTTCCAGAAAGTTTGATTACCGCTCGAGCGGGGAAACCGCCGCTCGAGCGTGAAGTTCGTGCTCCCAGCACTTTTTGCAGACATGGTGTCCGCTCGAGCGGGGGAGTTCACGCTCGAGCATGAAGCCATGTAGAGAGGCCTTCCGCTCGAGCGCCAGAGTTCGCGATCGAGCGTAATTTTGATGCATCCAGTACTTTTGCAGGCCTTAAGGGTCCCCTCAAGCAGGGACCCTATTTTCTGAAATTTTGAAAATGCATTCTGTGTTCTGTTTTCCGTTCCCTTTCACTTCTAAACACTATTAGGCATACATTGAGCATTGTAATTGAATGAAAGAGATAAGAATGAAGCCTAAAGAGGAAAATGTAAATTTTGAACGGATTGAATTATTAGTGACCCTTTTATGTTCATGGCATGTGTAGGGTCGAGTTCCAGGGCGAACCAATCAACCGATCACTGTGAATAATATCTGACATATGTTATTGTCCAATTGCTACTTCTATGTAAGTTTTGTAAAGTTCATTAATTTGAATGGTGGACATAGTTTGATCTGAACGTCTGAAAGGCCTATGCGCCAGTTTGATATGAAAGTTTGAAAGGCCTATGAGCCAGTTTGATCTGAACGTCTGAATGGCCTATGCGCCTGTTTGATATGAAAGTTTGAAAGGCCTATGAGCCAATTTGATCTGAGCGTCTGAAAGGCCTATGTGCCAGTTTGATATGAAGGTTTGAAAGGCCTATGAGCAAGTTTTATCTGAACGTCTGAAAGGCCTATGTGCCAGTTTGATATGAAAGTTCGAAAGGGCCAAAGTCCAGTTGACATGAATGAAATGGGGCCCAAGGCCGTCTGTTGTATAATGTATCAATGCATTTCCCTTACTTGGTATTATTCACTGGGCTTTCGCTCACGCTCATTTATGTGTTTGTAGGTGAGCCAAGAGAGGTCCAAACCCAGCCCCAGTAAAGCCTAAGCGGATCAACATAGGTTTTGGAAAGTCAGCCCTCGTGTCTCACGCACGAGACCCATCTTCGCCCTTTTGTTATGTATTTATATTTTGTGATGTTGGCGAAGTTTTGTATATGTCTGTATATAGTTCCATGGGTTGACTTAGTTTTCGATGACCCTGTCTGAACAGAATTTTACAGCACTGCATTTCAGTTGTGAGTTATTAATATATATATGTATGGTTTGTTTTGATGTGCCATGTAAGCACAGCTCTATGGACAAAGTTTTGAATTGCTTCCGTTTGGTTTGGTTTGAGGCCGTAGGTAATCTCATGATTACTAGCCAGTTATGTCCTTAACCCACGGCGGCGGGTTCGGGTCATGACTGAGTGGCATCAGAGCACGAGTTAATAACTCACACACTTGTCCAAAAGAGCAATAAGCATCTAGAAAAGATCTAGGATGCATTCATAAGTATGAATTTGAAAGCATTGAGAATGTGCTTAACTGTTTTAATACGAACAACTATGTGTTATAATTTGTGATTTACTTGCATTACAACTAATTGAATATGTATGCTCTTGCTATATGCATGTTTGTGAACATTCTGTATAAACTATAATGCAAGTCTAATCAGATGGTGAGGACAAGGGGTGATGAGATAGAAGAGTCTACTATCACCAGGCTGGATAGAATGGAGAGACTGATTCAGGAAATGGCAGAGTCATTGAGGCAACAACAAGAATGGCAACAACAGTGGCAGCAGCCACATCCTCCACCTCCGCCTCCGGCACCTCCTGTGCCAGATAATCAGAATGATGACCGAATCATAGCCCTCACCAAAGAGTTCAAGAAAATGAAACCACCACAGTCCCATGGCAGACTAGATCCTTTGAAAGCTGAAGCTTGGGTTCTCGGGATCGAAAAACTATTTGAAGTGTTCCCGTGTTCGGAGACACAGAAAGTGCTTCTAGCTACCTTTATGCTAGAGGACGAAGCAAGAAGATGGTGGATGTTAATGCGTGAGAGTTACAAAGATGCTAACTAGGCAAAATTTTTGGAAATTTTCTACGACAAGTACTTCCCGCAGTGTGTTCGGAATAGGAAAGTGGCAGAATTTACGGAACTAAAGCAAGACAATATGATAGTGGCTGAGTATGAGGCCAAATTCACTGAATTGGCCAGGTTTGCACCACATGTGATCGATAAAGATTATAAGAAGGCGAGACATTTTGAAGGTGGGCTTCGAAGTGACATCCTTGAAAGAGTGAATGTCTTAAAGCTAGAAACCCACATTGGAGTGCTAGACAGGGCCATCATATAAGAGGCCAACATAGCTAGACAAGCCAAGCCAACAACAGAATGGAAAGGTAACAAAAGACAAGGCTTTTTTTCAAAGAAGAAGTTTATGAAAAAGCAAAACACGGGCTCCTCAAACACCTCGAATTCTTCCCAAGACACATCTCCCATGTGCAACATTTGCAGCAAAAGGCACAGTGGGGTTTGTTACCGTGTGTCAGGGGCCTGTTTCAAGTGTGGTAAACAAGGGCACATGGCCCGAGATTGTAATCAAAATGAAGGAAAGAAAGCTGCTAGTTCCACTGCATCGATCCCAAAGCCAGGAAACACTTTGAGATCCGCTACCACCGGGGATACCGTGAGACAGGGGAGAGTTTTTGCGCTTGTTCCGGGTGATACACGGAATGCGAATGCAATTGTCTCAGGTACTATTTCTATTTGTAATCAGGATGCCTTTGTGTTACTTGATTCCGGATCCACACACTCTTTTGTGACCTATGCATTCGCATCTAGATTGAATAGACCCTTAGAATTATTGCCATATCTGCTATGTGTGTCTGCTCCATCTGGGGAGTTTGTATTGTGTGAATCTATATACCGGTTTTGTGAAATGCGTGTTGAGGACGCTATCCTATATGTAGATTTGTTGCCCTTGAACTTTAGGCATTTTGATATAATTTTGGGCATGGATTGGTTGACCAAGTATTGTGCCACCATTGATTGTGTGACAAAACGGGTTGTGTTTAAACCACCAGAACAGAAAGAAATTGTGTTTATGGGAAATTGGGTAGTGCCTCCACCTTATTTGATATCTGCAATGAAAGCATGTAAACTAATCAGGAAAGGGTGCCAGGGTTATTTGTGCTATGTGTTGATTGAGCAATCTATGAATGTTGAATTGAATGATATCCCTATTGTTAGAGAATTTCCGGATGTGTTTCCAAATGAGTTGCCAGGGGAATTGGTAGACAGGGAGATAGAGTTTACAATTGAGACTATGCCAGGCACCCAACCTATTTCTAAAGCTCCCTACAGAATGGCTACTACCGAAATGAAAGATTTGAAAGAACAGTTGCAAGACCTGCTTGACAAGGGGTTTATCCGACCTAGCACTTCGCCTTGGGGTGCACCAGTATTATTTGTGAAAAAAAAGGATGGAACTTTGCATTTGTGCATCGACTGCCGGGAACTGAATAAGGTAACAATAAAGAAAAAGTACCCCCTACCCCGTATTGATGATTTATTTGACCAGTTGCAGGGATCACAGGTGTTTTCCACGATTGATTTGAGGTTCGGGTATCATCAGTTGAAAGTAAAGGCAGAAGATGTGGAGAAAACAGCGTTTAGAACAAAGTATGGTCATTTTGAGTTTCTTGTTATGCCGTTTGGAGTGACTAATGCTCCGGCAGCATTTATGGACTTAATGAACCGTATTTTTAAGACCTACCTTGATGAATTCTATAGCGATCCCGGGTTTACCCTTGTTGTACAGTGACCCGGACATGTGTCCGTGGGTGTTGGTAGTTGTTTATTATCTTGTTTGCATCCTCTTTACTTCATATTTGAGTTATAGGATGTGTTGGGCAGGTTTGTTACAGGTTGGTTGTGTTTGGGAGCCAAGTGTTGCTGCCCAGAATTTTGGGCCTTCGCTCGAGCGAGGAGTTGGTCGCTCGAGCGAGCGTCGAGTTTGTGTCTGGACCTGAGAGCAGTGTTTCTGGGCTCGAGCGAGCTTGTCTTGGCTCGAGCGGTCTGGCTTGTTCTTCGCTCGAGCGAGAGGTCTGTCGCTCGAGCGAGCTTCTGTTGGTTGCAGACCTGAGGGTTCGTGTTTTTGGCTCGAGCGAGAGCTGCTTGGCTCGAGCGAGAGTTTTTGTGTCTGGTCGCTCGAGCGACCAAGTCTTCGCTCGAGCGAGGGTGTTTTATATCAGCGGACAGCAGCGTTTTAAACATCACTTTTTCAGTCCCTTTCTTTGAGCAAAACCTAAATCCGAGACCCTCTCTCTCTACACTTGCACTCTCTCTAAGATTTGATCTCCCTAGGGTGTGAATCTAGCCTAGAGCCTTTATTAAAAAGATAGAGGGCAGTGAGGGCTTTGTTTTAATCTGAAAAAGTTTGGTTTTGGAGCACGTTGATCTTCGAGCCTTCATCTCCTTTTTGGCTCAAACTTCGAGGTAGGGATATCCTACTCCTCTCTATGGATTTTGTCTTTAAATTTTGGTATTTTGAGATGTTGGGGTTGGTTTGGTAATTTTGTGAAAGTTTGGGGGCTTTTGTGTAATTTTACAAAAGTTGGGGTTTTATTCATAATAAACCGGTATGCACGTTTGGCATAGAGAATTGGATTAAATGTTAAATCATTGATAAAAACGGGACCTAAGGGTTGAAATGTTAATTATGGGATTTGACCTAATTACATTGTTTAATTAATTGAGATAATTAATGGAGAAGAATGAGGGAATGAAATGTTGATTTAATATCCATTGTGCATTTATTTTCTGTTTAGAAATAACTGCTTTGGGCTATCGGTGGAGGATAGTCGTGATTGTTGTAGACAATGCATGATGATTAGGCAAACTGAAACTAATCAATGGAAGGTGTCATGGAACTTGACGGTTGATAGAATACATTAATTATATGTATTGTGTGATTGTATATAGAACCAATGTGTTTGTATACGTTATGTGTAGAGGAGGAGAAAGGGGATGTACTCCGCGGTTTAGGGGAAGATGGGGGATGTACCTCTAAACCGGATAGTGTTGGGAGAAGAAAGGGGATGAACTCCGTAGATAGAGCTCATATGCTTGTCTAGAAATGTGAAGATAGAGCTTATATGCTTATCTTTGTGAAGTGTGGATATAGCTCATATGCTTATCTGTGGATATTGTTGTTATACATATCTGTTGTAGAATGTGGATATAGCTTGTATGCTTATCTGTGGATAATGTTGTTTTACATATCTGGTGAGAATGTGGGTAGTGCTTATATGCCTATCTATTGAAAAAGGGAAAATGAAAGGTAACTTGGACTCATAAGTCGTATGGCATAAATATGTGATTTATGTGATTGTGTCAGTGTTGACCATCTATCAATTGCTAATATTTTAGTCATTGTTCATGGTTGGTTTAGTATATTTCTACTGGGCTGTGGCTCACCCTATATGGGGATATCATTTTCAGGTTCAGGAAGCATGCCACCTCCAAGGACATAGCTTGGGAGGCTAGAGGCGGACTACCTTTTTGGTGTACTACTTTTGATGTATTACATGTAATTCAAGCCAAGGGCTTAATGTGTATGAGTTAGGACTCTTTGTTGTAACCAAGTGTTAACTTGGAAAGCTGTAAGCCCGTAGGGCAATTGCTTTTGTTGTTAACATGTAATACATATGTAATAGAATTCTGATGTAATGGAAGAATGTAGAACTTTTAAATCTCAATGCTTGTCTTATTTAATGGGTTTAATGCTATTTATTTGAGGGCGTTACAAATTCGTCGTAGTCTTTATCGATGACATTTTGATATACTCTAAAGATAGATTTGAACATGAACAGCATTTGAGAACTGTCCTGCAAATACTTAGGGAAAGGAAATTGTTTGCTAAACTAAAGAAATGTGAGTTTTGGTTGGATGAAGTTGCTTTCTTAGGGCATGTGATCAACAGGGAAGGGATTTCGGTGGACCCGCAGAAAATAGAGGCAATTGTGAATTGGCCTACACCGACCAATGTAACAGAAGTTCGCAGCTTTATGGGTTTAGCTGGGTACTACAGGAGGTTTGTGAATGATTTTTCAAAAATAGTTGTGCCTCTTACCCAACTGACACGCAAGGGACAACCTTTTTAGTGGAACAATGAAAGAGAATCAGCCTTTCATGAATTGAAAACAAGATTGACCACTGCATCGATTTTGACACTACCTTCAGGTACGGAAAATTTTATGATTTTCAGTGATGCATCTTATAAAGGTTTGGGTTGTGTGTTAATGCAGAACGAAAAGGTTATTGCTTACGCCTCCCGACAGTTGAGAGACTACACGAGAAAAACTATCCAACACATGACCTAGAATTGGCCGCAGTTGTTTTTGCTTTGAAAATCTGGCGCCATTATCTGTATGGAGCAAAGTGTGAAGTCTACACGAATCACAAAAGTCTGAAATACTTCTTCACGCAGAAGGAATTGAATATACGACAGAGGAGATGGCTGGAATTGATAAAAGACTATGATCTAGAGATTCGGTATCACCCCAGGAAAGCTAATACAGTTGCTGATGCCTTGAGCAGAAAGTCAATGGGGAGTATGGCTTGTTTGCTTACTGAATAGAGAGAGATTTTGCAGGATTTTGAGAAATCTGAAATTGAAGTGGTAATGTGCGAACAAGGCGGATTGATAGCCGCTATTACAGCCGAGTCGGCGATTGTTGAAGAAATCAAACAGAAACAGAAGGAGGATGAATTCCTCAAGAAAGTGATTGTTGAATTTGAGACAAGTTCGAAAGCAGAGTTTAGCATTGAGAATGGAGTGTTGAGATTTTGGAACAAAATGTGTGTCCCAGACATTCCGAAACTAAAGAAGAGGGTTTTAGATGAAGCCCACAGATCCGCATTTGCTATGCATCCAGGTAACAATAAAATGTATCGAGATTTGAAACAAACCTATTGGTGGCCTAGAATGAAGAAAGAAATTGCAGAATATGTGTCCAAGTGCCTCCAATGTCAGCAAGTCAAGGCTGAACATCAGAAACCAGGTGGTCTACTTCAACCTCTCTCTATTCCTGAATGGAAGTGGGAACATGTGACTATGGATTTCGTTATTGGCCTACCTCGGACTTCTCGAGGTATGGATTCTATTTGGGTTGTAGTTGATAGACTGACTAAATCTGCACATTTTCTACCAGTTAGAACCACGTTTAATGCTTATAGATTGGCTAATATTTATGTTGAGGAGATTGTCCGTTTACATGGAGTTCCAATGTCCATTGTGTCGGATAGAGATCCGAAATTTGTATCTAGATTGTGGAAGAGTTTGCAGGAAGCTATGGGAACAGAATTGAGGTTCAATACTGTATTCCACCCACAGACAGATGGGCAATCGGAACGAACAATACAGACTTTGGAAGATATGCTTCGGATGTGTGCTTTGGATTTTCAGGGGAGTTGGGAAGACAATTTGCCACTTGCAGAATTTGCTTATAATAACAGCTTCCACTCCAGCATCGGTATGGCACCATACGAGGCTTTGTATGGTAGGAGGTGTAGATCACCTATTTGTTGGACATAGGTCGGGGATAGAGCTTTGCTTGGGCCTGAAATTGTGCAAGACACTTCTGAGAAGATCAAGACTATTCGTCAAAGGCTCAAAACAGCTCAGGACCGACAAAAGAACTATGCAGATGTTCGAAGAAGACCTTTTGAGTATGCGGTCGGCGACCATGTGTTTATTCGTGTGTCTCCAATGAAAGGCCAAGTCAGGTTTGGAAAGAAGGGCAAGTTGTCGCCCCATTACATTGGGCCTTTTCAGATTCTGGAAAGGCTTGGTCCAGTTGCTTATAGAGTTGCTTTGCCACCGGGATTTGAACAAATCCATAACGTGTTTCATGTGTTGATGTTGAGGGGTTACCTCCGAGACCCGTTTCATGTGATTGATTATCATTGGGTAGCTATTGATGAAAATATGGAATATGCTGAATGGCCGGAACGAATTGTTGACCGACAAGTGAAACAATTGAGAAGCAGGTCCATCCCAATGGTGAAAGTGGAATGGAAAGAACACTATGGGACGGATGCCACATGGGAAAAAGAGGAGCAAATGCAACTACGCTATCTACATTTGTTTTTCGATGAAGGTAAATTAAGTTTGGAGGACCAAACTTCCTAAAGGGGTGAAGACTGTGATACCCCTGTCCCGTAGTATGCTAATTGGTCCATAGCTTGAGTATGATTATGTGTTTAATATAATTTTATGTGCCATTGTGTGAAAATATGTGGTTTTGAATTTCTATCTGTTCACCGTAGGAATATCTGTTTGACTATCTGCTTTGGAAATTAAATTGGAGGCCTCATCGGCCACAGAATCCGAAATTGATTGCGCCATTGTGATTGGCACAATTTTTAGAGCCTACGGTGAAATTTAATTGAAAAGTTGATTTGGACCAGATTAAGTTGATTAAATTGGTGAATTAGTGCCCAATTATTCTTATTATTAAATTATGGCTAGTGGGAATTTATGGAAAAAGGCACTACTCACTCAAATCCATCTTTCATTTTCATTTTGGCTGGTTTTGACTCCAAGAGATGGAGAGAACCGAACTAGAGAGAGGGAAAGTGTAGGAGAATCAAAGTTTGCTCTTGAGGCTTTGGAGCTTTGAAGTCTAACTCAAGAATTAACCTTAATTTGGGAGGACTAAGGCTCCTAGGTGAGTGAATTTGTGCATCTTAGTTTGTAATCTTTGTGAATTCAAGTTGAATGTTGATAAAGAACATAAAATAAATTGTTCATGATGAAATCAAGTTGGTTTTGTTGATTTGGTAGTCTATATGCACATGCATGTGAGGAAGTACTTTGAAATTGCATGTTTGAGCATAAAAATGTATAATCCATGTGCAATTTTAAATGAAACTCATGTTTTGATCACCTCTTCACCAATTAAGTTGTGAATGATGAGCATCTCCCACATGCATGTACAAATAATGGGGGTGTAAGGCTTGATTGTTTGAATTTGAGCATGTTGGTGTTGAGTTTGAGTTAGTTTGAGTCATGCATATGATTAAATTGTGAAATTGAGCTCCATTGTTATGTAACTTGGTGTTTGTACCATGTTAGTACATAAATATATGAAGTTTGAGCCAAAAATCATGAATTGAGACCTTTGAACATCGAATTTGAACTCCAAAAGCAGTTTTGGAATTTCCAGAAAGTTTGATTACCGCTCGAGCGAGGAAACCGCCGCTCGAGCCTGAATTTCGTGCACCCAACACTTTTTGCAGACATGGTGTCCACTCGAGCGGGGGAGTTCACGCTCGAGCGTGGAGCCATGTAGAGAGGCCTTCCGCTCGAGCGCCAGAGTTCGCGATCGAGCGTAATTTTGATGCATCCAGTACTTTCGCAGGCCTTAAGGGTCCGCTCGAGCGGGGACCCTGTTTTCTGAAATTTTGAAAATGCATTTTGTGTTCTGTTTTCCGTTCCCTTTCACTTCTAAACACTCTTAGGCATACATTGAGCATTGTAATTGAATTAAAGAGATAAGAATGAAGCCTAAAGAGGAAAATGTAAATTTTGAACGGATTGAATTGTTAGTGACCCTTTTATGTTCATGGCATGTGTAGGGTCGAGTTCCAGGGCGAACCAATCAACCGATCACTGTGAATAATATCTGACATATGTTATTGTCCAATTGCTACTTCTATGTAAGTTTTGTAAAGTTCATTAATTTGAATGGTGGACATAGTTTGATCTGAACGTCTGAAAGGCCTATGCGCCAGTTTGATATGAAAGTTTGAAAGGCCTATGAGCCAGTTTGATCTGAACGTCTAAAAGGCCTATGCGCCAGTTTGATATGAAAGTTTGAAAGGCCTATGAGCCAGTTTGATCTGAACGTCTGAAAGGCCTATGTGCCAGTTTGATATGAAAGTTTGAAAGGCCTATGAATCAGTTTGATCTGAACGTCTGAAAGGCCTATGTGCCAGTTTGATATGAAAGTTTGGAAGGCCTATGAGCCAGTTTGACCTAAAAGTTTGAAAGGTCTAAGAGCTAGTTTGATATACAGGCCTAAGAGCCAGTTTGATATGAAAGTTCGAAAAGGCCAAAGGCCAATTGGCATGAATGAGATGGGGCCCAAGGCCGTCTGTTGTATAATATATCAATGCATTTCCCTTACTTGGTATTATTCACTAGGCTTTCGCTCACGCTCATTCATGTGTTTGTAGGTGAGCCAAGAGAGGTCCAGACCCAGCCCCAATAAAGCCTAAGCGGATCAACATAGGTTTTGGAAAGTCAACCCTCATGTCTCACACATGAGACCCATCTTCGCCCTTTTGTTATGTATTTATATTTTGTCATGTTGGCAAAGTTTTGTATATGTCTGTATACAGTTCCATGGGTTGACTTAGTTTTGGATGATCCTGTCTGAACAGAATTTTACAGCACTGTATTTAAGTTGTGAGTTATTAATATATATATGTATGGTTTGTTTTGATGTGCCATGTAAGCACAGCTCTATGGACAAAGTTTTGAATTGCTTCCGTTTGGCCCCCATTAACTCTGTTAAAATACGTTTGGTTTGGTTTGAGGCCGTAGGTAATCTCATGATTACTGGCCGATTATGTCCTTAACCCACCGGGGGGGTTCGGGTCATGACACCATCAGTGGCGCTACGAGAAGTACTTGGGCCTCCATTGTTAGGTATGTATGTTATCTCTCTCTCTCTCTCTCTCTCTCTCTCTCTCTCTCTCACAATCTTTGTATTACTCACATGGTTGCTCTTTATTTTCGCCCCTAATAGCACCACCATCACCATTTTTCTACTACTACCAGTTCGTCTATCTTCAAACAACCCCAAGATCAAGTATGGTTTAGCCTTATGTAAAGTATATCGGTATGTATGCATAGAGAGAGATAGAGAGAGAGAGAAAGAGGGGGGTTACTGTGATTTCTCTTTCCTCCATTTTCAGAGGTTGAAGAGCCCTCAAAAACCCTCAATATTTTGTGGGGATATTAATGATCTCAGTGTCGCATTGCCTTTACATGAGGAATCTGTCTCTAGGTCTCGCAAATGGCAACTGTAGACAAGTCCCATGTTGATTTGGAAGACGCCGCCACCACCGGTGGTGCTGGTGGCTCAACCTTGAGCGACGGAGGAAGTGACGATCTTAGCTCCACTGCCGACGCGTCGTCAAGCCTCTCTGGTGCTGAGATTGTTGGTGTGAGTAGGGAATCCTCTGCGTCGGAGTGTTCGGTAGAGGTGGATCTGGAAGCTGGGGTCCCACAGGTTAAGGTACATTTGGCAAGATCTGAGAGGGATTGTAGGATTTGTCATCTGAGCTTGGATGCAACTAATCAAGAATCTAATGGAATCCCTATTGAATTGGGTTGCTCTTGTAAAGATGATTTAACTGCAGCCCACAGACATTGTGATGAGGCTTGGTTCAAGATTAAAGGCAACAAGTAGGTATCCAAACCATTGAATGTTTTTGTTTTTATTTCTTAACATGATGTTGATTTGATTTCATGAAATGTTTTCTTATGTGAATTTGGTTTTGCTTTCTTTTTTGGGGGTTTTGGCTGTATTTTGAGGCTATAATTATATGGTATAGTTTTAGGTTGTTTTTTGGGGGGTTTGATGTAATTTGTTCTTTTGTTTAGTATCTAAACTTAGAAGCTTATTTGGGCAATGCAGCCAGAGGGATGTGTCAATGTAAGACACTTGACGGTGAAACCTTTAAAAGAGAATAAAAGGCACTACTTTGATGTAGAAAATGAGAGAAAAGGAAAGGTTTAAAAGCATTTTTTATATTAAAATGAAAAGAATCAAGGAATTAAAGCAAAAGATGAATGCAACCATGTAATGTTTCCTGGTTGTATGGCCAGCTGGTGGCTGATTCTCTCTCATTCGTAGTTTTGTTGGAATTTGCTTGTTTCTTACTTGTTACCTTGGAGAAAGTATTTTATGTAATGTGTATGTCATGTGGCCGGCCTGAAGTGATGTATCCTTCCACTGTGGTCAGGCTCCATTGCAGTCACTAAACTTGTGCTCTTTTCTTTTCTTTTTTTCTTTGTCTAAAGGAGGGGAAAAAATAGAAAAATAAGCTTTCTCCACTATTTTTCAGCTTGTCTAACAATTATTTGATGCAGGTCCTGCGGAAAATATGCTGGTATTTAGTTTTGTAACCGCATGATCCTATGCAGTCAAGCCTTCTTAATTCCACATTGGAGGATAAAGATCCAATAGTAAATTCCTAATTTTAGGTACGTCTATCCAATTAATCTGAAACCAATAGTAAATGACCAAAAAAACAGAGAGCATAGTTTTGTTCTGTTAACACTATTGGATGCTTGCCCTTATGTTCTGACATAGGTTGCTCTTGAAACAGCTTGTTACAATGGAGGTTATTCAGTGGATGACTTTATGGAATACATTCAAGGATGAATTTGAGAATGAAAAGAACATGCTTGGTGGTTCTTTAGGTAACGGAGCAACTGAAGATTTGAGACAGAGAGTAATAGAACATGTAATCTTTCACTTATGTTCAATTATATATTTCAATTATATGCTGCAATGGTTCATCTACAAGACATTATGGTTTCTTGCAGAACATCCTTGTTGTCTCAAAGTATTACTGAAGGATTACCTTGACGAGACTTGCTGAGCTGCTTTGTCTCATTGTTCAGGTATGCCAATACTTAATTGTGGTATAGTCATCATCAAATGTTTGTCATGTAATCATATAAATTTTTTTCCATATGGTTAATTTTTTTTTATGAGAATACTTCATTTTGGATGTTTTTCTAGATTCTAACTTTTCTTATTTTATTTGTAGGTGACTTCCAAAAACGATCAAGCACAAGGCTGATGCTTCAAAACCATATATATTCCTTCCTGTTTTAGAATTTTTTTTGGATTCCTTCATTGATTTTCCTTTTAATTTTTGTTCAATTACTTACTGGTTTTCAATGGATGGATGTTTAAAACTTGTCTCAATTAATGTTTTGAATGGAATGATTGTAAAGTTTGGGATTGAGCAAGAAAATATGATGAATTTTAATGTTATATTTAGGTTGGGTTGAATGAATTTTGTTCAATATTGGATTGAATGTTTATAAACAAAAATTGATTGTTCAAAAAAAAAAAAAAAAAAAAGAGATTTGGTGACTAACTAATTAGTCGTTAATTGTTTAATGTCTTTTGGTGACAAAATATTTGGTCGAGAAAACTTTTGGCGACTAAATAATTGATCGCCAAATTCTACACTTTTGCGACTAAAATCATTGGTCGGCAATACCTTACCTTTTGGCGACTAAATTATTAGTTGGCGATTCCTCAACTTTTGGTGACGAAAATAGTTGGTCGCCGATTTTTTGCTTTTGGCAACAAACATATTTGGTCAGGAAAATATCACTTTTCGCGACCAAAGTGTTTTAGCGACTAAATGAATTAGTCGCGGTAATGATATATTTAGCGACCAAAAATTTAGTCGGCAAATCTAACTTTTCTCTAGTAACAAAAGTTTTGGTCGCCAATTACTTTTGCCGACCCTCAATTGGCGACCAAAGTGGCGACTAAAAAAATTGGTTGCGAATAACTTTTGCCGACTAAAAATGGACTTTTGCCGACCAAATTTTTAGTTGGCAAAAGTGAATTTCTTGTAGTGTATATAACAAGTTGAAAAAAATATGTATACAAAAAATTGAATTGATTAAGCATAACTAATGACATAATCAAATCACATATATCTTATAACACATGAATAGTTTACTTTTAAAAACATGTACTGCCGTATAGATAAAAATGATCTGATGGTATGACAATCGATATTTGATCTTAATAATTTTCTTATCAATAATTTTCTTAGTTGATTGTATGAGATGAACGGTTTAATTAGTGAAGTGAGTCCAAATTAGTCTCATAATGAGTCAATTTCACCGTAAAATTAAGACTTTCAACATTATTTATTTGAATTTTGGTTAAAATCATTACTTCCCGAATGAAGCCTATAAAATTAGCCAGTAAAATTAATTACCTGAAGATTTTAAACTTTGATTTAGCATAGGAAAAAAATATAGAAAGATTCAACTATCATTCAATTTTTTTTTAAAATTTTTTATATGGTAATTTTCAATATCTATGAATTTATCCACAATATTTAAAATCCTTTCATTCTATCATTAAATATGGGCCTGGTTTGAAAATTGGGTATTTTAATATGCTGTTTTAATTTTTAATTATTTTAGCAGACTAAAATATTTATGTTTAAATTTTTTTATAGTTAGATGTGATATTTGTAACAAAAAAATAAAAATAAATAAAATGATATAAATTTAATATAATATTTTATCTTATTAATTATTTTAACCTATTTTAATCTTAAAAAAAAAACAAAAAAAAAAAATCTTTACCAAACAAAGGCATGATTGCTATACTTTTAATTTTATTAACACATGGATTTAATAACTATATTTTGAAATAATTTTCTATTGTTATCATCTTAATGTAAATTTTGAGTTAGGTTAAGAATTTCAAATAATTTATAAAAAAAGTTTACCAAACTTTTTATATGGAGATAGAACCTACACATATATAAATTTGTATACAACTCACACACATGTGAAGAATTTGATAAAAAAGAAATATAATAAATTATTTAAAATTCATAACATTTTTCATAATATATATATATTTTTTAATTTTTTATCACGGGTATTTGTAAATCATGTTCGTATAATGTTGATGTTCGTGCCAGTATAAACCAAAAAGAAGTAGCCGTGAATGAACAATGGGGGCGGTTGGCAGTCACATGGCAATCTGACATGAAGAGTCGGCCTTGAGTTCCTCGTGTTGGCCATCAAATTACATGAATATACTATATACAGTGTATATATATAGCCTCATAGCAATTAGCAAGCATAGCAATTAGCAAGTATAGCAAGATGAGAGTAGTAGCAGCAATATTATACATCGTTCTATCAATTTTTAGCCTTGGAATCCATGGCGACGTCCAGGCCTATCCCTCCATCTCCTTCAATGTGGCAGGTGCCACCGAGGCCTCATACAGAGACTTCATAGGGGCACCGCGAGAAATCGTGTCCCGGGGAACCCAAACAGTAAATGGTCTACCAGTGCTGAAGACCGAAGGTGAAGTATCGAATCAGGACCGGTTCGTTCTGGTCAATCTCATCAATGGCAACACCGTCACCTTGGGAATAGATGTGGTGAACGTTTACGTGGTGGCTTTTAGTAGCGCAAATAGCAAATCCTTTTTTTTCAAAGACGCTACCACCCTTCAACTCAAAAATTTATTCGTCGGCACCAAACAAACCAAGTTAGGCTACAAAAGCAACTATGATAGCCTTGAGCAGCAGAAAGGAGTTAAGCCGAGGGACAAACTCCCTCTGGGACCAACTCCCTTAGCTGACGCCATCACGAGGTTGTGGAATGGTGAGAGCGTAGCCGAACCGCTCATTGTGGTCATTCAGATGGTCCCGAAAGCAGCAAGGTTCAAACGCATTAAGGAAAAAGTCCGCAAAAGCATAACCGGTGGAAACACTTTTACACCAAAAGGTTTGATAGTGAGCATGGAGAACGAATGGGGGTTTATGTCCAAGCAGATTCAGCTTTCGAAAGATGGAGAAAACTTCATTAATAGCGTTCAGCTTAAAGATAACAGTTACCAGATCCTCATAATAAACAACTTTACTACAGTCAGTCGCCATAACATGATAGCGATTCTTCTCAACAAAGGCAGCAAGACTAGTAGTAGTAGTTATAGCAATATTGCTCTAGCCGAGGACGACATCATCAACGAATTGTTCTGAAACTACTGTAACTGCCTAAACCCCACATCTCACCCTTAAATAATTCTGTGAACTGGTTTCAGGACATATAATAAACAGTTACCCTTCATCTTCCGTCACAGATAAGTCTGCTTTGCATTTTCGTTGTGCACTCTTTTGTATTTCTCGATCAATGTGGGGGTTAATATGATCAATTACCATATGGCTTTTTTTTTTTTTCCTTCTCTTGCATCTATTCTAGTATATCCTGAACGCGAAAAAAGTTATTAAAATTATGGGGCGTTTTGACCAGCACCAAAAAATATATATATATATATATATATATCAAAAAAAAAATTATAATAAAAAAAATTAAAAAATCAGTTTTTTACCGTCTTCTTAAAACACTACTATATTGTAAAAAATATATATGAAAAAGAAATGGAATTGAAGGGTAAGATTAACAGTAATTTCAATCAAACTGAAATATATATATATATATATAAATATTTTAAAAAGTTGTACAATATTTACAAAATATGTATACATATTAAAAAAATGATATATGATGAATCTATAGAAAATCTAATTTTAGTGGTTTGAAACTAGGAATATAATTGGAAATCCTATATAAGTGTTGGCTACATATTTTGTACAAGCCAATTACAATTCGACGCGTGGCAGAATAAGGGTAATACAGGAAAACTATTCAAGTCTTCAATCCTGATCGTACACGTGGTAGTTAGTATTGGTTATTACGAGATCTGAGTAGTAGTGGATCAACAAAGAGATGCAAGATGATGTGGCTTCAACGGTTACTCACATTTAAATTCAAATTTAAAAGGGAAGCCTAACTGCAAGTGATAGCATAGTGGAGCTAATTATAAGGCAACATGATCAGTGATCATGGAGGAGCAGTTCAACGGTTAGAAATGCAGTTCGATGGTTATCCTTGAGAAGTATAAATAGCAGAGAAGGCCCACAAAAAGACCCCCAGACTCAGATCCAAAAAACCAGTCTTATTCTACTTATTTTCCTTTTTAGTTTTACATTTCCAGTCTTGCATTTCCTGTTCTTTACATTCATGTACTTTAAATTCATGCACTACACTTCGTTCATAGGAGTAGTTTCAAGTAGTAGATTGTTGCTGTAAACCTCTACGAGGCTGAGTTTGGATCATTGTAACTTTTCATTTTAATGAAATGCTTCAAATTGTTCTTCATTTAATTGTTATCTTGTTTAATTCTCCTAAATCAAGCCACCAGTAAAAGTTCTTTTCATTGAGGCTGAAAGAACTAAAACATAATCGTCTGATAATTGGTTGGCAATTAATTTTCTGTAAGGACTGATTGATCCTTGCTGGCACGCTCGCAATTACAAAAATAACCTTCGAAAGCCAAAAAGCCAACATATATTTTTGGCACGCCCGGTGGGACTAATTGAAATGGCTAGACGTAAGAGACAAGGAGAAAATGAACGCTTGGAAGAAGGCGTGGAAGGAGAGGTAAAGATACCTAATCCAGAGGATAATGTGATAACACATCCTGTGGAAACTCTCATTTTGTCAGAACCTATGGTCGAACAGACCAGCACTTCAGAACAAGTACCGCATGTTCATAATATTGGACGAGACCAAGGAATTGGAACATCCATTGTTCCATCTACTCAGCCAATAAATCCATGGGGTGGCCTAGCAGATGCAAAAGCATAACTGGTCGAAACACTTTTACACCAAAAGGTTTAATAGTGAGCATGGAGAACGAATGAGGGTTTATGTCCAAGCAGGTTCAGCTTTCGAAAGATGGAGAAAACTTCATTAATAGCGTTCAGCTTAAAGATAACAATTACCAGATCCTCATAATAAACAACTTTACTACACTCAGTCGCTATACCATGATAGTGATTCTTCTCAACAAAGGCAACAAGACTACTAGTAGTAGTTATAGCAATATTGCTCTAGCCGAGGACTACCTCATCAACGAATTGTTCTGAAACTGCTGTAACTGCCTAAACCCCACATCTCACCCTTAAATAATTCTGTGAACTGGTTTTAGGACATAAAATAAACAGTTACCCTTCATCTTCCGCCATAGATAAGTCTGCTTTGCATTTTCGTTTTGGACTCTCTTGTATTTCTCGATCAATGTGGGGGTTAATATGATCGATTGCCATATGGCTTTCTTCTTCTTCTTGTATTTTTTTTTTCTTTCCCTTCTCCTCTTGCATCTATTCTAGTATATCCTGAACTCGAAAAATGTTATTAAAATTATGGGGCGTTTTGACAAGCACCAAAAAAAAAAAATTTTATATCAAAAAAATAAAAGATTAAAAAGTCAGTTTTTCACCGTCTCTTAAAACACTACTATTATATTGTAAAAAATATATATGAAAAAGAAATGGAATTAAAGGGTAAGATTAACAGTAATTTCAATCAAACTGAAATATATATAAATATTTTAAAAAGCTATACAATATTTACAAAATATATATATATATATATATATATTAAAAAAATGATATATGATGAATCTATAGAAAATCAAATTTTAGTGGTTTGAGAGTAGGAATCACTACAAGAATTTACACATTTACCGACCACTTTTACCGACCAAAAAAATTTTGGCCTCAAAAAAATGACATTTGGCGACCAAATATTAATTAGTCGCGAATGATCAATATTTTTGGCGACCAAATATGAGTTGGTCGCAGAAGGTCACATCTTGGCGACCAAAAATGAGTTAGTCGCAGAAATTGGTATGCTTTTGGAGACCAACTACAAATTTGGTCGCGGTGGCGACCAAAAAAAATTGGTCGCCAAATTAGTACTTTTACCGACTAATATTTTAGTCGCTGTTGATTGAGATTTGGCGACTAAAAAAGTTTGTTGGCGAAGGTACCTTTTCTGTGACTAATATGGTGTTTTGGTCGCCAAAAGTTTGGGAGGGAAATTTGAAACATGGAGGGGGGAAATGAAATTTTTTGGTGACAAAAAGAATTTGATCGCCAATCAAAAAATGATGTCGTTTTGTACCTGGAAAACAGAAGAAAAAAAAATTAAAAAAAGGCCCTGATCTCCTCTCTGTCTCCAACTCGCTCTCTGTGTAGTATGTTCATCCGCCCTCTCCCCCTCTCTGTGTTCTCTCTCTCAATCGGTGCCCACTCTCTCTAGCTCACCGAAGTCCTTTACCACCATTGCTCACGCCCGTCGCACATCGCCATCGCCATCGCCCTCTGTCTAATGGACTCCTCATTTCTGGGGGATCCTCACCCAATCTCACCTCATCGCTGACCAACGTCGCACGCCACTGCTAGCGTCACTGCCACCGCCACCGCCGCCACCGCATCCTCACAGGTTCTCTCTCACTCTCGGTCTGTCTGTCTGTCTCTCTCTCTCTGTTTCTCGCTCTCTCCCTCTCTAGCCTTTGCCCTCGGTCTCTCTCTGTCTCTCTATATATATATAATGCGGTGATCATCCGTACGGAGAGAGGGATTTGAGCCCTGATTGATGATTTTGAAGAGGTTTGTCATGATTTTGCGGTATGATTTTGATTTTGAATATGCTTTTCTCACGATCTGGGTCGTGGTTCAATCCTCTGTTCGGTTCGAATCTCAGTAAGTTTGAGTTCAGTTGTGTTTTTTTTAGTGATGTGGATGATGGCTAATTGAAATGGGATAATTTGATTTTAGGTTTTTTTTGGGGGGGGGGGGAACTGTTGAATTAGCTGCGATCTTGCTGGTTTTTAGCTTGTTAGTTGAGTTTTTTTTGGTGATATTGGGTAATTCAGTTAACTGGGTTTTGATTTCGTCTTTGGATTTGGAATTGGGTCTGTAACTTTTGATCTGAATTGAAGTGCCTTCAAAGTTATGAAATTTAGTTGATTTTTTTTTTTTATATGGCTATATTAGGTATATCTATGAATTGGATTATCAATTTTTTGGTTTGGATTCAAATTTGGGATTTTGACTATTTTGGTGTAAATTCCTAAAGTATAAAAGAGTTTAATTTTTTTTGTTTGAAGATTGTTATGAATTGTTTTACAAATTGTATGGTTTGGAAATGAACTCATCAAAAATAGTTTATGCACTTGTCATTCTGTAGTTGGTTTGATCTTGTTTAAAAAACGGTTAATTTCTCTATTGGCCATTTACTTGGAGTATGAGTTCATTGAAATAGGATGTTGATTAATTATGGTCTGAAGCTTGAAATCAAACCAACTTAAATATTCTGAACTAATGGACAGCAGACTTGTGGCATGTTTATGTATTGCAGTTTGATTTTAGTGATTAAGAGCATTGGGGTTTGAATGGCTTTCCTTTTGAAATTTTGATACTCAACTTTCGAAATTTTGATTAAATTTTAGTTTCTGTTTTACATGCCTTTTGTTTATCTGTATGCAGGATCATCATGAGAAAGCATAAAAAATCACAATTTACTTTGGTATTAATGGACAGATTAGGTCCTCGATGGATCAGGCCCCGTCCACCAAGGCTCCCAATATTTCCATCGATGGAGAGGTAATACACGTATTAAGGGATCCTTATTCAATTAATTTGTGGAATGTATTCATTTTAAAAACTTATCCATGTCAAGTTTCTTGCAGCTCGTGTGGCTCAACCCTAGTAATAATCATGAGCTTTGTAAATCAAAACACATTAAATGCAGCGGATAAAATGTTTAGATCATACCTTTGTGATGATAGAACCTCGTGGATAAATCACGTGCTTCCAGAGTCTGATAAACCAACCCAGCAGTGAAGTGATATCACAGATTGAATATCACCCACACAAACCACAGTGCAAATGACTTGATCGTTGTGTTTTTGGGAGAGAGTCAGAATATGGGTAAAACTCAGATCATACGTTGTTTTTTCTCTTGGTTACCCATAACCATATATCAGATATATGATATATTATTATATCTATCCATATCAGTTAAAACTGATAATATCTGTATCTTGAGTGGTTATCTAAATAGGTTTGAATCCAATTTTAAAACCTATTTGGATAGGATTCCAAATTCAAATTCAAATGGTCATGCCACATGGGCGCCCATTACTAACATCTCCCACTCGCACATGAGTTGGCATGACACTGCCACATCTCTATCTCAATCTCCCAAAAATAAACAATCTCCCAAAAATAAACAATCTCATACTAGCCACTGCACCGTGCGACTGCTGAGAACACCTACATGTGGGAGCTCTATACTAGAAACTCAAAATGAGCCAGCATAGAGACATCAACCCAAAAAGAACAGAAATAGTGTCTCATATACCCCAGACCCATCTAATTACACCGGTCCAAAAAACATCTCTAATCCCTCAAAAAGAGCATGTTTGACCCTCTCAATTCTTGTAATATATTCACACTCAATTCGCCTCTCATACAGAGCGATATGAGTTGCCGGCAGTGAATATACAACAGTGGTGCAATACTAGATGATCTTCCCTTTGCACTCATGTCATTTAGTTTAGGATTGACCGCTTTCCCAGTGATGTCCCTTAAGGCCGAATCATGCATGACCGCAGGCAACATACCAAAGTAGCAGAACATCAACCCCTTACCTTATGACATAGTCAAAAGTCACAAAAGGGTACATAAATGAAAGTCATATCAATAATGACACGTAAGACTCACACGGTGAGGAAGCAGGGATCCATTCTCTCACCTCATTACTCGGTCGCCAAGCACATATAGTATGAATACATGCTACGGTGGAGTAACTCTTCCATAAAGAGTGACGTCATACTCGATACACCGTACAGATATTAGTCTAGTCGCTCTCTAGCACCTAACCCGAATTTTCTATTTGCTCGCCTTCTAGGCGCCAAATGAGATCTCGCATCTGGCTAATCATAACAGGCACAACATGGAAAGTGGGTACTATCATCCATGTTTGGTCCTTAACACGACCTCATCTTGGTTGTAACCAAGGCGACATGCATAGTGGATTATTTAAGCCTCTCTTGGCTCCAAATAAAAATAAGCCACTAGTCTCAACCTTGCTCGCTCCTAAGCGCCAAGGGCGATTGCTCGTGTGAGTGAGCCAATCTTGCCTGTTGACATCATCATTTCCTAATCATTATGACACAAACCATAATAGTGTCAAACATCCCATCATCTCAAAATAAGTGATCGATTTTAAAAAAATGACCACAGCTTACGCAATTATAGATTCCAAACATAAGCCTTATCAGCACCTCTTGCGATAAGTATATACAACAGAATCCACCATGTGCGCCTCACATGAAATGATTTAAGATCACTACCTCTTGCGCAATAACCTCTCTAAAGATATTTTGGTGACCAATTTGCATTCATTCTTAATGCGCCCAACTAGCGCAGATGCGCCCAACTAGCGCATTGAATCTTACAAGGAGCAAATTAATATGCTTCTAGTAAAGCATTTTATCCACAGTCTAATGAGCAAGGTCAATATCTAAACAACTCAGTTAACCATTTATCAAAGATAACACTTATCATGTCGAATACGCCCATATAGCGTACTTTAGGCTCCCACATCAAAGAAAAGATCAAGGAATATAGGTCATCTGTTTCTCCCAAAGACAATCTGAGGATTCACTCAATAGCTAAGGCTCTGGCTTTTACCGATAGGTAAGTCAATGGGTTTGCAATTTTTGCATCTAGAATCGTTCTAGGATATTCCTTATGTAAGTCATCGAAGACAAACCGAGAATTTTCCTAAAACAATCCCTAAGGATCGTACATCCGAGCATATGAATTACATCACCCATGTCCATCATATCTAAAATAGAGGACTGCCCACCCTAGGTGGCGACAACCTTATAAATTCCTGGCTCATAATGACTAAGTAGGGAAAAAACTTCTTTTGGACCATTGATCATGCCTCAGTGGTCTTCATCGATCATCGTTGGCCTATCATGGCTTGACGAAATCTAAGAACCACTGTTTGGATAACTGCTTTAGGCTGTAAAAGATTTATTGGAACTAGCAAACTTTTTGCGCTCCTAACTTTTCACCATAAAAGCAGAAGGTAAATCCCTACGGATCTACTTATCCAATTCTCTAATGAGAAATCGGGTCACAATGTCCATAAATCAATGTTCCGAACTTATGTCAATCATAGCCTAAGTCAAAATAACCTCACTCTCCATGAGGAAGTCTTCTCATGGTCTACACTTTCCTCAATGGTGCGACCTTTCGGTATTTAGCAAGCCTTATGCCTCAACAATGACTATCCAAATTACGCATAACTTTATAACAGTTTTGCGTCATAATGGAAAGTTAACCAAATTATAAAAATGGTTAATCCTCAAAGACTTTGTCTTAAACTGCGCAACATTGATCCACTTTCTAAAAACAGGGGACTAGAGCCTTTGGCATTATCCTAGGCTCTTTATCATCTTGCGGAGCAATCATGAATGTTTCCCTCTCAATCACCCAGTGATGACGTGGAAAATTTTCACATTTGCTACCACGCAACTAAGAATGTAGAGTATTCTGCTCTAATGGAGTAATCCATTAGTAGGCACATCGCTCCCACTGTCCCTAGGATATTAGAAATTTCTTTCCATTCTCAACTAGGCTACATAGAGCGCTATGCTTGGAATTCTCCATCTTATAGAGTTCCAAAAAAAAAACTCTATTCACGTCACCTTTACTAATAAAACTTTATGTGACTTAGTTACACTACCACAAAGCTGCTTACCTATATGCACATGACCCGGAGGGTTTGCATGACCGCATACAATAATGCGCCACACGACCCTTTGTGTTTACAAGACAGCATACAATAATGCGCTATAGAACCCTAGGTCTGAACTTCGCAATCTTATGAGAAGTAAAATAAAGATAAGCTGCTTAACGGTTACAGATCGCCCATAGATGGCTCTCCGCTAACCCATTACTCAAATGGAGTGTAAAATCTGATATGGAGAGCACTTAGTTAGGGATATAGGCAACAAACTAGTGCAATTCCCAATTGGGAAACATTTTGTGCCATTATCCACCTAACATTAACAATATTTAATTCCTTATCTCTACTACACCATTGTGTTGTTGAGTACTAGGAATAATCAATTTTCTAAGCATCCATTTCTCTTCACAGAGTTTCCTAAAATAACTCAAATAGATACTCGCCACCTTGGTCAAAACTAAAAGCACAAAAGCTGTTATCTAATTGATCTCAACCTCATATGTGCAATGTCAAAAAAATCATCTCAAAACTTTTGACTTATGGGAGATCAAATAGTCTTGACTCAGATGCGTATCGTAATCTATAAATGTGTCGAGATTGAGGCTTAGCTATCATACCCTTACACATATCTAGTCACAAATATCATAGTGGACAAAATGCGCCAATACAAATGACCTTCTACGGCTTTCCTACTTACTTGTGCGCACCTATTGCGAACAAAGTTACACATTCATATGAGAGCAGGATGTCATAAGCGAGTGGGCCCGAGAAGGCCTACTCAAACCATCGTGTCATTAGCTCATTAATGTGATTAAGTATAATAAGCCACTGGTTCATGACCAATGTCATAAACAAATTCCAATCATCTTAATGTGTGAGTTCTCAAAGACAAGTTTTAAAGGTTTAGACCCAACTAGGTAATGACTCACGACTAAGTCATATTCACTAGATCATAAAAGGGATGTCATGGAGATATCAAGTGCGCCTAAGTCGCAAATTTAACTAGTAAGTGCTAATCCCCTGCACCTTCAAGTCAATTTTATTCTCCATACACTTTACTGCATCTAGTTGAAAGATGACGATACTCCTCTTGCCATATCTATTTCTCGCTTCATAGTTACTTGCAATGAATTCTACTATCCACAAGAAGGAGAGAATAAGCTATCAACTATGACAGCTCCAAAGTAACTTAAGCGCGAATTAGGCTAAAGAGTCTAATTCAACACAATACTCTCACAAGTAATGCGTCAAATTCTTAGAGTCATAATAACCTTGTCGGCCTTGACCTTTTCATCACTATGCCGCAACGTTTGCGCTTAGTGTTAAACGTTATTAAAAAACGTTAGCCTAACTAAGGAATCATACAAAGAAGCCCCTCCTCATGTCTCACACTCAAGTGTGGAAACAGTAAGTGTCCAGACTTAGACAAGTTGGCAATGCTAATAGATTTTGCAGCCACTAAGCGCTAATCTTTTCACTTAGTGTTAATAGATTTTGCAGCTACTAAGCGCTAATCTTTTCACTTAGTGTTAATAGATTTTGCAGCTACTAAGCGCTAATCTTTTCACTTAGTGTTAATAGATTTTGCAGCTTCTAAGCGCTAATCTTTTTACTTAGTGTTAATAGATTTTGCAGCTTCTAAGCGCTAATCTTTTAACTTCACGTGATATTTCAACGCACACTATTATAGTGCATGAAATTTTGCTCCATCCAACTCCCAATGATTGGGTAGAGAGCAAAACACTGCTCATACTGGCTACTCGTCTTACACTTAATGACTAATTTATTTAAGCTCGCATATCTAGGATGACGTGACTCTTGAATGTTACTTCATCCAATGATGTAACATTATTTACAAATCAAATTACAAAGTCAATCCGCGCAGCTCATTAGTCAAGATCAAATACTGATCTATTGAGGGCTTACTAATTTCATAACTCCAAAACTCGCCAACCAAAACTACGTAGTATGCCGCTAACCATAGCGCACACATTAGTTTTTATTGTGCCAAACAAGGCACCAAAACCACGGCGACTTTGAGTCATGTGTTCCTTACTTTGGCTCAATTAAGGTTTGACCTAAAGTCTCTAAGACTTTTGCTCATCTAAAGAATGGGATTAGTTTGTTCACATTTGAACATCTCTACTAAGTCTAGGTCAACCAAATTAACTTCCATAAGCTAAATAAATTTAGAGAGAAATTCGCATTAGGATTAGTTTGATTAGCATAATATAATTTTGCCGCAAAAATCTAAATTAAATAGTGACAATATTACACAAGTCGCAAGATCGAAAATCCGCTATGCTCGTAATCATCTCTTGCGCCACAGGTGACAATTATCCAAAATTTAATTTAATTTATGCGCAAAATATTGGTTTTCGGGAGTTAATCTACAAAGATTTCTCTCAACCGAATAACCTCCCACTGACTATGGCATAAAGCATGATAAATTCCATACAATAGCATCTTAATGTAAATTTACAAATAACTCATGCTATATTCATTTAATAATGGAATTCAAATAAATAAATAAATAAATAATCATGCTCCTCTAATTACAACATATTACAAACCTAAAAAATATGCTGTATTCAATATTCAGATTATGCCATAATTAAAGTGTACATCATTTTGAAATTTTCTGGAATTTTTCTGAAATATTCTGGAATTTTAAATAACTAATAAACACACATAAAATTAGAAATAAAAAATCCAGAAAATGATAAACTGAGACAATATTACCAGTAGATAGTAAAACATTTCAGAAGTCCACAATAAAAATTTCAACCCCGGAAAATTATTTATGCAATACCAGAATCATTTTAAAGCATAAAAAATGAATTATTAACACAGAAAAAATATTTTTTATTTTCGTAAAATTTTCAAAATTTTACAGAATATAGAAAAATTAATTCTGAGTCTAACAGTACCAACCATGCTTAAAACAAAGCTATAACGAATAAATTATGGCCAATTAACACAATTCAGAATTAAAAACAAACAAACAGAGCCTTAGAACCAAGCCAGGCGGGAAAAACGGCTCGGCTCGGCTCGGCGCCGCTCAGCGCAACTCGGCGCGAGTCGGCTTAAGGGGCGGCTCGGAGCGCGGCTCGGCGCTCGGCTCCAGCACGCGGCGCGCGTGCGAGGCGCGGACGGCGTGCGCGTGGACAGCGCCGCTGACGCGCGCGTGCAGGCGCGTCTGCAGGGGCGTCTGGCGCGTGTGGGCGCGTGGCAGTGCGTGGGCGCGCGTGGCAGTGCGTGGGCGCGCGTGGCTGCGGCGTGGTGGCGCGTGCATACCACGCGCCGCCTTCCAGGGTACTGACTGGTCCGATTTTTATACTGCCGGACTTCTTTTTTCAAAATAAAACCGTTTATGGTATGAAAAAAGACATTAATGAACATAAAAAAAAATTTATGCTCTTAATCTATTCAAAATAGATTTTTTTTTTTTTCTTTACAAACATTCATGTATATAATGTAAACATACACATGTAAAAATATACACATGATTAAAAAGAAACACGAAAATATCCATCAATGGCTCTGATACCAATGTAAATCAAAACACATTAAATGCAGCGGATAAAATGTTTAGATCATACCTTTGTGATGATAGAACCTCGTGGATAAATCACGTGCTTCCAGAGTCTGATAAACCAACCCAGCAGTGAAGTGATATCACAGATTGAATATCACCCACACAAACCACAGTGCAAATGACTTGATCGTTGTGTTTTTGGGAGAGAGTCAGAATATGGGTAAAACTCAGATCGTACGTTGTTTTTTCTCTTGGTTACCCATAACCATATATCAGATATATGATATATTATTATATCTATCCATATCAGTTAAAACTGATAATATCTGTATCTTGAGTGGTTATCTAAATAGGTTTGAATCCAATTTTAAAACCTATTTGGATAGGATTCCAAATTCAAATTCAAATGGTCATGCCACATGGGCGCCCATTACTAACAAGCTTTTATGGGATTATGGAATGTGTGCTGATACTAGCAGAGGGGCTGCAGTTAGATTACTGGCAGAGGGGCTGAATCTTCTTCTATGGTTTACCTCTCTCTCTCTCTCTCTCTCTCTCTCTCTCTCTCTCTCTCTCTCTGTGTATTTAAGCTAACTAACATTCTTTATACTATTCACAGTCATTGTGGAAGCAATCAGCTCTATGGCTTACCTCTCTCTCTCTCTCTGAGGTGTTTGGAGTCTCACGATAGATTTTAATGGTTGCAGGATTACAAAGAGCACAACAATGACACCACCGTACACTTTGAAGTTATTATGTCCGAGAACTTGATCATGGCAAAGCAAGAGGGCTCGCTAAAGAAATTTAAACTCACCACAACTATCAGCACAAGCAACATGCATCTGTTCAACCCAAAAGGCGTGATTAAGAAATATGAAACCCCTGAACAAAGTATGATTGTACTATACACCAGTTCAGATTAACCTCTAATCATGTATCAAATTTTCAGGTTATTTACAATTTAATTCTTTTGATTTGTAGTTCTTGAAGAATTCTTCCACGTAAGACTTGAATTCTATGAGAAGAGAAAGGCAAGTTGTCTAATGTTGTTGTGTTTATCTTTTCTTCCCATTTTGATCCCTTTCAACTCATTGGTTTTCAAACAGAAAGTATGCACCTCATTATAATCATCTTACTTCATTTTATTTTACAGCACTTCACTGCTCTCATTATCTGTGACAAGGAGGTTATTCAGTGGATGACTTTATGGAATGCATTCAAGGATGAATTTGAGAATGAAAAGAACATTCTTGGTGGTTCTTTAGGACGATCAAGCACAAGGTTGATGCTTGGTGAAAAGAACATGTTTGGTGAAAAGAACGATCAAGCACGAGGCTGATGCTTCAAAACCATATATATTCCTTCCTGTTTTAGAATTTTTTTTGGATTCTTTCATTGATTTTCCTTTTAATTTTTGTTCAATTACTTATTGGTTTTCAATGGATGGATGTTTAAAACTTGTCTCAATTAATGTTTTGAATGGAATAATTGTAAAGTTTGGGATTGAGCAGGAAAATATGATGAATTTTAATGTTATATTTGGGTTGGGTTGAATGAATTTTGTTCAATATTGGATTGAATGTTTATAAACAAAAATTGATTGTTAAAAAAAAAAAGAAAGAAGAGATTTGGCGACTAACTAATTAGTTGTTGATTGTTTAATGTCATTTGCGACTAAATAATTGGTCGCCAAATTCTACACTTTTGCAACTAAAATCATTGGTCGGCAATTCCTTACCTTTTAGCGACTAAATTATTAGTTGGCGATTCCTCAACTTTTGGCGACGAAAACAGTTGGTCGCCGATTTTTTGCTTTTGGCGACAAACATATTTGGTCGGGAAAATATTACTTTTCGCGACCAAAGTGTTTTAGCGACTAAATTAATTAGTCGCGGTAATGAAATATTTAGCGACCAAAAATTTAGTTGGCAAATCCAACTTTTCCCGACCAACCAAAATTTTGGTCGCGAATTACTTTTGCCGACCCTCAATTGGCGACTAAAGTAGTGACCAAAAAAATTGGTCGCGGATAACTTTTGCCGACCAAAAATGGGCTTTTAGCGACCAATTTTTTGGTCGGCAAAAGTGTTAATTCTTGTAGTGAATATAATTGGAAATCCTATATAAGATACAGACCAAATTTGTATTATTTAATTTAGTATTTTTTTTTTTAATATGTAATTGATTGATTGTGTTATGTGTGAAGAGAATGAATGTTAATAGCATTGAACTTGTGAAAATTAAAAATTAAAAATTTACATTTTGATAGTCATGTGGTCCAAAATAAGACTTCCGGTTCAATGCGAAGAGAAAAGCCAATGTGGTTGGATTTGGAAAACGAGAGAAGTATGCCTTCGTTTGGTGTGTCAACTTTTTTTCTTTTTTTTTATTATTTTAGTAAAAAAAATAAAATAGGCTAAATGAATAATAAGATAAAATGTCACATTTAAATCATAATCATTTCATTTTTTTCTCACAAAAGTCAAAAAAGATATTTTAAATGAGACTTTTTAATCGCAAGTTAAAATAGTCAAAAAATTAAAAAAATCAACCCACATTCCAAATAAACCAACAATGTATGGAAAAAGGAAAATGAGATTATAGAAGTTCATAATATGTGATTTAGCAGTTTCTATGTATTAGAGAAGATCTGGATATCTGAGATTTTCTATTTTGTCATCAGCTACATTGCTTTTTAACACCATTATAAATTTCAATTTCAATTATCTCAGCACTTCGTTTTCTATAATACGAATAATTATAGAATTCTTTCTACTAGTAACTCTTTTTTTTTTTTTTTTTTATATATATGTTTCTAGTTCATGTCATACAAGTACACTTTTCAAAATCATGAAAGCATTATTTGTTAATGCCAACACGATTTTAAAATTATAATTTAAAAAAAATATTTGTATAAATACTTGCAGTTGAAAAATTGCCTCTCAAAAGTCCAAGCTTCTGCTAGGTCAGAATTTGCCTTTCCCACTAATTGAAAAAGATTTTTCCTTTCAATTGTAAAGGTTCCAGTTTTCTCCATCCCACTATTAACATCTGAGAATTCTGTAACTATCCCATCAACCTATAATAAGTGTTAGTACCAAAAATTTTAATATTTCTTCCATCTTAAAATATTAGTTTTTTATTTTATTTTTTATTATCTTAAAATATTAGTTTATTTTTAAAAATTAAGATTTGAAATAATATGAATTTTTTAATTTATTCTTTTTTTAAATTCATTAACAATACAAAAAGTACAATTATGACTAAGGATGTTAATTTGAATCCGACCCAATAGAGACTCGCCTCCGACCGGATTAGAACGGATTTTTCTCGAAAATACCCTCGACAGTCCGAGGATAGTATTCGAAACTGAATCCCCTAGAACTTTCGGACCGGGGACGATGATAGGCTCTTCGCTCGTCCCCGTTTTCGCCTCGAACTGGAATTACTATTATACCCCTCTATATATATATGTGTGTGTGTGTGTGTGTGTGTGTGTGTGTGTGTTTCTCTAGAGATTTTTTGACTCATTTTAGGGTTTAGGTTCATTGGTGTTTGTTTTTTTTTTTTTTTTGTGGTATGGGTATTGTTTTGTATCTTGTTTGTCATGTTGTTGTTTGAATGTTTATGTTTGGACATTGCTAAATTATGTTTTTATGTATATTATTTTTATTTGTCTCAAAAAATAAATAAATAAATAAAATGGGATATGCAAAATTCAAAAAAAAAAAAAAGTCGGGGATTTTTCTAGGCCGGGAAAACCCAATCCCCATTACGGGCAGGGGCGGGGGGTGATGGTGTAACAACCCTGACCCGTGCTTAACACTAATCCATGTTTAAGTATGCTAAATAAGTAATTAAGAAGAAATCCTGAGTCAATTATATGTGCATTGCACCATTTTATGTTTATATCTGTTTAACGTAGAAAGACCTATTCATATTTTAGCTTTGAATTGCGAATTGAAAGCCTTATCGGCATCTAGCTCAGAAATTGACTTGATCTATGTGTTAATTAGGATTTATAGGATTTTATGGTAAGTTTAATTAAAATTCAATTTGGCACAATTAAATTAGAATAACTTATGTTAATTAGTTTAGTTTAAGTTATTTACATATGTGCCATTGGGTGGGCTTTTGCAATGTCATTTTATACCTTATACATGTTTTGAGTTCACCTTTGAGCCTCTAAGCCCCAAAACGTGAGAAGGAGTGAGAGAGGGGAGAAAATGGTTCCAGACTTGGAGATTTGAGCCCAATTTAGGGAAATTGTTGACATTGGAGGAGATTTGAAGATTTTAACTTCAACCATTGTAGATTCAAGCCCCTAGGTAAGAAATTGAACTCTTCATTGAGTAATTGGGTTGGATTCTACAAGATTATTGATGAATTAAGTGAATTCATATAGGAGTTACACTAGAATTGGGTCATACCATGCATGCATGTTCATTTTCTCACAAATTGAGCATGAGTCCCAAGATTTCTTCCATGCATGTGTTCATCTCACTCACATTTTGGGAGTTCATCATGTTTTCCATTAAATTGCCAAGTTTCATCATGTTTTGAAAAGGTTGGATGCAAGAAAAAATTCATGCATGTTGTGTTCTTCAAACATTTACAAAGTTTAAGTTGAATTTGGTACAATTGGCACACTTTTGGGCTTGAATTTTATGAAATGATCTTTAAAACATGTGGTGTTATGAGTTTCTAAATGTTTTCCAGAAATTTGGCCCAAAAGGATGAGTTTTGGAATGTTTGATGCATGGTTTGAAGCTTGGGAGCAAATCTGGAAAACCCAGAATTCGGCTTCCTCGCTCGAAGCGAAGGATTCCACGCTCGAGCGACCACCTTTGTTTTCAAACCTTCGCTCGAGCAACGGAATGTTGGCTCGAGTGTAAATTGTAAGCTCTCAGGTTTTTGCGTGTGCAGACGCACACTCGAGCGACGAGATCTACGCTCAAGCGAGGAGCTATGTCTCACGCTCAAGCGAGCATCGAGCGAAGAATTTCAGCAACCAGTACTTTTCACATTTTTGTAGAGCACTTGAGCGAGGGAATCTACGCTCGAGTGGCCTCTCTCATTTGGTAATCTCGCTCGAGCGAAGGAGTCTACGCTCGAGCGAGACCCCTGTTTTCAACAAGTTTTAAAAAATGTTTTTAAGTACATTTTTGCATCCTCATTTCATCCTAGGCATTCCTAGGCCATGATTACTCCACAATGAGGTTAAAGGCTAGAAACACACTAAGAGCAATGAATTAAGTTATGTTCAGTCCGGGTGTGGGAATTCAACGTATGTATCTATCATGTTATGTAGGTCACGCGCCTTGAGATAAGTGAATTGCCAACTTTGTCGTCTAATTGGAGCTACCAATTACCTGTGAGTAATAACTCTGTAAAGTTATGTTTAACTTTAATTATTTTCTGATGATATGAGATGATAAGGTTCTGAAATGCTATATTTTGTATGAATGAATGATTGTCTAATGTTCTTTGAAACGTAATTGTGGTATTCTTAGCAGAGGCCCTCGCCTAGAGGACATAATATTGTGGCTTGTGGTCATGAGGCCCTAGCCCGGGGGTTAATACCGTGGCCCAGACCCATGCCTGGGGGAAATAATACTGAGGCCTAGGCCCTTGCCCGGGGGAAACAATACCGTGGCACAGGCCCTAGCCCGAGGGAAACAATACCGTGGCCAATGTATGAGATATGTTTACCGGTACCGGAGGTTCCTTAGTGGAACTTGATATGCTTGACCTAAGAGACATGTTTAAGTTAATGGATGTACCACACATGATTGAATAAGGACAAGACTATGATTCAATTTCACTATCTGTTTATGATCCTGAATTGTTATGAGACAAGTTATGGACATCATTCATTAAAGTCTTTACTTTGTTATTATTCACTGGGTTGTCGATCACTGTTTATATTATGTATGTAGGTGAGCAAGCTCGCGACCAGGCCCAGAATTGACGGCCTAAGTTTCAGTTTTGTCAGCCAACTATTGTGCCTCCCGAGGAGGTTCCGATTGAAGTCAAGTTTCATGGCTGTTTTTGTAATCATGATAAGCTATGTTTATACTATGTTGTGTTTGGTCAAGATGTCTGGCAATGTATGTTGAGATGTGATGTGTAAAGTTTATATCATTGTTATAAAAAGTTTTAAGTTAACCGTTCCATGTATGTCTGCACAGCTCTATGGATTATGTATGTCTTAATTATTTGCTTCCGCAGCCCCTGCTATATACTATTATGCCAAGAGGCCTTTAGTAATCCAAGGATTTCTGGCTGGTCACGATGCTAAACCTATAGGGGCGGGTTTGGGTTGTGACAGATGGGTTCCTCGTCGGGGATCGAGGGTGGGGACAGGGATAGAGACGATGATACCTTCGGGGATAAGGGACAGGGAGTGTAATCCCCGGTCCAACCCGGCCCCGGCCCAGCCCGTTGCTATTCCTAATTATGACAATTATTATTCTCAAAAAAATATATTATGATAGAGTAATTTTAAAAAATTAAATATTTTTAAAATATAATAATTATACTATCAAAAAAATTAAATTTCCTAAAAGAGACTAGACGGAGAGAGGATAAAAAACTTCACAATCTAGAAACTAATAACCTAATATGATGCCCCTGGCCTGCATAGTAATCAAGAGCAATACTTTGAACAAGAACACTGCCAATGCTACGGATTCCATCAATATTCAAGTACTACAACATTATGTAATCTAATCTACCTTGCATCGAAGTGTTTAAAGTTGGCTTCTCTCTCACCTCCTATTCTACATTTTCAAACACAAAAGAAATTTCATTCCACCGTTGCCAGTTGAAGTAAAAGGGAAAAACAAGATTCACCCTAATCAACCTGTTGCCAGTTGCTTGATTTAATAGAAACGTGGCAACAAAGGTACTAAGCTTTCGTTTGGCAACTTGGGTTGGATTGGGTTGAGTTTGAGTTATTTTAGTCATAAAAAAGATAAAATAGGTTTTTTGTCCAATAAAATAAAATGTCACATCAAATTCATAATCATTACATTATTTTTCTCACAAAAAGTTAAAAAAACTAAAAAGTATATTCCAAACGAGGCTTGTTAGCCCCAGGCTAAAATAGCCAAAAAGTCAAAAATCAAAAAGCCAACCCATTTCCCAAACGAACTCTAAGTGGTGTTTTGAGAAGTTGGTAAAAAGTTAGATTTTGGCTTTTTTGTGACTTTTTTTGTGTAAAAAAACTAAAAAACCAAAAAGTTAACTTTTTTATCAAGTTTCCAAAACACCCCTAAATGCAAATAAAATAATTTACGTATATAATGAAAAAATTATTGATTGATCTAAAGATATCACGTGACTATGTCCTTGGCAAATTACAAATTTTCATAGCCTTTCATATTTCTTAACTACTCAATATAAAATCATAAGTTTTACCTCTTTTACCAATCAAAACACACCAAAAACACAACGTGATTGTGCCCAAGGCCAACAAATAACTTCTATATACAAGGAGTGTGGAATTCCAAAATAGAGGCTGCAAATTGCAAATCTCTTAGTGCCACATTGACATTGTAAAGGCAAAAAAGTAATTTCACCTACACTATGGAGGTACAAGGTCATGTGAGGCCATTAAATATTTAATGACCAAAATACCCTCAAGTTAATGTATTTTAGATGCTTAAATACAAAGGTCATTTTGGGCATAACATGACAAAATAGAAGCCTTCTCATAAACCGTGAAATCACTATTCAAAGAACCTCAACTCCCCTATATGGGTAATTATTCAGTACTTTTGAAGTATGAACACGTGGTATTCCATAAGGTTTTGATTGGTGGAGAGGGATAGGGGCCCACAATTTATGTTGGGCATGGGGGAACAACATGGGAGTTAGGCCCCATTTGTTTTCAGAAGTAGAATAAGAAGGATTAATAGAGAGGGGATTGATAGTGAGGGGACTATTAGTGAGGGGATTGCTAGTGAGAGGATTAAGAAAAATATATTTGTTTGATAACCAGTGGACTAGTAATAGTTCATGTTTGTTTTGAGAGATAAGAATGGGATTAACCATGTAAAATTACACAAATACCCTTGTTGTATTGGTATTAAATTTAAGCTTATACCAACCAATAAATGCATTACCCAATTAAACTATTCAAAAATTAAAATTAAAATCACATAACTAAAAATAATAAAAAATTCAACTATTAATCTATTTATTATTATTAAAGAAACCAACTTTTGTCCAAACCAGCCCATGGTTTTGATAAAAGTGTTCAGAACATTATCTACTCATATAATGTTGCCTTTCACTCTGTGAGTTCGCCGACATAGAGAGAGAGAAGGAGAGAGTCAATGGCGAAAAAGATGAAACGTGAATGAAGAGAGCCTGTGAAGAAGAAACATATCCCCGTAATCAGTCCCTCCACTGATCATAGGTATATATATGTATGTATATGTATATCGTGTATGTCTTTTGATTTGTATCTCTTTTGTCTTATTTAATCGAAGATTGGAGCATCACTTTTCAATTTTATTATTCTAATTTGTAATTTGTCTACACTTCTGTTTGGTTGGTGAGAAATCAAATGAAATATACATACATACATATATATATATATATATGATAAGAGAATAGAAACACACAGACAGACAGAGAGAGAAGAGGGTAAACAAGTAAATTACTCCCCTAATACCAACGGACTAATATTCAATACCAAGTGTTGAGGCAGACTAACAATCCCAACATTCAAGGCTCATCTGAAGCCCTCCGGCTTATGAATCCATTTCCCAAATCTGCAAACAAACGAGAGGTATGTTCACTGTTCATCATTCACAGTCCTCTCCGAACTGTGAAAAAGGAAAACAAACGAGGCCCTAAGTAATTAGTGATTGGCTTAGAGTATGGCCACATGATGTTCTGGGAGTATTGTACAATTTCCTATTATAGTATACTAGTTTTGAGCTGATCGTGCGTTGCACAATCACGGTGCCAATGGTGAATTTGGTGGTATAATAAGCAATATATAATTGAGTGTTAGTATTATATTATAAATATTAAGAAAACGAGATACATTAACCTTAATAAATGAATAGTCTATGAAAGATTATCATGTAATTAAACATGTAACTTAAAAGATGAGAAGATGAAAATATAATTAAAGTGAAGTTCTGTTTGAAAAATAAGTTTTTTAAATGAGTCTTGAAAATTTGTTTGATTATGAATTTTGAAAAGAGTTTTGAGTTGTATTTAAAATTGTTTTGGGTTTATTTTTTTAAATATATAAATATTTTCTTAATTTTATTTTTTAGGGTAAATATTTTTTATTGTAAATATTTATTTATTTTTTAAATGTGTGCTGTATTTACTATATTTGTGTGATGTATTTTTTTTAAATATTTTTATAATTTTCATTTTACATATTTTCTTATTTTTTTATTTAAAATATTTTAGTTGCAATTTTTTTATTTTAAAAAAATATTTTTTTTATTTTTTAAATTTTGAAAATTTTTGGGTCGCCTATAACAAATCATTTGGAAAATAGTTAAAAATTAGGGAACTTACCAATAAGTCTCATATACAAAGTTTAAGACCCATCTAATTCTCAAACAAAACACTTGCACCAATTAGTCCTATATATTTTTAATTGTTACCAAAAAATCCTTTTTTTTTTTTTAATTTACAGATGTTGTTATATCCTACTACCGTTGGACTTCCGTTAAACAGTCACCGGAGACTCGTTCGAATGTTCAACATCACCGGGAAGTCGCCGAAGTATCGCTGGAAGTTCACCAAAGTGTTAAGAACGTTAATGGAAGTCGCTGGAATGTTCAGAACGTTCACTGGAAGTTAAGAACATCATTGGAGACTCACCGGAATGTTTAGAATATTGTCGGGAAAAAAAAAAGAATAAATTGAGAAATTAGAGCAAAAAAAATAGCAAAATGTGCTAAATATTGATAAACTAAAAGAAAAAAAAAATGGAACGACAAAAAACAGCAACAATGGGAAAAACATATGCTATTTTTCAATTTTTGTAAGGTTTAAGCAAATAATCTCCAATATTGATCAAACTGAAAAGTAAGTTTTGAAACTGTAAAATGTTACAGTTTCAAAGCAAAAATCTATTAAGCATTTATCCTTATTAATCAAATTGAAAAACATGTTATGAAACTGTAAAATTTTACAGTTCTAAAGAATGTTATGAAACTGTAAAATTTTACACTTTTATACCATGATTCATTCCAATAGCAAAAAAATTTGAAACTGTAAAATTTTACAGTTTTAAACCATGATTCATTCCAGCACCCAAAAAAATTTGAAACGGCAAAATTTTACAGTTTTCACCGCCTGTAACTAAAACTCGAAAATAACTTGTTCAAAACTTGAAAATTTTCTCCATTAGAATAGAAAAAGAGAAGTGTATAGCTATAAAAATGTAGAAAAAAATAAGAGATCGAAGTAGAAAGACGAATATAGAGAGAGGATTGTACTCCGACAACTATTGTTTGTTTAAATCTAGCCAAATCTGATATAGGTCTACTCAGATCTGATGTAGATCTACATCAGATCTAAGTAGATCTACTCATCTTCTTCGTCGGAAACATATCTTCTTTACCATCGGTGAGGGTGAAGTAAGGAGTCGGCGGTCGGTGGTTGCCGGTGAATCCCAATCGATGGTAGTCGTCGGTCACCGATACCTATATATCGGAAAGAGAAATAGAAGAAGCGAGATATGGTTACCCGTCAATGATCGCCGGAAATCACAAAGAGCAAAAGAGGCAGGGAAGAAGAGAGGCAGAGAAGAAGAATAACGTTATAGGACTTTTTGGTATAAGCAAAAGGTTATTGGATTAAGTAGATTACACATTTTTCAAAAACACTTCTTGGTAATTTTCCATTAAAAAAATAACAAAATATTATTTTTCAAAAAAAAATTTTAAAAAAAATTCTTCAAAAATAAAAAAAAAATGTTCTGAAAAAATTATTGTTTGAAAAGAAAAAAATAAAAAATAATTTTAAAGAACAAAATAAAAGATTTTATTTTTTATTTTATTTTTTATTTTTTGTGTTTTAAAAATAGAATTTGACAACTTTGTTTGTTTACGAGTTTTAAAAAAAGTTTTGAAAGTTTTTTTTTTATTCAAATCATGATTCCAAAACTTAACCAAACGATACATTGGCTCCGTTTGGTTTAATTTTTGAATACTGATTTAGTGCCGAGTTGTGTTTTGAGTTTTGAGTTTTAAAATGAGAAAATTTATTTCATTATGAGTTTTGAGTTATATTTTGAAAATTTTTAGATTTATTTTTTTAAATATTTAAAAATGTTTAAGAAAAATTATTATTTTTTATTTTAAATATTTTTTTATTATTTTTATTTTATTTTATTTTATTTTTTAATTTTTTTATAAATATTTATTCTTTTTTTAAATTTAAAAAGTTTTTGGATCATCCATCTATATCTGAATCATAACAAGTTATTTGGCCAATACTTAAAAAAATAATAAAATAATTTTTTGAAAAAAAATAAAAACATTTGTCTTCAAAAATAAAAATACGCAAAATATTTTTTGAAAAAAATATAAAATAAAATATAAATTTAAGGAATAAAATAAAAAAATTATTTTTTTTGAAAAAGTTCAGTTTTGAATTTTGAATTATGTGTTTGATAATATGTTTTGAATATAATTTTTTAATTGAGTTTTAAATTATGTGTTTAATTATGAGTTTTGAAAAAAATTTAATTTTTTTTAATTAAAATCACAATTTCAAATTAAACCAAATGCAACCCTTTTTCCACTGCAGGATCACTTCCTTCACACTACACGTCGGACTAAGAAGGTCAATGGCTTTTTGATTGTATGGAATGTTTTGAAAAGATAGCTAAAAATTAATTTTTAAATTTTAATTAAGTTTTTTTAATTTTTTTAAAAAGTGATTTGAAAAAGTTAGTAACAAGTTTTTTTTTTTTTAATTAATATTTATTTATAATATCATATAACCATGCCATAATATAAAAAGATCAAAATATCCCTTCCCTATTTGGTAATTACAGAATTTCATCCTCTCACTCTCCAAGCACCTTAAAAAGGGCATGAAGGGTATATTCGTAAATTACCATCTTGCGTTTAACTGGCCTTCCCAATGGGTTTGTGCTAAAAAAACCAACGTCTGAATTTTTTCACAAACACACAATTGCAGCTTCTAATCACTCCCCCAAACAGGCCTATATACATTGAAATTATGTAAATGCAACGATTGTACCTAGATATAGACTGCTAGGTATGGTAGGCCTACATACATTGAAATTATGTAAGTACAATGGTTGTACCTAGATATAGATTGCTAGGTATGACATCAAATTGATGATGAATTTAAAGTCGAATGAATTAAAATAACATTTTTTAATCAAATCAAATATACATGTGTGGGGGCCGAGAAGAGGGAGTCGTAGAGATTTTGGATAGTCGAATTTCGGAGAGTCGAGATTCGAAGCATTCGGCAATTGCCTCGCAAGCTCAAATCCAACCCTATTCGGTCAAATAACCGATTAGGCAAGGGGCCGAATGAAGGTCGGTCTATTATAAAATGTGCCGAATATTAGTTAGAAATGGACCTAATCCCGAGGCCCATGGAAGAAAAGATATAAATAGAAGAACATCAGCCAGAAAGAGGTATGTGAGAATTGTTGTGCTTAATTTAGAATACAAGCATTCTTGAGTGTGGATTCTGACTTGTCCGTCGGAGTGCTAATTCCGGCACCCCCGACCGGAGTGTTTATTCCTTTTCAGGTGACCAGAAGAGGATCACGAGCGTTCTCCAGGATCAGAAGAGTAATTCCAAACCACTTCTCCACAACTGGCGCCGTTTGTGGGAATACTCAAGCACATCCATGGTGAGCGTGACGGAAAATCCTCCGACAGTCACTGTCGACCCTATACCGCAAGATGAAACCACTCCAACAAACATGCTTGGAACAGAGACTATCGCCGCAAGACGTGCCTTGAATTTCGCTTCACCCTCGACTTCGGAGCACGAAGCAATGCAAGCGATCCTGCAACAAGCAAAGCAAAACGAACAAAGATTGGAGAACATGATCGCAGAGAACGAACATCTCCTTCAGGATTTGGCCTTGGAGTTGGCGAAGTCCAAACAATCTGCATACCAAGGCCCGAGACGACCCGTGAGGGCAGCTGGTCGACGTTCTCAAGCCCGACAACAAGATACTGATAGCAACTCCGACTCATTATCCTTGGAGCCCAAGAAGAAGGGACGATATGAAATTTCCAGTTCTTCTGAAGAGAATCTCCATACAAGGCGTAAGCGAAGAAGAAACAGCTCGGATGACGATCAACACGATCCTTTTGTACGACGGATTACAAAGGCAGTGCTACCCAAGAAATTCAAAGCACCATCATTCACCTTGTACGACGGTAAACTGGTACAAGATGGCCGGCTACAACGGTATGTCCGAAAAGGCAACCCAACCAAAGCAATAGCCTTGACACAGGATTCACATGCGATCCGCGTGATCTACATGATATACAGCCTGCCAATGTCATCAGCGGTGCACGCGATTCAGTCAAAGTCTAACCCTCAAGAGCAACTCACTCTGGCTAAACGGCCCCATGAAGCCGAGGTTATCACTTTTGATGATTCGGATTTGGCCGGAGTAACACTGCCCCACATTGATCCCTTGGTAATTGAGTTACGCGTAAACCGATTCACAGTTGAGCGCATACTCATTGATCCGGGGAGCACATCGGAGATTATGTACTACAAGACATTCACCAAACTCGGCTTCTCCGAATCGAATCTCTCTCCGGCCCCTTATCCACTATTCGGCTTCAATGCCAATCCATAGTAGCCGTTGGGGAAAATCAGACTTCCCGTTGGAGCAGGCTCCCGAACAGTGGATGTGGGATTCTTGGTCGTCAAGCTGCCGTCGCCGTATAACCTCATCATGGGGCGATCCTGGTTGCATACTATGCGAGCCGTGCCGAGCACCTATCATCAGCTGCTCCGTTTCCCTACAGAACGCGGTATTGAGCAAATCCGTAGCTCCCAGAAATCGGCACAAGCATGTTATCTCCTCGCTCAGAAAAGGCCAAAGGAACTACAGGTGAATTCCATTGAGTTACCGGATCGAGAAAGCCTCGACGATGTCGGGCGGCTCCCAAATGAAAAGGCAATGGAAGACTTGGAACGAGTTCAAATCGATGGAAGCCCAGACAAGTTCTTCATGGTCGGCACCTCCTCGAATCAGGCCGACAGACAGCAGCTAATATCTTTCCTACTCAACAACCTCAATGTCTTTGCATGGACTCCGTACGAGATGCCGGGTATAGATCCGTCAGTTTCACAGCACCATTTGAATGTCGATCCTAAATGCAAGCCAATCATTCAGAAAAGCCGGCGGTCAGCCGCAGAGCACACTGCCGCCGTTGTTGAGGAGGTTGACAGGCTGCTTGACGCCAGAGCAGTTAGGGAGGAGGTGACCTACCTTACATGGCTCTCTAATACAATGGTGGTGAAGAAGAAAAATGGGACTTGGCGAGTGTGCGTCGACTTCACAGACCTAAACAAAGACTGCCCAAAAGATTATTTTCCTCTTCCCGGGATAGACCAGCTTGTAGATGCTACGGCACGCCATCAACGTATGAGCTTCCTTGATGCCTATAGAGGTAATCATCAAATCACTATGCATCCGGAGGATCAAGAGAAAACTGCATTCCTTACCCCAAGAGAAACCTATTGCTATAAGGTAATGCCTTTTGGGTTGAAGAATGCATGGGCAACCTACCAGAGATTGGTCACCACCATGTTCAAGGAGAAACTCGGCAAAACTATGGAAGTGTACATTGACAATATGGTAGTTAAGTCCAAAGAAGAGCAGAATCATATAGCCGATCTGGAAGAGAGATTCGGCATCCTACGCAAATATGGAATGAAGTTGAACGCTTCCAAATGTGCGTTTGGTATCGGCTCTGGCAAATTCTTAGGCTACATTGTCAACCACAGAGGAATCGAAGCCAACCCAAGGCAAATCACAACAATCCTGGAGCTCGGCTCCCCTCGTTCAGTAAAGGAGGTTCAAAAGTTGATGGGGATGGCTGCCGCACTCAACAGGTTTATCAGTCGGTCCACAGATCGCTGCCGACAATTCTTTCATACACTACGGCAAGGCAAGGCCTTTGAATGGTCCGCCAAGTGCGAAGCCGCTTTCAACGGCCTGAAGACCTACCTCTACTCAGTACCACTCCTGACAACACCCTCTGCTGGCGACCCGCTCATTTTGTACCTGGCAGTTTCTGACCGAGCCGTCAGCGCCATATTGATAACGGAAGAGATGGGGGAGCAGCGGCAAGTGTATTATGTGAGGAAGGCAATGGTTGATGCTGAAACAAGCTACCTTCCGCTGGAAAAGCTCATCCTAGCCCTAGTTATGGCGGCAAGGAAGCTCATGCATTACTTCCAGGGGCACAGCATTGGGGTGCTAACAGATTATCTCCTCCGATCAGTACTACGCAGTGCGGAAGCATCTGGACGTGTTTCAAAGTGGGCTCTGGAACTTGGCCTGTACGATATTCAATTTCTACCTAGAACCTCAATCAAGGGACAGGTGCTTGCCGACTTTATCGCCGAATTCACAGGGGGCCTTGCCGACTTCAAATCTGATGTCGCCGACTTCAAGTCAGATGAAATTCAACCGAAGCCGAACTGGAGGATTTATGTTGGGGACATCTGGCAGTTGTATTGTGATGGATCGTCCAATCAGCGGGGCAGTGGAGCTGGAGTTGTAATCATGACCCCCGACGGCGCAATAATTGAGCAGGCCGTCAAGCTCGGCTTCGAAGCATCAAATAATGAAGCAGAATACGAAACCCTTTTAGCCAGTTTGCGAAATGCGCATACTCTGGGTGCTCGGTGTCTACTTGTGTTTTGCGACTCAAAACTGGTGATCAACCAGCTAAAAGGGAAGTACGCGGCAAGAAACGACCGTATGGCGGCCTATATGAAAACGGCCAATTCCCTGTTGGCAAAATTTGACAATCATTAGTTGAACCAGATAACACGTAATCAGAACACCTATGTAGATGCCTTGGCTTGCCTAGCCTCCGCAATCAATTCAGAGATTAAACGGACCATTGAAGTAGGATTCATCCTAGAGCCAAGCATTGGCCCTTTGGTGGAAGTCCAAATCAACGTTATAGAATCTGCACCAAGTTGGATGGATCCCATTGTTGCATTCCTATCTTCTGAACAACTCCCAGAGGACAAGAAAGAAGCACACAAGCTGCGAAACAAAGTCATGCGATACTACTTGGACCCGCAAGGAAGGCTTTATAAAAAGTCACTCTCTGGCCCATATTTGGAATGTGTGCACCCGGATAAAGTCGGGGAGCTTCTGACTGAAATACACGAAGGCAGTTGTGGAGCCCATTCTGGCGGACGCTCTTTGGCCCATCGAGCTATAACGTAGGGATATTATTGGCCGACAATGAGAGCGGACGCCGAATGTCATGGAAAAAAGTGTGAACAATGTCAAAAATTCTCCCCGTTAAACCATTTGCCTGCTGAAGAGTTGAACTCAATCACCAGCCCTTGGTCTTTCGCCCAGTGGGGGCTTGATATCGTAGGACCATTGCTGAGGGCCCCAAGGAATAAGCAATACCTGATCGTCGCAACAGATTACTTCACGAAATGGGTCGAAGCGGAGGCATTAACACACATCCGAGATGCTTACGTTAAGCGCTTTGTGTGGAGGAACATCATAACACGATTCGGCATTCCCAGAGCTCTTAACTCAGACAACGGCACCCAGTTTGATTGTGGCGTATACCGAGAGCTGTGCAGCAAATACGGTATTCGGCCTTACTTTTCTACGCCGGCTTATCCCCAAAGCAATGGCCAAGCTGAAGCCTCTAATAAATCCATCCTGGACGGCATCAAGAAGAGGCTAGAGAAAGCCAAAGGCAGATGGGTCGAAGAATTGCCGAGTGTACTGTGGGCTCATCGAACTACACCGAGAAGATTGACTGGAGAAACGCCGTTTGCCCTATGTTTGGAACCCAAGCAATCTTACCCCTGGAGATTGGCCACCCGACACTCAAGTCGCAAGTCTTTGATATGGGCCGAAACGACATGATGCTGGCTTTGGATTTGATTCTAATCGAAGAACGAAGAGACCGAGCCCTTGCGTCAATGGCGCGGTACCAGCAGCAGCTGGCAAAGTCGCATAATCAACGAGTTCAGCTGCGCCACTACACACTAGGAGAATTGGTCCTGAAGAAGGTGCTTCTAGCTGACAGGAAACCGGCCGATGGAAAATTGGGTCCTAACTGGGATGGCCCCTACCAAATTGATTCGATCGCCGGAGTAGGGGCATATCGGCTCAAAGACATGTCAGGAAGGAGTCTGCCACGGCCCTGGAATTCCACGCATTTACGCAAATTTTATCATTAACCCGACTTGTGGGACATGATGCTTGCTCCGAACTATTCGCTATGTACATCTCTTTTTCTGTAATACAAAGATTCCCGTTCACCTACTACAGAATCTAGTTCAAAGATGTTCCGATTAAAGCCTCCGGATTCGGAACGCCCTTCGTGGATATCACGACTGGCCAATTAAAGTCTCCGAATTCGGAACCACATCGGCGAATGATGTCTTTAGGCCGATCAAGCCTCCGGATTCGGAGCGCCCTTCGTGGATATCACGATTAGCCAATTAAAGTCTCCGGATTCGGAGCCCCATCGGCGAATGATGTCTTTGAGCCGATCAAGCCTCTAGATTCGGAGCGCCCTTCGTGGATATCACGATTGGCCAATTAAAGCCTCCGGATTCGGAGCGCCCTTCGTGGATATCATGGCTGGCCAATTAAAGTCTCTGGATTCGGAGCCCCATCGACGAATGACGTCTTTGGGCCGATCAAGCCTCTGGATTCGGAGCGCCCTTCGTGGATACCACGATTGACCAGCTAAAGTCTCCGGATTCGGAGCCCCATCGGCGAATGACGTCTTTGGGCCGATCAAGCCTCCAGATTCGGAGCGCCCTTCGTGGATATCACGATTGGCCAATTAAAGCCTCCGGATTCGGAGCGCCTTTCGTGGATATCACGATTGGCCAATTAAAGCCTCCGGATTCAGAGCGCCCTTCTTGGATATCACGACTGGCCAATTAAAGTCTCCAGATTCGGAGCCCCATCGGCAAATGACGTCTTTGGGCCGATCAAGCCTCCGGATGCGGAGCGCCCTTTGTGGATATCACGATTGGCCAATTAAAGTCTCCAGATTCGGAGCCCCATCGGCGAATGACGTCTTTGGGCTGATCAAGCCTCCGGATTCAGAGCGCCCTTCGTGGATATCACTATTGACGTCTTTGGGCCGATGAACCCTTCGGGTCGTGTGTAACACAATGTCGATTAAAGTAGGCCGAACAATGTCCATACAATCGTCTGAAATACGTTTATTCAAACATTTATATAATAAAACACATGCAATCATGTGTGTGCCGAACAAAACTTATAACAAAACATTGAAAATAAAATGCTTTTTCATTCGACCAACCAATAATTACATAATCTTAGACGCAATCTGCGTTTGAATATTTATAACGAGTATTTTTATTCGGCGTCTCCCTCATCATCGCTCTTTTCAACTTCAAAGACAGAAAAGGGAAAATGATCACGATGATCCAGGCCACATAAGTTGAAGTCGACACCCTTCGCTCGGAGAGCCTCCGCGGCCTGAAGAGCCGCGATCCAACCATGCTTAAAACTGCGATTCTCGCATCGGCAGACCTCCTCAGCAAGTGTCTCTTTCATTTTTTCAATCCCAACCTTCCGGCGATCATGGAAACCCTGCTCATAACCCTTGGCCCTCGCATTTGCTACGGCAAACATGGCTGCCGTATCTCGGTCGGCGATGGCATGACTCAATAGCCGTTGGGTCACCCTATCGTCCACAATCGGGTTAGACTGACCCGCCGCATGCAGATCAGAGACTTTAACCTTCCTAAGCTCCCTAAACTCGCCCTCGGCCTTTTCCGCACGAGCCTCCGAACTGCGGACCCGTTCGCCCATTTTCTCCATTTCTTTCCACACGGCGCGCAGACGCATGCCGACTTCGTAGGCGGTGTACAGCCCCTTCACCGCCCCATGAATACCTTCTCGAAACACTTCGAAACCTCGTCGTCCAACTATCGATTGTTGGACTTTCGGTGGAAAGATCTGTCTAGCGAACTCAACCGCTACACCCGGATCATTGACTATGAAATCTGCCTCAGTCATCGGTTTATTCCCCACGAACACTGCAAAACTCAATGGTCGTGGCATCGTGTCTGACTCATTCCTCGGTCGTGGTCGGGGGGAGCTTCCCCGTTGATACTTCTCTCTTCGGAGTGATCTGCTTCGGCGGCTTGAAGGTTGACGTTTTTCGCCTTCCTTGGACATCCTTCCTCCCGTACGCGCAGGTTCGCTGCTGCGATTCATCGCAGTATCTAGCTCAGCCAACGTTCGTCCCTCTCCTCTGCTGTTGAAGAATAGTCTGTTTGACATTTGCCCTCGCCTCAAGCTAGTTCAAATCGAGTCTGAATAAGAATAAGTGGACCCACTGGCGCGAACCCACCCCATTTATTCGTAGGTATGCAGCAACCCCGAGGCAATTTCTCCAACCGACGGAGATTTATTAATCTAACCGGCCGAGCATCTTGGCCCCATGCCGATTAATATGTGCCACAGCCACTTCATGCACTGATTTTTGGCTTGTTAAAATGGCAATTATGGAAGAATGCCTTGAAGTCCATGCAATGGCTGGGGCAAGGGAAGATTTATTAATCTAACCAGCCGAGTATCTTGGCCCCATGCCGATTGATATGTGCCACAACCACTTCATGCACTGATTTTTTGGCTTGTTAAAACGGCCTAATTATCTAAACGGCAATTATGGAAGAATGCCTTGAAGTCCATGCACTTGCTGGGGCAAGGGCAGATTTATTAATCTAACCAGCCGAGCATCTTGGCCCCATGCCAATTGATATGTGCCACAACCACTTCATGCACTGATTTTTGGCTTGTTAAAACGGCCTAATTATCTAAACGGCAATTATAAGAGAATGCCTTGAAGTCCATGTACTGGCTGGGGCAAGGGCAGATTTATTAATCTAACCGGCCGAGCATCTTGGCCCCATGCCGACTGGTATGTGCCACAGACACTCCATGTACTAATTTTTGGCTTGTTAAAACGCCCTAATTATCTAAATGGCAATTATGAGAGAATGCCTTGAAGTCCATGTACTGGCTGGGGCAAGGGCAGATTTATTAATCTAACCGGCCGAGCATCTTTGCCCCATGCCGATTGATATGTGCCACAGCCACTCCATGTACTGATTTTTGGCTTTCTAAACGGCCTAATCATGTACTCGGCAAGTATACAAAACGTTTTATCCAAAACAGCAACCAAACAATTCCGTTCATTAGTAACAGCAAAGTACAAAATGAATTTTCATTAAGTAAATTGGACACAAATTGTAACCATTTTACATATGAAAATTACTAAACAAAAAGCTGTAAAAAAACCAAACAATTCCATTCATTAGTAACAACAAAGTACAAAATGAATTTTCATTAAGTAAATTGGACACAAATTGTGACCATTTTACATATGAAAATTACTAAACAAAAAGCTGTAAAAAGCTAAAAATTACATGCAAATCCTAAAACAAAAACAGGAGTCGCCCAAATTAGCCCTCGGAGTCAGACTTCAGTGGCTCAACATCCACTTGCTCGTATGGAATTGGCATAGCCAATGTCACATCAGCAGCAGCAAGGACTTTGAGCCAGCCGTGTTTAAATTCCCGATTTTCAAATTTGGGGATTTCGTTTACATATTCATCAAAAGAAGACGTATTCCCAGCATCGAATGTGCTGGCAGCCTTCAGGTCGGCTGTTTCCTTCGCCGCCTTCATCTCTTCCAACCCAGCCTCCAATTTAGAGATCGCGTCCTGGGACAATTTAAGCACGTCGTCGCTCGCATTCGCCCTCTTCTCGGCGACTGATCTCAATTCTTCAGCATTACGGGCTCTCTCCATCTCGGCCTCGGCACGGGCGCCCTCCGTCTGCGCCCTACTCTTTTGGCCCTTAACCTCGGCTGGTAAACGGCCAATTAGCTCGACGGCATCGTGATAGCGACGGCCCATGTCAGCTATCCTCCCGATGGCCTGCAAAACAGGAAGTTAAGAACAAAATAATATTTGCGTAAAGAGAAAAGACAAAGTCCAGATATATACCAAAAGAGCCGATTGGGCCCATGTCAGCTATACTGCCCTTGAACTTTAGGCATTTTGATGTAATTTTGGGCATGGATTGGTTGACCAAGTATTGTGCCACCATCGATTGTGTGTCAAAACGAGTTGTATTTAAACCACCAAAACATAAAGAGATTGTGTTTGTGGGTAATGGGGTAGTGCCTCCACCTTATTTGATATCTGTAATGAAAGCATGTAAACTGATCAGGAAGGGGTGCCAGGGTTATTTGTGCTAGGTGTTGTCTGAACAATCTGTGAATGTTGAATTGAATGATATCCCTATTGTTAGAGAATTTCCAGATGTGTTTCCAAATGAATTACGAGGGGAATTGGTAGACAGGGAGATAGAGTTCACCATTGAGATTGTGCTAGGCACCCAGCCTATTTCTAAAACTCCCTATAGAATGGCTACAGCTGAAATGAAAGAATTGAAAGAACAGTTGCAAGACCTGCTTGACAAGGGGTTTATCCGACCTAGCACTTCGCCTTGGGGTGCACCAGTTTTGTTTGTGAAAAAGAAGGATGAAACTTTGTGTTTGTGCATCGATTATCGGGAATTGAACAAGGTAACAATAAAGAACAAATATCCCCTACCCCGTATTGATGACTTATTTGACCAGTTGCAGGGATCACAGGTGTTTTCTAAGATTGATTTGAGATCCGGGTATCATCAGCTGAAAGTTAAGGCAGAGGATGTTGAGAAAACCGCATTCAGAACAAGGTATGGACATTTTGAGTTTCTTGTTATGCCATTTGGAGTGACTAATGCTCTGGCAGCGTTTATGGACCTAATGAACCGAATTTTTAAAACCTACCTTGACGAATTTGTTGTGGTTTTTATTGATGATATTTTGATATATTCCAAAGATAGACTTGAACATGAACATCATTTGAGAACTGTCTTACAAATACTTCGGGAAAGAAAATTATTTGCTAAACTAAAGAAATGTGAGTTTGGTTGGATGAAGTTGTTTTCTTAGGGCATGTGATCAACAAGGAAGGGATTTCAGTGGACCCACAGAAAATCGAGGCAATTGTGAATTGGCCTACACCGGCAAATGTGACGGAAGTCCATAGTTTCATGGGCTTAGCTGGGTACTACAGGAGGTTTGTGAAAGACTTTTCAAAATTAGCTGTGCCTCTTACCCAATTGACACGAAAAGGGCAACCGTTTGAATGGAACGAAGAAAGAGAAGCTGCCTTTCATGAATTGAAGACAAGATTGACCACTGCACCAATTTTGACACTACCTTCAGGTACGGAGAATTTTGTAATTTTCAGTGATGCGTCTTATAAAGGTTTGGGTTGTGTGTTAATGCAGAACGGAAAGGTTATTGCTTACGCCTTCCAACAGTTGAGGCCACACGAGAAGAATTATCTAACACATGACCTAGAATTGGCCGCAGTCGTTTTTGCTTTGAAAATATGGTAGCATTATCTGTATGGAGCAAAGTGTGAAGTCTTCACGGATCACAAAAGTTTAAAATACTTTTTCACATAGAAAGAGTTAAATAGGCGGCAGAGGAGATAGTTGGAATTGATAAAGGATTACGATCTAGAGATTCAGTATCACCCCGGGAAAGCTAATACAGTTGCTGATGCCTTGAGTAGAAAAATCAACGGAGAGTATGGCTTGTTTGCTTACTGAACAGAAAGAGATCTTGCAAGATTTTGAGAGGTCTGAAATTGAAGTGGTAATGTGTGAACAGGGCGGATTGATAGCCGCTATTACAGCCGAGTTGGCAATTATTGATGAAATCAAGCAGAAACAAAAGGAGGATGAATTCCTCAAGAAAGTGATTGATGAATTTGAGACAAATCCGAAGGCAGAGTTTAGCATTGAGAATGAAGTGTTGAGGTTTCGGAACAGAATGTGTGTCCTAGATATTCTGGAACTAAAGAAGAGGGTTTTAGATGAAGCCCACAGATCCGTATTTGCCATGTATCCAGGTAATAATAAAATGTATCGGGATTTGAAACAAACCTATTGGTGGCCTAAAATGAAGAAAGAGATTGCAGAATATGTGTCCAAGTGTGTTCAGTGTCAGCAAGTCAAAGCTGAACATCAGAAACCAGGCAGTCTACTTCAACCTCTCCCTATTCCTGAATGGAAGTGAGAGCATGTGACTATGGATTTTGTTGTTGGCCTACCTCGGACTTCTCGAGGTATGGATTCTATTTGGGTTGTAGTTGATAGACTGACTAAATCTGCACATTTTCTGCCTGTCAAAACTACATTTACTGCTTCCAAATTGGCTACTATTTATGTTGATGAGATTGTTCGTTTACATGGAGTTCTGGTATCTATTGTGTCGGATAGAGATCCGAAATTTGTATCTAGATTGTGGAAACATTTGCAGGAAGCTATGGGAACATAATTGAGATTTAGTACTCATTCCACCCATAGACAGATGGGCAATCAGAACGAACAATACAGACTTTGGAAGATATGCTTCGGATGTGTGCCTTGGATTTTCAGGGGAGTTGGGAAGATTACTTGCCACTTGCAGAATTTTCTTATAATAATAGTTTCCACTCCAGCATCGATATGGCACCATATGAGGCTTTGTATGGTAGGAGGTGTAGATCACCTATTTGTTGGACAGAAGTCGGGGATAGAGCTTTACATGGACCTGAAATTGTGCAAGACACTTCTGAGAAAATCAAGATCATTCGGCAAAGGCTCAAAACAGCTCAGGACCGACAAAAGAACTACGCGGATGTTCGAAGGAGGCCTCTTGAGTATGAGGTCGGTGACCATGTGTTTATTCGTGTGTCACCAATGAAAGGCCAAATCAGGTTTGGAAAGAAGGGCAAGTTGTCGCCCCGTTACATTGGGCCGTTTCAGATTTTGAAAAGGCTCGGTCCAGTTGCTTATAGGGTTGCTTTGCCACCGGGATTTGAACAAATCCATAATGTGTTTCATGTGTCGATGTTGAGGGGTTACCTCCGAGACCCGCTTCATGTGATTGACTATCACCGGGTAGCTTTGGATGAAAATATGGAGTACGCTGAATGGCCGGAATGAGTTGTTGACCGACAAGTGAAGCAACTGAGAAACAAGTCCATCCCAATGGTGAAAGTTGAATGGAAAGAACACTATGGAACGGATGCCACGTGGGAAAAAGAGGAGGAAATGCGACTACGCTATCCACATTTGTTTCCCGACGAAGGTAATTTAAATTTGGAGGACCAAACTTCCAAAAGAGGGGAAGACTGTGATACCCCTGTTCCGTGGTATGCAAATTGGTCATTAATTTGAGTATGATTATGTGATTGATATGATTTTGTGTGCCATTATGTGAATATATGCGGTTTTGAATTCCTATCTGTTCACTGTAGGAATATTTGTTTGATTATCTACTTTGGAAATTTAATTGAAGGCCTTATCAGCTATAGAACCCGAAATTGATTGCGTCATTGTGATTGGCATAATTTTTAGAGCCTACGGTGAAGTTTAATTGAAAAATTGATTCGGACCAGATTAAATTGATTAAACTGATGAATTAGAACCCAATTATTTATTATTATTAAATAAATGTTAGTGGGGCTTGTTGTATGAAGGCACTACACTCTCCTTTAACTCTTTTGAACTCAAAAATCTGAGTTATACAATTGTGAGAGAGAGAGGGCCGGCCATAGTGAGAGAAAGGGAGAGAGATTGTGCAATTTTGGCTCAAAGCTTGGAAACCTTGAAGATTGCCCAAAAATTTGTTATAGATTGTGAGAATCAAGACTCCTCGGTGAGTATCTCATGGATTTTGTTTGGAATTTGTAGATTCAAGTTTGATTAATGGCCAAGAACATGAATTAGTTTGATTATAAGGAAATTGAGTTGAATTTGTTGAATTTGAAGTCATAGAACACATGCATGTAGAGAGTTGCTATGGATTTCCATGTTTGAGCTTAATTTGTGTAATCTATGTTGAAGTTTGATTGAAATCCATGTGTATGACCATTTCTTCACCAAATAAGTTGTGAATAATGTGTATTTCTCACATGCAAGAATAGATCATGAAAGTGTAAGCTTTGCATGTTTGAATTTGATGTGTTGGTGATGAATTTGGATTAATTTGAGACATGCATGTAGGTAATACAAGAAATTGAGCTCCATGATGATGTGTTTTGGTGTTTATATCATGTTAGTACAAGTATATGTGAAATTGGAGCCATAATATGCAAGAAATGTGGTTGAAATGTCGAATTTGAGCTCAAGAACACAATATGGGAAAACCCAGAAATTTGATGTTTGCTCGAGCGGGGAAACCGCCGCTCGAGCGTAAATTTCGTGCTCCCAGTATTTTCTGCAGACCATGATGTTCGCTCGAGCGGGGAGCTTTGTGGAATGAACTTCCGCTCGAGTGTCTAAGTTAACGCTCGAGCGTAAAAATGATACATCCAGTACTTTTGCAGGCCTCTAGGGTCCGCCATTTTGGAGACGAAATTTGTCGTCACCATTGTAAAAAATTTTAGAGAGGAAATAATTTCGTCTCCAAATGTATTATTTTTAGAGAGGAAAACCAAATTTCGTCACCAAATGCTTAAAATCAATAAAAAATACAAGAAATCTAGGCTATTGTGACAAAATTTGGTGACGAAATTTTTTTTGTCTTAAAATTTAACCCAAAGATGACGAAATATTAATTTTGTCATTTGTTTTAATTTTTTTCAAAAGTATAGGAGACGAAAACAAAATTTCGTGTGCAAAAATGAGGCGCCAATTTCATTTGCATTGGCGCGAATTATTTTAGCTCATTGGAGACAAACATTTTTGTCACAAAATATAATTTTTTTTGTGACAAACGTAATTCGTCGCCAATAAATTCCATACCTATTAAACGATGTCGTTGCATGTTTCCATTTATTAGGCGACAAATATATTTTTGTCTGCGAAGGATAAGTTATGGAAGACGAAAATATTTCGTCACCAATAAACACTCCATCATGCAGACAATGTCATTTCATCTTTCTATTAAATAGGTGACAAATATATTTTTGTTTCAGAAGAATAAGTTGTGGGAGACGAAAATATTTCGTCACTAATAAATTTTAATTGATTGCGTGACGAATATATTTTTTGTCTCATAAGGTTAAGTTGTGGAAGACAAAAATATTTCATCACCAATAGTAAATTCTTTGTTCTGGTATTGAAGGATACAAAAATATTTTATCACTAATCATTTTTCTTTATTAAAATGCCGTGGTTTTGTGTTTCAAAGCATTGGAACTGTGACCCCAAGAGATACACTCTGATGCTTATCGCTCATTTTCATGTACAAGGACCTTGAAGTCGTGACCCAAGAAAACACTTTCTACAAACTCTCATTTCTCTCTCACACTTGAGTCTACTCCTCTCTCACAAGTATTGAAGTCGTGACTCAAGAAGACACTCTGTAAATTATTTCTTCTATTTTGCGCTAAAGCCTATCTCTTCTGTCTCACACTTAAGCCCTTCGTGCATGCCAACATTGAAGCTATTATCCAAAAAGGCACCTATGCAAACCCACTATTCTTTCTCACAGTGAAGGCCCCTCCTGCACGCAAGCACTTTTTCTCATTGTCTGAACCAACTCTACCCTTTCCGTCTAGAACACCCATTTCAAAAAAATCGAAGGTCAAAACCTCTCTCCAACAAAAAAAAAAAGAAGATAATTAATGTAGCTATTTTTTTTTTTTGTGAGAAAAAATACAGAGAAACAAATAATAAAAAATTTGTAATTTTCAAAATTAATAGAAAACATTACCTTGTTTAGTATGGAGTTTTCAATAATTAATTTTTAAAACTTGGTGATAAAATTTATTTTCGTTTTAGAATGTAACCCAAACATGACCAAATATTACTTTTGTTGTTTCTTTTAATTGTTTTCAAAACTATAGGAGACGAAAAAATAAATTTGTCAGAAAAAAAAAAGAGGCACCAATTTTTTTTCTTGTTGGCGCCAATTATTTTAGCTCATTGGAGACGAACATTTTTGTCACAAAAATTAAAGTTTTTTGCGACAAAAGGAATTCATCACCAATAAATTCCAAACTTATTAGACGATGTCGTTTCATTTTTTTATTTATTTGGTGACAAATATATTTTTTGTCTGGGAAGGATAAGTTATGGAAGATGAAAAAATTTCATCACCACTAAACCCTTCATGCTCGTTTTATCTTTCTGTTAATTAGGCGACAAATATATTTTTGTCTCGGAAGGATATGTTTTGGGAGACGAAAATATTTCGTTAGTAATAAATTCTCCATGTGTCGTGTTGCATTTTGATTGATTGTGCGACGAATATATTTTCGTCTCATAAGGTTAAGTTAAAGGAAACGAAAATATTTCATCACCAATAAATTCTCCATCCCCACACAACATTGTTTTTGTATTTTTGTTGATTAGGCAACGAACATATGAGTTTGAGATGAAAATATTTTCTCACTAATTATTTCTCTTTATTAAAATGTCCTCAGAAACTAAGAGACGCTCTTACCTTAATCACTTACTTTCACACACAGACAAATACTAAAGTCGTGACCCGAAAAGACACCCTCTACAAATCCTCATTTCTGTCTCGCACTTGAGTCTCCTCTCTCACAAGTATTGAAGTTGTGACTTGAGAAAACAATCTCTATAAACCATCTCTTCTATTTCGCACTGAAGTTTCTCTATTCTCTCTCACATTTAAGCCGTTTGTGCATGCAAACATTGTTATCCAAGAAAACATTTTGTGCAAAGCTACTATTCTTTCTCACAGTAAACCCCTCTCCACAAAAACAAAAAAATAATAATAATAATTAAACAAGGAAACAAAATACAAGAAATCTAGGCTATTGTGTCAAAATTTGGTGACTTAAAATTTAACCCAAAGATGACAAAATATTAATTTTGTCGTTTGTTTTAATTTTTCTCAAACGTATAGGAGACGAAAAAAAATTTCGTCTACAAAATTCAGGCGCCAATTTCATTTGCATTGGCGCAAATTATTTTAGCTCATTGGAGACGAACATTTTTGTCACAAAATATATATATTTTTTGCGACGAACGTAATTCGTCACCAATAAATTCCCTACCTATTAAACAATGTCGTTGCATATTTCCATTTATTAGGCGACAAATATATTTTTTTCTAGGAATGATAAGTTATGGAAGACGAAAATATTTCATCACCAATAAACACTCCATCATGCAAACGATGCTGTTTCATCTTTCTATTAAATGGGCGACAAATATATTTTTGTCTTGGAAGAATAAGTTGTGGGAGATGAAAATATTTCGTCACTAATAAATTCTGATTGATTGCGCGATGAATATATTTTTCGTCTTATAAGGTTATGTTGGGGAAGACAAAAATATTTCGTCACAAATAATAAATTCTTTGTTCTTGTATTTAAGGAGACAAAAATATTTTGTCGCTAATTATTTCTCTTTATTAAAATGCTATGGTTTTGTGTTTTAGAGCACTGAAACCGTCACCACAAGAGACACACTCTGATCCTTATCACTCATTTTCATGTGCACGGACACTCAAGTCGCAACCCAAGAAGACACTTCCTAGAAACCCTCATTTCTCTCTCACACTTGAGCCTACTCCTCTCTCACAAGTATTGAAGTCGTGAAGTAAGAAGACACTCTGTAAACCATTTCTTTTATTTTCGCACTAAAGCCCCTCTCATGTGTCTCACACTTAAGCCCTTCATGCATGCCAGTATTGAAGCTATTATCCAAAAAGGCACCCTATGCAAAACCGACTATTCTTTCTCATAGTGAAGGCGCCCCTTGCATAAGCACTTTTTCTCATTGTCTGAACCAATTCTACCTTTTCCGTCTAGAAGACTCATTTTAGAAAAATCGCAGGTCAAAACCCCTCTCCACAAAAAAAAAAAAAAAAAAAAAAAAAATTGTGAGAAAAAAAACAGAGGAAAAATTAATAATAATTTTTTAATTTTCAAAATTAATAGAAAACATTACCTTGTTTAGTATTGAGTTTTCAATAATTAATTTTTAATTTTTAATCTATATTTTTTTAGTGAACATTTTTTAATATTATAATTTTTTTTTTAACTTTTTAAATCCCTTTAATTTAGATGAGGGCAAATTGCAGCAATTGTCCCGGTACTTTGGTCCTTGTGTCATATAAATGGTATGTGCCATATCTATATCTATCTATCTATCTATCTATCTATCTATATGTCTATAGCTATCTATCTATCTATCTATCTATCTATCTATCCATCCATCCTATATATTAAGCAAAATGAGGTTTTTAACCCCAAGCCATGTGGGAGCTCCAATCTCCCAATCTAAATTTCCTGATTTTTTTTATTTAAAAAAAAAAAACCTTAGCATTTATTAACTTCTCTCAACCCTCAAGTCTTACCCTCATAATAACTCTTTAATGCATTAAGAACAAACATAAAAAATTCTTTGAAATCTAACACATGAATTCCTTGAAAAGTCTCAACACATATGATTATTATCTCTCATAATAGCACTTTAATGCATTAAGAACAAGCATAAAAAAAATTTCTTGAAAAGTCCAACACATATGATTATTATCAAAATATTAAACTTTAATATAATATAATAATAAAAAAAAGACATTTAATTCCTTGAAAAGTCTAACACATATGATTATTATCAAAATATTAAACTTTAATATAATATAAAAAAGGAAAAAAAGAAGACATTTAAAAAAAAGAAAAAAAAAAGAAGACATTTAAAAATCGCAATTCACATATATAGATAATTGTAAACACAATCCGTGCATAGCACGGGTGATATGCTAATCTATACTATATATTAAGTAAAAGGGGGTTTTAACCCCCAAGGCTTATGGGAGCTCCAATATCCCAATCCTAATTTTCTAATTTTTTGATTTAAAAAAAAAAAACCTCAGCATTTATTAATTTCTCCCAATCCCCATACCTTTTGGGAGATTTGGTCAAAACCCCCCTCATAATTAAACTTTAATGCATTAAAAACTAGCATAAACAAAATTCCTTGAAAATTTCAACACATCTATCTATCTATATTATATTATCTATATCTATATCTATCTATCTATCTATATCTATACTATATATTAAGCAAAAAGGGATTTTTAAGCCTCAAGGCCCGTGGGAGTTTCAATATCCGAATCTAAATTTTTTATATTTTTTATTAAAAAAAGAAAAACTCAACATTTATTGATTTGGTCAAAATCCCCTGATCAACATTTATTAACTTTTTTCAATCCACATGTTTTTTCACATGCCTGCATTTATTGATACAATCCCCTGATCAGCATTTGAAATCCCCTCATACAAATAATTATAGATACAATCCGTGTATAGTTACTGCAGTACCCTTTTTAACTTCTCTCATACACTATGCTTAGTGATAAGATTGTTAAGTTATTTTTATAAAAAATCTTAAAAAACATAATTTATATATTAAAAAAAATCTAATACAAATATAAATATTTATAATTATACCGTGTTAAGCAAAAGGGGATTTTTAACCCCCAAGGTCTGTGGGAGCTTCAATATTCCAATCTAAATTTTCTAAATTTTTTATTTTTTATCCCATAATACATAAGTTTTAAATAATGATATATTCCATGATTTATCTATATACTATTATAATTTCAAAATATTGTCATTTCATTAAGGTTAAAAGTTGCAATTCCTTTTTTTCATTTTTTTTATTTTGTTTAATTTTTTGTTAATACGTGTTACAATATGATTGGTTTATAAATTAATTTTATATTCTAAAAACAAAATTTCAAATTTGGATTCTTACTTAAATTATGTTACTATAATTGGAATGAGATCAATATTCATTCCTTAAATTTTGAATCCTTTATTAAATTATAAAATAAAATTTCAAATGTGAATTCTTCTTCAAATTATATTACTACGATTAGAATAAGTTCAATATTTACATGTGTCATAATATTATTGGTCTAAATATAATTTGTGGTAAATACATGTGTTCAAATTATTAATCGCTATTAATTTTTTTTTGTTTTAAATTTTATAAAAAAAAATTATATCCTTCTAAATTATAAGGACTTGAACAATAATATTTTTTAATATAATTTTTTTTTTAAAAAAAAAGAACAAAACATAAATTTTTTAGTATTTACTAAACATGGTGAATTTTATTAGATTTTTTTTTATTTATCTCAATTATCAATTAAAGAAATTAAAATAAAGAATAAAGAAATATTTGGCTCAAATTGTTAAAAAGTTACTTTTGTTAAAATAAATTAGAAAGAAACCTTAATTTTTCTTTTTTTATTTATTTATTAAAAGTGATAGTTCGTTAAACTTTTTTATTTTTTAAAAAAAGAAAAGGGTTATAGGTGATAATTTATTATTCATCTTAAATTATATTCAGATTAAATAAAAATACCATATTAAATTTCCTTGTTACCTTTTTTTTTATTCAAATACTTTTATTTTGTAAGAAATTTGTTTTTATTCTATTTAATATTTTATTGTAATTTTAAATTAAAAATAATTTCTAAAAAATCATATTTAAATTATGTATGCCATTATAAAAAGTAAATTTTTTTAACATTAACTTAGTGGTAGTTTTGGAAGTGCCAAATAAACATACTTTTTTACTTTTTACGAAAATATGTATAGAAAAGTATAGATGTAATGTGACCCAAAAAGATAATTAAGTATATTTTTTTTTAACTTTTTACGAAATGCTGTGTAGAAAAATAGAGATGTGATGTGCCCAAAAAAAAAAAAAAAAAAAAAAGTGAACTAATATGGCACTTCCCAAACTTCTTTATTCGATGATCTCTTTCTAAAAGATATATTTTTTAAATATTTTCAATAAAAATTCTATTGGAAGTCTTATGTATATTGCTTTTTCTTTTATTCATTAATATTAAATTTTTAATTAATCTTATTTATTATTTTAAAAAATAAATTAGCAAATAATTCATATATATATATATATATATATAATTTTGTTTTGGTTGCTCAAGTTATTTGGTGGTTCTGCCCAAATCCACTCAAATTTAATTTGAATTTTTGAATTTCTGCATAGGTTCTCACTTAATTAAAAACTATGTTGTTCAATCTTTAAAAAATTTTAAGCTCGACTCAAGTTGCTTGTGTTGACCCCACCTAAGTTTGCAATTCTAGCAAGGTGGGTTTAAAGTTACATGAATAAATTTGTGATAAATTAAAAAATAATAAATAAATTGTGATAAAATTGTGAGACTTAAATTTTAAATTTCAATCTTTTTTTGTTTTCATAATTTACAGAAAAAATTTAACTGTGATAAAATTTTGCATCCTTTATTAAATTAAAAAATAAAATTTTAAATTTAATCGGTATTAATTAAGAATTTTTTTTATTCTATTTAATATTTTATTAAATTAAAAATAATTTCAAAAAAATCATATATAAATTATTTTTGCCATTATAAAAAGTAAATTTTTTTAATATCAACTTAGTGGTAGTTTGGGAAGTGCTAAATAAGTATACTTTTTTATTTTTTTACAAAAATATGTATAGAAAAATAGAGATCTGATGTGACCCAAAAAAAGATAATTAAGTATATTTTTTTATTTTTTATAAAAAAATGTGCAGAAAAATAGAGATGTGATGTGACCCAAAAAAGATAAATATATATATATATATATATAAAAGAGCTGATATGGCACTTCCCAAACAACCCTTTATTTAATGATCCCTTTCTAAAAGGTATATTTTTTAAATATTTTCAAGAAAAATTCTATTGAAAATCTTAAGTATATTGTTTTTTCTTTTGTTCATTATTATTAAATTTTTAATTAATTTTAATCATTATTTAAAAAAATAAATTAGAAAATAATATATATATTTATATATATAATTTTGTTTTGGTTGCTCAAGTTATTAATTGGTGTTTCTGCCCAAGTCCACTCAAATTTAGTTTGAATTTTTGAATTTCTCCATAAGTATTCACTTAATTAAAAACTATATAGTTCAATCGTTAAAAAAAATTTAAGCTTGACTCAAGTTGCTTGGGTTGAGCCCACCTAAGTTTACAATTTTAGAAAGTGAGGTTGAAAGTTACATGATTAAATTTGTGACAAATTAAAAAAATAATAAATAAATTGTGAGATTTAAATTGTAAAATTTCAATCTTCTTTGTGTTCATAATTTGCATACAAAAATTTAACTCTTTATATTATTTTGTATAAAAATATATTATTAACTTTTTTACATGTCGTGCATAGTACGAGTTACCACTAATTTTTTTATAGAAAATTATAAATTTACTAACTTTAGTGAGTTAATTTCAATCAATATTCAGTGATTATTTTCATTTAAAAACACTAATGGCATTATTAATGGATCAAATTGACACAAAATTTAAAATTAAGGATCAAAATTGTGCCAATTGAAAGTGTAGGGACCACAATGACACAAAAAAACAAAGTATAGGGACCACCTGTGTAATTTGCCCTTTAGATAAATTTAAAAAGTACAAAATTTATGAAAACACTAAAAAATTCACTACATACAAAAAAATATAAAAATTTAGTACATTGTCATTTTTTTATTGATTTTTATTTTTCATAAATATTTTACATTTTAAGTATAGTTAAATTAAGTGTATCTAAAAAAAACAAATAACTCCAAACCGTTTTCAAAAAATGAAATCAAATAAAATTGAAAGCTGAGAAGTTGATGTAGATGCTAAAGTGAGACGCAAAAGGGAGAATCATAACCGCCGAAGTGGCCAATCGGAGCAACACGCAATGCACCAATCAAAACATACAGCCAATTCCCACGTTTTAAGACCCGACCCATCTCGAAAAACTCCCACATTACACTTCAACGCAAAAATTATTCGGTGTTACTGGGTGCAACGTACTCATGTTTCTTCTCACCAATCACTTATACATCATGTTTTTTTGTTATTTTTTAATTATTCAATATAAAATTATAAATTTTCATTTTATAATCAATCACAACAATTCTAAACACCACGTAACTGGGCCCGAAGACCACCAAATAACTTCTTCAAATGTAGAGCACCACAAAGCACAGCGCACAAGCCACTTCCACTTCCCAATCCCCACAGAGAGAACGCAGAGTCGAAACGAAAACCAACACGCCTCAGATATTTGTGACAACGATGTATCGCTCCTCCACATGGATATAAAAAAGAGAATATTAGGATAAATTTTTTATTAAATATCTTATATAGATTTAAAAAGAGTATTTTGTTATACGCAATGTTAGAAATTTTAAATATTTTATTAAAAATTTTATCAAATATTTTATATGGATGTGAGATAGATCTCACCGATATTTGATAAATTTTTTGAGACATTTAACATTTTTGTTTTGTTATTCCAATTAAAAAATTAGATTGAATTTTTAAATTTAGTAGCGTGTCAAGAAAATACTTAGTTGATAATTAAAAAATATTTAAATATCCACTAATCATTGTATTTACATCAGCCGATTTAAAGAGTGGATGTAAAAAAAGTGGACTTTGTATATCAACAATGATTCATCCTACTAAAAACACCACCACTAATAGCACTAATGCATTAAAAAAAAAAATACAACTCCAAGACCAAAACATCACATCATTAATGGCAGGACCCACTGCCACCTAATTAGTGGGAGCACTAATTAGTGCTCCCAAGCATTTTTCCTCCAACAAAATCTCGTCTACGGTGATGTCTCTTCTTCCAGCTAGACGCAGACTCTGTCTCAATCCCCCTGACAAGCTCTACTTTCCATGTACGTTCTACACTTCCTTCTTCACACACAGTCTATATCTATATCTATATATGCATGAGCTTTGTTATGTATACATTTTATTTTTTTATCCTGGAGTTTTCAGTTTCAGAATTTGGGTGATCAAACCAATTTTGGCTACATTTGCACATGTATGTATGTATCTTGATATATATACATATACTTATTTAGTTATTTTGAATGTGAGCTTTCTTTTCTATTGTATGAATTTTTTTTATTTTTTATTTTTTATTTTGATAAATTGTTGTTGACATTTGGTAGAATTGAGAGTTTCTAATTGGGTTAAGGCCTATTTTGATAACTAGGAAAAAACCGATTTATTGGCTTATTTGGATCACATCAGTTCTCTATTTTTTTGCACCTTTTTTAAAATAATAATAAAAAAAAAAAAAGAAGAAGAAGCCAATAAGCGGGTTTATTCCTAATTTCCAAAACACTATATAACTAAATTCTTATGCCACTGGATTAGTTTTTCTTTAATCTGTTTATTAATTTTAGTTGCTTTGATCAATGTGGATCACTGGGTTTTTTTTTTTTTTAGTTTTACTCTTGAAAATTAATTGGAAATGTGTTTGTTCTTTTTTCTATTATTTTTGTCTGGGATTTATGTTTTTCATGAGGAAGAGTAGTTTTCAAAAAAGCCTGTAAATATATCTGATTTCTTTGCAAATTGTTATGTACATGACTAATTATTTTTTGGACATTTTTTTTTTTCTTTTGCAAGATGAACCCGGTAAACAGGTCAAGAGCGCAATTTCGATAAAAAACACAAGCAGGTCTCGTGTAGCTTTCAAGGTATGGAATTTATGCCTTTGTCCATTACCTGTTCTTTCGTGGCTTGATGTTAACAGTTGGCTTTTGTTAGCTATTGTCATTCATGTTATTACCCAGATTATAATTTCGATTAATTTGTAACTAGTTTCCATTACCTGTTCTTTCGTGGCTTGATGTTAACAGTTGACTTACCACCATTTGCACAATGTTCATTTCGTGCCTGATGTGTTTGCATATTGCTCATTCTCTGCACACTTACATGTTTGCAAGATGTTTGATTCGTCTTCTCCCAAAATTTCATTGAGAGGGTGTCATTATCATGATCCATTTTTACATGATGTGTCATTTCGTGCATTTTTCAGCAAAGTAGCACTACCAATAATTTAGTATGGCTGCATACTTGGTGAATTTGCATAATGTGTCATTTTGTGCAAACTTAAACAACCATTTTCCGGCAATAATTTAATTTCCGAGTTCAAGTTTGACACTTCAACAATTTCATAATCCAACTTGGGGTGGGGGGTGGGGGGTTTGTGTGTGTGAGTGTCGAAGATAAAAACACATTGAAGATAGAATCTCATGATTTATGGTTGCATAATTTGTGGCTTGATTTTATCTCCAATCGCTAGTCTAGAATTATAAAAATTGTGGAAAATGATAGCGATTCACCCTATATATATGGGCGTTATTGATGTAAACAAATCATTCAAGAGTAAATAGAAGAAGAGCTTGCAGTGACTCTGTTATTTTCTTCTCTTTCCAAACCAAACCAAACCAAGCCAAGCCTTAGGTCCCATCAAATGGGTCAGCTACATGAATCCCCTTCTCCACTCAATTCTATCAAAGGCCATTTGATTAGTAAAAATAAAGAGATTCATATTTCTATTTACTACACTAGCCCACATCAATATAAGTCTGCCCCTTCCCCTAACACTTCCATCTACCGTCACTTTATTGCATCTCTTCACTACTGCCTCCACTGGTCTTCATTGTATATGACCAAACCATCTCAATCCATTCTTTCTCAGCTTATCATCTTTCTCAACTTAAGGAAGACAAAATTTGACAACAACTGACCAACCTTAAACGCACAACATTACCAAACAGGTCATGAATTAAGTAGTGACTTGAAAGCAATTTCTGTGTTCGTATTAATGCTAATAGTCCTAAAAATTTAAGCTTTTAGCACAGCAAATAAGGGTATAGAAAATTTCATAAAGCCACAATCCAAAACAACCAAACTGTTACATTCCACAAACCAACTTGGTAAAAGCACTTAAACATCAAACAGTAAATTAATTGAACGAAATTGAGCATAGTGAGAGTAGAGCACTAACAAAGGACAAAGTGGCTAGCTAATGACTACAAAATAAAAAATGATGAAAAAATATAGAGAAAAATTAGAAAATTACCATGGAAGACGACAAAAGGTAGAGAACATGTGGTTGTTAGTGTACAAGTCAAAGTGAAGATAAATAATTCCATGGCTTGGTTTGAACTTAGAGTTACTAAAGAACATATCAAGTGTGATGCTGTTACATGATAAGTTAAGTACTGTGTACAAAGATCTCTCCTAAAAACTTAATGGATGGATAGAGGAAAGAATTAGTAACTCTAAGTTCACCTTCTCTTTAAAACGAAGGCAATAAAAATAAGAAAATAGAAGAAATGAAAGGAAGAACAAATAATATTGTGCCTGATTATCTTCTTTTCCAATTATATCGTTATTAGAGAAATCTGAAGCCATGGTTACACACCATAATCAATATTGCCTCTATAAACAGTCCAATCAACTAAGATTCTTTTTATTTCTTCAAAAATAACTAGTTTCCTAAATGAGCAAATTTTCTTTTATTCCTTTTAATGTACTAATGTTGTAAACTTGTCAGGAACCATTTTTTTTTCTACTCTATCCTTTCCCATAATACTTCCATCTTAATCTATGTTATATACTTGGAGAACTAAGGAAAGATTAGAGATAGACAACGTCATATGATTTTCTTTGTATGATACACATTGTGCATTCCTAAATGGAATAGGTTAATAGTACACATGAAGCGTTTTATGACATAAACAAATTAAAACAAACTTGATCTTTCATTTGTGATCAGACATGGACAAGAGTTGGATTGCATTGGGTAAGACACCTGATGGAAGGATGAGTCAGCCATTTATTGATGGGGTGACATCATTTATCAAATTTGCAATGGCAGTTGTTGACCAGGAAGGTAAAATTTCATGCCCATGTTTGAACTGTGTGAACTATTATTCCCAAAATCTTCGAAATGTGCAAATTCATTTGCTTCAATATGGGATTATGCAAACGTACACTATTTGGCATGAGCACGGGGAACCACGTGTATCAAATGAGGCTCATCATGAAATGGCAGTTGATGAAGATGAGGTTTTAGGTGGTATTGATGCCTTAGTGGAAGATCGAATAAGAGGAGAACCCAACGATGCACCCCAGAATGAGGAAGTACAAACGTTTGATAAACTATTGAATGATGCCAAACGTGAGGTGTACTTAGGTTGCACAAACTACACTCTGTTGAAGTTTGTCATCGAGCTGCTTAATATGAAGGTAACAAACCACTGGAGCAATAAGTCGGTTAACACACTATTGGAGTTTTTAACAAAACTTTTACCAAAAGATAATTTGGTTCCAAAGTCATTTTATGAAGCTAAGAAAATACTTCGAGATTTGGGCTTGTCATATGAGTTAATTGATGCTTGTATAAATGATTGTGTACTCTTTTGTAAGGAAAATGCAAGGTTAGATAAATGTCCAAAATGTAAGGCATCCAGATACAAGATCAATCGTGGCAGGGGTAAGAAGATTCCCCATAAGGTGTTGCGGTACTTCCCATTAACACCAAGGTTGAAAAGATTGTACATGTCAAGAAAGACTGCTGAGGACATGAGATGGCACAAGGAGAAACGTATAGATGACGGAGTATTGAGACATCCCGCCGATAGTGATGAATGGAAGGAATTTGATGTGCAACATCCTCAGTTTGCCCTGGAGCCTCGAAATGTGAGGCTAGGGTTGGCTGTTGATGGGTTCAATCCTTTCGGGAACATGAGCAACTCGTATAGTTTATGGCCTGTAGTACTCATTCCTTATAACTTGCCACCTTGGTTGGTTATGAAAGATCCCTTTCTTATGATGTCACTACTTATTCCTGGAGAATCACAACCAGGGATCGATATTGATGTCTACATGAGACCTCTGGTGGATAAGTTGAATGAGTTGTGGGAAAATGGTGCATTATCTTACGATGCCGTAACTGGTGAGTCTTTCCAGATGCGTGCAGCTTTGATGTGGACTATACACGATTGGCCCGCATTTGGTGACATATCTGGGTGGAGAACAAAGGGTCATTATTCTTGCTACACTTGCAATGATGAACCATATTTTCAATCCTTGAAAGGTAAGACTGCATACACTAACCATCGATGCTACTTGCCTCAAAACCACCCCGAAAGGCGAAAGAGTAAGGCTTACAATGGTAAGCATGAGAAGCGAAAGAGATCTTTAAAGTTACCAGTGGAAAAGATATTAGAGCAATTGGATAGAGTGACAGGTCTCACATATGGAAAGCATCCAAGAAATAAGAAAAGACTCCGTCAGGCACCAAATTGGACAAAGGTAAGCATCTTGTATGAGTTACCGTGCTAGAAGAAACGGAAGCTTCGACACAACATTGATGTTATGCACGTCGAGAAGAATTTTAGTGAAAATACCTTTGGAACTATGTTAGGCATTGATGGAAAGAACAAAGACACCGACAAAGCACGGATGGACTTGGAAGATATGGGTATAAGGAAAGAGTTGTGGTTAACAAGTCGTCCTGATGGAACTTATGTCAAACCTAGGGCAATCTTTTCATTGACCCCTGAAGAGAGGGAGGGTTTCTTTGAATTCTTGAAATCAGTGAAGTATCCGGATGGCTATGCTGCAAACATATCAAGATCAGTGAATGCGAGAAATGGTAAATTAACAGGCTTGAAAAGTCATGACTGCCATGTACTCATACAACGGATTCTTCCAATTGGGATGCGTGGTTACGTAGACAAAGAGATTAGTAAAACACTATTTGAGTTAGGTAGCTTTTTCCAGGATTTGTGCTCAAAGACACTGCGCCGTAATGAACTTGAGAAATTAGAGGAACGTATAGTACACATATTATGCAAGCTTGAAAAGATCTTTCCTCCAGCCTTCTTTGATGTGATGGTTCACTTGGCCGTTCACTTGCCGCGTGAGGCTATTCTTGGAGGACCGGTGCAATATCGATGGATGTACCGGATTGAAAGGTAATTGTTAAATTGAAAGGTTCGTAATTATATGTTGCATGTGTAACCTTGCTCTTAACTAATTCTCTTTTCAAGGTTTCTCGGAGCTTTGAAAAAGTTTGTTACAAACCGAGCTCGACCAGAAGGTTCAATCGCAGAGGCTTACATTGTCAAAGAGTGCGTTACTTTTTGTTCAATGTATGTTGATGGGATCGAAACAGTGCATAATCGACCCGAACGAAATCAAGATCGTGGCGAACGTCACAAAGGGTTAACTGTATTCACAGAAACTGCCCGTCCTATTGGCCTAATCACAAGGGATGCTGATATGTCACCAGAATATCGTGATATGGCTTATTGGTTCTTGTTGAACAATAGCCCCGAGATAGAGAAGTATCTAGAGTATGTTTTTCATTTAAATATGTGTATTCTTAGCTTTGTTAATGTAGTTAGAAGTGCATAATAATCACATTCTTTTGAGTAGGATACACAAAAATCTATTACGGACTCCATCTGACCAAGGCATAACCCGTATACAACAACAAGAGTTTCCCAAGTGGTTCAAAGAGCGGGTAAGGCATTTTCAATTTTAAGACATGATTAAAAATTTGTATAAGATTTGATCATTTATTAATTTATTTTTACTATCTTAATGTACGTTATATGTGAATGTAGATAAATATATTGAGAGAAGAAAAGTCACCAGAAGCAACCAATGATTTATGGTCGTTAGCAAATGGCCCAAATTTACTAGTAAAAGAGTACTCAGGTTGCATAATCAATGGCGTACGGTTTTGTACAAGAGAAGTAGACAATCGCCGTAACAGTCAGAATAGTGGTGTGCTTACGGAAGGGGATCATGAGGGAGTGACACATGAATTTTATGGTCACTTGTGCAATGTTTGGGAATTGGAGTACATGTGTCATAACAAAGTTGTATTGTTCCAGTGTGAATGGTACAACACAGGAAATACAGGTCGAAGTAGAACATTGCGAACCGATGATTATTGCACAAGTATTGATGTCACAAGTCGGTGGTATCAACACAACCCTTTCATCTTGCCTAGCCAGGCTAAGCAAGTCTTTTACCTAAATGATTCCAAATGGGGACAACCTAGACAAGTCGTTCAACGAGTGCAACATAGGGGTGTCTTTGATGTACCAGAGGTAGGTGATGGAGAATCATTACATGAACCAGCAGAAAACGATGTGTTCCAACAAGAAAATATTACCGATGTTGTTCCAATTGACATCGGCCCTAATGTTCAATGTTATAGAGATGGTGTTGAAGCAGAAGTTGTTACAAGGGTTAGGTCATCTGATGAAACAATGATACAGAAAAGAGCTGACAAACAAAATGAAGAGTGTGACGAACCTGATGTGGATTACGATATGGATCTTGATGTAGACTAGGATTTGTAGTTATTTTGCACTTTCTATATGAACATTGTTCTTAATTAATGTAGTTGAATTTCAGTTGTGGGGTTCATCCACTGTTATGTAGGTTTATCATTGATTGGTCATATTGTGTGTCTGATGGCTTTGTAATTAATTTGTTCTATGATAAGTAAATGGTAAAAACAAAAATCATCCATATCACTCTAGCCATATTTCAATGATTTAGAGCCTATATGACATATCCACTTGTTGAGATTGTTGTTGCTTTATGCTTTATGTATAGAAATATATAATTATCTTTTCTTTACATCTAATGTTCAATTATGCGTATCCACCAAAAAAATGTTCAATTATGCTTTATAGTTGGGCAAAATGGACGCTACAAAAAAGCAATTGACCAAACCAAGTACCGCAACTAAGAAGGTAACGAACTATGAGAAACAAAGAATGAAGAATATTAATAAAAACCGTGAGAGAATGAAGACTCTAGGAGTGAAGAATATAACAACTTGTTTGAAGGCTACGGTTCAACATAAGAAATTGAGGAAGGAAAAACAAATACCAATTGAGGAAAATGATGATGATTATCGACCGTCAAAGGCTGAAGATGGCAGTGACACTGAAACCTATGATTTGTTTGAGCATGAGGTACTATACATTTATGCATTGTGAAATATATTCTTTCTTGTTACTTTCAATTCATACACACATAGACATGTATATCTTTGTACATATATTCATATTTTATTATGTTATTCAGCTGTTAGCGATACCATCGAGAGCCCGTTCACAATCTCATCATGAGGCATTGACCCACGCATTAGAAGAGGGGGATACCTCTTCACGTCCTGAGGTGACTAGCAATCCGCCACCACCTCTCAATGTGGAGCCTCAACTTGAGGTGACTGCTGGTAATACTATTGGTAAGACACACTCTTTATTTACATTGATTTGAGATCTTAATTAAATTTGTTCACATACTATTTCAATATTATGGCTTCACAATATCAGCTGCTAAGCGTGCTCGTGGCCCGACTCGAGGCAAAGAGGTTCAAGGCCTTGTTGATAAAGATGGAAAGCTTAGCGTGCCTATCCCTCCAGAATTTCGTGCACTGGTAGGGGACTATGCCTCAAAACTAGCCTCAAAGATTGGTGTAGAAGTGCGAACTCGTTTACCAAATCCAAGTGTTCATAGGTGGAAGTATGTTGATGCCTCCGTTAAGGAGGCGATGTTTCAACGCTTGAATGTAAGTTCGTTGTCTACTTATAGGAGATTTTACTCATTTTTATAATAGGTTAGAAATCTTAATTATTTATTGTAATTATTTTATTTTTTATAAGAATTATCTATGACTTATCTATTTTTTGCAGGATCAATTTGATTTACAAGGAGACCCTGTTGATATAGAGAAGGCAATGAACACAAAATTTGGTCGGAGATTGAGTAACCATACCTATAGGTTGCACAAACAATTCATGGAGCTGAAGGAGGCTAAAGGGGAGGAGTATGCAAGAAACCACCCACCAAAGAATGTCGATCCTACCAAGTGGATAGATCTTATTGATAAAAAGTGGAACACTAAAGAATTTCTGGTAACATTTTCATCTTTTTTATTATATTAGCGAAGAAAGAATTTGATTAGAATAGGGAGAGATTCTAAAACAACTAGAAAGAACACAATTAATTTGCTGTGAAATTCCATATGTGTTCTTTTCCCTTTATCTTCTAGGCATGTAAGTGGAACATAATAAAAACCAAATAAGTGGAAAAATGAGAAAGGGAAACTATTAAACATGGATTGGAAGGCTCGCATAATAGGAGATTAATTTATGGTTCCTTAAAGTGCATCTTTCACATCATAGACTAAAGAACTAAGATTTCAGTTTCTATGATTGTATTAATTTTCTGTTTGTTCTTGGGTTTGGTCTGAAGTTTCATGATAATGGTAAGCAACTAGCTAAGTAACTAATATAGGGTATTGAGACAGAACTTTAGATTTGATAGAGTTGCGGAAGAAAGAAAGGGTTATGAGTTTGGTATCAGTAATTGTTCCATATCTTGTGAAATGTAAATGGATTTTTTCACAATCTATCTTGCCCATGCTTATATGCCCCCTATTTGTGAACGGTGTAAATTACTCATTTTTCTTTTTTCACCCAGAAAAACCATCTTATGATGAAATCTCAACAAGTCCTCTAATCTATTTTTCACAGAATTGAATGAAACTAGTGAATAATTTGAAATATCTTTTAAGTTGAAATGATATATAGGAAAATGATAGAGAGGAACAATGCAATTTCTTTATTATCAACCATTAAATTTGTTTTACTAGTGATACATTTCATTGTTATATTGGTTCATTATTCCTTATAGGAACAATCAAAAGCCAACATATTTGTCTTACTAATGATACATTTCATTGTTATATTGGTCATTCTTCCTTATAGGAACAATCAAAGGCCAACATCGCGAATAGAGAAAGGATGTATACAAAACATAGGTGTGGTTCTAGGTCAATCCCTGTTAGAGTAGAAAAACTGGTACGTATCCTTGCACTTTCAGAATTATATTAGATTCTTAGCTTTATTTATTGAATATTTGGTCTATCGAATTAGGCACGAGAAAAGAAGATGCTACCTGATCTAGCAGAGTTGTACAAGGAAACTCACTATAATGAGAAAACACATGAGTGGATCTCATCTCAAGCTCAGTGTAATTATGTGAGTATATATTGCAATTTTTATTAACAAAATTTTAGAATACTATTTGTTATAATCTTATTTAATTTTCCAATAATTATTTAATTTTTTTTATATTTGATAGGAAAATATGATACAGACACAGGCTGATCACCTCTCACAGCCAGGATCAACCCCTTTGACTGCAGAAGAGCTATCAATCAAAGTCCTAAAGCCAAGGTCTGGCTATGTGAAGGGACTTGGCATGAGACCTTCATCCTCTATTAGGACAGCCACTACCATATATGCTGAAACAAATGATTATGTGAAGCGCCTTGAGATGCAAATAGAGACACAAAAGGAACAAATACAAATGCAGAACAATAAAATAAAAGATCTTGAAGAGGGTAAGAAGAAGCAAGGGGAGATAATGGCTGATGTTGCCAACTTTTTGAGGACCAAAGGATTCACTGGACATTTTGGAAGTGGAGGGGACTCATCCACAAGTGGACATACTTCTTGGTAAAGTATATTAACTTTAATATAACAAATTTTATAAAAGAATACATGTTTGAAGAATTAGGAAGTAATGGAAACATGCATATGACATCCAATTTGTACAGGTGCACATGATGTATAAATTGTGAATTAGTCTAAAAAATATATTTTTTTCTCTATACTTAAAGCTTGAAAAAGGGCTGTCGAAATGCTAAATTATCACACAATTATAGATTTGTACAAGAACCAATAGAAACACCTTAGGAGGGACCAATATAAGTTGTATGAACTTACAGCACATTAATGGGATGCACCATTTGTGAATTAGCCTTAAAATTAATTTTTTGTTCTCATACTCTAAAAAAAAGTCTGTTACAGGGATAAATTGTATAATTGATCTAATTGTAAATTGATGAGTTACTAATGTTTTTAATCTTTTGTATAATTGATTAATTACTAAAACTTTTAATTTATTTTTTTGCAGATTGGATTGGGGTGGCATTTTTGACGTGCAACAATGATGTAATTTGTTTGAATGTTCATTTTTGTTCGATAAGGATACACATACTTTTTGGAGTTACACTAGTTATTGTTGGATTTTTGGTGGAATTGAACAAGTTATAACTTTTGGATATTTTGTGAATATTTCACTATTTTATTATATCATGATGAAATTATTTGTAATGATGAATGGATATTTTCATTTTGTTAATTCGTAAATGTGTTGATAACAGGTTAGGTTAAGTTGTGATGGAATTGTTATATTCAACAGGTTTCAACATGAATAGGGTCATATTTGTTGAACTAAAATTTAGATTTTGATAAAATAGGTATATAATGTGGAAAAAAAATATTATGAAATTACTGACAAAATTTTCCATCCCTAAAGAAGGTTTTTTTGTCTCTTATTTGGCATAGGTGGATGATTAATTTTGTCATAAATTCTTTATTTCGTCGCTAAATGAATTTGTCATGACAAAAAAATATTGTCACATTTTGTCACTATTACCCTCAATGTGTGACGAATTTTTCTTGACATTATTTCATCATTTTTAATGATGAATTTGTTTTTATCTCTATTGGTAGATTCTTTGACAAAAAAATTTCGTCTTCGTTTATTTTAAATGTGACAAAATTATTTTGTCTCTATTTCTTATATTTATGACAAAATACTTTTGTCTCTAATTTCTCCTTTAATGAAAAAATATTTTGTCGCTAATTACTTATAAGTATGTTCCCAACAGAGTGTATTGGAGATAAAAAAAATTCGTCACAAATTTATCATTTTTAATGATGAATTTGTTTTTGTCTCTATTGGTAGCTTCTTTGACAAATTTTTTTTGTCTTCGTTTATATTAAACGTGACAAAATTATTTCATCTCTATTTCTTATATTTATGACAAAATACTTTTGTCTCTAATTTCTTCTTTAATGACAAAATATTTTGTCGCTAATTACTTGTAAGTATGTTCCCAGCAGAGTGTATTGGAGACAAACAAATTCGTCACAAATTTATCATTTTTAATGATGAATTTGTTTTTGTCTCTATTGGTAGCTTCTTTGACAAAAAATTTTCGTTTTCGTTTATATTAAACGTGACAAGATTATTTCGTCTCTATTTCTTATATTTATGACGAAATACTTTTGTCTCTAATTTCTTCTTTAATGACAAAATATTTTGTCGCTAATTACTTACAAGTATGTTCCCAACAAAGTGTATTGGAGGCAAAAAAATTCGTCACAAATTTATCATTTTCAATGACGAATTTTTTTTTCGTCTCTAAGACCCTTTAGCGACGACCCTTTGGAGACAAAACGGGTGACGAAAAATGTTCGTCTTAATTAGTTTGGGTGACGAAATATATACATTTTGGGACAAATTTGTTTTGTCTTTAAATCCCAAATTTGTTGTAGTGAACATTGAGCAAAAATTCAGAAGAGACCAAAAGAGAAACTTGTTAACTTTGAAAATCAACTGATTTAATGTCTAAAATCTTGAAACTAAGGTAAAAGAAAAGCATAACATAGTACACAAAAATAAACTTAGGGTTTCAGTTGAGTGCAATAATAAGTAATAACCAAGCCAAGGCAAGTGGGTTGCCTTAGACCAGAAGTAGATTTTGATTTCTTTCACTGACTTTTCTGTAACGCCCTCAAAATAATAACATTAAACCCGTCAAAAGGATATTCATTGACATATGAAATAACTACATTCTTTTATACATCAGAGTCTCATACAAAAGTATTACATGTTAACGACAAAAGCAAAATGCCATACAGGTTTACAGCTTTCCAAGTTAACACTTGGTTACAACAAAAGAGTTCTAACTCGTTTACACATAAAGCCCTTAGCTTGAAGTCACATGTAATACATCAAAAGATACGACAAAAGTATGTCCGCCTCTAGCCTCCCAAGCTATGTCCTTGGAGGTGGCATGCTACCTGTACCTGAAAATGATATTCCCATATAGGGTGAGCCACAGCCCAGTAGAAATACACTAAACCAACCATGAACAATGACTAAAATTTAGCAATTGATAGATGGCCAACACTGATACATTCACATAAATCACATATTTATGCCATACGACTTATAAGTCCAAATTACTTTTCATTTTCTCTTTTTCAACAGATAAGCATGTTAGCTCTATCATTATTTCAACAGATAAGTATAAAAACTATATCCCACATTCTCAGATAAGCATATAAGCTATATCCACATTCTCAACAGATATGTATAATAACAATATCCCGCATTCACAGATAAGCATATAAGCTATATCCACACTTCACAGAGATAAGCATATGAGCTCTATCTTCACTTTTCTAGACAAGCATATGAGCTGTATCTACGGAGTTCATCCCCTTTCTTCTCCCAACACTATCCGGTTTAGAGGTACATCCCCTATCTTCCCCTAAACCGCGGAGTACATCCCCCATCTCCTCCTCTACACATAACGTATACAAACACATTGGTTCTATATACACTCACTCAATACATATAGTTAATGTATTCTATCAACCGTCAAGTTCCATGACACACTTCATTGATTAGTTTCAGTTTGCCTAATCATCATGCATTGTCTACAACAATCACGACTATCCTCCACCGATAGCCCAAAGCAGTTATTTCTAAACAGAAAATAAATGCACAATGGATATTCAATCAACATTTCATTTCCTCATTCCTCACAATTAATTATCCCAATTAATTAAACAATGTAATTAGGTCAATTCCCATAATTAACATTTCAACCCTTAGGTCCCACTTTCATCAATGATTCAACATTCATTCCATTTCTCTATGCCAAACATGCATCCAGGTTTATTATAAATAAAATCCCAACTTTTGTAAAATTACACAAAAGCCCCAACTTTCACAAAATTACCAAACCAACCCCAACATCTCAAAATACCAAAATTTAAAGACAAAATCCATAGAGAGGGGTAGGATATTCCTACCTCGAAGTTTAAGCCAAAAAGGAGATGAAGACTCGAAGATCAACGTGCTCCAAATCCAAACTTTTTCAGATTAAATCAAAGCCCTCAACGCCCTCTATCTTTTTAACAAAGACCCTAGGCTAGATTCACACTCTAGGGAGATCAAATCTTAGAGAGAGTGTAAGTTTAGAGAGAGAGAGTCTCGGATCTAGGGTTTGAAAGAAAAGGAGAGTGAAAAACTAAAGTTCAAAAACGCTACTGTCCGCTGATATAAAACACGCTCGCTCGAGCGAAGACTTGGTCGCTCGAGCGACCAGACACAGAAAACTCTCGCTCGAGCCAAGAAGCTCTCGCTCGAGCCAAAAACTCAAAAGTGCGCTCGAGCGAAAGAATGCTCGCTCGAGCCAACAACTCAAACCCTCAGGTCTGCAACCAGAAGCACGCTCGAGCGACAGACCTCTCGCTCGAGCGAAGAACAAACCAGACCGCTCGAGCCAAGAAAAGCTCGCTCGAGCCAAGAAATGCAACTCTCAGGTCCAGAACCAGGTACAAGCGCTCGCTCGAGCGAAGCCACTCTGGCTCGACCCACCAGACACGAACTCATCTCTCGCTCGAGCGACCAACTCCTCGCTCGAGCGAAGGTCCAAAAATCTGGGCAGCAACACTAGGCTCACAAACACAACCAACCTGGCCAACACATCCAATAACTCAATATACAAAGTAAAGAGGATGCAAACACGATAATGAACAACTACCAACATCCATGGACACATGTCCGGATCACTGTACAACAAGGGTAAACCCGGGATCGCTATAACCTCCCCCCCTTAAAGAATTTCGTCCCCGAAATTAAGCACAAGTTTTCAAAAACAGATTTTTCCTTCATTTTAAACAATGTTACATTTTAACATTCAACAATTCGACCCATTACCGGTCATCCCATCTCTCTAACAAGAGGCATCTCACAATATGTAAACAACATATGTACTTTCAACATGCATCAAAATTATGCATTAACTTTTCCAATTTCAACAATATATTCAACATATATAATGTTACATTCAACTTCCATATGAGGCAAGTTCCAAAACATACTTCCAATAAGCCAAAACATTTTCAATGTTTCACAACTTAAGACATATATGAAAGCTCTTCAGTTCAACAATTGTTCAAAATTTAAATACAAGATTATATATCAACAAACAAGTCCGGATATTTTTCGCGGACTTCCAACTCACGTTCCCAAGTGGCCTCCTCCACTCCGTGATGTTTCCATAAGACTTTCACCAAAGGAATGGTCTTGCCACGCAGGACCTGATCCCGCCTATCCAAGACCCGAACCGGTCTCTCCTCATACGAGGCATCCTCATCTACCTCTAAATCGGTCCAATCCAACACATGTGATGGATCTGGCTCATATTTCCGAAGCATACTCACATGAAACACGTCATGCACTCCGGACAACTGCGGCGGTAAGGCTAACCGATAAGCAACCTCGCCAATCCTCTCAAGGATCTCAAAAGGACCAATAAACCGAGGGGATAACTTCCCACTCTTCCCAAACCTCATCAAGCCTCGCCTAGGTGATATCTTCAGAAAGACATGATCACCTACCTCAAACGCCAAAGGCCTCCTCCTACGGTCGGCATAACTCTTCTGTCGACTCTGGGCTGTAACAAGCCTCCTACGGATAAGCTCAACTTTCTCCGTCGTCTCCCTAACCAACTCCGGACCCAACAAAGGTGCATCACCCACCTCGGCCCAACACACTGGAGACCTACACGGTCGGCCATACAAGGCCTCAAACGGTGCCATACCGATGCTAGACTGAAAACTGTTGTTGTAGGCAAACTCTACCAATGGAAAGTGCCTCTCCCACGTCCCACTGAAGTCAAGGACACAACCCCGAAGCATATCCTCGAGGATCTGAATAGTACGTTCGGACTGCCCATCAGTTTGAGGATGATAAGCCGTACTAAAGGTCAACTTAGTGCCCAAGGCACTCTGCAAGCTCTGCCACAACCTAGCAGTAAAACGAGGATCTCTATCTGAGACAATCGTCACTGGGACCCCGTGCAATCTCACTATGTCCCGAATATACAAGTCGGCAAGATGATCTACCGATTCTCTCACGCGCATAGGAATAAAGTGCGCCGACTTAGTCAACCGGTCCACAACCACCCAAATAGCATCACTACCCCGCTGAGTCCTCGGAAGACCTACAACGAAGTCCATAGTGACATACTCTCACTTCCACTCGGCAATAGGCAAGGGTTGCAACAAACCCGCTGGCCTCTGATGCTCGGCCTTCACTTGCTGACAAGTAAGGCACTTCGATACGAAAACAGCCACATCTCTCTTCATACCCCGCCACCAGTACTGGCGACCCAAATCCCGATACATCTTAGTGCCTCCCGGATGCACCGCAAGGCGCGAATGATGGAACTCTCGGAGTACTTCCTCACGGCAAGACTCTGGTACAAACAAACGGTCTCGGTATCTCACACTCTGGTTGGGATACACCGTCAAACCCTTCTCAACTTTCCCACTGGAGATCTTCTCTCGGAGGGATTCTACCTCAAGGTCACCTCTCTGTGCCTCTAACACTCTAGTCACAAGTGTAGGCTGCGCAACAACAGAAAACAAGGCCGCAGCCTCAACAGATTCGCCCAGTAGTAAATCAAACTCGCCAAGTGCTCCCAACATCACCCATTCCCGGATGGCTATACAAGCTACATCACTAACGGACTTCCTACTAAGGGCATCGGCCACAACATTGGCCTTTCCCGGATGATAGTGCAACTCAAAATCATAATCCTCGATAAACTCCATCCATCTCCTCTGCCTCAGATTCAAGTCCCTCTGTGTAAACAGATACTTCAAACTCTTGTGGTCCGAGAATACCTCGAACTTCTCACCATAAAGGTAGTGCCTCCAGATTTTCAAGGCAAAGATCACTGCTGCTAACTCTAGGTCGTGTGTGGGATAATTCTTCTCGTGTATTTTCAACTGACGTGAGCCATAAGCTACCACTTTCCCCTCTTGCATCAACACACAACCCAAACCCTCTCGTGAGGCATCACAATAAACCGCATAACCCAACCCTCTCTCCGGAATAATCAACACCGGAGCGGTGGTCAATCTAACTTTCAGCTCTTGGAACGACTTTTCACAAGTCTCACTCCATACAAACTTGATTCCCTTCCGAGTCAGCCTAGTCAACGGTGACGCTAACCTGGAGAAATCTTTCACAAACCGACGGTAATACCCAGCCAATCCCAGAAAACTCCGGATCTCAAACACACTCTTAGGCTGTGCCCAATCTTGCACTGCCTCAACCTTGGATGTATCAACAGACACCCCTTCCCCGGATACCACGTGGCCTAAGAATTTCACCTCTCCTAGCCAGAACTCACACTTCCCAAACTTGGCATACAACCTATGGGCTCTAAGTAACTCAAGCACCACTCTCAAGTGTGCCTCGTGCTCCTCCTCAGTAGGCGAATAGATAAGGATGTCGTCCACAAAAACGACTACAAACCGATCCAAGAATTCCCGGAAGATCCGGTTCATCAAGTCCATAAAGACTGCCGGTGCATTGGTAAGCCCAAATGGCATCACCAGAAACTCATAATGGCCATACCGCGTACGGAATGCCGTCTTCGGAATATCCTCTTCCCTGACCCTCAACTGGTGGTAACCCGATCTCAAGTCTATCTTAGAGAAACAACGGGAACCCTTCAACTGGTCAAACAGATCATCTATACGGGGCATAGGGTACTTATTCTTAACCGTAGCCCGATTCAACTTCCGGTAGTCAATACACAATCTCAAGGCCCCATCTTTCTTTTTAACAAAGAGGGCCGGTGCTCCCCACGGCGAAACACTAGGGCGAACAAAGCCCTTATCTAGTAACTCTTGAAGTTGAACTTTCAACTCAACCAACTCTGCTGGAGCAAAACGATAAGGTGCCATAGAAATCGGCGTCGTGCCGGGCACTAAATCAATGGAGAACTCTATCTCTCGGTGAGGTGGCAAACTAACAAGATCTTCGGGAAAGACATCCGAATACTCACAAACCACCCTCGGCAACACAAGCAGGGTCTCACCACTCTCACCACTCTCAAAGCTGGCAAGTAGACTACTAAGCTCACTTCGCCCTCGCGAATCATACCCCGGTGGCAAAATACTACCAACCTGGTCTCCCAAGAAATGGAACCACTCCCCGCTCAAGGTACATAACGTGACCCTCTGGCGGTAGCAATCGATAACAGCCCGGTATGACGATAGCCAGTCCATACCCAAAATAACATCAAAACCCTTCATGGGCATGACAACAAACGGAAAAGGAAGCCTATAATCGGCGACCTCAATATCACAACCTCTAACACCCTGTTCCAAAACCAACTCACCCCCAATCGGCGACATAACACAAATAGGAGATGCTAATAGCGCTAACTCCAATTCCAACACAGATGCAAATGCAGCAGATACAAAAGAATGAGATGCACCCGTGTCTATCAACACACTAGCAACCGAATTGCAAAACAGAAAAGTACCTCTCACTACTGATGGAGTCGGTACTAAATCCTGCGCGGTAACAGCATACACGCGCCCTGTAGGCCCCTGGTCTACCTGCTCGCCTCTCGGAGCAAAAGACTGCTACACAGACTGGGATGACGAAGCTCCCGGATTGGCCCTCGAGGCCTGCACAGACTGAGCTGGCTGAAAACCCTGCGTCTGCCTGGAACCAGACGCTCCCGACGTAGCACTCAACTGCGGGCAAAACCTCTTCAGGTGCCCAGGTTGTCCACACTGATAACAGGACAAGGGCTGCCCCCTGCCCAAACTCTGACTCTGCGGTCTAGCTGAAGAAGAAGCAGCTCTCTGACCTCCACCCTTCTGCGGGCAAACAGAAACCTTGTGACCCAGCTGGCCACACTTGTAACAAGTAAACTCCCCCTGATTGCCTCTCCCCGAGCCTGCACTCGGCACTGGAAAGGTCGATCTAGAAACACCACCCTGCGACTGCTGAGGGTTAGAACCCCTCTGCCTCCTGCCATCACCCTGACCATCTTGGCTCCTCTTGGAGCTTCTCTGCCCCTCATCCTCCTCCTGCATCATAATTTCCATATGAGCAGCGGCATCTACCAGGTGTCTATACTCTCGGATATAAGACCCACCAACTCTCAACTTGAGGCCCCGCCTCAACTTCCGCTCAAACTCATAGCAACGGCGTTCCTCAGACGCCACCAGTTCAGGTGCAAACCTGGACAGACTGGTAAAAGTAGCCTCAAACTCGGCCACTGACAAGCCCTGCTGATTAAGCCGGCTAAACTGATCCCTCAGCTTCTCCCTAGCTGCTGCAGACAAAAACCTCTCTCGAAAAGCATTCACAAACGCCTCCCAAGTACCACCAACACGAGCCTTCTCGTACTTCCACCATTGACCCGCATCTCCCTTCAGTTGGAAGGATGCCAAGGTCACTTTCAGTGCTCCGTCCTCGATGCCAAGCATTTCGAACGTCTTACTCATCTGCTCTAGCCACTCATCAGCCTTCAGTGGCTCCTTCGGATCCCCAACAAACTCATCCGGATTAGACCGGAAAAACTCCCTCTTCAAGAAAGAAGGCCCTGCCTCAGCTGCCTGATTCCCAGCTCTAAGAATACCCAAAGCTCCTGCTATCTCTCTGGCCAAGGCACCCATAGCCTGCTGACCCACTGGCTCGACCACGTTGGCCTGACCAACCCCCTCCTGCACTGCCGGAACCTCCCCTGGTAACGGTACTTCCTGCCTCGCAGGTCTACCACGCCTAGCACCTCTTCCTTGTCCTGACATCCTAATAAAGGCAACACAAAACGTTAGCACATTCATAAATGTGCCGAAACTAACCACTTACGTCCTAATGCATGGACAACTGTAATTCACTCCACATAAGCACATAAACACATAAGCACTTACGAATTTCATTTCCGGATAATGATAGTCCCGAGGCGTTACTAGAGTTCCGGTTAGAAACAGCATTGATCAAGTGCTTTTCCAACAAGACTCCCAGAAACCCAAGGATCCAATCGACATCCTAGAAATTAAATCCCATACCCAAATAAACACATAAGCATGTTATCACTTAACCACATAGCATGCGACACTACATCTAAGTCCCTATCAAGCGAGACAAACCCATTGTGATACTAATCACTTCCCACGTACCCAAAGTATTCGAACCCGGTACGCTCTGATACCAAGTTGTAACGCCCTCAAAATAATAACATTAAACCCGTCAAAAGGATATTCATTGACATATGAAATAACTACATTCTTTTATACATCAGAGTCTCATACAAAAGTATTACATGTTAACGACAAAAGCAAAATGCCGTACAGGCTTACAGCTTTCCAAGTTAACACTTGGTTACAACAAAAGAGTTCTAACTCGTTTACACATAAAGCCCTTGGCTTGAAGTCACATGTAATACATCAAAAGATACGACAAAAGTATGTCCGCCTCTAGCCTCCCAAGCTATGTCCTTGGAGGTGGCATGCTACCTGTACCTGAAAATGATATTCCCATATAGGGTGAGCCACAGCCCAGTAGAAATACACTAAACCAACCATGAACAATGACTAAAATTTAGCAATTGATAGATGGCCAACACTGATACATTCACATAAATCACATATTTATGCCATACGACTTATAAGTCCAAATTACTTTTCATTTTCTCTTTTTCAACAGATAAGCATGTTAGCTCTATCATTATTTCAACAGATAAGTATAAAAACTATATCCCACATTCTCAGATAAGCATATAAGCTATATCCACATTCTCAACAGATATGTATAATAACAATATCCCGCATTCACAGATAAGCATATAAGCTATATCCACACTTCACAGAGATAAGCATATGAGCTCTATCTTCACTTTTCTAGACAAGCATATGAGCTGTATCTACGGAGTTCATCCCCTTTCTTCTCCCAACACTATCCGGTTTAGAGGTACATCCCCTATCTTCCCCTAAACCGCGGAGTACATCCCCCATCTCCTCCTCTACACATAACGTATACAAACACATTGGTTCTATATACAATCACTCAATACATATAGTTAATGTATTCTATCAACCGTCAAGTTCCATGACACACTTCATTGATTAGTTTCAGTTTGCCTAATCATCATGCATTGTCTACAACAATCACGACTATCCTCCACCGATAGCCCAAAGCAGTTATTTCTAAACAGAAAATAAATGCACAATGGATATTCAATCAACATTTCATTTCCTCATTCCTCACAATTAATTATCCCAATTAATTAAACAATGTAATTAGGTCAATTCCCATAATTAACATTTCAACCCTTAGGTCCCACTTTCATCAATGATTCAACATTCATTCCATTTCTCTATGCCAAACATGCATCCAGGTTTATTATAAATAAAATCCCAACTTTTGTAAAATTACACAAAAGCCCCAACTTTCACAAAATTACCAAACCAACCCCAACATCTCAAAATACCAAAATTTAAAGACAAAATCCATAGAGAGGAGTAGGATATCCCTACCTCGAAGTTTAAGCCAAAAAGGAGATGAAGACTCGAAGATCAACGTGCTCCAAATCCAAACTTTTTCAGATTAAATCAAAGCCCTCAACGCCCTCTATCTTTTTAACAAAGACCCTAGGCTAGATTCACACTCTAGGGAGATCAAATCTTAGAGAGAGTGTAAGTTTAGAGAGAGAGAGTCTCGAATCTAGGGTTTGAAAGAAAAGGAGAGTGAAAAACTAAAGTTCAAAAACGCTACTGTCCGCTGATATAAAACACGCTCGCTCGAGCGAAGACTTGGTCGCTCGAGCGACCAGACACAGAAAACTCTCACTCGAGCCAAGAAGCTCTCGCTCGAGCCAAAAACTCAAAAGTGCGCTCGAGCGAAAGAATGCTCGCTCGAGCCAACAACTCAAACCCTCAGGTCTGCAACCAGAAGCACGCTCGAGCGACAGACCTCTCGCTCGAGCGAAGAACAAACCAGACCGCTCGAGCCAAGAAAAGCTCGCTCGAGCCAAGAAATGCAACTCTCAGGTCCAGAACCAGGTGCAAGCGCTCGCTCGAGCGAAGCCACTCTGGCTCGACCCACCAGACACGAACTCATCTCTCGCTCGAGCGACCAACTCCTCGCTCGAGCGAAGGTCCAAAAATCTGGGCAGCAACACTAGGCTCCCAAACATAACCAACCTGGCCAACACATCCAATAACTCAATATACAAAGTAAAGAGGATGAAAACACGATAATGAACAACTACCAACATCCATGGACACATGTCCGGATCACTATACAACAAGGGTAAACCCGGGATCGCTATATTTTCACTCACTATAATATGGAGGTATGGGGGTCTAAAGAAAAATGGCTTTTACGGGATAAACCAAAAAGACTTTTTCACTAATCTTTGTTTTTAGGCTTTATGCCACTTTCACCGCATTAACTTGAACAAGAGTAAAGATATGTTTAACCTAATAATGTATACATTTTATTAGGCACACCCATGTGAGTGTAAAAAAGTAGAAAATTGGTTAATCCTAACATTACTCTAGAGACCGTACAATTTTATGGATATCTATGACAAAACAATTTGATCCAAGTATCAAATTTGATTGTTCTCTGCTCTCATATTTTCTTTCCCGTTTCCAAATTTAAACTCATTACTCTTTGAGAAATTGCAAGTCTCTTTCTCAATAGGACATAAGAAATAAAATTAAAAAAAAAAAAAACCTTCATCATGATTTCAGTAACCTGCACAAGTGGTCTACTCCAATTGTAAAGAACGAACAGTAAATCGTAAGTTTAACCTTGACATTGCATTTGACATAAATTATTACCCATAATTTGCAGGTGATAGAGTACTGAGGGTGAGTTGAATGTGAAATTGTTCCCCTCACTCCATCATGGCTTCACAGTAATAGAGCATCAGTTGGATGATCTATGATGGACTAAGGCATAGTACATCCACGTATCTATATTAGTTCTCAAAAAAAGAAAAAACGAAAAAAAAAAACAAAAACGTATCCATATTGACATAACAATTATAAACAATTGACTTCAAATTTTACATCGATATATCATGCATTGAAATAGAGAGATCTCCATTCACTTCAATTCCAACAAACCATGTAATTGAGAGAATCTAAATTTGCAAATAGAAACCCCAAGATACTTTCCACTCAAATCTCTAAATGTTAAAAGCATCCACGAGGCTACTGCTACATCAAATCGATTATACAGATACATACATGATAGTCGATTATCATATTCATTTTCATTTTCTAAGTCCCATTCATAAGTCAATTATAACATATATGATAGGCGATTCATAAATATGATAGTCGATTATCAAATAAGTTGATAATATATGGTACCTGATCGGAATCGCAACCGAAGATTTGTCAGGAAATTGGAGAATCAAGGAGAGATGGGGCGGCAACGGAGCGATCCAGATATCGAATCCATAGCGAAGAGATCTATGAATCAGTAGAGAAGAGATATATGAAGAGAAATTAGAGATTTGAGAGAGGGAGACAGTGAGTGAGTGATGAAACCTTTTTTTGTTTTTGTTTTTGATAGTCTTGAGTCAAAAATTAATATATAAAATATAATAATATATGATTTGGGTTTATTATGGACCAATTAAAATTGTAGTGATATGATTTGGGTTTATTAGGGACCAACTAAAATTGTAGGGAAAAGTGATTGATCCTTCTACATCCAAATAAATTTGTCTAGAAAATGTGATAACATGATTAAATATATATTTTTTTTAAATTCTTTCATTTTGTCCTTAAAAGTATAATTTTTACAAACAAATTATTTTTGTTCCTAAACATTTGTCTTTAAAACCTTAATTTCTTGTAGTGTAAGCGTATTTCAAGGTTTTAAACCTCTATTAAAAAAAAAAAAAAAAAAGAAAAGAAGAAGAAGAAGAAGAAGAAGAAGAAAGGTGGTTTTAAACCAAGATTTAGTTTGCATGTTAATTTACATACTCATCTACCTTTTAATTTTATGATTTTTTTTTCTCCTATAATTCATTTGAGAAGTGGCTATTTTTATAAATTTTTTTGTTTCTTGTTTTTTGGCTAAAATTGAAGTAAAAAAATTAATATATTTGGAAAATATCTTTTGGCTTTTTACTAAAAAAACATATAGGAAATAAAAGTTTGGATTTGCTAAGGTAGAAAATCTCAACTTTGCAAGTGAAGTTGGTGCATTATGAGATCAATTTATACTCATAGCAATGATTTGAACTGTTTATCTGATATGACAAGTTGAGAAAAATATGTATACGAAAAATTGAATTGATCAGGCATAACTAATCACATATATTTTATAACAAATGGATGGTCTATTTTCAAAAATATATATTGCCGTATAGATAAAAATGATTTGGTGGTATAACAATCGATATTTAATCTTAATTTTACGCATTAATAATTTTTTTAATTGATTGCATGAGATGAATGGTTTAAATTAACGGAGTGAGTCTAAATTAATCTGATAATGGATCAATTTCCCTGTAAAGTTGAGATTTTCAACTTTACCAAATATGAACTCATTTGGTTTTTTTGTTAAAATTACTTTCCAAATAAGGCATTTAAAATTAGCCAGTGAAATCAATTACCTGAAGATCTTAAACTTTGATTCAGCACAGGAAAAAAAAGGGAACTTTTTTGATAAATCCATTTTCTAAGAGCTTTATTCCATCCAACCCATATTCTTTTTGACTATTCCATTAGGTCCAATTTGAGATAAGAAGACCAAAATACCCTTTTCATCTACTTATGTTCTATTTAGTTCACATTATTTTCTTATATTTCAATAAGTCCTATGGGTGACATAATTACCAAAATACCCCTAATGTGAATGTTCACACTGTCAATGTGAATGTTCAGATCGTCAATGTGTAGGGGCCCGGCCCATGTCGATCCTCGTGGGTGCCCGAAAGAATTCGAGTCGGGCCGGGCCGACCCACTGGCCAAAAAAATAGGCCCGGCCCGGCCCGGCCCGTTGATAATGTGAATATTCACATTGATAGGAGTATAAAATTGACCCGTGGCCCGTGGGCGGCCCGAAGCCAGCCCACCGCCCCGGGAGGGCCCGGGCCGGCCCGTTCATAATGTGAATATTCACATTGACATATTAACATTAACATTGATAAGAGTGTACAATTAGCCCGTGACCCGTGGGCAGCTCGAAGCCCGGGCCCCGGCCGAGTCGGGCCCGGCCCGTTGACAATGTGAATATTCACATTGACATGTTAATATTCACATTGATAGGAGTGTAAAATTAGCCCGCGGCCTGTGGCCGGCCTGAAACCCGCCCGCGGCTCGTGGGCTACCCTGGGCGGGCCCGGCCCGACCCGTTGATAATGTGAATATTCACATTGACATGTTAACATTCACATTGATAAGAGTATAAAATTAGCCTACGCCCCGTGATTGCCTGAAACTACCCCACGGCTCGTGGGCGGCCCGGCCTGTTGACAATATGAATATTCACATTGACATGTTAACATTCCCATTGATAAGAGTGTAAAATTGACTCGCGTCCCATGGGCGGCCCGAAGCCCGTAGTCGGCCCGGGGCGAGCCCGGCCCGGCCCGGTCCGTTGACAATGTGAATATTCACATTGATATATTAACATTCACATTGATAGGAGTGTAAAATTGGCCTGTGGCCCGTGGACGACCCGAAGCCCGCCCGCTGCCCAGGGCGGGCCCGGCCCGGCCTGTTGACAATGTGAATATTCACATTGACATATTAACATTAACATTGATAACAGTGTAAAATTGGCCCGTGACCTGTGGGCAGCCTGAAGCCCGGTTGACAACGTGAATATTCACATTGACATGTTAACATTCACATTGATAAGAGTGTAACATTAACCCGTGCCCCGTGGCTACCCGAAACCCGCCCACGGCCCGTGGGCGGCCCGAGGCGGGCCCGGCCCGGCCTGTTGACAATGTGAATATTCACATTGACAAGTTAACATTCACATTGATAAGAGTGTAAAATTGACTCGCGTCCCATGGGCGGCCTGAGCGGCCTGGGTTTGGGTCCGGGCTTACCCTGGGCCGCGGGCGAGCTTCGGGCAGCGGATAAATTTTACACTCCTATCAATGTTAATGTTAACATGTCAATGTGAATATTCACATTGTCACGGGTCGGGCCAAGCCTACCTCGGGCTGTGATCTGGCTTCGGGCCGCCCACGGGCTGCGGGCCAATTTTACACTCCTATCAATGTGAATGTTAACATGTCAATGTGAATATTCACATTGACAACGGGCCGGGCCCGCCCCGGCCCGTGGTCGGGATTCGAGCTGCCCACGGGTCACGGGCCAATTTTACACTCTTATCAACGTGAATGTTAACTTGTCAATGTGAATATTCACATTGTCAACAGGCCGGGCAGACGGGCCGCCCCCGAGCCGTGGGCGGGTTTCGGGCAGCCATGGGGCGCGGGCTAATTTTACACTCCTATCAATGTGAATGTTAACATGTCAATGTGAATATTCACATTGTCACGAGTCGGGCCAAGCACGCCTCAGGCTTCGGGCCGCCCACGGGATGCGGGCCAATTTTACACTCTTATTAATGTGAATGTTAACATGTCAATGTGAATATTCATATTGTCAGTGGGCCGGGCCGGGCCTGTCTCGGGACGCGGGCGGGCTTTTGGCCGCCCATGGGCCGCAGGCCAATTTTATACTCTTATCAATGTGGATGTTAACATGTCAATGTGAATATTCACATTGTCAACAGGCCGGACCGGGCCCGCCCGGGCCGCCCATGGGCCGCAGGCGGGTTTCGCGCCGCCACGGGACGGGGGCCAATTTTACACTTCTATTAATGTGAATGTTAACATGTCAATGTGAATATTCACATTGTCAACGGGCCGGGCCGGGTCGGGCCCGCCCTGGACTGCTGGCCAATTTTATACTTTTATCAATGTGAATGTTAACATGTCAATGTGAATATTCACATTGTCAACAGGCCGGGCCGGGCCCCCCCGGGCCGCCCACGGGCCGTGGGTGGGTTTCGAGCAGCCACGAGGCGCGGGCTAACTTTACACTTCTATCAATGTGAATATTCACATTGTCAACGGGCCGGGCCGGACCCTCCCCGGGCCGTGGGCAGGCTTTTGGCCGCCCATGGGCTGCGGGCCAATTTTATACTCTTATCAATGTGAATGTTAACATGTCAATGTGAATATTCACATTGTCAATGGGCCGGATCGGGCCCGCCCCGAGCAGCCCATGGGTCGCGAGCGGGTTTCGCGCCGCCACGGGACGCGGGCCAATTTTACACTCCTATTAATGTGAATGTTAATATGTCAATGTGAATATTCACATTGTCAACGGGCCGGGCCCGCCCCGGCTCGAGGGCGGGTTTCAGGCCGCCCATGGACCAATTTTACATTCCTACCAATGTGAATTTTAAAATATGAATGTTGACATCATTAAATTGCTAATCGTTCAAAAAATATTTATAAAGGTATCAAAATTGAATATAAGGGCATAAGTGTTCAAGAAAATAGTGTAAATCAAGAAAATAGACTTTATGGAATAAAACTATACATACATGGGACTAAATGGGTTAAAAAATTCCTTCATGGACTTCTTGGGTTAAAACACTTCTAAATTGGAATTATCAATAAAAATCCCTAAAAAAAATATATAGAAAGATTCAACTATCATTTAGAATTTAAAAAAAAACAATTTAATAGTAATTTTCATTATCTATGAATTTATCCACAAGATTTAAAATGCTTTCACTCTATCATTAAATATGATTGCTATACTTTTGCTTTTATTAACACATGGATTTGATAACTATATTTTGAAATAATTTTGTAATGTTATCATCTTAATATAAATTTTTTGTATCATGGGTATGGTAAATCATGTTCGCACGATGTTGATGTTCGTGCTAGTATGAACAAAAAAGAAGTATAGCAATCTGACATGAAGAGTTGACATCGAGTTGGCCTCGAGTTGGCCATCAAATTACATGAATATAATATATATATATATATATATGAACATTTATCCTCATGGTAACTAGCAAGTATAGCAAGATGAGGGTGGTAGCAGCAATATTATACGTTGTTCTATCAATTTTCAGCCTTGGAATCCACGGAGTCGTCCAGGCCTATCCCTCCATCTCCTTCAATGTGGCGGGTACCACCAAGGCCTCATACAGAGACTTCCTACGGGCACTATCAGTGCTGAAGACCGAAGGTAAAGTGTCCTGTTCGTTCTGGTCAATCTCATGACGTTGGGAATAAAATATAATTGTAAATCCCGCAAGAAAATTATATTGACCAAATTAGTATAATTTTATTTATTGTGCAAAGATTAAAATAAAAATTTACTTCATTCAAATGAGAAAAAATTATAAAGAGACTAACTTTAATTTTCTTGTTTATGTAATTGATTGATTGTGTTATATATGAAGACAATGAATATTAATATCATTAATTTTTTTTACACGAAAATTAAAAATTAAAAACTAAAAACTTACATTTTGACATAGAATCATGTGATCTAAAATTAGATGTCCTCTCAAAACTCTATTAAAATTGTTTTGATACAATTTTTGACATAGATTTGTCAAAATATTAAATTACATATAATAATGAACAAATAGTGAATTGATCTTCTTTATGTTGTCACCGTAAATATATTTTATGATTCTTTAGAGTGAGAAATTGGTATGTGTACTAAATAAATAAAAAAAAGGGAAAATAGAAGTACAAAACAAAAAAAATCAAAAGTTTCAGCATATGAAAAAAAACAAAAAAAAATCAAATAATTCACATTTTTAAGACCTCCCTACAAAAATAAATATAAATTAGTATTAAGACATCAATACGATAGATAAAAAATAAAAAATATAAAAGACCATTAATTTGACCCGTGCAATAGACATAATTAAGCACCTTGTGTCTTATTTATTTATTTATTTGTATATCGAGATAAATTTTTTTCAAATATCATAATAATTAAATTAAAAATATACAATAAAAAATAAGTATTTCTCAAATAGAATTTATATAAAATTAGTTATTATAATTAAAATTGAGTTTGTCTAGAACTTTATATATAAATGAAAATATCTGTTGATGTGATTTATTTATTTATGTATTTATTTTTTTAATAAAAAAAGTAAGTCTTAGAATGTGTTACATAAGAAAGGAAAAGACACTACTTATATATATATATATATATATTTAGAGCACGTATTTATTTTATGGGTACATGGTTCATAAAACTAATTTTAAATTTTCTTTATTTACGATATCACACTTTAAAAAACTTTTTCCATAAGTACAAGCTGCTATAAAATGACAAAATTATGCATGTATATATATATATATATATATATTCTTTCTCGAACCAAACCCTAATAACCTCTCTCTCTCTCTCTAAAACCCTCTCATCTCTCTCTCTCTCTCCCATCGTGTCCTCCTTTTCTCTTCTTCTTCTGCCGATCTCTCTCCATTACCATCCTCCTCTGCTGTCACTGCCAGAGGTTTTTCCTTATTCGATTTAGTCGTTGACCGTAGCAGATACTAGAGTTTTGAACCTGATGGCTTCATTATCCCACAATGTATCTAGCTTTCTCCCTCTACTCTCAGTCCACCATGACGATCTTCAGTTTCGACCAGTTCTTCTGTTTCGGAAGTTTGTTGGAGAGCTTCAATTACAACTCATACTTGCAAAGGAGCAAAGGTTGAAGTTATATAGATAGAGAAAGTGAAGTGAGAGAGAGAGACTTTTGATTTGCCATTTGTAGTTTCATCATGTTTTATCTTCGTTGTCTTGTATGTTTATGTATGTATGTATGTATATGTATGTTTATGTATATTTGTTTTTTTATGTTTATTGTGGGTATGGATTTCCGACCTCATAACCTATGAAATCTTGTAGTCGAGATCTCTGGAACTTATTTGGAGAGCACACGACAGAATAGATTAAGCCCAACACCTGAAAGATAGAAGATAAGAATACCTCGTTGGCTCGTCCACCCTATGGAACTCCAACGATCAAGTTAGTAACCTTATTTCTCAAAGATAACAACTTAATCACAAGATCACAATGAAAAACATATATAAAACATGTAAAAAACATACCTTAGACTCACGGGGGTGCCCTCTTTATATAATGATCAATGTCCAACTTTCCCTAGAAGTCTCATTCCATGGAACTTCCAGTGTAACAGTTATCTAGGACTCCCATCTAGATAAGGATGCTATCTCTCAAGAGTCTTGTCCTTATCCAAACAAAGTTCCTCAACTCTTCTAGGACTCGTGTCCCTTATCCGATTACCTCAGATTCCAACAATATCGAAACATATCTTGGCATTCAGGTTCACTCATGTGACAACTCTGCAACGTGTCCCTTCCACGTGGCACCTCGGTCATGAACCTTGGCCACGTGGACGACATCAAAAATTATGAACCCACAACTACCCCCTAGGTTTTGTTACCTCGGCTACCTAAGGTGATGGAACCTACATTGTTTGATTCCAAGCACATCATACTAGAAGATACACTTCGGCTGAGATTGGGACTCGCTAACATATGTGTCCACCTATTTAGAATCAGACACCAACCAGCCATGATTCAAAATGACTTCATTTCGTTCGAGATCTCATCACTAGCCGAGGTCATTACCTACTAGTCCAAGAACTCCAAGAACCCAAGACGCGTGTGAGCTGCCATCCCATAACAAACTCAATTGTCCCGTCCACATGTCATCACCGCATTGACTTGTAACCATCATGTAACGCTCCCAAAATAATACAATAAATACAACCCAAACATTTGCTAATAGTTTCATAAATCAGAGTAAATAGTCCTTTCATTACATGAATTTAATGATACAAAAGAGCTTAACATAAGTAAATGCCCTATCGGCTTACACCTTTCCAAGCCTTGGCTTGGTTACAACAAAAGAGAGACTAGCTCATGCAAATAAAGCCCTCGGCTATACAAAAATATACAATCAAAACAAAGAAGCTTGTGCTCCCAAAGTCCTTCCAAGCTATTGTCTTGGCAAAGGCAGACCATCAATACCTGAAAATGTTTTTCCTAAATAGGGTGAGCCACAGCCTAGTAGGAATAATCTAACACAATATATGAGATTTAACAAAGATATAAGTGCAATGTGTATATACAATGCGAGGGATAAAACGTTCTCATTTTGTATAGTCATCAAATATCAAGTCCATATTCCATTTCATCTTTTCTTCAATTCATTTCAATACATGAGCCAACTTCATTATTTCTCAATAATTCAAATGAGACTACAACTCAATGGTTCAACAATTTCACAATCAACACATAAACATTTCCAATTGTCATTTTACGGATATTTTGTCCGCGGGATCGGCACCCATACATAGATTTCGGGAATTTCACCCAGGACACTTCGGCCAATATAATTATAATGGAGTCCAGCCCCTTTCTCCTCTCAAACAATTATACATATGCAATGTATATAAACACATAATCACATATGGAGTATATCCCATTTCTTCTCCCAAATAATTATACATATACAATGTATATAATCATAGTCATATTCCATAACAACCAACAAAAGATTAGTTTCAATTCACCTAATCCACTTGCAATTTCTACGGCAATCAAAGCTATCCTCTATCGATAGTCCAATACAGAAATTTCTAAACAGATATATGATATTGAGACAGATAATTTATTCAAAATTTCCAAAGATATGAAGTATTATATCCTCAATTCCACCATCTATTTCAACACTTGCTCAATTCCATGATTATAACACCAATCTCAATTATTTATACCAAATAAATATGATAATCATTTTACAGAAAAAAATCCCCTTTTTAAAATATCAATCCAAGTACCAAAATCAACCATTTTAAACCAACATGACATCATTTTCACACCCCATGTTTCTTTATTTCATTTCCACCAAAAACCCCTCTTTTCCATTTACACCCAAACCCTAGGTTTGTTCAAAATGCTCCCAAAACCCACCATTCTTACACAACCACAAATAACTACGTTAAAAATCATAACAAAGTGTAGAAAATCTCTATCTTAAGAAGAGAAGACCAAATAAAGCAAGGTTGAAGCTCCAAAGACACCGAAATCCAAGTTCGTTCGGATCAAAATGAAGATCTTAAGAAGCTCAATCTTTTTATCAAATGAAGTAGGGTGGATAGATCACTAGATCTATGTGTAAAAGTAGAGAGAGGGTGGGTTTTAGAGAGAGAGGCTCTCAACTTTAGGGTTTAGGATAAAAAGATATGAAAAAATGATGTAAAAGTGAATTTCGCGATCTGATATATGCGCAGTCCGCTCGAGCGGAAGAGTTGATGCTCGAGTGTCAGACACAATAAATTGTTTTGCTCGAGCGCAAGAAGTGGTATGCTCAAGTGCCGAATACACACCCCCAAAACTTTTGTAGACGACAGACTAACCGCTCAAGCTCAAGAAAGGACACTTGAGCCCTCACCCGCTCGAGCGTAGGAAACGCCACTCGAGTGTGAAAGACATCCCTCCAGCACTTTTGCAAACGTGCAAAGTACTAAGAGTTTGCAAATACCACTTGAGCGCAAGAAAGGCCGCTCGAGCGGAGGACCAAAATATACACAGCCCACTTGAGCGCAAGAATGGCCGCTCGAGCGGAGAGGCAAAAATCTAGAGAACAAGGTTTGGGAAAGGCAAGCAACCAACATGTTCCAAATGCAACCACAACAACCCAAAGGCTAATTTCAAAGAGATACAGGGGAAGGAAGAGGTAAACAACAATATAAAAGCATTAAACCGGACGGAATACCACAAGAGTTGGGTCAAAACTGGGATCGCTATAACCTCCCCCCCTTAAAGAATTTCGTCCCCGAAATTTCAAATCAAGTGCAAAAACAACATTAGACCATTCATAGCAATGTTATTCTCACAAATTCAATACCATGACCCATTCCTCGACCATCCATTCTCACCGACTAGATGCACAAGTCCCATATTAAAATAAAATTTACAATTTCCCGAAACATTTACAATGTTAAATCAAGTCCACATTTTCAAATTTTACCTAGCATATACAATGCCTCCAAAATTGGTACAACACACAATATTTCATATTCTCAAAACACATGCAATGTTTATATTGAATCCATGTTTCCAAAATGCCCACAACATATACAATGTTCTCATAATTTAAAACATATACAATGCTTATATTTTTCATTAACATAATCAAAAACTGAATACATGTTTAGACATCAACAAACAAGTCTGGATATTTCTCTCAGACTTCCAATTCATGCTCCCAAGTCACTTCCTCGACCCGTGATGTTTCCGCAATACCTTTACTAAGGGAATTGTCTTGCCTCGTAAGACTTGGTCCCGTCTATCCAAGACCCTGACCGGTCTCTCCTCATACGAGGCATCCTCATCTACCTCCAAGTCGGTTCAATCCAACATGTGCGACGGATCCAGCTCATACTTCTGAAGCATACTAATATGAAACACGTCATGCACCCCAGAAAGTTGTGGCGGCAACTCCAAATGATAAACAGCCTCCCCAATCCGCTCAAGGATCTCAAAAGGGCAAATATACCGAGGGGACAACTTCTCACTCTTCCCAAATCTCATCAAACCCCGCCTAGGTGATATTTTCAAAAAGACATGATCACTTACCTCAAAAGAGAAGGGTCTCCTCCTACGGTCGGCATAACTTTTCTGGTAACTCTGGGCTGTAACCAACCTTTTACGAATAAGTGCCACCTTCTCCGTCGTTTCCTAAACCAACTCTGGGCCCAACAAAGGTGCATCACCCACCTTAGCTCAATATATTGGAGTTCTATACGGTCGGCCATACAAGGTCTCAAACGGTACTATGCCAATACTCTATTGGAAGCTATTATTATAGGCAAACTCCACTAAAGGCAGGTGCCTCTCCCACGAACCCTTGAAGTCGAGGACACATTCTCGAAGCATATCCTCAAGAATTTGAATAGTACGCTTGGACTACCCGTCAATCTGAGGATGATACGAAGTACTAAAGGTCAATCTAGTGCCCAAGGCACTTTGCAAGCTCTGCCACAATTGAGCTGTGAAACGCGGATCTCTATCTGAAACAATCGTCACAAGGACCCCATGTAACCTCATTATGTGCCTGATATACAAGTCAACAAGATAGTCTACCAAATCACTCACGCGAATAGGTATGAAATGCGCAGACTTGGTTAACCGGTCAACTGCCACCCAAATGGCATCACTACACCGTTGAGTCCTCGGAAGGCCCACAACAAAATCCATCGTGACATGCTCCCACTTCCACTTGGCTATAGGCAAGGGTTGCAACAAACCCACTGGCCTCTAATGCTCGGCCTTCACTTGCTGACAAGTAAGGCACTTCGATACAAACACGACTACATCCTTCTTCATACCTTTCCACCAAAACTGGCGACTCAGATCATGATACATCTTTGTGCCTCCCGAATGCACCATAAGGCGTGAATGGTGAAACTCTCAGAGTACTTCCTCTCGGCAAGACTCCGGCACGAATGAACAATCACGGTATCTCACACTCTGGTCGGGATACACACTTAAGCCTCTTTTCACTTTCCCACTGGAAATCTTCTCCCTAAGGGTTTTTACTTCAAGGTCACCCCTCTACGCCTCTAATACTCGGTTCACAAGTGTAGGTTGGGCAAATACCGTAAACAAGGCCGCAGATTCAACGGACACGCCAAGATGCAAGTCAAACTCCCCAAGAGTACCTAATATCTCCCATTCTCGGATAGCAATACAAGCTATGCTGCTAATAGATTTCATACTCAAGGTGTTGGCCACAACATTAGCCTTCTCCGGATAATAATGCAACTCAAAATCATAATCCTCTATAAATTCCATCCACCTTTTCTGCCTCAAATTCAAGTCTTTCTGAGTGAATAAATACTCTACACTCTTATTATCAGAAAACACCTCAAATTTCTCACCATACAGATAATGCCTCCAAATTTTCAAGGCAAATATCACCGCTGCTAGTTCTAGATCATGAGTAGGGTAGTTCCTCTTGTGCGTTTTCAACTACCGCGAGCCATAGGCTACTACCTTCCCCTCTTGCATCAAAACACAACCTAAACCTTCCTATGAGGCATCACAATATACTGAATAACCCAAACCCCTCTCCGGAATAATCAAAACTGGAGCCGTGGTAAGTCTAACCTTAAGTTCTTGGAACAACTTCTCACAAGTCTCATCCCACACAAACTCGACTCCCTTCCTTGTCAGTCTAGTTAAAGGTGAAGCTAGTTTGGAGAAATCCTTCACAAACCTCCGATAATACCCGGCTAATCCCAAAAAACTACGAATCTCGAAGGCATTCTTAGGTTGTGCCCAGTCTTGCACTGCCTCTATCTTGGATGAATCTACAGTCACCCATTCTTCAGACATTACATGACCTAGGAATTTAACCTCTTTCAGCCAGAACTCACACTTTCCAAATTTAGCATACAACTTATGGGCTCTAAGCAATTCAAGCACCACTCGTAAGTGTTCCTCGTGTTCCTCCTCAAAAGGTGAGTAAATCAAAATGTCGTCCACAAAGACGACCACGAAACGATCTAGGAACTCATCATCAAATCCATGAATACTACCGATGCATTGGTTAACCCAAAAGGCATCACTAGGAACTCGTAATGGCCATACTACATACAGAATGCTATCTTCGGGATATCCTCTTCCCTTACCCTTGACTGATGGTAACCCGATCTCAGGTCTATCTTAGAGAAACAATAAGACCCTTTCAACTGATCAAACAAATCATCTATACGAGGCATTGGATACTTATTCTTAACAGTAACCCGGTTCAACTTCCTGTAATCAATACAAAGTCGCAACACTCCATCTTTATTTTTAGCAAAGAGAGCCGGTGCACCCCAAGGTGAAGCACTGGGGCGAATAAAACCCTTATTTAACAACTCCTGGAGTTGAATTTTCAACTCGCTTAACTTAGCAAGTGAGAACCGATACAGTGCCATAGAAATTGGTGTCGTGCCAGGCACTAAATCAATAGAGAACTCGATCTCTCGATGAGGTAGTAAACTAGTAAGGTCCTCGGGAAAAACATCGGGGTATTCACAAACCACCCTTGGCAACTCAACCACGACTTCATCACACTCACTACTTAGAAAGCTAGCAAGAAGACAACTAAGTTCACTCCGTCCACACGGATCATACACTGATGATAAAACTTTATCCACCCGGTCCCCCAAGAAATAAAAGCAGTCACTGCTCAAGGTATATATAGTAACCCTTTGACGGTAGCAATCTATAACAGCCCAGTATGACGATAACCAATCCATACCCAAAATAACATCAAAACTAGTCATATCAAGCAATACAAATGCAAATGGAAGTTGACAACCGGCAACCTCTATGTCACAACCCCAACACCCCTGTTTCAAGATGACCTCACCACCAATAGGTGACTTTACACAAATAAGAGATGGTAACTATGCCAACTCCAACCCCAAAACCGATGCAAATGCAGATGAGATAAAAGAATGGGATGCACCCGTATCAATCAACATATTAGTAATTGAATTGCAAAACAAAAAGGTACCTCTCACTACAGATGGAGTCGGTACAAGATCTGGCGTGGTAACAGCATACACACACCCTGTTGGCCTCTGATCTACTTGCTCACCCCTTGGAGCATAAGTTTGTTGCACGGATTGAGCCAAAGAGGCTCCCTGATTGGCCCTCGAGGCCTGTACTGACTATGTTGGCTGGTGACTGCGTGTCTGCCTCAAACCAGATGCACCAGACGTGCCACCCAACTGTGGGCAAAATCTCTTCAGGTGCCCTACCTATCCACGCTGATAGCAAGTGGGCGGTTGTCTCCTACCTTGACTATGGTCCTGAGAACGAGCCGAAAATGATGTTGCTCGCTACCCCCTCCTCTCTGCGGGCAAACTGGAGACGTATGGCCCAACTGACCACACTTGAAACAAATCACATCCCCTGACCACCTCTCCCAGAACCCGAACTCGGCATTGGAAAAGTGGACCTTGACTGAGCTCCATGGGACTGCTGAGGGTTATAACCCCTTTGCCTCTTACCGTCCCCTTGACTATCCTGACTCCTCCTGGAGCCCTTCATCCTTTCCTCCTCTGCCTGCATGATGGTTTCAAGATAGGCCCCCGCCTTCACAACGTACCCATAATCTCTAATCATGGACCCAGCTACTCGGAACATGAGACCGGTCCTCAACTTCTTCTCAAACTCCAAACACCGGCGCTCCTCTGTCGCCACAAGCTCGGGTGCAAACCTAGACAAGCTAGTGAATATGGCTTCAAACTCAGTCACTGGTATGTTCAACTGCACCAACTTGGAGAATTGGTCTCTCAACTTCTCCCTAACTATGGAAGGTACAAACTTGTCCTGGAAAGCGTTGACAAAAGCCTCCCAAGTCCCTCTAATACGTCCACGCGTATACTTCCACCACTGACCCGCATCCCCCTTCAGTTGGAAAGATGCCAAGGTCACCCTCAACTGGTTGTCTTCGATGCCAAGCATCTCTAATGTCTTCACTATCTGTTCAAGCCACTCATCTGCTTTCAGTGGCTCCTTTGGGTCGCCCAAAAACTCATCCGGATTAGACCAGAAAAACTCTCTTCAGAAAAGAAGGCCCTGCCTCAGTTACCGGGGCTTAGACTTGATTCTTAGCTTTGAGAATGTCCATAGATTCCCGCAACGCTCTGGCCATCTCGCGAGCTAAGGCGCCCATAGCCTCTTGACCTACTGGCTCGGCCACATTGGCCTAACTAACCACTTCTTCCTACGCCGAAATTTCATCCAGTATAGGCACCTCGTGCCTCCTAGGCCTACCACACCTACCACTACCATGTCCTGATATCCTAATGAAGGTAACAGAAGAGATTAACACATTTACAAATGTGCCGAAGCTAACTCACTCGCATCCTAATACGATGGACAATAGTAATTCACTCTACATAAGCACATAAACACATAATCACGTAAACACATACGAATTTTCTTCCTAGATAATGACCGTCCTGCGGCGTTACTAGATTTCTAATTAGAAACAGTAGTGATCAAGTGCTCTTCTAATAGGACTTCCAGAAACCCGTAGACCCAATCAACGTCTTAGGAACTAAATCCCATACCCATATAATCACACAAGCATGTTATCATGTAAGCACATATCGTCCGTACTTAAGTCTCTAACAAACGAGACAAACCCATCGTGGTACTAACCACTTCCCACGTACCCAAAGTATTCAAACCCAGTACGCTCTAGTACCAAGTTGTAACGCCCCCAAAACAATACAATAAATACAACCCAAACATTTGTTAATAGTTTCATAAATCAGAGTAAATAGTCCTTTCATTACATGAAGTTAATGATACAAAAGAGTTTAACATAAATAAATGCCCTATCGGCTTACACCTTTTCGAGCCTTGGCTTGGTTACAACAAAAGAGAGACTAGCTCATGTAACTAAAGCCCTCGGCTATACAAAAATATACAATCAAAACAAAGAAGCTTGTGCTCCCAAAGTCCTTCCAAGCTATTGTCTTGGCAGAGACAGGCCATCAATACCTGAAAATTTTTTCCCAAATAGGGTGAGCGACAACCCAGTAGGAATAATCTAACACAATATATGAGATTTAACAAAGATATAAGTGCAATGTGCATATACAATGCGAGGGATAACAAGTCCACATTTTATATAGTCATCAAATATCAAGTCTATGTTCCATTTCATTTTTTCTTCAATTTATTTCAATACATGAGCCAACTTCATTATTTCTCAATAACTCAAATGAGACAACAACTCAATGGTTCAACAATTTCACAATCAACACATAAACATTTCCAATTGCTATTTTACGGATACGGGATCAGCACTTATGTATAGATTTCGGGACTTTCACTCAGGACACTCCGGCCAACTTAATTATAATGGAGTCTATCCTCTTTCTCCTCCCAAACAATCATACATATGCAACGTATATAAACACATAACCATATATGGAGCACATCTCATTTCTTCTCCCAAATAATCATACATATACAATGTATATAATCATAGTCATATTCCATGACAACCAACAAAAGATTAGTTTCAATTCACCTAATCCACATGCAATTTCTACAACAATCAAAATTATCCTCTACAGATAGCCCAATATAGATATTTCTAAACAGATATACAATATCGAGACAGATAATTTATTCAAAATTTCCAAAGATATGAAGTATTATATCCTCAATTCCACCATCTATTTCAACACTTGCTCAATTCCATGATTACAACACCAATCTCAATTATTTATACCAAATAAATATGATAATCATTTTAGGGAAAAAAATCTCCCTTTTTAAAATATCAATCCAAGTACCAAAATCAACCATTTTAAAACAACATGACATCATTTTCAAACCCCATGTTTCTTTATTTCATTTCCACCAAAAACCCCTCTTTTCCATTTACACTCAAACCCTAGGTTTGTTCAAAATGCTCCCAAAACCCACCATTCTTACACAACCACAAATAACTAAGTTAAAAATCATAACAAAGTGTTGACAATCCCTACCTCAAAAAGAAAAGACCAAATAAAGCAAGGTTGAAAATCCAAAGACACCGAAATCTAAGTTCGTTTGGATCAAAATGAAGATGTTGAGAAGCTCAATCTTTTTATCAAAGGAAGTAGAGTGGATAGATCACTAGATCTAGGTGTAAAAGTAGAGAGAATGTGGGTTTTAGAGAGAGAGGCTCTCAACTTTAGGGTTTAGGATGAAAAGATATGAAAAAGTGATGTAAAAAGTGAATTTCGCAATTTGATAAATGTGCAGTCCGCTCGAGCCGAAGAGTTGATGCTCGAGCGTTAGACACAATAAATTGTTTTGCTCAAGCGCAAGAAGTGGCCTGCTCGAGTGCCGAATACACACCCCCATAACTTTTGCAGACGACAGACCAACCGCTCGAGCATAGGACACGCTGCTCGAGCGTAAAAGACACCCCTCTAGCACTTTTGCAGATGTGCAAAGTACTAAGAGTTTGCAAATACCGTTCGAGCGGAGGACCAAAATATACACAGCCCGCTCGAGCGCAAGAATGGCCGCTTAAGCGGAGGAGCAAAAATCTGGACAACAAGGTTTAGAAAAGGCAAGCAGCCAACCTATTCCAAACGCAACCACAACAACCCAAAGGCCAATTTCAAAGAGATACAAGGAAGGAAGAGGTAAACAACAATATGAAAGCATTAAACCTGTGTCCGAATTACTACAATAGTCGGGTCAAAACTGGGATTGCTATACATCATGCTTCAAATGCGTCGTTTCACTTCTATATGACACCACCAACATTAGCACGGACACGTCTCCCAAGGCATCAAAATGATTTCAAATTGCCGCCCTTTTGCATTTTTAACAAAACTCTTCCATCTCTTTTCTATCTCTTCACTTTCCCAAACCATTTCTCTCTCTGTTTTCTCAGACCCTCTCTCTCTAGCCTCCATTGCCAAACTTTCAAAGCTTCCTATAATTGTACCGTTCATCATCTCCGGTGATCAAACCACTATTCTACTCCGATCATCCAAAGCGTTTTGTCATAATGAACTAGATTTTGGCGTCCGATTGTGCATTTTGAATATGTAAGTCCTCCATCTGCTCTCTTTTAGTTTCATACCTTCGCATGTTCTTTATGTTTATGATTATCTGTCTGTTATCTCTCTGTTCTTGAATTTCTGTGTGTGATCCCATGACCTTATTGCTCAAGTTTCCTCATGATTTTCCATTTCTTTGAATGTATGCATTTCAATCTAGTAAATTTGTTCAAAATTTTGATTTTATCATGCCCATGAAATTTTGATTCTCCACCTTGAATATAAATCTGAGCTTGCTCATGTATATTACTTGTCTTGTATTATCATGGTCTTAAACCTCCCTGCCTGCATGGTTCTGATTTTACTTCATTCCCTTTTTTTTTTTTTCCCCCAGATTGCATGCATCCTTGCTAGTTTAGATTTAGGTTTGGGATTTGATAGAACATCGAAATTTAAACAATTTGTGCCACTAAAATCTTGAACCCAGAATCCTCAACCTTGACTCCATGTAGATCACTAATGAAACTCAAGTCTAAAATGCCCAAAGCACCAGAACAACCTAGGCAAAAGAATCCCCAACACTTTAGTCGGGATAATGGGTTTGCACAGGTGGAGAGTAGATAACCCAACCAAACTAGGCTATTTTTTTCCAAGAATTTGACATCCCAGCCGATGTACATATTAGGTTGGTTGAGAAAATTGATTCACGCACCCCGGATAAGGACTCTATTCCTTTCCCAGTTGTAGCCATCTTAGAAGGTGGGGTTAGATTTACTCTCAATCTCGTGTTTTGTGAGCTTGTAGCCTGCTTTTCATGCTCCTCGGAGGGGTTCAGTCTCCTCGGATATGATAGCCCTACAGTTCAGACTCTCGTGGTTCTGAATTTGGTTTCATAAGTGCAATGTGAAATAGAAAGAACACAAATGAGTCTAAATCTGGCACATCATTTTTGAAAATCCATTTATCATCGGAGATGCCAAAAGTGGATTGCATTGCTAGATTTTAGAATTGCCACCTAAATATTTTTGGAAAATTTAGGAAACCTGTGACTCGTGCCAAAGGCCACTTGTCCGTCATCACCAAAGTGTCTCGGTTTGGGAACTTAGGTATGAGAGGGAAAGGTCATGAATTGAGCTTCCCACTCACCCAATCAATGATCGGCCTCTACTAATCATGATGTGATTTTTTTTAACATTACATGCTCATGTTCCGATTTATTAATGCTAACTGTACTATGTGAAGTCAAACAAATATAGACTTTGTTGCTCAATTTGGAATGCTTTGATTTCATGCGACTTTTGAAAGAGTTTGAAATATGCAACTCAAAGAAAATGAGTGAGTTTGTATATACAATTATCAGAATCATTCCAATTTATGCAAAATAGCCTCCATCCACAAACATTCAAAGAGGTATATCAAATAAGCACTTAGCCTCAGGTAATATGCTTGATATGGAAACACTAACATACATGCGATATGCTAAAGTGAAAAAGCTCACCAAGTACTCAACTGAGGCAAGCTAGAATAGGAGAAATTAGTTAGAAAAATGCATGTTCTAATATGCAAGTGACTAATGCAACACATACAAAATGCAACTACTAGGTTTGGTTTCGTAAAATGATATATGGCTCAACTCAAAGCATGCGTTTAGCGCTCATATTCAAGTAAGTAGGAAATGACAATTTAAGTTAGAGTGATGAACCGAACCTAATGCATGCAAAAATGGATACAAGTCATGGTAATGGCATGAAACCAAGATATGATTCTACATATGATCCATCGTAAGCAAGTAAATAAAAGGGAGAAAGAATGGGGGTTGGAAAACATACACAATATTACAAGTTTGCCCCATGCAAGAGGGTCCGAATGAATGTTCTACTTAACCTAATTATTACAACACCAAATAAATGAATAAGCTAATTTAACTAATTTAACTAGCTATTACAAATAACTAAATTTAACTAGCTATTACAATTTCGAACGAATCTAATGAATTTAAACAAACTACTATCAAAGCATTAATTTTAAAGGACCACGAGAAATGAAGCGTTACACGTGCACAAATGAGAATGTCCTCCTAGAAACCTCTCCGTTTTGTTGCTAGAATCTGTTCTGTTTGCAGTCAGAAAATTATTCTGTTTTTGCTCCAACTTCTGCTCTGTTCTGCCATAAAAAAAGACACTATATAAAATAGGGTGGCCGGCTGACCTGGCCACTGTTTTTAGGTACTACCTTGTTGCCACAGACATGAAACAAAGCAAAAACAGAGTGTTTCCAGGGGATGTTTGTCCTTTCTGCCTCTCTCTATCATGAAACTGATCAAGGGAGGAGTAGACTCGATGCATAAACCATCAATTGTTGCAAAGTTGTTGCATGATGGTCTATGAACTGATAGGACAAAGGCACAATAAATGGAAAATCAGACCAACAAAAACCATCTCCCTATCATGGAGTTACCTCAGGGGAAGTGGTAGACATTGCTTCTCGAATCATTAACATCACTAAAGAGTATGTAATGACTCTAGACAAAATAGGTTCAATATAACATCCGATTGAACCCAAACCAATTTTATTACTCCTGTTTACCACTTTTAGTCCAATTTTAACCTCTTTTACATTACCTTGCCATTCTTTATTCATTTTGTCCAAAAGTGATAATTATGTCCACTAATGAAGAGAAGTGTCAAACAAGAAGTTGTGCTTAGCATGAGAGAGATGTAATGCCCTAGTAATGAACCTCCGAATAGGTTAAACCATTAAGCATGAAAGGTCTCTTTCTCATGCCTTAAATAACAATCAATTGTTTGAAACAACTCTTAAATAAAGAAAACCAATGAGGGAGATTACAGAGATGATTATTACAAGTGGTTATATGTATGAAAGCTATGGAATAAGAGCTATCAACTCAAATAGATTGGTGTCTAAGGCCTAAATCACCAAATCTATGAGGACTTACAACAATACAAGAATGATAGTCAAAGCATAAACTAAGTAAACACACTAAAATAGCACCCCAAAAACAAAAAAATAGAGCCGAAAAAATCAGTTTGAAAAGCTAAAAAAAGGAAAAAAGGAAAAAAGAAAAAAAAGAGAACAAAGCTAGTAAGCAAGCTTAAGGAAGGTTGGCTAACACCTCCACTTTTTAGACCTTAAAATCACATGTTTTAGCCTCTGAAAACTTTAAAAATTGTAGCTAAAAGTTGAGAAACAAATAGGAAACACAAGGATATAAGCTAGAGAATAAGGTTCAAGGAAAGGTGGTTAACCCCTCCACCTTTAGTAGCTTTTAAATCACAAGTTTCAACCCATAAAACAGAGTATAAACATCAAGAAAAAGATGAGAGAAAAGTTATACCTTTGAAAAGAAGATACTCTTTGGTTCACAAGCCACAAAGTGTTCACCCTCAAGAGCTGAAATTTTGGCTAAATCATCTCAGCGAGAAGCCACAAATTTTGGGTTTAGGAAGTGTATGTATAGTGTATGTATATTGCAAGATAGAGAGGGAGAGTGTTTAGCAAGTTTTTGACTCTTGGCAAATTTTTCTAGCCTAAAATCAAGAGGGGCGGTCATCTATTTATAAAAAAATAGGTTCCTCAGTCAGAAATATGTATATTGAGCTAGCTAGTGCAAGGCAAACACTTGGGGGGGGCACAACTGGTAGCAAATATCTGTTTGCCGCTGGACATGGCTGGCCGACCAGCCAAGAAGGGGGATAGCTGGCCACTAAAAAATGGTCTACTAGCCACCTGTTGGCCAGTAGGCCTCTGAGTGATCAGGCTAGAAAAAATTAGGTTTTGGTTCAAAGGAGGTACGATGTTTGGGCTCTGAAGTTGGAAAACTAAAGTCTTTTGCTGAAGAAATTGAACGATTGTAAGCGTACTAATTCATCATTGAGTGTTCACCATGAGGCACCCAAGTCTTAAGGGTAGTAAAAAATGGGGTGTTTACAGTTGCCCCTCTTTGACAGAATTCGAAGTCATGAAATGATGTGAGTGAATATCAAAGCCGAAGATCACCCATTTTTACAAGGCCATAAGACTTGGGCAAGAAATCAAAATGTAAATACAATTAGTTGAACTTGATAGTTGCCTACGTATCCATTTGCTAGGAATCAAACCAACATAGTTCATGGGCAAGATGCAAATGATATGCACAAAAAGTTGGCCTTATACCTCGCGAAGCCAGTTATTTTAAAAATCCATGATCATGCAAGATAATGTGACAAGTAGTAACAAGATGACAATATATGAATGAGACAAACCTCCAGCTTAAATCAAAACAAATTAGCAAACAACAACTTGAAACACATTTTATGTGAAAAGGGGAAAAACGGTGCAACCAACAGGCATATCTCACTATATTTCATGCAGAGAGATGGGAGGTTATAACCGGGGAAAGAGCAACCTAACGAGTTTCACACGAAAGGGTAAAAACTCCACACCAAACTATGCCTCGCGCAGAAAGGGTGGAGAGTGCAAGCCAAATCGCACTCACGTGATAAAGAGAAGAGGTGCTAGCCAAACTATGCTTCGCGCAGAGAGGGGAAAAGCTCCATGCCAAACTATGCTTTGTGCAGAGAGGGTGGAGGGTGCAAGCCAAATCAGATCACGTGATAAGAGGAAGGGGCACTAGCCAAACTACGCTTTGTGCAGAGAAGGGAAAAGCTCTATGCCAAACTATACTTCGCACAGAGAGGGTGGAGGGTGCAAGCCAATCACACTCACGTGATAAGGGGAAGGGGTACTAGCCAAACTATGCTTCATGCAAAGAGGGGAAAAGCTCCATGCCAAACTACGCTTCGCGCAAAGAGGGTGGAGGGTGCAAGCCAAATCAGACTCACGTGATAAGGGGTAGGGGTACTAGCCAAACTACGCTTCGCGCAGAGGGGGGAAATGCTCCATGCCAAACTACGCTTTGCGCAAAGAGGATGGAGGGTGGAAGCTAAATCACACTCACGTGATAAGGGGAAGGGGTACTAGCCAAACTACGCTTCGCGCAGAGAGGGAAAAAGCTCCATGCCAAACTACGCTTCGCGCAGAGAGGGTGGATGGTGCAAGCCAAATCACACTCACGTGATACGGGGAAGGGGTACTAGCGAAACTACGCTTCACGTAGAAAGGGTAAAAGCTCCATGCAAAACTACGCTTTACACAGACAGGGTGGAGGGTGCAAGCCAAATCACGCTCACGTGATAAGGGGAAGGGGTACTAGCCAAACTACGCTTCACACAGAAAGGGAAAAAGCTCCATGCCAAACTATGCTTCACGCAGAGAAAGTGGAGCTGCAAGCCAAATCACACTCACATGATAAGGGTGTATACAAAGAGTATGATGCATATGGATGCAACATAATTGCTGTAATTGATATGTAATATGATGCAATGCAAGTTCCATGCAATGTAATAGAAAAGATGCAAAAAAGTTGTGCTATCGAAAGCACCCTACAAAGGCGGGGTAGCAGGGAACACCCTACCGTGCACAGGGATATGCCATCACATACCCTAAGATAGAAATTTCCCGAGATTATGACTCATGTATCTTAAGGAGAGAAAACTACTCAGGAACGTGTTTCACACGTCTTGAGAAAAGAAGACCGCTCGACAACGTGGTTCATACGTCCTGAAAAAAGAACAAGGGACAATGATCCTAAATGCGCCTCAACATGAAAGAAGAGATGGTACATAGCAACATAAGATGCAAAAGGGCGCAATGGATGCTATAAACCGGCTAAAAACAATGTTGTAAAAAAAAAAGGAAAAGAAAGCGGTGTTGTTCTAGAAAACACCTCACCTTTTACTCTCCGGCTTATAGTTCGAAGGTCTTCAAATACTCATAAAAGGATACAACTTGCTCCGGCTTGAGATCAGGGCACATTCAGGCATTGGAGACACAACGGGACTCAGAACAGTGTAACCGGAACACGATCTCAGAATTCGAAACAACTTCAAACACTTCAATTTTCCTTCTCAAGATGAAAACAGGACCTCCCATACACAAATTGGGCAAGAGCACAAAAAAAATTAACTCTGGACTAGAAGATGGGTTAGCCAGCCACAAAAATAGGACAACCAGCTACTTAATTGGCCGGCCGACCATCCGATAGATTTCGGCTCCAAGGTTCTTTAAAACACAACATAAACCTCATTTTCACACACCTTCACATTCGAAAACAACCTCCCCCTCTCTCTCTCTCTCTCTATGTGCTTTCTCTCTCTAAATTTGCACTTTACTTGCATTACCTACCTCCCCATGCAAACTTTATTTGCAAAACACTCAATAGTCCTCTACATTTTGAACCGGTTTAAATTTGATTTGGTTGAGTTTTGTGGGTTCTCATTGCTTTGGGCTCATTTCTCTCGTGCTTTTCTTGGTTTCTGCACTTTTTTCTAGGTTTTGACTTTTTCTCTCATTTTCTCTCTCCCAGGGATTGACTTTTTGGGGTTTTCACCTATTTTCCCTTATTTTACCTCATTTTCACTCACCACCCACTACATTTCTCATGGCAGATGACATCTCACATGACGAGGCTCTTCTTGAGGTACTTGTGCTAGATGATGCTGTCGGAAAGGCAGAGGACATCACCGCCGATCTTGCAGCGGAGGAGATCTACCTTCCCAAGCTCGAGGCCCAGTTACTACCGTTGGGGGTGAGGCTTTTCGACCCTGCCACCTACCATCCATGGGCACACACGATGGCCCCTGGTAGCATGTTGCACTTTAAGGACTTCACCATGGGCGTGCCCAAGGATTTCTTTCTAAGGGAGGGCACTTCTCATCTTTCTCATAACGCTGCTAAGGTAAAAACTTTTCTTTCGTGCACTTTGCTTGCTTTGCCACTCCATTACAGTCTTTCATTCTATTATGCAGCTGACATACTCTCCTTTTAACACAGGGTGATGCTCTCTCCTGGAGAGGCTATGGGGCAGTGACGACCAGAGAGTGGTACCAAGAGCTCCCCGCTCGAGTTCGAGAGCTAGTCGACGAGGCGGGCTTCGGCCTATTTTGCCCAGGGCTTGCGCGACTGATGGCCAGTCGAGCATTACTTGGGGCTTTGGTGGAGAGGTAGTGCGATACCACTAACTCCTTCCACTGGAGAGATGACGATGACACCCTACGATTTTTCTATGATCGCAGGGCTACGTGTACGGGGTGATCCGATCCCCTTCAACATAGATATAGGCCAATGGGAGACTGCTTGCATTCATCTACTTGGCGCACGCCCTCATCTAGATAGACTGGCTATGGTGAGATACAGCTAGTTCTATGATCACTTCCATGGGAGCCAGCTTGAGACCTAGGCGAAGATTGAACAGTACACATGAGGCTTCCTAATATACCTTCTCGGTACTACCTTGTTAGCGAATAGGTGGAATACCGTAGGCTTGTATGTGCTGAGCGCTCTAGTAGTATTGCCATGGGTCCGATTCTATGACTAAGGTGGTGCTAGCCTTGTCACCCTATATGGGTACATGAGCTCTGGTTCTTGTAAGAAGGGAAACAAGGTTGGGGGTTACTGGAGAGCCTGGGAGGTACACACTGCACTTTTACTTTCAACTTCTGTTTTTTCATTTATGCTTTATTCTTTGCATTTTCTGTATTTATTTCTGTTTGCACATTGTGCTTTTTGCTCTGCACTTTCTGTCTTTATCTCTTTATTTCTACTTTGCACTTTCTATCTTTATCTCTTTATTTCTGCTTGGTGACCTACAAACCGATCTTTCCTTGCAGCTCTGGGTCTACGTATACTTTCCTACCCTTGTCCCGATTCCACGAGACAAGATAGAGGCTATTGTGCCCTACTCTCTGCGATATGACTGCCGGTGCCATCCTCGGTGTCGTGGCGATACCACCTTTTCCTACAATCGTCGTTTCTTTGACATAGTGACAACGTGTGAGGTAATTCGAAACTCATACCCATTCCATTCCACTACACTTCTTTGATCCACAATCTGACAACTGACGGTAACTAACAATTGGGAATCCTCTATTTACAGATCATGTGGAAGCCATGGGTGGTGATGCCAGCTGGTACGAGGGATGATTATGCTAGGCCCTGGGATACCTCCCAGATGAGGATCCTGCTGGAGGGTCCTCTCTGTAGGACTTGGTATCTCGGAGAGAAATTTGTGCGCCAAACCCTGGGGTCACGAGATCCCGTTGTTCCTGCTCTGCCCCCACCATCTATGAGCATAGCTGATAGTCTCCCAGTCGAGGCCATCGTGCAGTATATGGCGGGACAGGATGCCGACCTATGTCGCGGGATTGAAGATTATGCAGCCTTCATCTGGACTCATTTGATGTCACTCCTGACTGGAGCTCGTGCAAGACATGCTGCAGGTGCACCTGCTGCTGGAGGTGCTGCTCACGCTACCGAGCCTGGCGTTGGAGGGGTTGCTCCCCTTGTTCATGTGGCAGGTTTGCTTGTGATCCCGACTGCGACCCATGTTGGCGGCCCAGTGAGACGACCTATCAGATTCCGGTTAAGCCGCCGGAGGAGGGGCATAGGTACATCAGGGACCCTGACGTGCAACAGGTATATACTTTGCCTCACAATTTGCATTTTATACCTCATTTTCTGTATGCTGATGTTCAAACTCATTTGCAGGTGCCTTTGGAGTACGTGGATGGCCTCCTTGGGTTGGTAGCCTCTTTAGTACGGATGGTGCGGAGAAGGGAGACATTGCTTACTCTCCACGGTTACTAGGTATTCTACCTTCTCTCATTCATCTGTCTTGCACTAATTCATACCCATACTAATTCTGCATTATATTGTTCTGGCTTGCTATACTCATATTAAATCTGTACTGATGTTGTTCTGATTTGCCCATTCTCATACCGATTCTACCATGATATTGTACTGATACACTGCTTCTTACTTTCAGGTTCCATCTGCACCTGCAACACCAGTGGCACCTCGTCTGCCTGCGAAGAGGAAAGGTAGACAAGCTCCCACACGCAGCAGGGATGACAGTAGAGGTCGAGGCAGAGGCAGGTTAGAGCTGTGACAACCACCTCCTTAATTAAGCAAATTAATTAAATTGATTATGTGCTTAATGTTAATTATGTGATTATATGTTATTAAGTGTTATTGTTATGCCATGAGATTATTTGAATTGTGTTATTGTTGACAGAGAGGTTAGAGTGAAATTAAACTTGTCTGATTCGTTAATTTTAACAAATTAAAATTAAGCAATAGGAAAGGAATTAGAGCCTAATTCACATTAGTATAATTTAATTTAGTGTAATTAAGATTTTAAGATGATGAGATTAATTTATTTTATGTCAGATCGATTTTAATTAATTTCTTAACATTAGGTGATTTACTTAATTTATTAGTCTAATTAATTTGAGCCTAGTATTTTTCTTACTCATCAATTGAATTAGAATAGGAGAGTGTAGTGGACTTTTCTTATACCTAGATAGTCTTACACGTAGAGAGAGAAGGGATAGAACACTTGGTGAGGGAGTTCAACAAGAGAAAGAAGCTAGGAAGAAGAGAAAGAGAAGGAGAACTTGAAATCTCCATAACTTCACAAACCTAAGGTAAGAATTTCCATCAATTTTATGAAATTGAAATGCTTCCCTCATAATCCTTTAAACATTGGCTTGTTTTAAGTACAGACCATGAATAAATCAGAGATTAGTAGTGTAATTTAATGTTAAGAACTCATTTGAATAATTAATGAAGGAATTTTAAGAATTTAGCTCAAAGATTAACCTGCACGGCATGAATTCTCTATATTCTTGTTGTTTCTTGGAGTTGCACATAAATTCTTGCATGACTCTCATGGATTTAAGAGAATTCTTTATAAGGTTGGACCTTGAAGCTTTAATTACAAAGTTTATATTTTATATTTCAATTAAAGCTTGATTTTTCCAAATTGAAACTTTGGGAGTTGATTTCAAGTTTAGTCCCTATTTTGATCTCCCTTTCCATGTTGAAGACTCAAATGCAAGTTTGTTTAAATACATTTATGGGTTTAAAACATTTGAATTTGGAACTAAAATATGGTGGAATTGTAGACCAAAACAAGAACCATTTTTCGGATTCCAGTTTTTCCATAACCACACGTGCAGCTTGGAGCCTCGCACGTGCGAAAAACAGGGTAGTGTAAAGGTGCATTCTGCTTAAATTGCACCTGCGGGAGTAGGTGTGGTGGTGGTCACCGCACGTGCGGCTGGGACCCCCGCACGTGCGGCCTTTTTTGGGCAAACCAGGTTTGCTTTTCACTTCTCTTTTCCACCGTCTGGGCTTCCGTTTGCATGGTTTTAAAATGTTTTCATAATCATTTGCATCTCATGAGTGTACTAGACTGAATAAATGAAAACTTAGAACCGAATTAGTAAAGATGATTAGTTATCGACTAAGTAATAACCGAATCAGATAAAATTGGCTATTGATACGAATGTAATCGAGTTGTTATGCTTGACTTTATTTGTTTAGGTCGAACGCCGCATCCTTAGTGCCTTATAGTACGTGTTCAAGGAGCCCACTGTGAGTAGCAATGTTGTAAAGACATGTTCAAATTGTATTTATTTTCTGAATGATAAATGATTTTGTTTCTAAATGGTCACCTTTTATCGATTGAATGATGATCCTCTTTTGAATTGTATTCGTGTCATCCACAGTGTATTGTTATTGTTATTGTTATTGATATCGCTATTGTTACAGAGATCTCTGTCAGTTCCGAATCTTAGAACTATTGTTATTGTTTGATAGCCATCAATTGATTGTTCGGTCTTTATAAGACCTATTGTATTGTTGCTATCGGATGTACCACGTATGACCTATATGATTATGATTGATTGAATTAACTGAATCGAACGATTGATTGACAAATGATATTGATTGAAAATGTTCTAACGATAATCGATTGTTTCAAAGACTGTAAGGACATCATTCTTAACCTCTTTACACACCTGTTATTCATCAGGCTTTAGCTCACAGTTTATTATATATATGCAGGTGGCTAGGCACCGAATCAAAGCTAGAGCATCGACCCAAACCCTTGTTTTGTCAAGCCAACTATTGTGCCTCATTGCGAGGGTCTGAACTAACATGTGTCAGGGTTGTTTGGGTGGTTCAAATCCACCCTTTTGATTTTGCTGAGTGGAAAGAATGTTTAAGACTATTGTTAGTACTGTTTTTGATGGCAAGATTAATTCCCTAACTTGTATTTTGTTTTGTATATATGTGCTTATAGGCATAAATGGTTATGGATATGGCTATGTATATGAAAGTTTATTTCCATTCAGGTCTTCATAGCTCATTGGACATTATCTTATTAATGATTGGCTTCCGCCAGCCCCCTTTATATTGTAATATTGTTATTATTGTTAATCATGCCTTGGTAATCTCGGATTACTGGCCGGTTACGGCGCTAAACCTATAGGGTCAGGTTTGGGTCATGACAAGAGCAGAGAGTCTCAGGCAGAGGAGACTTGCTCCTCCTCGGAGCCAGTTTTGAGTGAAGATAATGATGAAACTAGCCGCTCCGAGGAGACAGTGAGCAGGCACTTCGAGTTCGAGAGTAAGGATGAGGCTAGTTCTAGATCAAGGAGCGGAGAGAATGCCGAGACAGCCTCTAGGTCAGGGAGTAGAGAGGATGACGATGACTTAGAGTCTCATTCTTCTGATGATAGCGGTGCTGACGGCGATAGTGCCCTTGAGTTCCCTCCGCGAAAGATGAGGAAAAGGGCCTTTTAAGCTTGACTCTAATTTTATATTCTTTTTGTTCTTTTTTTTTCTTTGGTAGGTTAGCACTTTGTATAGCTTTAGATAGGACTTTACTTTTTGTTTGAAACACTTGTATTTTCTCTTTTGTAAAAACTATGATCGGGATTAGACCCTGAAATTTTATAAAAGGAGTTTTATTTTGCATCTCGAGAACAACACCACATTTGCTTAGAATTGATTGAACTGAAAAGACTTGTATTTGAATGATGTTCGTAATTGGATATTGAGCCTTCAACTGACTAAAATACAAAATACAACTCAATAAACAAAAAACAAAGTTTAAAAAAAAAAATAAAAAAAAAAAAAAAAAAAACTAAACACAACTATTTACACCTACTAGAAACAAAAGACTCAAAACAAGACTAAAAAACAAAGAGCAACTAAACATAACACTACTACAACCGCTTGGCCAACACATTTGGATGGCCGGCTTGGAAAAGTGGCTGGCCGGCCAAGGCATGTGGCTAGACAGCTGGCAATAGCTGTCAACCACTCACACAACCTTATCCTCTATGAAGGTCTTCTCTTGCTCATTTCTTCGACAGAAGACCATCTTTGCTGCAGTTTTCTTTACAAATAGAGATATTTCTTGCCCAGAGGCTCAAGGATTGGATTGCCACTTTGGACGGCACAAAAAAGGTAAGTTTCTGCAGTTTCGGTATACACGTGCTTTTTCCGTTAAGCCGTATTTCACTTTGTCTTCTGTTCCTTCATGCCGTTGCTCGATGTTGGAACCCGATTACTCGTGTGTTTCGCTTCTGAGCACAAGAAATGTGTCCTACTCTCAAAGAGTTTCAAGCATTAATGATGTCCCAGCGCGATTAGGAGGTTATGCTTCAACCCCGTTTTGGCTATGCACGGGCTCTTGAACGGATGTGTGGGCTTACTTTACACGAGGCTCGATCCTTGGCTCGTGACGGGAAGTTGGATATAACTGGCTTGATTCATCGGTTTTCCAGTATTGGAGATAGAGGTGACTTTCTCTGGCGAGGTTATCGCCAACATGCCCTCTGCTTATGCTTACTTACACACTTTCTGCTTTCCCCTAGTTGTAGTGGAGCTAGCATTAGGTTGATCGAAGTGGCCCAATGCCTCAAGGAGGGTAAATGGGTTTAGATGATTTCCAATGGCGAGAGACTACTCGATTTGCGGGGAGTCCACTGCTTCTTCAGGTATTGTTTCCCACCCTTTCTTATTTATGATTTCTTGCATCACTTGGCACTCACTCTCTATTTTCTCTCAAAAACCCTTTCCTTACTTTTTCCTCTCAACATACATCTCTCTATTCTTTAATCTCTCTTATTTTTCATTCCTTCCCAGGTGTGGTTGATGGATAAGCTAAAGGTGGTGGACCCATGCCTCGAGTATTCGGCCAGAGGTAACTTCTTTCACCCACGGCTAGTAGACTTTCCTATAGAAGGACTGTGGTGCAACTGGATGTGCAGGTAACATTGCTTGGTATTGCCCCTGGCTTAACCTATCTAAGATGAACTACAACATGTCCCAAAAGCTGGGTATACAGTTGATTGGCCTCATGTACTGTATGTTTTATTTTCCATTCCGGTTCAGACGTCAATTTGGACGTGATCAGACTTGTCCAAATAAGGAGGTAGAATACCCTGCTCCATTTCCAGTTCGTGCTTCGCATCTGGCTCGGTACCTCACTGCTTGGAGGACAAGAGAGCTTTTAATCCCTGCTACTAACTTCAGCTACACCCTCTCTGGTAAATGCTTGGCTTGGCTTGAGGATGAGACACAAGTTAGGCCACCTTTGGCTGCAGAGACTTCTGACAGTGCGAACAGGAGACAGAGGACCGGCATTTGACTTATCTGTGCCCCTAGTTTATTGCTTTGACTTTTCTTTTCAAGTTTTTTTGATGTAAAAGAAACTTTGTTTTAATTAGAGAGTTGGAGAATGTACTTGTGTTGAAATCATGGAATTAAAGTTGTGAGCACTGAAAATTTTCCTTTATTGTACAAAATAATGGTTTGTGTTGTAAAAGGTAAAATTTTGAGAAAATCAACTTCATTAAAACTTTTCAAAATAATTTTCAGAAACAATCATTACTTGACACACTCGGAATCAATCCTCAAGATGTACAACCCCGAATCACATGATCATAACTGCCCATAACTACATCCACCATTACTGCGCTATCTTGCAACTAGCCCTTCTACCAAATGGAGGCAACACAACCAAGCTAACAGATGATGGAAAAAGATGGACTGATCAAACAAATGGACAGGACAATTGAGTTGGAGATAGTTATGGTCGAACTTTGGGATGAAGTTGCCTATGTATTCCAAAGATGGAAATCAGACCTTACGTAGTTCGGTTAAGGTTCACTCGAGTATTACCTCTCTCCTTTTGTGCTCAAACTTTTGCCAAAGCTGCCCTTTCGGGTTTTGGACCTTGCGAGCTCTATTTTTCTTTATTTCCAATTTCCCGTGCTCTAACTTTTGCCTAGGTCACCCTTTCGAGTTTTCAGCCTAGCAAGCCTCTCAAGGATAGTATTTCTTCAACTTGTCCACGTTGATCGGTTACGAGAACTCCAAGCCATCCAAATCCATAAGGATAATCGCTCGTCTTGAGCAGATAGACTTGATGATGAAAGGACCAATCCAATTGGTCTGAACTTGCCCCTAGGGTCATACACTACTAAAATTTCGAGTTTTTGCGACGGCTACTCTCAATGCTGTCTCAAAAAACTTTTAACAACGAAAAATGACTTTTAGCGACGGCAAAAGGGGGGTCACAATATAGGGCGTTGCAAAAAGGTTTTAGCGACGGCATTTTGCGATGGCAAATGTTGCCTTTTGCGACGATATTTTACTATCGCATATAATATCTAAAAAATGGAGACCTTTTGCGACGACACTGTTTTACTGTCGCTAAAAGTTTTATTTGAGACGGCAAAAATTTCGATCACAAATTTATTTATTTTTTTTGCGATGGCATTTTTATTTTGCGACGACATTGAATACGTCACCCAAAAAAAAACCTTTTGGTTTTTTTGCGACGTTGTGGTGCCATCTCAAAAAAAAAAAAAAACCCACAATAATTATTAAAAATAAAAAAATTACCTATTTTTTGTGACGGTGTGGTGCCGTTGCAAAAAAATAATAATAATAACTGTAATAAAATTATTAAAAAATATTAAAATTACCTGTTTTTTGCGACAGTGTGTTGCCGTTGCCAAAAAAAAAATTACGATAAAATTATTAAAAATATTAAAATTACATATATTAAATGAAAAACAAACGAAAAAGAAACCAATAATTCCATAATAATATAAAAATTCTTGTAAAGAAATAACAATTTCTCCATAATAAAAATATTCTTCATTCATAACTACACATCAACAAAATTACCCACTACATAATGTTCCATAATACATATATAATGTTTAAATACATAATGCTGTTCATAATTCAAAATAACATAAACCAAAATTAAAAGTTTCCTCATCATTTTCCGTGGTACAAAGACAAAAATTAATCGCATTTTTCACAAGCATGAAATCCACAAGAAGCAAACTCCTACTCCGAAAATATCTGAAACAAAAAATAAAAATAATTAATGACAATATAATTATGTGTTAATATGTTAATTACAAAAAAACATAAAAATTTAACTACTAAACAATTACAAAGATAATTAAGTAAGTAATTTTGCATAGACCGAAATCCGGCTCTAACTCCCAAATCGGGAACCCAATTCGAGTCCCATCTTCTCCCACAAGTCTCCCGTGCCTAGGCGGTCGTGTGTGCCATGTTTGGTGCTAATCCAACGCTGTTTGGAGATTTTGGGGCGTTAACACCTTGAATTTAAGTTTCTTAAAGAACTAGTTTGCCTAAATTGAAATCCGGCTCTAACTCCTAAACCGGGAACCCGATTCAAGTCCCCTCTTCTCTCACTAGTCTCTTGTGCCAAGGCGGTCGTGTGTGCCAAGTTTCATGCTAATCCGACGCCGTTTGGTGATTTTGGGGTGTCAACATCTTAAATTTTAAGTTTTTCAAAGAACTAGTTTGCCTAGAGTGAAATCCGGTTCTAACTCCCAAACTGGGAACCCAATTCTAGTCCTTTCTTCTCCCACAAGTCTCTTGTGCCTAGGCGGTCGTGTGTGCCAAGTTTCGTACTAATCCAACACCGTTTGGTGATTTTGGGGCCTTAACACCTCGAATTTAAGTTTCTTAAAAACTAGTTTGCCTAGAGTGAAATCCGGCTCTAACTCCCAAACCGAGAAACAGATTCAAGTCCCGTCTTCTTCCACAAGTCTTCCATGCCTAGGTGGTCGTGTGTGCCAAGTTTCATGCTAATCCAACGCCGTTTGGTGATTTTGGGGCGTTAATGCCTCGAATTTAAGTTTCTTAAAGAACTAGTTTGCCTAAAATAAAATCCGGCTCTAACTCTCAAACCAAGAACCCGATTCTAGTCCTGTCTTCTGCCACAAGCCTCCCATGCCAAGGCGGTCGTGTGTGCCAAGTTTCGTGCTAATCTGACGTTGTTTGGTGATTTTGGGGCGTTAACATCTCGAATTTAAGTTTCTTAAAGAACTAGTTTGCCTAGAGTGAAATCTGACTCTAACTCCCAAACCGGGAACCCGATTCGAGTCCCGTCTTCTCCCACAAGTATCTCATGCCAAGGCGGTTGTGTGTGCCATGTTTCGTGCTAATCCGATGTCGTTTGGTGATTTTGGGGTGTCAACATCTCGAATTCCAAGTTTTTCAAAGAACTAGTTTGCCTAGAGTGAAATCGGGTTCTAACTCCCAAACCAAGAACCCGATTTGAGTCCCGTCTTCTCCCACAAGTCTCTCGTTCCTAGGCAGTCGTGTGTGCCAAGTTTCGTGATAATCCGATGCCGTCTGGTGATTTTGGGCCGTTAACACCTCAAATTTAAGTTTCTTAAAAACTAGTTTGCCTGGAGTGAAATCTGGCTCTAACTCCCAAACCGGGAACCCGATTCGAGTTTCATCTTCTCCCACAAGTCTCTCATGCCAAGGCAGTTGTGTGTGCCAAGTTTCATTCTAATCCGACGCCATTTGGTGATTTTGGGGTGTCAACACCTCAAATTCTAAGTTTTTTAAAGAACTAGTTTGCCTACAGTGAAATCCGGCTCTAACTCTCAAACCGGGAACTCGATTCGATTCCCATCTTCTCCCACAAGTCTCTCGTGCCTAGGCGGTTATGTGTTCCAAGTTTCGTGCTAATCGGACGCCGTTTGGTGATTTTGGGGCGTTAACACCTCGAATTTAAGTTTCTTAAAAACTAGTTTGCCTAGAGTGAAATCCAGCTCTAACTTCCAAACTGGGAACCCGATTCGAGGCCCGTCTTCTCCCACAAGTCTCCCGTGCCTAGGCAGTCGTGTGTGCCAAGTTTTGTGCTAATCCAACGCTGTTTGGTGATTTTGGGGCGTTAACACCTCGAATTTAAATCTCTTAAAGAACTAGTTTGCCTGGAGTGAAATTCAGCTCTAACTCCTAAACCGAGAACCCGATTCAAGTCCTGTCTTCTCCCACAAGTCTCTCGTTCCAAGGCGGTCGTGTGTGCCAAGTTTCACGCTAATCCGATGCCGTTTGGCGATTTTGGGGTGTCAACACCTCAAATTCTAATTTTTTCAAAGAACTAGTTTGCCTAGAGTAAAATCCAGCTCTAACTCACAAACTGGGAACCCGATTCGAGTCCCGTCTTCTCCCACAACCTAAGCGGTTGTGCATGCCAAGTTTCATGCTAATTCGATGCCATTTGGTGATTTTTAAAGAACTAGTTTGCCTAGAGTGAAATCCGACTCTGACTTCTAAATCGGGAACCCGATTCGAGTGCCATCTTTTCCCACAAGTCCCTAATGCCTAGGTGGTCGTGTGTGCCAAGTTTCATGCTAACAATGGAAAATTGTTTGTCTTTCTTTCTAATTATGGAATTAGCCTCTATCATTTTGGGCTGTGTACAGTTAATGTATGGTTATTCTTAGCTTAGAATGCAAAGATACATTTCATACCTAATCTTCCGATGGTGGTGTACATGGAGTCTCATCTCTTGCAGATTCCCTAAATATTCGGTGGCCACTCGATGCATCAGGAACCTATGACAGTGCATACATAATGTGTTAATCATATTTAAATTTTATTGTATATATATATATGTATAAATATGTTGTGTGAAGATTTAACTATCAAACAATTTAATTTACATCGAACCTGTCTGTTGGGATCCATACTCACCCCTTGTGACACAAAGGTCATCATCTCAGCTCTCATCTGCTGTAAATGTGTAGAGAACTCTGCTCGCATCTCTTCCTTCAGCTTCTTCCTCAACTCATCCTTTAGCTCTGCACGAACCTGCTTGGTGATCTGAACAATAGTCGATGGCTGGGGTATTGACCGTGATGGCCCAGCACCATCTTTATACACTGCGTTCCGAGGCACAGTTCTCCCGTAAGTGCGACAATATCCATGTCCGTCATGACCTATCAACTCATGAAAAATTGCATTCCTAGCCTCTAAAGTCCGGCAATCCTTAAGTAGCATGAAGAGTTGACAATTAAACTCATCCTATATTGAATAAGACATACAAGTATATCTCAAATTAATATGGTTGACACACAAAAAATAAAAAATAAAATTTAAAGTCAATGTTAGGTGTTTGGAAACTACCAAGGTCTGGATAACCTCAGGGTCATCTGCTCTACGTGTCATAAGCCAAACATTCATCTTCTCAGTGGACTTCTTCTTGCTGGTCATCTAGATTTTTTTAGAAATATGAAAATTAGAATCCAAATAATTTGCAAATATATAATGCTTATTTATATACAAAAATAAAAATAATAAAATATAAACCTCATGCCGGATATGAGCGAAAGTAGTACGCCTTGTGTTATGAGGTATGTCGTGAGCTCGCCGACTTTTAGCATTCCTAGTTGCAATTTTCTGTAACAGATTCAACAAATGGCAGTTCATAAATATGATTTATATGTTTACATATCATACATATAACTTGTTTGTTTACCTCAACATCGGAAGTACGCCAATACTCCACAAGTTCTTCCCACTTGCTTGGCACAATGTGCAAAGGAACGTCATTCTTCAGATTAAGATCAGAACTTCTAGGCTTGAAATACTTGGTCTTAATCTTATTCTTGTGATCCTTCCACATGTTGTTGCAGGTTTTCATGCAGATTGGCTTATACTCCTCTGGACATACATTCAAATTGTCCTACAAAACACAATTTAAAAGTTTAAATAATAGTAACACAATTTTGGAATTTGAATTCTTGGACAAAAATAGACTTTTACCTTTATATCCTTCCAGATAGCATCAATAATATCGTCAAGCACAGTGACCCAGTCAAGAAAAGTAAGAGGAACAATGTTACCATTGCGCACAATAATGCCAAGTTGAGTAGTTAAGTTAGACACATTATCCCCTATTGGGTAGTAATTTTCGTCAAATTGTATGTCCAACTTTGTACCAGCACCCCACTCCTTAATGTCCTTGGCAAATCCTCTACCACGCTTAGTCGAGGTTGATGAAGAACTAACATGACCTGCGAGATACAACAAGAATAAACAATATACAATGATAATAAAGAAATGCAAAATTAAATAATATTAATACAAATCGAATTCTTATACCTGATGTGGGCTGTGAAGAAGTCGAAGGGTCTGGAAGATACAATGAGAATAAACAAGTTATATATAATGAGAATAAATAAATGTATATTTAAATAATTTTCATACAAATCAAAGAAAATTTATATACCTGCGATTGGCGGTGAATATGATGACTCTAGTCGGGATGATAGCTGCTGTGGTGCCACTGATGGTGGATGCACCAATGGTAGGCATGGAGACTGAGTAGATGATAGCTGATGTGGTGCCACTGATGGTGGTCGATGTAGTGGCACTAATGGCCCCTTTGATGGTGGTCGCTGTGATGCCTCCTCTAATGGTGGTCGCTGTGGTGGCTGGTTTGATGGTGGTGGCACTAATGGCCCCTCTGATGGTGGTGCCACTGATGTCCTCTTACATACCACATTGGACATCTTGCGTAGGGGACGATCAAGCTTCCTCTTCCTTGCCATAATAATCTACAAGCAATATGACATTAATTGACATTAGAAGCATAGAGAATGGTTTTGAATCAATTATAATATGATATTAATTGAACTATTACAATTACAAAGACAAAGTAAATTAAGAAATTGATGATTAAGTACAACCTTGGCCTTAACTCAATTACTGATGTTTATAAAATATCAGTCTATTTCAACATCAAGTGTTTCTCCTTCTGCGGCTTCCCTTACCTAACCAACTTCTTCATCACGGAGCATTATGTTTTCTTCCAATTGTTGGCATATATATCGCTCGATTTCTGGATCAGTCGAGTTCATATCAAATAAACCTCTTTGAGACATCTTCACGACCACTTGCCAGTCTAGTTCTAATGGATCTGCAACATACCAAACTTGCTCTGCTTGGGATGCCAAGATGAAAGGTTCATTGGTAATTCGATCATCTTGGTACAACAAATGCTTGAAGTTGACCAACGTAAAATTAAAAACATCTTCTTTCTTCCCGTGAATGTTGTCAATCCAATCACACTTAAACAACACATGCTTATTCTCATTGGAATATCGAATCTCAACAATATCTATCAATTGTCCACAATAGTAGATAGACCCCACATGAGGATTCTTGTCTTTCCGACTAGCATAACTTATGGTATCTACCTTTAAAACTACACCACAATTTTGTGTGGCTCGACAGTTTTCCATAGCCTTTACTCGATACTGAAACTCATTCATCATATACCCGTTGAACCTTTTTGCCAGGTTATGAGGACCATTTGCCAATACAATAATCTCTTCAGAAAATGTGACATCACTAGTCTTTCACAAAGTTTGGACCTATTTAAAACAAAAATGTAAAATTTAAAATGTAGTTCGACTTAGGTAACTAGAATCTGTAAATTGAAATACATACATGTTCCTTGAACCAAATGTGAAAAGTTTCAAAATGTTCATGCCGAAGTTAATGATCGTTGACACGAGACATTTTGACCTTAAGTACTTCAAGGTGTTTGCTGTGTAGATTGAAAATTTATCAAATTGAAAAATTTTGTTCAAAATTCAATAAAACATAACAAAATATTGAGTGAGTGACCTAACCTACTTTATGAATGGTTAAACCGCACTTGTATTGAATAAGACCTACCGATGAGCTTGTACCCAAGAAGTATTATCAAGATAGAAGCTTATGTTTTCACCAACAGCATGACCCAGATTATCATCACCACTGTAGTTCCTCACGGGTCGACTAGATTTGGTTTCCACATCATTAAGATATTGTGCACAAAAATTCATTCATTCTTCCATAAGATATCCTTTAGCAATTGAACCTTCTGGATGAGCTCTATTACGCACATATTGCTTCAAAGTAAGAAGAAACCTCTCAATTAGATACGTCCATCGAAACTGAATTGCTCCAGCCAATAATGCTTCGTTAGCTAGATGTACAGGCAAGTGCTCCATTATATCAAAAAAGTCAGAAGAAATATTTTCTCTAGATGACAAAGTGTTACGACAATACGTTCTTGAATATATTGCAAATCCGTCGCACGATTCACTTTGGAACACAATTGTCAAAGAAATTGCTCAATTCAATCAAGGGTTCAATTACATTCTTCGGTAATGATCTTCGAATAGCTAAGGGAATAAGTTGTTCCATCAGAATATGACTATCATGGCTCTAAAGACCTCTAATACTTTTATCCTATGAGCGCACACGACGCGATATATTCGATGAATACTCATCGGGAGCTTTAACTTCCTTCAACACTTCTAAGAACAAATCTTTCTCATCCTTGGTCATCGTGAATTGTGCTGGTGGTAAATAAGCTTTATTTAACCCTCTTAACAGCAAATGTGGGGGTTTTCTAATATTCATTTCTTGTAAATCACGCCAACAATTAACACCATCCTTCGATTTTCCTACAACCCCTAATATTGTCCACAACACATTGTCACAAACATTCTTCTCTATATGCATCACATCGAGGTTGTGTCTTATTAGATTGTGCTCCCAATATGGCAGTTCATAAAAGATACTCTTTTTCTTCCAGCTATAGGTGTGATGTCTAGCTTTCTCCTTCTCTACTTGTCTCTTATGCCTCTCCTTAAGGTCATCCCTCTTGTATTGGGTTAAAATACCCTTAGACCAATTGTAGCAACATCTCAGTTCCAAACAACAATTTTGGTTTGAGTCTGAATTCCTGACTACCATCAAATGATACTTTATCCTTTCGGAATTTATGGCCACTAGGTAAAAATCTACGATGACCCAAGTATGATTGTTTCCTACTATGCTTCAACCAACACGATGTAGTTTCCTTATTGCAACAAGGACATGCATATTCTCCTTTAGTGCTCCATCCTGACAAGTTTGCATATGTAGGAAAATCACTAATTGTCCACAGTAAAGCTGCATGCATTTGAAACATTTGATTTGTTGATGCATCAAATGTGGAGACACCGTCATTCCATGGTTCTTTCAACTCCTCAATCAACGGTTGCAAATACACATCAATCTTGTCACAAGGTCCTTTTGGGCCATCAATAAGCATAGATAAAATTAGAAATGGTTGTTTCATACACATCCATGGCGGCAAGTTGTATCGAATGAACACAACAGACCAAGTGCTATGAACTATGTTCATCGTCCTGAATAGGTTAAAACCATCAGATGCTAAGCCAAGCCTTACACTTCGGCAATCATTGCTAAATTCAATATTCCGACGATCAAAATCTTTCCATGCAAAGGAGTCAGCAGGATGCCTAAAGACACCGTCATCAGTTCATTCCTCTGGATGCCATCTCATTAACTAGGCTGCCTTGGATGACATAAACAACATCTGCAACCTTGGCTTTAAAGGAAAATAACTCATCTGTTTTGCAACTATTCGTTTGCTACCTTTGTTAGGACCATTTGAACCACCATCACCATTTGATTTCCATCTAGAACTGTTGCATGTGACACATTTATCAAGATTGGCGTCCTCGTTTCAAAACAACATGCAACTGTTGGGACATGCATCCCACGTTTCATACATGAAGCCCAAATCTGTTGTGACCTTTTGAGCATTATAATATGAGTCCGGGAGTTTCACACCTAACGAGAACGCCTTATTCAATAACTCAAGCAACATGTCAACAGACTTGTTTGTCCACTGATTAAGCACCTTCAAATGTAGAAGTTGAACAATGAATGACAAAGATGTGAACTTCTGACAACCCGGATACAATTCACTTTGTGCTTCTTGAAGAAGTTTGAAATACTTTGTAGTCTCTACATTTGGACCAAACTGGGATTCAGATGCATGGGGCTCAGGAGCCTGTGGTTCATTACCCTCAACACTTGTATCGACATGTGCATTTCCCATAGCCTCTTGTATCATTCCAACCATATCATCTCCAATGTCTAAATTAGCCAATGTTTCATTCTCATAATTACTATGTAGAGATACGTAAGATTCCCAATGATTAATCCAATGTTTGTACTTTAAAAAAAAACATTCCAAATCAGATGCTTTTGTACACCCTCTCGTACAAGATGATATCGATTCTCACATTTTCTACACGGACAACTAATCATCGAACCTTCAGCCCTATTGGTGTAGACAAACACAAGGAATTGATCAATCCCATTAATGTATTCCCTCGACATCCTATTTGGAAAATCAACCCAACTCTTATTCATCCTCTGTTCTTCCCTTAAATATCTCTTTTGTACACATCCACAAAAATTAAACATCAAAATAACTATTAAACATGATTAATTTGATTAATGTGTTTTCTATGAAATTAGAAAAGATATGTGATGGTAATTATAACGTTCTCTCTCTCTATCTCTCTCTCTCTCCTTAAATTTTTTTTTTTTTTTTTGTGTTTTTGATAAGATTATGTGCCAACTGTGTTCGACAACTTCAGTGCTAATGTGGTGGTTGATGGAAGTGCAGTTAACCTTGGGCATAATTGTTTTTGTATTTATGAAAATAAAAAGATTGTAAAAAAAATTACATTGGTGCAGGGTGAGGAACTAAAGAAGATGATTGGTGCTGCTATTTACATAGAATGTAGCTCAAAGACTCAGCAGGTTTGTTCCTATGATGTTGTTATGCATTATATAACTTGTCCTTCTAAACAAACACTACTTATATTGAAACTAAAATCTATGAATATCTCAATTGGGAAATACTATGGTGATGAATGAGGAATGCTATAGTGTAAATTAGGAGAGAAATGTATCAAAAAGGGGATTTAATTGTATTGAATTTGTGCTGAATTGTTCTTTCAATTGCAGAATATATAAAATCAAAGAAACTTCACTCTTTAAGCTACTTTAATTGCAGAATATATAATTCAATGTTACAAATCTATTTAATTTTTTGAATAAAAAGGGGTGCATGTATTAACAAGGTCATATGGGCATGGATTGAAACTAGTGGGAGAGTAAATTTTAATTGGTTTTGTTTATATAATTTATGAGAAACCAACCCAATCCCTTAAAAAAATTGGATGCAATAGACACATATATATAATGAAATGTAAACAATTGTATAAGAATATAAAATTGGATGGACAATATATGTAGACGCAATTAAGAAAATGTCAACAATAATAAAGAATCCAAAGTTAGATTTGTCTCGTCTATAAGACTCCATAGATAACATGCCTCAAGTATTTATGATAAGGACTCATGAATTTTTATAAATTAAATGATATATATAATTAAAGATTTCAGTCAAACGCATGTCTCACTATATAAATAACATATATCTAAATGATATTGAATTAGATAATATTTCCTTTGTTGAAAAGCTTATAAGATAGCGCTTCAAATACATGAAATATAGACGATATTTATGAATAATATAAATATATAATTATGAGTAAAAGAGATAATTTGGTGGTCGATTATTTTAAGCTTGAATCAATAAATCTAAGCTCTCAAAACAAAAATTATTAGATTTTTGTCAAGAATTGTAATATGTATTTGAGATGTGTACAGTTGAGATGGAAATGGTGTGTTGTGAAATTCGAACATAAATAAAGTTAAATCATATAATTTTTAAATAAAATTCTAAATTTATAATATTAATGAAATTCTGAGTCACTAGATCACAAGCTCAAATGATATCATTCTCTCACCTAATGCATCAAACAGTCCACATTTTTTTTAATATAATAATTTAAACATGTGATTTTAATTTTCAAGTTTAATAAATTACAAATAATTAAAACCCAACAAAGGTTGACATGTTGTTCGTATCCTTAATCAAAACAATAAATAAATAATATTTTAAAAAAAATAACTCTTATTTTTTCATATTTTTTTTTCTTGAATTATATTAATTTTTTTGTTGAAAAGGCTAATTTACGTTGTTAATAAGAATTAATTAAACATATATGAGAGAAAAAGGTATTTCAATCTTAGGCTAAAATAGTCATAAAATGATAAAATAGACTAAAAAATTAATAAGATAAAATATCAATTAATATCAAATTTTCCTGTTTCATTGATCATTTTTCAGCTTCTAAGGCAGTCCCTATGATACTTTTAGACTCAGGCACTATCCACATTCTGTCACCAAATATATATATATATATATATTTGGGATCATCATAAAAGCATCATTAACCCAAAGACTAACAACTTAACTATTGTCTTTACTCTGATTACACTTCAATTTAAAAACAATTTTTTGGTATTAATTAGAGAAAAATTGTAACATCGGATCACAAGCAGGTTCATCAGATGGCATCAAAGAGGAACGAGTGTGTGGTTAAAAAATCCAAAGATGGTAATGGATGTTTCTAACCCAATTTTTGCCATCAAACTTAAAAAAGAGACATAAAAACTAAGAATTCTCATCAGACAGACAATCTATCGGTAACAACAGATTATAAATGACATACCCATTCATGAATACGAATCTAAAATATGTTTACGCATAGAAAATTTATAGACAGAGAGCACTTACAGCTCTGACAAGGAAACGCCGGCGGGAGTGAGATCTAGAGGAGGAGATGGAATGAGGAGAGAGTTGAGCGTTGAAGGGTTTGCGAAGGCCGTCACTCGTTGCTACTCGTCGTCATTCACCCTCGTCCACCCTCATCGTCGTTCACCCTCGCCGCTAGCCGTCACTTGCTGCTCATTCACTGTTCACCCTCTTCAATATATGGCAATGTTGAATGTTGGATGTAACGCCCTCAAAAATAAGCCCATTAAATATATATAATATCAACATGCAATGTCAAAAAGGAAACAATTCATTATAACATTCATCAGAGTCTTACTAAATAAATGCATTACATGTAACATCAAATTAAATGTCCTACAGGCTTACATCTTTCCAAGCCAACACTTGGACACAAAAGTATGAGTTCTAACTCAAATACAAATAAAGCCCTAGGCTTGAGTGTTTACATGTACTAACAAATAAAAACAAATAACTGAAAATAGCCTTCAAAGTCCAAGTCCTTCCAAGCTAAATCCTTGGAGGTAGCTTATCACCTGAACCTGAAAATGATGTTCCCATATAGGGTGAGCCACAGCCCAGTAGAAATATACTAAACCAAATATAAGCAATGAATAAAGTGATAGCATTCAATAGATGATTAACTTAGATAATCAATTACATCATTAAACTGTCTCATGACACTAATGTCTAGACACGTTTTACTTTCCAACATTATCAATATGGCTCAGAACCTGGCCAAACTTACAACAGTGAACCATATATATATATATATATATATCATATTCACATTCTTCCAATGTCACCAAACAAATGAGACTCAGGCTCAAATCAAAACACTTCATACTTCCAGTTTGATACACATTTTAGTGCTGTATCAATAAAAACACTTCAATATAAATAAGCACACATAAAAGTGATGCTAATGGAGTCCATCCCCTATCTCCTCCCAAACAAATCCGGTTTAGAGGTCCATCCCCTATCTTCCCCTAAACCGTGGAGTACATCCCCTATCTCCTCCCACACAAAACAAAGTATGTAAACACATAACATATACAACACACAATCAATACACATACTGTCTGTGTTAATTCAACAGTCAAAATTGTTGACTTAATCAATGATTAGTTTCAGTTATCTCTAATCCACATGCAGTGTCTACAACAATCACGACTATCCTCCACCGATAGCCCAAAACAGTTATTTCTAGACTTGGAAATAAATAACTCAACAATTAGATGGACGAGTGATTTAAATTAACCAACTACCCCATTTAGTCAATAAATTGCTCAACCTCATGAATTTAACTAGTTTCCCCAATGTTCCTTAAATTAAATATACAATTTAATTTATTTAAACAACTAGGGTTTTTCCCAAAATTACCAAAATACCACCAATCTATTAAAATGCCAGAACTTAGAACAAAACGTATACATTGGAGTAGGAAATCCCTACCTCGAAGAAAATAACCCAAATGGAGCAGATGGAGATGAAGACCCAAATTCCAATGTGCTCCAAACCACCAAACGTTCAGATTAAATGGAAGCCCTCGACTCACTCTATCTTTTTAATAAAGGATCTAAGGTAGAAACTCAGTCTAAGTAGATCAATCCTAAGGGAGAAGGTGTGTAGAGGGAGAGAGAACTCGTAACTAGGGTTTTGGAATCTGAAAGTGTATGAAAAACTTATCAGAAACACGCTGCTGCCTATTTAAACCTAACAGGCTCGCTCGAGCGAAGACTTGGTCGCTCGAGCGACTAGACACACGAAAACCTCGATCGAGCGAAGAAAAGCTCGATCGAGCGAAGAAAAGCTCGCTCGAGCCAAGAATGCAATGCTTCAGGTCTGCAACCCTGGAGCACGCTCGAGCGACAGAATGCTCGCTCGAGCAAGGAACTCGAAAACATACACCTCGCTCGCTCGAGCGAAGAAAATCTCGCTCGAGCGAATAAGCACTTCCCTCAGGTCTATACCAGACGCAGTCGCTCGCTCGAGCGAAGCAAATCTGGATCGAGCCAGAAGACAGAAAATACGACCCTCGCTCGAGCGACCAACCCAAAAAACTGGACAACAACACTTGGTTTACAAACCCAACCAACCTGAAACAAACCTGCCCAACACATCCTATAACTCCAAATGAGAAAATAAAGGACGACAACAACGAATATACAATGGCTGAATAAACGGAACCCAAGTCCGAATACAATAATCGAAAGGGAAAAGACCAGGGTCGCTATAACCTCCCCCCCTTAAAAGAATTTCGTCCCCGAAATTAAGCATAAGTTTGATTTTAAAAAAAAAATTCAATAGTACACAACTTGACCCACAACTGGTCATTTCATTTCTTATCAAGAAGCATCTCATAATGTGTATATAAAACAACATATATTTCAGCCTGCATCACTATTATGCATTATTCCTTTCAATGTTAGCAATTCCCATATCATATTCAATTGCATGATATATACAACTCATTCAACAATGTAATCAACATATGCAACGTTACACTAAACTTCTATAATGAAGCAAGTTTCAAGATACACCCATTTACCAGAACATACTCAATGTTTTACAACTTAAGACATATGTAAGGCTCTTAAGTTCAACAATATTACAAAATCTAAATACAAGATTACAAATCGATAAACATGTCCGGGTATTTTTCGCGAACTTCCAACTCACGTTCCCAAGTGGCTTCCTCCACTCCGTGATGTTTCCACAAAACTTTGACCAAAGGGATGGTTTTGCCTCGCAAAACTTGATCCCGCCTATCCAAGACTCGAATCGGTCTCTCCTCATATGAGACATCCTCATCAACCACTAAATCGGTCCAATCCAACACATGTGATGGATCCGGCTCATACTTCCGAAGCATACTCACATGAAACACGTCATGTACTCCGGACAGCTACGGCGGCAAGGCTAAACGATAAGCAGCCTCGCCAATTCTCTCAAGGATCTCAAACGGACCAATGAACCGAGGGGACAACTTCCCGCTCTTCCCAAACCTCATTAAACCTCGTCTAGGTGATATCTTCAGAAAGACATGATCACCCACCTCAAACACCAAAGGTCTCCTTCTACGGTCTGCATAAGATTTCTGACGACTCTGTGCTGTACCAAGCCTCTTACGGATAAGCTCAACTTTCTCCGTCGTTTCCCTCACCAACTCCGGATCCAACAGAGGTGCATCACCCACCTCGGCCCAACAAACAGGAGATCTACACGGTCGACCATACAAGGCCTCAAACGGTGCCATACCGATACTAGACTGGAAACTGTTGTTGTAGGCAAACTCCACCAACGGCAAGTGCCTCTCCCACGACCCACTAAAGTCTAAAACACAACCCCGAAGCATATCCTCAAGGATCTGAATAGTACGCTCGGACTGCCCGTCAGTCTGAGGATGATAAGCCATGCTAAAGGTCAACTTAGTGCCTAAGGCACTCTGCAAACTCTGCCACAGCCTGGCAGTAAAACGAGGATCTCTATCTGAGACGATTGTCACTAGGACCCCGTGCAACCTCACTATGTCCCGAATGTACAAGTCGGCAAGATGACCTACCGAATCTCTCACGCGCATCGGAATGAAGTGCGCCGACTTAGTCAACCGGTCTACAACCACCCAAATAGCATCACTACCCCGCTGAGTCCTCGGAAGACCCACAACGAAGTCCATAGTGACGTGTTCCCACTTCCACTCGGCAATAGGCAAGGGTTGCAACAAACCCGCTGGCCTCTGATGTTCGGCCTTCACTTGCTGACAAATAAGGCACTTAGACACGAAAGCTGCCACATCTCTCTTCATACCCCGCCACCAGAACTGGCAACCCAAATCCCGATACATCTTAGTGCCTCCCGGATGCACCGCAAGGCGTGAATGATGAAACTCTCGGAGTACCTCCTCTCGACAAGACTCCGGCACAAACAGACGGTCTCGGTATCTCACACTCAGGTCGGGATACACCGTCAAACCCTTCTCAACCTTCCCACCGGAAATCTTCTCACGGAGGGTTTCTACCTCAAGGTCACCCCTCTGAGCCTCTAACACTTGAGTCACGAGTGTAGGCTGTACAACAACAGAAAACAAGGCCGCAGCCTCAACGGATTCGCCCAGAAGTAGATTAAACTCCCCAAGTGCACCCAACATCTCCCATTCTCGGATGGCTATACTAGCTATGTCACCAACAGGTTTCCTGCTAAGGGCATCGGCCACCACATTGGCCTTTCCCGGATGATAATGCAACTCAAAGTCATAATCCTCTATGAACTCCATCCACCTCCTCTGCCTCAAGTTCAAGTCTTTCTGTGTAAACAAATATTTCAGACTCTTATGATCCGAGAATACCTCGAATCTCTCACCATAAAGATAATGCCTCCAAATCTTCAAGGAAAATATCATAGCTGCTAACTCTAGATCATGCGTAGGGTAATTCTGCTCGTGAATTTTCAACTGACGTGAGCCATAGGCAACTACTTTCCCCTCCTGCATCAACACACAACCCAAACCCTCTCGTGAGGCGTCACAATAGACTGCATAACCCAACCCTCTCTCTGGAATAATCAAGACTGGAGCGGTAGTCAGTCTAACTTTCAACTCCTGGAACGACTTTTCACAAGTCTCACTCCATACAAATTTGACTCCCTTCCGAGTCAATCTAGTCAAAGCGAAGCTAATCTGGAGAAATCTTTCACAAATCGACGATAATACCTAGCTAACCCCAGAAAACTGCGGATCTCAAACACACTCTTAGGTTGTGCCCAATCTTGCACCGCCTCAGTCTTGGATGTATCAACAGACACTCCTTCCCCAGAAACTACATGGCCTAAGAACTTGACTTCTTCTAGCCAGAACTCACACTTCCCAAACTTAGCATAAAGCTTATGGGCTCTAAGTAACTCAAGCACCACTCTCAAGTGTTCCTTGTGCTTCTCCTCAGAAGGTGAATAGATAAGGATGTCGTCCACGAAGACGACTACAAAACGATCTAAAAATTCCCGGAATATTCGGTTCATCAAATCCATAAAAACTGCCGGTGCATTGGTGAGCCCAAATGGCATCACCAGAAACTCATAGTGGCCATACCGCGTACGGAATGCCGTCTTCGGAATGTCCTCCTCCCTGACTCTCAACTGATGATAACCTGATCTCAAGTCTATCTTCGAGAAACAACGGGAACCCTTCAACTGATCGAACAGATCATCTATACGAGGCATAGGGTACTTATTCTTAACCGTAGCCCGATTCAATTTCCGGTAATCTATACAAAGTCTCAAAGCACCACCTTTCTTTTTAACAAAGAGGGCAGGTGCTCCCCACGGCGAAACACTAGGGCGTATAAAACCCTTGTCTAGTAACTCCTGGAGCTGAATCTTCAACTCAACTAACTCAGCTGGGGCAAAACGATAAGGTGCCATAGAAATCGGCGACGTGCCGGGGACTAGGTCAATAGAGAATTCAATCTCTCGATGCGGTGGCAAACCAACCAGATCCTCGGGAAAGACGTCCGAGTACTCACAAACCACCCTTGGCAACACAATCTGAGTCTTATCATCCTCACTAATCGAAAGGTTAGCAAGTAGACCACTAAGCTCACTCCGTCCTCGCGGAACATACCCCGGTGGCAACACATTACCAACCCGGTCCCCCAGAAAATGAAAATACTCTCCGCTCACGGTACAACAAGTGACCCTCTGGCGGTAGCAATCAATAACTGCCCGGTATGACGATAACCAGTCCATACCCAAAATAACATCGAAACCTCTCATAGGCATAACTACAAAGGAAAATGAGATTCTATGATAATCAACCTCTATATCACAACTCCTAACACCTTGTTTCAAAATCAATTCACCCCCAAGAGGTGACACTACACAAATAGGAGATGCTAACTGTGCTAACTCCAACTCCAACTCCAAAACAGATGCAAATGCAGCAGGCACAAAGGAATGAGATGCACCCGTATCAATCAAAACATTAGCAACCGAGTTGCAAAACAAGAAGGTACCTCTGACAACTGATGGTGCCGGCACAAGATCCTGCGCGGTAACAGCGTACACGCGCCCAGACGACCTCTGATCAACCTGCTCACCCCTAGGAGCATAAGATTGCTGCACCGACTGGGACGATGAAGCCCCCTGATTTGCCCTCAAGGCCTGACCCGACTGAGCTGGCTGCTGACCCTGAATCTGCCTCAAACCAGATGCACCAGGTGTGCCACCCAACTGCGGGCAATACCTCTTCATATGTCCTGGCTGACCACACTGATAACACGAGAGTGGCTGGCCTCTATCCTGACTCTGGCTCTGAGATCGAGCCGAAGATGATGCTGCTCTCTGCACTCCTCCCCTCTGAGGACAAACTGGAGACTTGTGGCCCAGCTGGCCACACTTGAAATAGGTAATGTCTCCCTGACTGCCTTTCCCCGAACTAGCACTCGGCACAGGAAAAGTCGATCTAGAAAAGCTACCCTGAGACTGCTGAGGATTAAAACCCTTCTGTCTCCTACCATCACTCTGACCATCCTGACTCCTCTTGGAGCCCTTCTGTCCTTCCTCCTCCTCCTGCATCATGATTTCCATGTGGGCTGCAGCATCAACCATACGCCCATAATCCCGAATCATAGTTCCCCCAACTCTTAGCTTGAGGCCACGCCTCAACTTCTTCTCAAACTCGATACAACGACGTTCCTCAGACGCCACCAACTCAGGTGCAAACCTGGACAAACTAGTAAATGCAGCCTCAAACTCGGCCACTGAAGAACTCAACTGCTTAAGCTGGCAAAACTGGTCTCTCAGCTTCTCCCTGACTGCTGGAGATAAGAACTTCTCCTGGAAAGCATTCACAAAAGCCTCCCATGTACCGCCTATACGACCCTTAGTGAACTTCCACCACTGACCCGCATCCCCCTTTAGCTAGAAAGATGCCAAGGTCACTTTCAACCCCTCGTCTTCGATGCCAAGCATCTCAAACGTCTTCGTTGTCTGTTCGAGCCATTCATCTGCCTTAAGCGGCTCTTTAGGATCACCCACAAATTCATCCGGATTAGACCGGAAGAACTCCATCTTCAGAAAGGAAGGTCCTGCATCTGCAACAACATCCCGAGCTTGATTCTCAACTCTGAGAATGCCTACTGACTCCCTGAATGCCCCTGCTATCTCGCGGGCTAGAGCGCCCATAGCCTGCTGGCCTACTGGTTCGGCCACATTGGCCTGGCCAATTCCCTCCTGAACTGCTGGAATCTCCTCTAACACTGGCACCTCCTGCCTACCCGGCCTACCACGCCTACCGCGTCCTCGTCCTCGTCCTGACATCCTAATAAAGGAAACAAACACATTAGAACATTAATAAATGTGTTGAAGCTAGACACTCACGTCTTAATGCATTGGACAACAATAATTCATTCCACGTAAGCACATAATCACATAAGCACCTACGAATTTCATTCCCGGATAATGATAGTCCCAATGCGTTACTATAGTTCCGGTTGGAAGCAGCAGTGATCAAGTGCCTTTCCAACAAGACTGCTAGAAACTCAAGGGTCCAATCAACATCCTAGAAACTACATTCCATACCCAAATAATCACATAAACATGTTATCACATAAACATATAACATTACACTAAGTCACTATCAAACAAGACGAACCCAATGTGATACTAATCACTTCCCACGTACCCAAAGTATTCAAACCCGGTACGCTCTGATACCAAGTTGTAACGCCCTCAAAAATAAGCCCATTAAATATATATAACATCAACATGCAATGTCAAAAAGGAAACAATTCATGAATTATTTTTGTATGAATTATTTTTGTATGAATTATTTTGAAATTAGTTTTTCTAGACGAAGAGTTATGAAATATGACAAAGTTTACAAATAAGTCCTTTAAAACTAAAAGTCATGCTTTGAAATACCGGATTGTGTACAATGTGATTTGTTTCTTGAAAAGGAAATTTGCTAAGGAGTGAATGAATTCCCTTTGAACAACTAATAAGAAAATATGTTTGATCATTCAGTAGCCACTGTTTTGTCTATGATCCGTAAATGATGTTTTGTATACGTTATTGGACCGTTGTAAACGTTTTGTTATAAATGACAAGTTTTAACTTCCATTATGTTTATGTCGATCCCTAGTGGTCGTTATGTCTACGTCGACCCATTGCAGTTGTTATGTCTAAGTCGATCTGTTGCGATCGTTATGTATATGTTGATCCGTTGCGATCATTATGCCTATGTTCTCATTCCATTGTCGATGTTCTGCTAATTTGCTAACCAGTACTATTAGATCATATCATGAAATGAAAGTGACATTGAATGGTATGAAGAAATTTATGACTTATGAAGGTATATGTTTGATAAATACTTCGTTTCATCATGAACATTTTGTATAGTATTTTGCTAAAGGTCTAGTAATGCTTTTGACAATGTATTGCGCTATGTATTGATCTATGGAAAGTTTACTGGAGGTTTATGGAACTTTATTCATTAGTACAAGTATCCAGAAAATATTTTGAACATTGTTTTGCTTATATAAGCTGTGAATCTTTACATTGGGGTTATTCACTGGGCTCTAGCACGCTATTTAATATATGTATGTATGTGATCGGGGACCAGATCAGAGTTAGTGACGCCAACTCGAACTCTCCTTTTGTCAAGCCAACTATTACGCCTCACTGTGAGGTTCCAAGCCAACACGTGTCGAGGCTTTTTGGATGGTTCAAATTCACCCTTTCGAAATCAGTCTAGTGGCAAGAATGGTCTATGACTTTTGCTTGAATTGTTTTGGTTATGGGATTTAATTCTCTAACTTGTGTTTCGTTTTGTATATAAGTGTTTATGGACTTAAGTGCTATGCATACATAAATCTTTGAAAGTGGGTTTGTACATTTAAGTCCCCACAGCTCGTTGGACATTATTTTCTATTATTGAATTGGCTTCCGTTAACCCCTTTTGTTGCGTTATTGTCATTATTTTTAAGTAGGCTTTTGGTAATCACGGATTACTGGCCGGTTACGACGTTAAACCTATAGAGACGGGTTTAAGTCATGACAAAGTGGTATCAGAGAACAAGTTCTACCTCACACACATGTCTAAATGAGCTATAGGGTATCCTAGAGAAGAAATTAGGACTTTATAATTGCATGTGTGAGTGTGTTTGGAATTATTATGTGTATATGTGATAAAAGAATGTGAAATTGAGAATTATTTGCCTATGTTTATTATTACTATATTTTATATAGCTCAATGGAGAATATAAGAAATGTAGATGTAACTGAATCATCAGATGCGAGAATTACATGGTTGGAATGAATGGTTGAATTATTGACTGAATCTCTAAGACAACAACAGCAGAATCAACAAGCTCCACCTTCTCCTTCACCACGGGTACAAGTTGAACCAACCAACAATGATGACATCATAACCCTAACACAAAAGTTCAACAAAATGAAGCCACCAACGTTCCAAGGAGGTCTTGAGCCACTGAAAGTCGAAGCATGAATTTTGGAGACAGAAAAATTGTTTGAAATGTTTCCATTGTTTGGATTTCACAATCATGTCATCCACGTACGCCTCGACTTCCATATGGATCATGTCATGCAAAATGGTGGTTGCAACTCTCTAATATGTAGCCCCCATCTTCTTCAACCCAAAAGGTATAACTCTGTAGCAGTAAGTACCCCACGACGTACTGAATGCGGTCTTCTCTCTGTCTTCAGGTGCCATCAGAATCTTATTATACCCGGCAAACCCATCCATGAACAATAGCAATGCATGGCAGACAGTGAAGTCTACTAATTCGTCGATGTGCGGTAGTGGAAAGTCATTTTTTGAACTAGCTCTGTTCAGATCTCGGAAGCCAACGCAGACTCTGATTCTGCCATCCTTCTTCGGAACCAGAACGATATTGGCCAACCAATTTGGATATTCAAATATCAGTAAAAACCCTACATCGATCTGCATGGTCACCTCTTCTTTAATCTTCAGTGTCCAATCTGGACGAATTTGGTGAAGTTTCTGCTTGAGAGGTTGGGCCTCGGGGTCAAGAGGGATCCGATGCTGTACAATCTCAGGATCGATACCAGGCATGTCTTCGTAGGACCATGTGAAAACATGTTTGAAATATTTTAATAAAGCGATTGAACGCTCACGTTCCTTGGAAGATAACATGGACCTAATCTATGCAGGGCTTAGCACGCTTCTCTTCCTCTTGGTCAATCAAGTTTTTTAAAGCCCGAGGAATTTCTTCCTCTTCATTTTCATTAAAATTTTGAAAATCTTGGTCAATGCAATAAATTAATGGCACAAACAAGTAAACAGAATCTGCAAGTATTCTCATTCAGAAGTTCTAGCTCTTCGATTTTAACTAACTCAAAAGAAAATGCAAAAGAGGACCTAGATAGGACCTTGGCACCTAGGTTACCACCCCCGGATGTGCCAGACTCAGATTCCTTAGAAGGACTCGAATCTAATTTTGACTCAACAAACTCAGTGGAATCAAATTCAGGCTCACCATCCGGTTCAGAACTATCACTAGAGCCCCTCTCGAGTTGTCAACCAAGCGTGGAGTCTCAGCTGCATCTGCAATGAGACCAGAGTAATCTGTCGCTAGTTCATCCCCGATCATAGAGATAGTAACACTATCCTCCAAGTTAACGAACTTAGCCCCAATATTGGAGTTCATCAGTAGGTCAGCCAGTGCCATCCCTAACAGCTCCTCTTTATCGCTATCCGAGTAGGCATTTCTGATTTGTTCTGTACCCACACTCGGGTCAATCTGCTCCTCTTCCTTTTCATTGTTTGACAGCTGGTGATCAAAGAATATCTCAAATCCTGAGTATCTCATCTTGGCTTCCTGTTCAATCCATGGCTCTAGAAATCCACAGAAAGGGAAATCTTTCTCTTGGCGGACAAAGTGTCCATTTAGGGTCCCCTTGATCAGCTTGTGGACCAGTTTATATTGCCTCTTGGCCCATTTTGCTTTAACTCTCTTCCTCAATTCATCCCCTTTCCTCTTCCAGCCTTCTGTAATTGGTTTGTATCCCAGCCCAAAAGCATTAAGGTTGTGGCTTATTTCCCTGGCAACAGTATTTTCTTGCCTTCCACTTATACCCAGTCCCGATCTGGGAAAGTGTCCTTGCTTATTCATCATATAGATGGATTGGGTGCTCACATAGTTCCCGTCATCTTTTTCCATGATAGATTGTACTAGTCGGGCCTCTGCCAAAGAGAAACTGGAGAGGAACACATCCTCTTCTCCATGCAGTATTTCTAATAAGGGTGTGTGTAGACACCCCATTTTTGACCGACCTTGAGACTCAGACGTCACCAGTTGAGCACTCGGTGATATTGCATATTGTGCTTGCTCAGAAGTTTCAGAGTCTCGGCTGCGAGCCTTGCTTCCGGACTTCCGGACTCTTTTATGCCTTGTCTCGGTTTGCGAACCAGGCTCTATTTTCTCTGTTTTCTCTTCCTGAAGGGAGGGAGAGGTCTCGTAGATCGTCTCTCAGTGGCCGTAGGCTACGTTTCGTGGTCGTAGGCCATTTTCCCCGTTTGGAGTCCGGTTTTCGATTTTTCGGAGCCGTTGGCTGTGTGCCTCTGTTCGGGACCGCTCAACCACCTCCGTTTGCCCCGGTTTTTGGTATACATCTTCTTTTCACCCTTTTGAGGGACACTGTGGTCCGAGAAACCGACTTCGTGGTCGAACACCACTCCCGATGCCTAACAGTCAGTTTTTAGTGCCCCAGGCTGCGCGTTTCGGCCCCCGAACCTTCATTTTGCATCGGTTTTGGTTCCTTTTTGGCAGGGACCTCTGTTTCATTGCTAGGAAGGTCATAGAAGGATGGGAGGCTAGTAATTGTTCTGTCAGCCAACTTTATCCCTTCATCGCCCTCCGTCGCCCGTTTTTTCTCACTTCAAAGCCAATGTTGACCACCCTTGGGCCATTTTCTTGCACCCTAAACCCCATATTTGTGATGTACACATCTGGGAGGCCACCAATATCATATGGTCGGCTAGTAATTGTGTTTGACCCTTTTGAACCCCTCCTAAAAATGGCATTTTCTCTCTCCTGGTTCACTTTCTCCAGTTTTTGACCACATAGTTGTGTTGTGCACACATGGGAGGCCACTAATATGGCATCGCCGGCCACTAATATTCATTGACCTTTTTGACCCTTGGCCGGCCGGCCATAGGGGGTGGCCGGCCGGCCACCTAAGCCCAAGAAAACTGGCTGGCCATGATCCTCAGGGTTGGTACATTACAAATCTGTATTCCTTTTCCCCAGATTTTGTATCCGGGAGGGGGTTGCCATTTTGGAGGGAAACTTGAATTGTTTTCCCCCCTTTTTTTCCCTCTTTTTGCCTATATAATAGGAGCTCCAGCTCTGTTATTAGGGTTACAAAAATCCCCCCTAAGCCTCTTGCCTTATATCGTTCTCCCTCTCTATTTCCAAGCTCAAAACCCTTAAGTCCTACACTCATTTCTTCACCAACCCATAGCCCCACCCTTCCATCCTTCATTCCAGAAGCTGGAGGTTGTTCTTCAAGGCCTAGGAGTGCTACATCTCAAGCCAAAAGGGTGCCAAAGTTTAGTCTACAAGGGTAAGCTCTATTTCCCTCTTTTTGGTCCATATCTTGCGTCCTTTCTAAGACATACTTGCTTGCTGTTTTGGCCTCCGACCCTAACTGGAGTTAGGATTATTTTGAGCTCCTTTTCACTTTTGTTTAAGGGCCTCTCACTGTTTGAGGCCTCCTTGTTGCACTTGCTTCATTACCTCCCTTGTATGACATTATCTTGTGTAGTATTTTTGGACTATGTATAAATTGTTTTGAGGCATGTCATAAACTGTAAAAGGTCTTATTTTGAGCCCTTATTAAATGTTGTTGAAGGGCTCAATACTGTTTGAGGCTTCTATCTTCCACTTGCCTTTATATCCCTTCTTTGGCTCCATTTTTGCATGATTTATTAGCCTCTTGTGCTTCTGTTTTGGGACTCTGGTCCGAACTAAAAACAGCCTTATTTTGACCTCCTCTTCATGTTTCATTAAGGGTGTTTTACTGTTTGAATCATCCTTTTTGTACTTTGTGTTATAGCTCTCTTTTTGGCCTTGTTTTGAATTGTATTTTGAGCATGCTTTTGTACTGTTTTTGGCTCGTCCATAAACTGTAAAAGGTCATATTTTTTTCCCCTATTCAACATTGTTGAAGGGACCTCAGCTGTTTGGGGCCATCATCTGTGACTTGCTTCATAATCTCACATTTAGGGCCATTTTTGCATGCTAGCCTAGCCCCATTTGTGTTTGCTGTTTGGACTTGCTTAAAACTGTAAACATGCTTTTTTTGGGGCTTCCTTGAATCTTTCTTCACATTTCATGATCAAATAATGCATGCTTGATGTAGCTACAAGTCATTTCATGTGCTTAATCTTGCATTTCGGGACCATCTCATGCATCGGGAGCTATATTGTCATGATTCGGGGCTGTTTCGGGTCATATTTTTTCTACTGAATTTGCATGTTTGCATATCATATTCCATGCCTTGCCATGTCTTGTTAGAGTGGCATCCGGTGCCTTAGGGTCGGTCCTCGGTTTGCGTGCATGCGTGCACGTACTTTGAGGGTCTCATTTTTTATCGTATGGCCTCTTATGTGAGTGTGGATGAGGTCCACTCATGTTGGTGTAAGTCCATTATGCATTGTGTATGCCATTTCATTTCATAGCATTGCGTATACTAGGTTGTATGTTAGCGCATTGTGTATGCCATGTTACCTCGTGCATCGTGTATGCCATTTCATAACATTGCGCATGCTAGGTTGTACATCAGTTGCATTCATGCATGTCATGCATATTGCATCGTTCTTGGGATAGGAGTTAGCCAGAGCACGGGAAACGAGGGACGTTTCGTACTCCGAGTCACGGAACGTGTCTCAATTCCCCAGTCACCGACACTCCGGATTATCCATGATGGAGTTAGGTTTTAGTTTTGTTTTCATGTGCATTCATTCTATATCGAGTTGCACAATTCGACTCCTCGGCCATCATGCATCGAGATGCGTGATTGGTGGCACAAGGATCGAGACATGCATACATATGTGAAAATACATTGCCATGCCCCTTTCTTGCTCTCTGTTGCAGCAAATCAAGAATCAGCAGCCTTCCAGAGCTTGGCACGCATTCCAAGAATTAATTGCAAACAGAGGCTAATTGGGGCATCCCAGTGGATTTCCGCGCAAGGCAGCCCAAACATGCATCATTCATCATCCGGAGCGGAGTCGAGGCAGTCCCTAGCTTGCATGCTAGTTTACAGTTTTCTTAGTTAAATTTGTAATTTAATTAGGATTTTTGTATTTATTCGGGACTGTAATTATTTATTTGGGACTGTATATTTATTCGGACCCTCTGTGCGAGGGCATAATTGTAATAAGTGTGCGTGTGTGTGATGCATGTCTTCCAACCCCACGTCTTTCTCCCTTTTATTTACTTGCTTATGATGGTTAGATTAGGGCATATTTCAATTAGCATACAGTATGATAGCATGTTTGCATTCATTCATCTGTTTTGCATGCACCGGGCTCGGCGCATCATACTAACTGCATTGTATTTTCAATTCCAAATTGAATACATGTTAGCTGTAGCATTTCATATGCCATGTTTAGAATACCCGAGCCTGCTATAGTTGCATTTTTGCATGTGTTGCATTAGGCATTTCTGTATAGTTAGGGTCATGCATGGATTTCTAACCTAGCTTCTGTTTTGGCTTGGAGTACTCGGTAAGTTTTATGCTTTAGCATCCTTGCATGCGTGTGAGTGACTGCCATGATAGCATGCTTGCCATGAGGCTATTTTCTTATGTGATATAACTGCTTGAATGCCTGTGGGTGAAGGTTGGGTTATTTGAATTGGAACAATTCATCAAATGTGAGTTTTTTAAGCCCACTAGATAGTGGCAAAATCATGTTTTCTAAGCCCACCCGAGGGTGGCAAATCCACGTCTTAGCCTACTTGCGGGTAGCACCATCAAACCATTTTCAAATAAACAAACATGAAATGTTTTGTTCCAATTCAGGCGACCCAGTCTATACTTGTATGCTGCGCGCATCACATAGTAATCTGGGCTAATAACCGGAATAAGAACGCACAATGTTTTCAAAACTTGATATCATGGTTAGTAGAGGCTGATCTTTGATCGGGCGAGCGGGGGTGCTCACGAAGTGACCTTCCTCAATCGTATCCAAGTTCCCGAGCCGAGGCAACTTTGGTGATGACGGACACGTGGCCTTAGGTAACGAGTCAGGGTTTCCTAAATTTCCCAAAATAAAATATTTAGGTGGCGACTCTGTATTTGGCAAAGCAGTCCATGTTTGGCACTTCTTTCAAAATCTATTTTCTCAAAACGATTTGCCGGATTTGGACTCTTTGGTTCAGATTAAGAACCGTGACATTTGAGTCCTGAACTGTAGTGAGCCCAATATCGAGCGAAACGGGGACCTCGTTCCTCCCCGGGGCGTTCGGGGACGTCTACAGTTTCTGGCGACTCCATTGGGGATTTAGAGAACTTGACTCGAACTCATGATATTTGGTTTTGACTACACTTGTGTGTTTCTTTGCATTACATTTGCATTGGTGCGCCTAGGACACCGTGTTTGCCATCTGCTATTCCTGAACGGTTTGCCGGAGGCTTGTCTTGTCAAGGCATGACCATAAGGCTGACCGGTTGTGGGCTCTGCCAGTATGGGAACACAAACCCCGGTTTTACCGGGGCACCCTTTTTGACCATTCGACCTAGTGCATATTCGGAATCCATAGTGACCATTCCAAACTAGGACAGGTTGCTTACCCGATCATAGGCTGTTTGAAACCGCTGCGTGCGTAGTGAAACCCTAGCTCCTGACAAAATAGGACAGGGAAACCCTACCCCAACATAGGGGTGTTTTGGCTCTCACTTATCTGTTATGTGCTTTTAGAGTGCGTCTCTATAGGAATGCATGTATCAGTCTACAAGTTTGGGCATCAGGCCTGCGGGCACCTGTTTAGTAGTTTGTGCATCAGGCCTGCGGGCATCAGTATTTGGAAGAATCAGTTTTACCTGAGGGTATCAGTTTTCTAGCAAAATTTTGGGCAGAATTCAATAGAGAGCACACTCATTCAACTATGCTCATATCTGTTCAGGTGAAATCAGGCTGAGATGCTGTCTGTTTTCTCTTTTGCTAGGCAGTCTTGGAACCATAGCTTCAGAGGGCTCCAATATCCCCCGAGTGCACCGAACTTGTGTTGATAGACTTTGTCGGGTCAAAAATTCAGTTCAAAAGCAATCAGTGTTCCTTTACCAGAGGCAGGGTGAAAAGGTCGGTCAGGCACAGACCACCAGTACAGCAGCTACCAACTCAGTGGTCTTTGAACAGCCAGGTTGAGATTTCTGAGCCTACTGCAGACACAGGTATACCAGTTGCTCAGTTAGATCAGGACAATATGTCGGGTCTGGAAGAGATGGTGCGCCAACTCCAGATATAGTATGAAAGCCATGCAGCAAGATGCTGTCCGTCAAGCGGAATTCACCAAGCAACAGGCCGTGGTCATAGCCCAACAGGCAGAGACAATTGCCAGGTTAGAGCAGCAAGCTGGAGTATCTACTTCACACCAGGCTCCTCCCCCACCAAGAGTTCCCATACTCGGGGAGGCAACCCACATCCAGGATAATACGGACATTCCAGGTGGGCCAGCTCCGCCCCCGGTGCTACCCCAGCTGTCTAAAACACCCACCAACCTGCCAGACTCCCCCTTCGAGTTCGAGACGGACCCCACAGCATTGAAAGTGAGCAAGCTTGAGAAATTGTTCAAAAAGTCTCAGGGGGCCCGCTCTATTCCTGATATAGAGAATGGTTATACCGACTCAGTGGTGACCTTGCCAGAGCGGTTCAAGATGCCACATATCGATCGATTTGATGGCTCTGAAGACCCAATGGTGCACCTCCAACTGTTTTCTGATATCTTGAGGCTAATGGGTTTGACCACAGCCCAGAAATTGTCACTATTCGGCCGAACCTTGTCTGGGATAGCCGTAATCTGGTATGCAAAATTGGAGAACTCTGTGAAATGGAACTGGGAAGAGCTAGCTGAGGCCTTTATTGCTCAATACTCCTACAACACACAGATCGAGGTCACAACTTGTGATCTTGAAGTCACCCGCCAAGAGCCAAAGGAGGGTTTCTCAGAGTTCGTGACGAGATGGAGAGCGAAGGCCTCAATGATGACTACAAGGCCTTCCGACAAAGATCAGATCAGGATGATTATCCGGAATCTGCATGGCAAGTTGCTACAAAAGATGGTCGTTCTACCTCTGTTTACCTTTCCAGCCCTTCATGAAATGGGGGTTCAAATCGAGGACGCCATCAAACAGGGGGTCTTCGCAGAAGATAATGAGCCTTTGAAGAGGAATGTTGCTCGCAGTTCCAATGCTACTACTGATGGTAGCACAGCTGCGAAATGCTCAGAAGTAGACACTATCACCACTTCCCTCAATGGCCAAAAACCAACCACTTCAACTCGGCCCCAAGCCCGAAAGTTCAACCCTCTTTACATGAGTCTTTCCCAAGCTTTGAAAAAGCTGCAAGAAGAAGGACACCTAGAACTCCTAGAACCCCAACCTCTTCCAAATCCTCTTCTACCAAGATACGACCCAGCTAAATACTGTGCCTATCATCAACAACACGGTCATGATACAAACCGTTGCATCCGCCTCCGTCATAAGATTCAGGATCTTATTGACGAAGAGACCCTGGCTCCACCAAAAGGACCTCAGGTTAGTACTGATTCATCACCTCCCCATCTCAACCTCATCCATACACTACCATCCACCTTCGACCCCAGCATATACATCACCCCAGCCCATCTACCCAAGCCTGAGGTGTTCATTCCAGAAAGCATGGACTTATGCATGATGGATGCACCTGGACCCCAATCATCTCAAACCCGTGAGCCCACTACTTCTGAGCTGAAGAGGATGATCGAAGATCTTCAGAGAACTGTGACAGATTTGGCCTCCGGGACATCGGCTCCGTCATCAACCACATCACATACCAGGGAGTTCATGTCAAAAGGCTCCCCTGTCTTGGAACAGGCTGTATTTGAGGAATGCCGATCCCTTGACCAAGTGGAGGCGAGTGGTAAAAACAAGATAGGGGCGGACATGGATCCCCATGAACATCTTCTGTTGGCTGTTGACGCTTTGAAAGCCAAGGGACTGAACAAAGAGCAAGTGCTTACAGTGGTTGCAAAAACTGTGGATGATATTTTTGCCACTCAAGTTGGGGGCAGTTTGAATCAAGGGGCAAGCCGGGAGAAGGGTCGTTGTATTAGAAACGTTCCTTTCAGCTATAATCCTGCACTCAGAAGAGATCAACAAACCAGGCCAACACCTGCCAAGCTCTTTGCTGGTGCGTCCAGCAAAAATCCACAAACTTTGAAGTACCAACCCCGAGGTCAAAGGGTCTTCCATGCCCTCCACATGCCTTTGTCCAAAGCTTTCCAAATCCTTATAAAACAAGGCCATCTCAAACCCCTTGAGCCTCGGCCTCTCCCGAATCCTCTTCTGGCTACGCATGATGCTGCCCAATACTGTGCCTTCCATCAACAAACTGGTCATGGTACTGACAATTGCTCTCGTCTTCACCACGAAGTGCAAGATCTGATTGACAACGGGGTCATCCTCCCACCAGCTCAGCAAAGTCTATCGCCACTGGATCAGTGAACTTGGGGGATAGTGCAAATATGTGATTAGGGGATGAACCACCTGCGGGCGGCACTCAGTTTACTCCAGATGTGGCGTGGGGCACGCACTATTTTGAGCATTTGCGAATAATGGTTTTTGTAGCTTCTGACTTGGGTGTTGAGTCAGTTCTGTGGTTTTGTTTTGAGTCTGTCTCTTTGTTTTGAGTCAGTCTTTTTTTATTAAGGGTCTGTCTTGTTGTATCGAGTCAGTCCTGTTGTAATAGAAGTCGGGTGATTCCGGGGGGTATTACCTTGGGCGTCACCATTTTGTTTTGCGTTTGTCTTTTCATTTTGTTTTGAGTCTGTTTCTGCAAGGGAGCCAGTTGTGCCAACAGATTTTTTTGAATAAAACAACAGTGATCTTCATGCTCTCGCATTTGCTTCTGCCTTGTGCTAGTTATGCCGGAAGTTCTGAATGAGATGACAGTATTTGACTAAGAACTCTGCCTTTTCTGTGCCTGGAAGTCATTGTAATGACCTGAGTTTTTCAAAACTTTTTGAACGATGCAATGAAAACAAAGAGGGAGGAATTCCTCGGGGTTTGCAAAACTTTGATCAAATTGAGAGAAAAAGAGGCGTGCTAAGCCCTTAATGAATGAAATCATGTTTGTTAACGTGAGTACTGAGAAGGATCCTGGCTTGATCCAGATTGGTCCCACACCATCTTCAGCGCGAGCGATTGGTCGCTTTCTTAAAAGATTTCAAAAAACAAAATGTTTTGCGCGGTCCTGCGAAGACCTGTGTGGAATTGCTCTTGAGATTGTGCAGCTTAGGATCGCTCTCAGCCTCGAGACTCGACTCCTCATTTTCAAACCTTGGACTAGAACTCAGAAAGTTCAAAGGTCAACTACAATGTAAGGCCTGTGTGGCCGGATCCAGAGCAGCCCGTGAATTAGCGGCAACAAAGTCAGATCAAGAAGCTTGCGAAGCTAGATCAGGAGCACCCCTCGAACTAGGGGCGAGAATTTCAAATGTGCTCGAAGAGTCCAAGATGAAGATCGGCGAGAATGCCAAACCCCAGAAGGGAGGAAAGAAGAAGACATTGTTGAAGGACAACCGAGTTCCTATCCACAAACACTAGGGGCAAATTCACCCTCCATTGGATAGACTCTTGCATCGTCAGCGAACAACAGCCATCCTCCTAGATTCAGATGACTTCGGGATCTCAAAACCATTTGACATGGACAAAACTATACTTTCACCCTTGAGAGGCTCGCTGGGCCGAAAACCCGAAAGGGCGGCCCAGGCAAAAGTTAGAGCAAGAAAAGAAGAAAAAGAACAAAAAAGAGAAAAGAACAAAAGCACAAAAAAAAGAAAGATGCAAAGAAAAGAACAAAAAAGAAAATCAAAAAAAATAAAATCAAAAAAGAAAAGAAATGAAAAGAATTGAAAAAAAGAAGAAAAACATAGCTCGCAAGGTTGAAAACCCGCAAAGGGCGGCCTTGGCAAAAGTTAGAGCGCAAAAGGAGAGGTTAAATACCCGAGTGTACCTTAACCCTGAACTACGTGAGGCTTGATTCCCATCTTTGGGATACGTAGGCAACTTCATTCTGAAGTCCAGCCATAAACACTTCCAATTCGATTGTGTCCATGCGATGGTTCTGGTCATCTTTGTCTTCTCTGTATCTGAGGATTTGGTTGTGTTCGTCACTCTGAGGACCGCCTACAATGCGCTGCGGTGCCATCCAAACAAGGGGCAACTTTCCGTTGCCATTCAATGCGCCGCGGTGCCGTTCAAACAAGGGGCAACTCTCCGTTGCCATGCAGTGTCCTTCAGGAAAGGGGCAATTTTCCTTCGAATCTGAGGTTGTGCATCTCAAGGGTAAGTTCTGTGCTCGTTCAGCAGTGGCCGTTTGCGAAATAGTTTTTGAAAATTTTTACTGAGGTTGACTAATCTTCTCGAAAAGTATTCCATTTTCAAAACTGGACCATTTCTTGGACCCAAAAGAGGAAAATTTTCAGTGCTCATGGCCTGACTTGCATGATTTTAAATCAGAAAATTGAACAAGCATGTTAATCTAACTCTCATTTTGGTCAAAATTTTTTAGGAGAAAACTAAAACAAAAAATGGTCAAAATGATGAACTAGGGGCACAGTTGAGTCAGGTGTTCTGTCTTTTCCCCTTTGTCAAAATACTTGCTGGAAAGGGCACTCTACTTGTCGAAAAGGGCACCGTATTCGCCAGAAAAGGGCACAACAAAGGGCAGAAAGCTCTCACATCCTCTAACCAACGAGGTATCAAGCCAAGTGCGAAGCACGAACTAGAATGGGGCAAGATATTCCACTCCATCATCTGGACAGATCTTATCACGTCCAAACTCCCCAGCAAAGCATCATCAACTGATGTTAGCTGCAGATTTGCTACACACCCAGTTGTAGCGCAACCCTTCCGTGGGAGGAATTCACTAGCTGCGAGCGGAAGAAAGAGAATCTAGCAGAATGCTAGGGGTACGAGCCCAAAATTTGCTGTTTATCCATCAACCACCCAGGGGAGGGATGAAAAATGAGAGATCGAAGAATAGAGAGATGTGCGATGAGAGGAAAAGTGAGAAAAGGGCTTTTTCAGAAAAAACAGAGTTTGAGGGCCGAGTGATGTGAGAACCACAAATGAGAAAGGGTGGGAAACACTACCCGGTGAAACAGGCTCCCTGTGCACGTCTGAGTGTCATGTCTTTTTGTTTTATCTCGATTCTTGTTTTGAGTCGTTTCGAGTGTTACTCAACGTGTCTAGGTTGTGTGCCTTTTATTTCCTTGTTGAGTCGTTTTGCTGTGTTCAGGAGTAGGCTCAATACCTGGTCAAAAACTCATCTCTCAATTTCAAAACTAAAATCGTTTTGTGCCCCGAGTGTCGTGCCGTTCTCCACATTTGTGCAAAACAGAATTGGTTCTTTCATAAAGTCGCGGGGTTCAACCTAGGTCACGTGAGAACAGTAAAACCAGGACCTATCTGAAGCTACATGGGTTCCGGACTGTAAAGCAAAAGAAAAGAGGGAAAATGGAAGCATCTGAGTGTGTTTCACCTTCAGCAAATTTCGTGATTGTATTCCGGATGTACCTTTTCAAAGCCTTGTCAATGCTCCGAAGTATGAGTGTGCCTCTACCTCAAGCGTAAGATCAAGCCTGCTTCAAAGTTATGCACCCTTCCACCTGCATTGTTACGAACTTTTCCACTTGTATTGTCATACACACCATACTTCCATTTATTTGCATCTTGTGTCATCTTCTACCTTTTATCCTTTTATGCTGAGCAGCGTTTGGGATCGTTGTCCTCCGGGACTTTCTCAGGTTGCGTTGTGTACGCACCTGAGCGGTTGTTTTTTGGGCCTCCTCTCACGATTTCAGCGTGGTTTGAGTGTCCCATTCCTTACGCGATTTCAGCGTGTTTGGAATTTATCTCAGGTTGCGTTGTGTACGCACCTGGGCGGCTGTTTTTGGGCCTCCTCTCACGATTTCAGCGTGGTTTGAGTGTCTCGTTCCTTACGCGATTTCAGCGTGTTTGGAATTTTTCTCAGGTTGCGTTGTGCGCACACTTGAGCGGTTGTTTTTGGGCCTCCTCTCACGATTTCAGCATGGTTTGAGTGTCCCATTCCTTACGCGATTTTAGCGTGTTTGGAATTTATCTCAGGTTGCGTTGTGTACGCACCTGGGCGGTTATTTTTGGGCCTCCTCTCACGATTTCAGCGTGGTTTGAGTGTCCCGTTCCTTACGCGATTTCAGCGTGTTTGGGAATTTTTCTCAGGTTGCGTTGTGTACGCATCTGAGCGGTTGTTTTCAGACCTCTTCTCATGATTTCAGCGTGGTTAGAGTGTTCTTTTCCTCACACGATTTCAGCGTGTTTGGAATTTATCCTAGGTTGCGTTGTGTACGCACCTGGGCGGTTGTTTTTGGGCCTCCTCTCACGATTTCAGCGTGGTTTGAGTGTCCCCTTCCTTACGCGATTTCAGCGTGTTTGGAATTTTTTCTCAGGTTGCGTTGTGTACGCACCTGGGCGGTTGTTTTGGGCCTCCTCTCACGATTTCAGCGTGGTTTGAGTGTCCCGTTCCTTACGCGATTTCAGCGTGTTTGGATTTTATCTCAGGTTGCGTTGTGCGCGCACTTGAGCTGTTTTTCTGACCTCTTCTCACGATTTCAGCATGGTTTGAGTGTCCCCTTCCTTACACGATTTCAGCGTATTTAGAATTTATTCCAGGTTGCGTTGTAGACGCGTTGGGTGGTTTGTGTTTGGACCTCCTCTCACGATTTTAGCGTGGTTTGAGTGTCCCGTTCCTCACACGATTTCAGCGTGTTTGGATTTTATCTCTAGTTGCGTTGTGTACGCACTTGAGCAATTGTTTTCGGACCTCTTCTCATGATTTCAGCGTGGTTAGAGTGTTCTTTTCCCTCACACGATTTCAGCGTGTTTGGAATTTATCTTAGGGTGCGTGGAACGCGCTCCTGATTTGATTTTCTTTGTTCTTCCTCCACTCACGAGTCTGGCATGGTTGGCGTGTGTTCACCCTTTGCATCTATTGCACCACATCTATTACATCGTATCTATTTTACTATCTGGTCTAGGAGACCTTAAATCCTCCGGTCTAAGGAGACCTTAAATCCTGCATCTTTATTCGCACTGTCTTGTGCACTCCCCGGTCTAGGAGACCTTAAATCCTCTAAAGGTGCAATTCCTTTGGTGTTTGTCGTGCCCGAACGACTTCTGGTGGTCTGGTATAGCCACCTGCTTGTGTTTGCGGTGAGTTCCTAGGAGACCAACTGAGACGGTGGAAACTAGAGTTCGAATGGCTTATGCCTAGAACGCAAAGGTTCGGGATTTCCGAGGCTAAAGTCTGGTTTAAATACCCAGGGGCATATCCTCGGCTTGAAATCTGTATGGCAGCCCCATAGATTAAGATAGCACCTGTACGCACCTCAATTCTGGATACTGATCCGACCTAGTCTATCACCCTGTTGGAGAATAGGGAAAGCTGCAACCATAGTCAGGGAGAAAAGTAGTACCTGTGGTTCAACTGAGAAAAAGCAGGAGATCCCCAGCAGCATGAGGTAAGTCATTACCAATTGCCCCTGTGAGGTACCTTCATTTCCTAGCTATTACATTACATTTCAGTTATTACATTACAGTGCATTGCATGAATCCTCAATTTTTAAACCGGCTTCGCGTAGCGTATAAGTCCAATTATCAAACCGGCTTCGCGTAGCGTGTAAGTCCAATTTTCAAACCGGCTTCGCGTAGCGTGTAAGTCCAATTTTCAAACCGGCTTCGTGTAGCGTATAAGTCCAATTATCAAACCGGCTTCGCGTAGCATATAAGTCCAATTTTCAAACCGGCTTCGCGTAGCGTATAAGTCCAATTATCAAAATCTTCCTGCATATCATTTTGCATTTTGCCCCTGCCTGCGAGCACATCTGTGTTATTTTGTATGTTTGTCTAAAGTCTTCGGCCTTGTCAAAAATGGGTCGTCTCTAGGCTTTGACATTCACTCCCGTCACTTATGACTTTTGAGTTCTGTCAAAGAGGGGCAACTGTAGACACCCCATTTTTGACCGACCTTGAGACTCAGACGTCACCAGTTGAGCACTCGGTGATATTGCATATTGTGCTTGCTCAGAAGTTCAGAGTCTCGGCTGCGAGCCTTACCTCCGGACTTCCGGACTCTTTTATGCCTTGCCTCGGTTTGCGAACCAGGCTCTATTTTCTCTGTTTTCTCTTCCCGAAGAGAGGGAGAGGTCTCGTAGATCGTCTCTCAGTGGCCGTAGGCTACGTTTCGTGGTCGTAGGCCATTTTCCCCGTTTGGAGTCCGGTTTCCGGTTTTTCGGAGCCGTTGGCCGTGTGCCTCTGTTCGGGACCGCTCAACCACCTCTGTTTGCCCCGGTTTTCGGCATACATCTTATTTGCTCCCTTTTGAGGGACACTGTGGTCCGAGAAACCAACTTCGTGGTCGAACACCACTCCCGGTGCCTAACAGTCAGTTTTCGGGGCCCCAGGCTGCGCGTTTCGGCCCCCGAACCTTCATTTTGCATCGGTTTTGGTTCGTTTTTGGCAAGGACCTCTATTTCATTGCTAGGAAGGTCATAGAAGGATGGGAGGCCAGTAATTGTTCTGTCAGCCAACTTTATCCCTTCATCGCCCTCCGTCGCCCGTTTTTTCTCACTTCAAAGCCAATGTTGACCACCCTTGGGCCATTTTCTTGCACCCTAAACCCCATATTTCTAATGTACACATCTGAGAGGCCACCAATATCATATGGTCGGCTAGTAATTGTGTTTGACCCTTTTGAACCCCTCCTAAAAATGGCCTTTTCTCTCTCCCGGTTCACTTCTCCAGTTTTTGACCACATAGTTGTGTTGTGCACACATGGGAGGCCACTAATATGGCATAGCCGGCCACTAATATTCATTGACCTTTTTGACCCTTGGCCGGCCGGCCATAGGGGGTGGCCGGCCGGCCACCTACGCCCAAGAAAACTGGCTGGCCATGATCCTCAGGGTTGGTACATTACAAATCTATATTCCTTTTCCCCAGATTTTGTATCCGGGAGGGGGTTGCCATTTTGGAGGGAGACTTGAATTGTTTTCCCCCCTTTTTTCCCCTCTTTTTGCCTATATAACAGGAGCTCCAGCTCTGTTATTAGGGTTACAAAAATCCCCCCTAAGCCTCTTGCCTTATATCTCTCTCCCTCTCTATTTCCAAGCTCAAAACCCTTAAGTCCTACACTCATTTCTTCACCAACCCATAGCCCCACCCTTCCATCCTTCATTCCAGCAGCTGGAGGTTGTTCTTCAAGGCCTAGGAGTGCTACATCTCAAGCCAAAAGGGTGCCAAAGTTTAGTCTACAAGGGTAAGCTCTATTTCCCTCTTTTTGGTCCATATCTTGCATCCTTTCTAAGCCATACTTGCTTTCTGTTTTGGGCTCCAACCCTAACTGGAGTTAGGATTATTTTGAGCTCCTTTTCACTTTTGTTTAAGGGCCTCTCACTGTTTGAGGCCTCCTTGTTGCACTTGCTTCATTACCTCCCTTGTATGCCATTATCTTGTGTGGTATTTTTGGCCTATGTATAAATTGTTTTGAGGCATGTCATAAACTGTAAAAGGGCTTATTTTGAGGCTTTTATCTTCCACTTGCCTTTATATCCCTTCTTTGGCTCCATTTTTGCATGATTTATTAGCCTCTTGTGCTTCTGTTTTGGGACTCTGGTCCGAACTAAAAACAGCCTTATTTTGACCTCCTCTTCATGTTTCATTAAGGGTGTTTTACTGTTTGAAGCATCCTTTTTGTACTTTGTGTTATAGCTCTCTTTTTGGCCTTGTTTTGCATTGTATTTTGAGCATGCTTGTGTACTGTTTTTGGCTCGGCCATAAAACTGTAAAAGGTCATATTTTGGACCCCTCTTCAACATTGTTGAAGGGCCCTCAGCTGTTTGGGGCCATCAGCTGTGACTTGCTTCATAATCTCACATTTAGGGCCATTTTTGCATGCTAGCTTAGCCCCATTTGTGTTTTCTGTTTGGCCTTGCTTAAAACTGAAAACATGCTTGTTTTGGGGCGGCCTTGAATCTGTCTTCACATGTCATGATCAAATAATGCATGCTTGATGTAGCTACAAGTCATTTCATGTGCTTAATCTTGCATTTCGGGACCATCTCATGCATCGGGAGCTATATTGTCATGATTCGGGGCTGTTTCGGGTCATATTTTTGCTACTGAATTTGCATGTTTGCATATCATATTCCATGCCTTGCCATGTCTTGTTAGAGTGGCATCTGGTGCCTTAGGGTCGGTCCTCGGTTTGCGTGCATGCGTGCATGTACTTCGAGCGTCTCATTTTTTATCGTCTGCCCTCTTAT